>NC_086287.1:848841-1448841 GCF_963924245.1 Chroicocephalus ridibundus | reverse complement strand
AGGGACCTTAAAGGTCATCTCATTCCACCCCCTGCCCTGGGCAGGGACACCTCCCACCAGCCCAGGTTGCTCCAAGCCCCGTCCAACCTGGCCTTGAACCCCTCCAGGGATGGGGCAGCCACAGCTTCTCTGGGCAACCTGGGCCAGGGGCTCACCGCCCTCACAGCAAACAATTCCTTCCTGAGATCTCATCTAAATCTCCTCTCTTTTGGTTTAAACCCCTTCCCCCTCGTCCCACGGCTCCCCTACCTGCTCCAGAGTCCCTCCCCAGCTTTCCTGGAGCCTCTTGAGGGCCTGGAAGGGGCTGGAAGGTCTCTCTGGAGCCTTCTCTTCTCCAGGCTGAACCCCCCCAGCTCTCTCAGCCTGTCCTCCCAGCAGAGGGGCTCCAGCCCTCCCAGCATCGCCGGGGCCTCCTCTGACCCCGCTCCAACACCTCTGTGTCCTTCTGCTGTTGGGGACTCCAAAGCTGGACCCAGTACTCCAGCTGGGGTGTCAAGACGCCACCTCACGTGGTGGGAGCAGGAGCAGGAGCAGGAGCACTGGCAGCTGGGACCGAGCCCAGCCCGTGCGTCAGAAGTCAATGCCCATGCTGGCAGAGCACAGGGGGACACTTTGCTGCTGTGCCAGTGAGTTCCCATCTCGGGGCACTGGCACTGGCTGGGGGTGCAGCTTGGATCAACAAGGGTGTCTCACCCACCCGGTTCCGGGGAGCGGGCTGTGCTGCTGAGGGTGGGAATAAGCAAAAAACCTCCACGCAGCAGCACTCGGGCATTTTTTTAGTAGTCGTTTAATCTAGCTTTTTTTTTTTTCCCCTGTTGTTGGTATTTTCATATATACGTCACGGTAGATAAAATTCGATATGGAAAATTGTGATTTATCACTTCCCAGTCGTCTCTGAAAGGCAGAAATGGGGGTTCATCAAACCGTGCTTTTGCTCTCAGTCATTTATTTGTTTTACCTGCAAAATGCTGAGATTTTTGGAGTCTCACAGAGACTCCCCAGTGGAACCCTAATGCTGATTGCTGATGCAAAATAAATGTTCTGTTGCAAAATATTTAGCCAAACGTCCGTGGCGAGCTGAGGACAGCCCTGCTCTGTCGCTGGATTCGGAGGACAAGGTGCACAGTCCCAGGAAGCAGCGAGGAGGCGAGAACCAGGCGTTATTCTCAAAAACCCTGTGCAGGAAACTCGCTCCTTTCTTAAGACACAGACTGCACATCAGGGACGAGATTTGGTGACAACAGTTTGGATATTAGGAAAAATTTCTTCACTGAAAGGGTCATCAAGCATTGGCACAGGCTGCCCAGGGGAGTGGTGGAGCCTCCTCGGAGGTATTTAAAAGCCGGGTGGACGTGGTACAGAGGGATGTGGGTTAGTGGTGGGTTTGGCAGCATTGCGTCGATGGTTGGACTTGGTGATCTGAAAGGTCCCTTCCAACCTCGACAATTCCATGATCCTGTGGTCTCCTGTGTCTCCTTCAGCATGTCTTTGAGACTCTGCAGCGCTCTGCTCCCATCAGTGAAAGGGCAGTAGAAAAACTGACAATCTCACAAGAGGAATACAGGAACGGCTGGAAGGGGACGAGCTCCCGTGGCTCGGAGCAGAGGTGGGATGCAGGTGCCGAAGCTGGAAAGAGCATCGGGCTGTCGGTCAGGAGAAGAGCTGCAGTCGGCCTGGTGTTCCTGCGGGGGATGGACACCAGGGCAGCTGGTCCAGATGGGCTCATTCATCGCCTACTCGCTTTAACCCCTTTTTAAGCAACTCATCTTGCTGTCCTGTGAGCGGCTCTTGACTGAGCAGTAGCATTTGGAGCCTTCTGTCGGCAAAGTCGGCTCCAGAGACTCCTTGTATTAACCCTTGGGGACGCTGTCAGATGCAGCAATCTCAGTTCTGGTGGTTCCTCTCTCCTGCTTTTAAACTCCTGCTTGATTTTCACTCTGACACCTGGACTAAAGACGAGCGAATGGTCCCGATTCTCTCCTCCTAGCGACTCGCACCGTACCGTGACAAGTTACAGTCTTGGTTCCAGGAGCAGCTTCAGCACTTCCCACCCTCCTGCTGTCCCTGGCCACCACCTCGGCCCCAGCAACTCTGTGCGGGAGCACTCCAACCCTGAGCGGGAACCGGTGGGGCTTGAACCCCATTCCCCTGACGTGTCTTTTTTTTTTTGACCTCGCTGGTTTGTTTTCCAGCCAGGTCAGCTCCAGAATGTGACTCGCAGCCCGGCCCCTCAAGCCCCACAACGGAGGAGCGTCGCAGGAGGGCGAGCGGCTGGGAATGGCTCAAGCCGGCACCGCTTGGAGCCTCCCGCTGACGCCTGCAGGTAAACCCCGGGCTTTTACAGGGCGATCGTCCCTCATCGGGGTTGATTTCCGATGTTTGGGCTTTCAGTAAAGCTACCGAGCTCCATGGGTGAGGCGGCAGGAGGGGGTTTTGCAGCATGAACAGCCAGTTACGCAGTAACCAGAACAGTCCCACGAGAGATCGTTCCAAAACAAAAAACGGCAAAAAAAAAAAATAATGTTCCCTTTGCCCTTTGTTTCATTTAGAATAGAAGGATGTGTGAGGCTGGGTTTATCAAAAGAATTTAAATGGCCATTTCTAATCTTACGGTGCAGAAATGTTTTAACAATCTTGCCACAAAAAACTTAATCTCCTGCAAGGGCAAGGAGGAAAAAGCAGAATTGGTCCCTGCAGCAGGGGCCGGGGATGAGAGTCTGTGAGGGCCAGCTCTCGGCTGGGCTAGGAGAAACCGGGAGTGACTACAGGGCTGGGAAGGGACGAGAAGAGCTTCCTGTAATGTCTCAAAGAGGAAAAGTTTCACTAGCCACTCCTGCACACCCACAGGGGCTTGGCACAGGGATTTCCGCTCCTGAAATAGCTAAAGCTCTGCAGGGGGACACGAAGGAGACGCGTTCTGCGGTGGGAACCTCAGCACTGTGGAGCAGGTTGCCCAGAGAGATTGTGCTGTCTCCGCCCTTGGAGATTTTCAAGAACAGGCGGAGTAAATCAGCCCAATTTCAGAGCTGACCCTGCTTTGGGTTGGACTAGAGACCTCCTGAGGTCCCTTCTGGCCTGAGAGACCCTGAGATCCTCGACGAGGAGATGGGAAGGAGCGAGAAAGCCCTTTTAGGCCAGGTGGGCAAGCTGGGTTTGCAAGGCTTGGGGCTGTCGGAGGATGGCGGACAGTCGTGCCAACACAGGCCACGTGGACTCTCCTGCAGCCAAAGGAGGCGGCAGGGGTGGCGTTTACCACAACCTGTGGTTTAAAACCAGTGAGCTCTCCTCGCCGGACTGACTGTCTTTAGGGAACGAGCCACAGGCTTGTGTGTCACCTCTGGAGCAAGGGAAGGTTTGCAAAAGCGGGGTTGTGTCCAAACATGCCCGGTGCGGAACCTGGCGTAGTCATGGTGAAGGAAGGGGCAGGTGGCCCCGAGAGCACAGGAATACACACGCTTTGGAGAGGGACAGGGAGCCCCTGACGGAACGGAGAAACCAAAGTCATTTACCCTCCACCTCAGCAAATACCAGCTTTCCTGACAGCAGAGGTGTAACCCTGGTAGCCAGCCCCCCTGCCCAGTTCTCCTTCGACTGCAGATAAATATACGTACGTGCCATTTTTAGCCCTCTCAGTAATTCCCCTTCCTGGCCTTGGCGGGGACGGGGACGCAGCCCTCCTGCCCATAGCCGTCTGCGAGAGGATGCTGCCAACCTTTCCCGAAGATGCTCTTCCCGCGCATGCAGCCCCGGTGCATCTGGGGCTCGCTTTGGGCTACGACACGGTGCTGTGCCCGCTGGTCCCCAGCCAGGTGCTCCTCAGTCCTGCCCTGTGGGACCGCCTGTCGGCAAGAGATTAGCGTGGGCCTACTGCTAAGCTGGATGTCATGAGGTAACCAGGACCTCTTATAGCTCGAGTTGTCGGGGGACAGGGTTCTGTGACAAGGGGACCCTAGTGCCAGCCACCCATGCGGCGCCGGAGCGGAGCACGGCCTCTGCGAGCAGCGTCTTGGCAGCCACGCGCTCTTGTCTCGGCATCGTGTCGGAGTCAGCGTCACACACTGTGCTCTAGGGAAAATACCGGGGACCGCCGAGGGTGGTGACAGCCCAGATCTCTCCCGCAGCCTGCTCCGCTGCTTTACATCCTTCTTCTAACCTTTGACCGTTTGCTGACGAGGTCTTGGCAGGCGGGGAGCAGAGAGCAGGAGCGTCTCTGGGCTTGCGCCAGGTGTGGAGCAGATGTTCTGGGGACCTGTCTGGTCTAGTTTGCTACTGGGGACCTGTCTGGTCTCGTTTGCCTGTGACTGTGGGAGGCGGGTTTTGACCGTCCGGTTTGTTTCTTCCAGCCACCCTCGGTCATGGAATCATAGAATCATAGAATTGCTGAGGTTGGAAGGGACCTTTAAGATCATCAAGTCCAACCTTTAACCTACCCTGACATTCTAAACCATGTCCCTCAGTGCCCCATCTACCCTTTTTTTAAACACCTCCAGGGATGGTGAATCCACCACCTCCCTGGGCAGCCTATTCCAATGTTTAATAACCCTTTCAGTGAAAAAATGTCTCCTAATATCCAATCTAAACCTCCCCTGATGTAACTTGAACCCGTTTCCTCTCGTCCTGTCACTTGTCACCAGGGAGAAGAGGTCAGCCCCCATCTCTCTACAACCTCCTTTCAGGGAGTTGTAGGGGGTGATAAGGTCTCCCCTCGGTCTCCACTTCCTAGGAGATTTCCTTCCACTGAGCGGTCCCTGGGGCCGGAGCTCCTCTCCTCCCTTCGAGTCTCCCCTTTGGCTCAGAGGAGCCAGAGACGGCTGCCTGGATGGGGGGTGGTCCATCACCTCTCCCATCACCCATGCTCATTCCTGCTGGGATGGCAGGTTGGGAGCACGCGCACACGCGGCTGTAGCACACGCGGATGCCCAGATGGGAGGACAAGAACAAGACAGGCACACGGGGAGCCTCTCTGCAAAGCTTCCCAGCCTCCAGCAGTGGGATTTAAGAGCTCTTGGTACCCTTTTTCATCCTGGAATTTCTCCAACTGCATCTGGCCAACCTGTGTAAACTTTTGACATCCCGAATGGCCTGTGGCAAGATGCTCGGCAGCTCGGCTCTGCATGCGGGGCTCGGACATCCCCTTCTGTTTGTGCCGCACTTGCCAGCTGCCAGTTTCCTGGGATGCCCCCCAGCTCCGTTACCAGTAAACAGCTGTTCCGTATTCCCTGTCTCCGTGCCACGGGCAGTATCGCGGATCTCGAGGAGAGCAGCACCCATGCTGTTTCTTTTCCAAGGTGAAGAGTATCGGAAGTTTCCTAACTTACGTCACGTAGACAGGCGCCCCTTCCTCCTTTGTTTTTCAGCTCGGAGCAGAGGCAGCAGCGCGGAGGAGCGGTGGGAAAAGGGTGCTGCCGTGTCAAGAGGATTGCTCAGCCCCGACCACACCTAGGGTGCTACCTGCCCGCACTGGCAGGGACCGGCAATGAGCACGGCTCTGCTACGTTTGCTCGCAATTTATCCTGTTGAACCTGCTCCTGCCCCGCTCGGTGCGGCAGCTCATCCGACTGAGCTGCAGCTTTTCTGCCATTTTTTATTTTTTTGTTGTTTTTTTCAGCTGGTGAAACTTTATCAACTTTCTCTTTTTCAAGCGGTAGCGACTCACGGCAACAAACCTGACAGTCCCGTGGATCTACGGTTAACCCCCCGAGCTTTCCTGTCACATTTACTCTCCCGCCCTGCCCCTTCTATTGCAAAAAAGAGGGAAGAACACCCAGCCCAACGTTTTCCCCATGTTATTCCCATCCAGCCTACTCTGGCTTCATTTGAGCGCCGTGTTGGGGCGAGCACACGCCTGGATGCTGGGCTGGACCCTCCCTCCACCAGCCTGGGTTCTCTGCTACTGAAACTCCGCAGGCCCAGCTGGAGGATGCTGACTTACACCCTTTGGGAATCAGCCCTTTGACTTCAGTGGGGCAAACTGCCGTTTCCACCGCTCGGATGTGCTGCTCTCCTCCTGCAATTTAGGAGGGGTCGTGCTCTCAGGTGAATCAGCAACACACCTGCCTGCGTGCTCAGGTACCAAGGCCATCTGGACATCATCTAGAGATGCTGGCGTGCAGGTGCCTGGTGATACAAGACTCCTTCCCCGGCCAGCCCGAAGGACCTGACTCTTCTCGTGTGGATCTAAGCATGGATCGAGCCTATTGAGGTCCATCTAATTCCAATTAGAGGGTTTGCTTGGGTGCAGTCACGCTCTCCGTCACAGAAGTCCTGCCTCCATCAGATATTAAGGGCTGGAGCCTCAGCAAGGGATAACTTGCAAAACTCCGTTGTGGTCAGCGTACATGGATTTAGGAGCCATCCCCCACTGCCCAACCTTACCCCACGCCACAGACACCACCCACACCTGCACGGGCTGCCTGCGTACATGTTATTCCTCTTCCTTCTTCAAGGAGTTTTGAAAGTCTCATATCTCAACCTAGAAGCCACGCCAAGAGCATCAGGTGCTGAAAACAAGACGAACTGCCTTGCTGTGTGAAAGTCAGCGTTACAGATTAACCTGTGGGAATGGCCAGAGACAAGTCCGTTCACTTCTTCCCCAGAGGAAAGCATGAATATCTTTCTAGGGAACAGAGAGGTTTTAATTAGTGCTCCCTTCTGCATACAGCCTGGCTCTCCTACTCTGTCTCCTCAGATGAACACAGCTATAATTAAGAGGCAGCAGTGTCAGGAATGAGAGCAGGCTCCAGCCTGTGATTTATTAAGGGATGTCGTGGGTGCAATTACCTTTCTCTCTTCTCCTCTCCCCGGTGTTTTTATGAAGTGAATTTACTGATGAAAGGAGTGTCTCGGGCTCAGGCAAATGGACGCCCCTGCGTTTATCTACAGCACAGACAGAGCACGGGCAGAGTCACGGCCTTTTCCTCCATACGGTTACCACTGAAAGCCTCAAACCCGACGTGGAGGATTTCGTGTCCCCGGGTCGCCGTTCTGGCCTAAGCCCCGACCCTCTGTGACCACCTGTGAGCAAGACCCGAACCGAGGGCAGCACCCACCAGCGCCCTCCTCATCGCCAACCATCTCCAGCGGTGGGATGAGGAGTCACCCCAAAGGAGTCAGGGGACGAGGAGCGAGCGGCAGAGTAGGACAAGCCAGTTGCATTGTCCACCACAACAAGGTGGGTCACGGTTTGGGTGTTGCTTTGTTTTGGCTGGTGCGGGAATCCAGGGGGGCCATGGCTTTGGGTGGCAGCTCTGGTTCTCCTGGCAGCCAACACCTCTAACGCACGAAGAGGTTAGAACTGTCTCGGCTCCCAGATAGTTCCCGCTTCTGGTCATCTTCAGGGGGAGGAAAGTTACGTGTAAGCAGCCTGGGGGAGGGTGATGTTGACTCGGACTGTGCCTTTTCGCTTGATCTTAATCGCCGTCTTGCCAGTGGCAGTACTTCACTTTCTGAATCACTCAGCGACGGCGAGCATTACTGCTGGGTGGCTGAACTTTGGTTTATTGCCATTCAGATGGTCTGCACTTTACCTTTGTAGGATATAAATCTGGACAGGTTGAGACTGATAAGACACAGGGGGGGGGAAAAAAAAGAAAAAGGAAGCAGGAAGAACAAAATTCAAACAAGTTCGAGTTATGAAAAGCTTTTGGGGGCCAGTACCCCAAGTGGAATCCAAAAAAAGGTGGTGTTCAAGGATCCCAGCCCAGCAAACATGGAGTGTTACTACTCCAGCAGCCATTGAAGGAGCTGCCTTCACCTAGGGCAAGGCTGGGTTGGGGGCCTGTGAGCCGCCAGGGCTCGTTAGTGCCACATCTGGCCACCACGACCGCCAGGGCTGGCACAAAATCCCCTCCGCTGCCCCTTCCTGCCCTGGCTCTTGGTGCCCGTTTCCCCGGCAGCGCTCAGCTCCTCCATCCCCGCTGAACTGCCTGGGAGGAGCCACGGCAGCGTACTGGGGAGGGGGAAAGGAAAGCGAACGGTTGGGCTCACGCCTCAGTGGGTGAAGACCCAACTGTGGTCTGGGTGTGGGAAGGTGCCCATAGCACCCGAGACGAGGATTTCTGGCGCGTGAGACGCGTTTGCCCATCTCCACAGGGGAAGGAAAACCCTTTGTGAGGGATGCTCGTGATTTGTGACCCTCCTCGGTAGGCAGCGATGGACGGGAGGGCACGGAGCACCCTGAGCAGGCCCCGGCTGCACCTTGTCCCCCATCTGCCGTGGAGCAGCCCAGCCTCTGCCATCAGCCTCTCGTGAGGGTCCCCCTGGTTCAACCGTGCCTGCAGGAACCTGCCGGCCTTCGCTTGGCGCTTCAAACCAAATCACGGCCAAAGTGGCTTCTCTGGCCGCTTCGGCCCCTGTGCCGGGGCAGCCGAGCAGGCAGAGCCTGTGACTCCCCACCCCTGGCTTCCCCCTCCCATGGCTGGGGAAGGTTTTAGTCTTCTCCCCCGGCGGGACCTCGGTGGCAGTGAGCACGTTGCAGTAACGCCCTTGGGAGCTTTTGGGGAACGGGAAGAAGGGCTGGGCTCTCCTGGGGAATTGCAGAGCAGGTGAATGGGGAGGATCTCCAAACCGGTCCAGCGCTCAGCCACACACCCTTCCCTCCCTTCTTAATTGCGATTCCTCCTGATTTATCTGCATTACCAGGAAATAAATACACCGGGGCTTTTTTTGCTTCACTCCCCCCAGCATCGTGCATTTCAAGTTTTGCGGGCGGCACCGTCCCCAGCCCAGGAGAAAGGAAGCCTCTCGCTGCCTCGGGAAGGGACAAGCTCTCGCCTCGTGCACAGAGGTGTCCTCGTCCGTGTGGGATCAGCCCAGCGACACCAGTGTGTGGGATCGGCTCTCTCCGGCACCTCCTTCCACTCCCGCTTGCCAGTGATTTGATGCAGGGGAACTAAATATTTTAGGGATGGGTAACAGCATACTTATTCCCTGAGTCTGCCATTTCAAACCCACTGCAAGCAAACAAAATTGCCGTTCGCAGCCTCCCCGCTACGTGAAAATCCCCGCAGCTCCTCTCTGCCGCACGGTCGCGTGGGCAGGTGGAGGTCCAGGAGCCGAAAGGTGATCCTGGGTCTCCTTGGACCTCGTCTCCCTCATGAACTCTGCGTCACTCAGGCGTCGTACAGTGCCTGGCACCATTCTTTGATAGAATCATAGAATCATAGAATTGTTGAGGTTGGAAGGGACCTTTAAGATCATCGAGTCCAACCTTTAGCCTACCCTGACAAGAGCCACTTCTAAACCATGTCCCTCAGTGCCCCATCTACCCTTTTTTTAAACACCTCCAGAGATGGTGAATCCACCACCTCCCTGGGCAGCCTATTCCAATGTTTAATAACCCTTTCAGTGAAAAAATGTCTCCTAATATCTAATCTAAACCTCCCCTGACGCAACTTGAACCCGTTTCCCCTCGTCCTATCACTTGTCACCAGGGAGAAGAGGTCAGCCCCCATCTCTCTACAACCTCCTTTCAGGTAGTTGTAGAGGGTGATAAGGTCTCCCCTCAGCCTCCTCTTCTCCAGGCTAAACAACCCCAGCTCCCTCAGTCGTTCTTCATAAGGTTTGTGATGGTGCAAGGGCTCTTCTGTAACACGGTCGGATGAGCAGGGAGGGTTTCCGAAGGTACCACCCTTCCGCTCCCTCCGAGTGGGAGGTTTGAATACCTCCTGGGCAGGCAGGTGGGTATTTTCACGGGCACCTGCTGGACCTTGGCCAAAGCAGGGTGGCTGAGGAGGCCTTGCTGGCAGAGTCAAGTGCTGCTAGATCTGCCCGGCGCTGCATGCGTGCCGCCGCTCGGGGCGGACACCCTGCTGCTGATAAAGCTTTAACCGCAGTGCAGGAAACCATCTCTGTCACTCCGGGAAGTCCGTGGACTTTCCCTGGCACTTCTGCTTGGGTGGCGCTAGGGAAGGCTTGTAAGACTCTGGAGTATTTTTAGAGGGTCATTATTTTATTGCCAGTCACATCAAACTCATAGGCTAAAGGCCGTGTGCTAACATCTGCCCTGGAGTTAAGAGCAGCTCTGCTGACTGCTGCTACGTAGAGGAGACGTGAGGCCAGACTTCAGCCCTGCTCCAGGAGGAAACCGCTGAGTCTTCATCAAAACCACCAACCTGCCCTGACCGAGCACTTGGAGGGAGACCGTGGCAGGGAAGAGAGAGAGCGAGCAGAGACTGTGATGGAGACACAGCTCCAAAGCACCGCAGGAGCCAGCACTCTGGGAATTTAATACTCCGAAGCTCCCCCACGCGCTCAGGCTCTGCACCCGGACTTGTTTTATATGGATGTTTCTCAAGCCCACACAAGCCAACCCATATGTTCTCCCTGTTCCGCTCCTTTCTTTGTCCACCACGAGGACTGAGACCTCCCTCGTCCCTCAGCGCGTTAGAGTCTCTTCTGAATCTCTTTCAGCCTGAATTACCCCGTGATCTGACAGAAAGCACTCTGTTTTCCAGCACATTCAAAGCCATCTCGTCCAGGCTGAGACGCTAACAAACACCTGGCGGCTTTGGCCCCGAGGCCATGCCCCAGCAGGGTCTCCTCCCCTGGACGTCCAGCCCAGGTTTTGTCACGGGTGAGTTGTTTGCAGTCCACAAAGGTGGGCAGCGGAGGAGAGAGTCTGTCTGCCTCCGTGACACGGAGCCCGTGGCCCAGAAGACATCTCCTGCTGGTGGCGTGTGGTGGCCGGGCTGCTCGCATCGGTCTCGGTGTCTTTGCCCACCCTGATGCTGGGTGGCGACTGGCGGAGGGGCAGAAAGCCAAGGACTGAAAGCTTCTCTTGGCAAGTGCCTTTATCACGCCGAGCACTTTATCACGGGAGCGCACGCGCGTGTGTGCGCACAGCAGCCGCGCTCCCCCGTCTCCCACCGCTGCTCCCTTCCCCAGGACTCCACCAACAGCCACTTCAGAAAGAGCACCTCATCCAGCCTCCCTTCCCAAGGCTTCCGCGGCAGAAACCAGCAGCAGGCACGACCCAGGCCCGACCACAGGGGGAATCAAGGCGTGTTATCCCAGCCACCAGTTCACGCCTCGCTTTTAAACAGGGCGACGCAGTGACCTTTGCCGCTCACAGACACGTTCCCACAGCGGATCCCAAGTCCCTCTTCACAGTCCCGTCTTAAAGGGCTCCTTGGTTCAATACCGCTGCCCTTTCCGTGTGGGAAGGGCTAACTGCCCTCCCTGATCAACTGAAAACTCCATCACTCGACTAAACGGAGCCGGGAATATGCACCTGCGTGCGGGTGCAACCCCCCGTGGGCCTCTGCTTCGGTGCGTCAGCTAGGGGCTGAGCCTGTTGCTCGCATTTCTTTAACTCAGGAAAAGTCCTTTTTAGGGGCAGATCCCACCAAAGCAGCCCGGCACCGGAGCTCTCGGATGAGTGACCGCCGGCGGATCCGATCCCTGTTACAGCACCGGCTTCCTGAAGCGTTGCAGAGCAGCCCGGCAGCACAAGCGTTACACCCCATTGTCCTAATTACAGCAGGGCAATCACTCTATTTTACTACCGTGTTGTCTCACAGTTATTTCCAGCATTTAAAAATAACGTCAGTCAAATTGTTTGTCCCTGAGCCTCCTCCTCGGTGGAGTTTGCACTGGTATTTTCCAGGCAAATAAGTGAAAGGGGAGAGGAGAGCCGGGCTCCAGCGCGTTAACGCAGACGAAAGCTCCCGGGGAGCCCGAGCTGTCACGCCAGGGAACGGGGCAGCTCCGAGCGAGCCTTCCCTCCGCTTGGGAATAGGTTGATGTTTGGGAATAGCGTGATGAATCCGGCCAAGGTCAGGGGCGGGGGGAGCTCACCCGGCGGGAGCAGCAGCTCCCCGAGGTGCCTGGTGGCGAACAGCACAAATTCTCCCCGCATGCGCCCTGGACAGAGGAAACCCCGAGGTTTGCAGGCGAACAGCTGCTCAAAACTACTGTCTCCAGACTTCATTAGGAACAACAACAACAAAAAAACCCACCCTGTTCTGTGCCAGACAGATATTTTGCTGCCAGGAAAGTGCCACCTACTGGACCTGGCCCGGCGGGGAAACGCAAGAACGGGAAACAAACCCCGAAAACGTAATGCTGGAAAAATTACTTCTTTTCACCCTTTTGAATAAAACCCCCAACCGCATAAAACTGTGCACCGACAGTTATCCCAGCCGCAGCCCCCCCTCCGGTCATGCTCCCTCCGCAACTGAATCAAGCAGACTTTTGAAGCAGATAGATAAATGTTTGGGGGGAGGGGGGGGTATGAAGTTTTAGGGTTTGCAAGGAGGGACTTACCGGTGCTGAGAAGCCGCTCTTGTCTCCCGCAGTTCCCTCGGCTCCCGTGCGTCCTCTCCCAATCAGCCGTGCCCTCCTAATTAGATCCCGCTGCCATTCTCCGGCAGCCAAGCTCCCTCTGCCTCCCTGCGCGGCGCTGAGCTGCTGCCCGAGGGATGGACGGAGGGGAGAGGGAGGCAGAGCCCACCCGCTGCCCCAGCCTGGGGGTCCCCGTGCCGCTGGCTTCCCTCTGCCCTCTCGTCCCGGTGCCGCTCACCCCGGTTGTCTGAGAGCAGGTGACAGAGGTTTCTTGGCAGAGGAGAGAGGAGGGGAGGGATGTGGAGGCAGCGAGAGGTGGAGCTGGGACCCGGAGCAACAGGTTACTGTATAACTAGGAGCCACCCGGCTGCATCCCCGCAAGGCGCCGGGGGCAGCGGGGCCCTTTGCCCGCTCCTGGTGGAAGGGGACCGACGGCCGGGAGAGACGTGTTAAACTTCAGGTTGCTTTGGCCCGAGAACATTTTGTACCCGAGGGGGAGGTTTGAAGGCGGCGAGGGGTGGCAAAGGAGGGCTTGGAGCTGGGTTTTCCGTGGCCGGTGAGGGAGGGGACGCGCTCCCCGACTGTCTGGTGGGGGAACAAGGCAGCTTTTGTGCAGCCCGGTGCTCTGCTCCCAGCTCCGTGCCGGCTGGAGGGTTGTTTTCCTCCGGCTGTGCTCCTGCCTGCCCTCTCTGCTCTGACCGTGCAGCGGGGAAAGGTGCCGTGAGGTGGAGGGAGAGGGCAAAAGCTCTCTCTCCAGGTCGCCGAAGGCATTGTGCTCCTTGGGGTTACACGGCCATAAAGCCCCTTGTTTTGCCCCAGTTCCACCGTGAGCTGGTGGGAGGTAGAACCACACGTCTCGGCCCCACGCTTCCCCCCCCGGCACAGCTGGGGCTACGGTGGGGAGAGGGGAGTGACTGCTGAACCCACCGGCGGGGTAACCAGGTGCAGCAGCGGCGGTGGCACAGGAGGGGAGCAAAGGGCTCGCTGGCCACGGGCATCGCATGGGCTTGCTCCTCGCAGGAGATGCTCCTTCTCGGCTCTGCTCGGGCGACCACCGTGTGCAGGACCCCCTCGTTATTCACGGGCGTGTGCCCAGGCGTTCGGGCAGACGGAGACTGCACAGGACCCTCTTGGCCATCGCAGGGAGCGTTCCCATGCTGCTGTGGCAGCCCTTCCCCGCGGATGTCCGAGCTCTACTGTCACAGGATCACAGAATCTTCATGGTTGGAAAGGACCTTTGAGATCATCGAGTCCAACCAAACAACCTACAGTCTCTGCCACTAGAGCATGCCCTGAAGTGCCACAGCGAGACGTTTCTTAAACACGTCCAGGGATGGCGACTCAGCCCCCTCCCTGGGCAGGCTGTCCCAGTGCCTGACCACTCTTGCAGTAAAGCAATCGGTGGTGTCAGGAGCGAGACCGCCGACCCCTGTTCTCCAGGGCCCCAGGTGGGGCACAGGGACGGCGAGAGCTGCTTCTTGCTGGGGTAGCGGAGGTAGGACTCGAGGTTCAGCCCCTGCCTGGTGCTGAGCGTCGTTCCCGTGCTCCCTGGGAAGGGTTTCTTTAGAAACCCCCGGTCTCCTCACGTAGTCTTTTGTTGTTCTTCTCTTGCTCTTGAAAATCCGGAGGGAAATTTTAAAAGATTGGCAAGGCCGCTCCTGAGTTTCTCTTGCCAGACTGCGGGGAGGATGTTTGTGCTGCGCTTGGGGTCTGCCGTGCTGCCAGCTCGGCCCTGAGCTTGGGGACCCGGAGGGACCCTGAACTCTGGGAAACGCTCTCTTGCGTGGGCAGACTTACTGCCTTCAAAGCATGGCTGGTTTCATTTGTCTCAAGATTTAACGTTTTTTAGAACGATGGGATCAGCTCGTGAGCTGATCGTTAAGTTAGAAAATACCATCTGAATGCATGGGTCTTACAGCCGTGTCCGTGGCAGCGTGGCATCCGTCTGGTTAGCCAGTCCTCTCCAAAAACTGGGGCTTTTCAGAGCGTTTTATTAAAGTGTGTGTGCATCACCGGCCTCCCCACGGTGTGTTGAACCCACGGCATGTACATGCAAGAAAGTCCCCCCCGTCACCAGCCCCGTTGCAGGAATAGCCGCAGCTCCCGTAGACACCGGCGAACAAAATAGGAAAACGCTTCCACCACGGGACACAGGTCTGGAGGAAGCTCGGCTTCCTCAGCTCGGCGCTCGTCGAGTTCCCTGCTGCCATGGTTTTTCTTGGTTTTCCCCACTATGGGGGCTAGGGCCCGGCTTGCTGCCTGGCCCGCGTCCAGACGCCGGGCAGGGGAACCGCCTCGGGTGAGGTGTCGCGGGAGGAATGCCGCCGGCTGAGCGACGGGCAGTGGGAGAGCCAGTTCCCCGCGTGACAGTTACGATTTCGGCAGCTCGGTTTTGACAGGGGAACGACCTCTTCCACCGCGGGGGAACGTGAGCCGATACTCGGCGTGAGGCACCCGCCCAGCGCCCCGTCATCCTCCTCGCCGCGCTGTCGGTGAGGTCCCCGGGGGGATCTCGGCACAGGATGCACTGTGACAACGCGGCCAGCCCTGGGAGAAGCGGCATTTAGGGAATGCCAGCAATAACGTCGGGCAGGGGAAGGGGCAGCGGTGCAACCGAAGGGGAACGCGGTGGGAACGTCAGCTGTGCCGGAGCCCGGCGAGCCTTGCCAGCTGAAAGGTTTGGCACAGGACATCCCTGCCCCTGAAATGCAGCATCTGCCACTAGGTCTGGGCTGGCTTTCCTGGGATGCAAACTGGGATTTGGAAGGATTCTGTTTGGGAAGCCATTTAATGTTTAAGGCACGGACTGCGTGCTGTCTGGCAGCTTCGGCTCCGCATTCACGATGGAGAAAGGCGCAGCGGGCTACCGTGGGGTGCTGCGCCCCGGAGGAAATCTCTGACTGCTGAGCAGAGGAGGGAACTTTTCCCCTGGGCAGGGAAGAAAACCACAACTGAGCTTATTGCATCCTCCCTGCAACCGCCGAGGCTGGTCGAAGCGGGGCAGAGGCGGCCGGCCGGAGGGGAGTTACCCTGCTGCGCGGTGGGGGCTCCCAGGTGTGGAACCCCACGCGCGTCCTCAGCCTCCCTCCTTCGGCCGCCGCTCGGAGCTGTGACAAAAACGGTGGTCGCTGGGGGACTGCAGCGCTTCAGCTGGGTTTTGGTCTGTACGCCCTTTCTGCCTGCTGAGGAACACAAACTAGCCGTGGACCAGTAACGCCCTATCTCGCAGAGTATCTCCAAGTCTGAAATCCCAGGAGGCCAACTTGCCTCTCGGGATCAGCCTTTTAGATCAGGTTGGCGGCAGACACCCCTGTGATGGCTGGAGAACAAAGACTTCTTCCTCGCAGAGTAAACAACACCCAAACCGAGCTCCTCAAAATATGTCTTCCTCTAAATTTTTCATGCCGTTTTCATCCAACTTGCTCGTCCTGTTTGAGGAGGGCTGGGCCTCGTAATTAAAAGCTCCAGCAATCTTATGTCTGGCAAATGTCATCAATGGCTTCGCTCTGCCGTGCCCTGGCTTCTCCAGAGAGTGGGAATGGTTTGGAAAGGAGCTCCAGATCAGAGAAACTCTCCGAGGTCAGGGCCCGATTCACTGTGGGTCTTTGTACCGGCTCCGCGTGGAGAGCAGCTGTCAGGAAATCAGGGTCACCAGCATAAATGACAGTTCCCATCCAAAGCCTGGAAATATCCAAGACGAAGGAGTTGTCTGAAGCTTGCAGATTTCGTCGTCCTTCTCCTACATTCATCACAGAGTGGGGGGGTCAGCAGCAGAAGCACCCCAGCATCTGCCCGGCTAATCAGACAGAAGTTCGTGGACAATTTTATCTTAAACTGGAAAACTCAAGCAGCGCTGTCCTGCCCTTCTGAGGGTGCGGGTCCAGGTTGGTGCCGGCTGAGCCCCGGCAGGGACTGACATCCGGCCAGGACTCGGCAAGCCATGGGGCGGTGCTCTGAGATGAGCTCCAAAATTCATGTTCGTTATCGTATGTGTATATTTACCCCTTTGCTGAATATCAGCAAGCATTGTCGCTCTCTGCTGACTCTTGTTTTTCATCTAGGCGATGGTTAGGATTCACCATGTTTTATAACATATATTTATTTATATATATATACACACACACATATGTATGAGCCCCACTGTTTTGTAGAGCTGGGGGAGGAGGCTGCTTTACCCTGCGTGGCCCAGCAGACTGTCCCAAACTCCTACCGTGCTGTGGGGACAGGCAGAAACGTGGCAGCCGCCACCTAATTAACACCTTCATCAGAGCCAGTTTCGAGGGCCGTTTTCTGCGTGGATCGGGCCAGGGATGCGGTTTTATGGCGCAGCACCACAACAGGTTGTCAGGCTGTAGCTGAGGGGTGGTGGTCTGCGGTGGGGTCGGACGCCTCGGGGTAGGAACACCTTCCGCTGGCTTCCCTAGCGTCTCCCGAATCTGCACCCTGGGTCTCTGCTGCCTCCAGTTGTGCTAATATTCTGTAGTTGTTTTGTTTGTAGTGAGCACCACGAGAAGGAAGGAAGGTAAAGCGCGGAGGCTGCGATTTGAGGTTAAGGTGTGTGACCCCGTCTGCCGTACCACCTACGTTCAGGTAAAAAAAATTTCCGCTTTGCGATATTTCCTTTATAACCTGTCAGGTGTTCTGTTGCCAGACCTTTGGGTAGGGCGGGTGTAAATACCAGGAAAAAATTGTGCTTTTATTTGTACGCATACGGAAAGGGGTTTTGCTTGGTATGCGTTCGTCATTACCAGGGTAGATAGAGCTCGGAATGTTTGTCACTCCTGGTCACACGTGATGAGCACGTTCCATTATGCCAAGCAAATCTGGCAGGACAAATGGGCGGGTGTTTGATTCACGCAGATTAAGCACAGAAACATTTGGTCATTCCATTTCCTGGCTGCTCCGTAGCACCCAGTTGTGCTGCGTTCACCTCGCCTTCGCGGGTGCAGCCTCCCACCAACAAAGGGCTGGTTGTGCCTCTGACTTCCCGGGATCTGCCCTGAGGGGATTCCTGCCGGTGTCGGTGTTTGGATTCCGGCTGCCGGGGTGGTGTAACGTGGACAGACGCCGGTGTCACCTGGCCTTGGGTACGACCGAGGGACGGAACCGGGCCCTTCCACAGGCACTTCTGCGTCTTCTGTTCCCTCCTACCCGCACTGGAAGGGTAACAGAGTGGGGCTGAGGTTGTACAGGGCCCCCACGCTCTGTGTGCAGCCCCTGGCTAGGGGAAATAAGCACAGACCTCGGTGCCCTTTCCCCACGCAGGAGCACGGCCCACGTGGAGCAGCAGCAGCAGGATCAGGAGGGTCGTTTGCACACATCCAGGCTCGCCCGAGTCTTCCTTTGCGCAGCTCAGCTGCAGCCTAGGGTCTGAAGAAGATGCTCCGCACTTCAAACGCTTCTTAGATCTAAAACATTATTTATTTGAATAAATAAATACAAAAATAGGAAATTCTGAATACAAAACCTGCTTGTATAAAACCCCAAGCAAATTCCCCAAGCTTTACATTAATACAAATGTATTTTTGGTACAGTAAAAAAAATCTGAAATTGCACATAGTTCTTCATTTAAAAGACAAGGCTTGAATGTAGTCATTTTTACAGAACCGTGGAAATAAACACATTTAACACCAAACAGAAATACATCTGACAACATTCTGTTGGACTCTTAAATAGGACAGAGGGTGAGCGAATGGTGAATGTTTACACTCATCTTAAGGCCGTCCTACTCAAACAAACCTACTCCCACACTTCTTCTGCCTTTGGCCTCTGCATCAGTGAGAACCGGCTGCCCAAACCGTGCCGCTCGGCTCTCCGGGGATGCGCAAAACTCAATTCAACTCTCTCCCACTGGGATAAATCAGGTACTGCCCTACTAACGTCAGGGAAATTACCACTGGGGGCTGGGAAGACAAATGAGAGCAGGAGAGAAACTGTGCCCTCGAACAGGGACGTGTCTGTGGCAAGGCAGAAGTGAGTGCGCGCGCATTGGCCTGATTCATTTCTGTGTCACTTGGGTTGGACGTTGCGGCGATGTTGTGAAAACTCACATTGTCCCAACAGCGTGCAGCCAGACGATGCGCTGGCTACTGTTCTGAGTTGGGAATGAAGGTCTAGTGTCGGTTCTTGACGAACACCAGAGCATTAAGTGCTTTTGCTGAATCACCTCTTGCCTTTGTCTGGAAATACGCTGAGTGATGAGAGAGTGAAACACAGCTGCTAGACAGGATATTCTCCCTACCGTTCAGGGAGATCTCCCCCCAAAAATTTGCACAGAGTAAAGTTTTACAGGATTTTTGTATGCAAAATAATTAAATATTTGAAATATAAACTCACTCTTTACCGACAAAATGTGTTGAAAACGTGTAGACGACTGCTAAGGTTTAGCTGACAAAAGCAGCAATGGCTACGACCTTCAGTAGCGACTCCAGCCCGTACGTAAAGAGGAGGAGAGCGTTTAGAATGACATCTGCTTTCAGCACGTAAGTTTGCCACACCAGGAAATACACAGACAGAATCACGCTTCCCACCGTCATCACAAGGCTGAGCCCCAACGGAGCCTCTTCTTCCGTCAGGTTACCCTTGGAACCTCGAAGGAAACAAAAAGCTGATATGAGTCTTCAATTTCTTCTGACAGTATCACAAGCCACAAGTCTAGAGTATTCCTCTTCAAAAAAGGCTCTAGTTCTCACAGCTCAGAGTACTCCGAAATCCTGGCCTGAATCAAGGCTCTGTCAGTAAACGTAAGAACAAACCCCAACACCAACGGCCAATCGATTTCTTGCTGCCCGCAGTTGATCTGAAGAGCAATCAGTTGATGCTCAGAGTCAGGACGCCTACCTTTTCTTACCGCAGGTAAGCAGTTCTGAAGCTGCAATCATTTTGATCGCTCAGCTGCTTAGTCAACCACCACATTTTCCCCCAGTCCCCCCCAGCACTTCGCATGACAACTCGGTGCCTGCGGTGCACATCTAAGAGCATCCAATCCTCGTTTTAAAATCTTAGGCAATATGGAATCTTCTGCATTCCCTGCTAATCTATTCCTATTTCAAATTACTATCATCATGGAGAAGTTGCACCTATCTCTTCCTTGCATCTTATTTCCAAGCTAGTCTCGGTAGATTTTGCTGTTTAACTGCCTTAGACTTGAAACTCGCTTCTGTATTCACCCACCAGGCTCCAAGCAAACATCTGCAGGGAGCTTTAGGCAGAGGCTGAATTCAGCCCTCCAGCGAGTCAGCTGAACTAACAGAGACCCACCTTGCATAAATGTCCTGGGAATATCGAGCACAGGTTTCAATAGTAACTTGTTTTTCTAAAAAAGGACTTTATGAAGTTTTAGCAGGCTCTGGACAGGGGTCAGGAGGCCCTTTATGCTCTTCTGTATCAGGGAAACGAAGATGTTGGAACTGGCAGAAGGGGGGGAAGGGAAAGGCGCAGTCGAGGTGGCAGCCGTACGCCGCTCAGGGACATGCTTGGCATTACCCGTTCCACAGGGCTCTGGCCGTTTGGTTACTCATGTTTGTTGCCGGAGCGGTTGAAAGGAGCCGTATCGCCTCAGTGAATGGAAATGTCGGTGTTTCAGCGTGTTCATTCTCACAAGCCACGCTCACTTGTAAACAGCATTCCGGCTGTCCCAGTTATATTGCTTTCTGACAACCCAGCTATTGTTTTTAATGGCATTGTAGATTATATTTCATATGAGAGCACATTCTATTTGGCCCTCTGGCCAAATCTATCGATCCATCAGATGAAGTTTAATGACATAAACAAACAAGAGTCTCCAAATATCTGCTCGTTTGCTAAACCGGCATGTTTTGACACACACTCAATTTCAAAATGATGACTGTTTAAAGACTATATTCCACTGAAAAGGCACGGTGATAAGATGACATACCCAAGTATAATCGGAGCACTTCAAGAATGGCCATAACGAAAAGCAAGGCAAGATCAGGAGCCAGGAAATCATCCGGATAACTGAAAACTTCACCTGTGGAATAAGACAGTGTAAACAAGCCAGGAAAATACAGTAGGCACACAGACAAACCACAGCCGTGTCGTAAGCACACAGCCTATTCTGTGTTAGAATACGCGCAACTTACTTTTATAAACAATCATTGCCAGAGTTGCCAAGAAGTAAAAGATGTAATAAATCCCATTTATATAAAATAGAATCTGTAAAGGAAGAGACGACAGCTGGTAGCTGCTGTTAAGGATTTCTCATAGCAGTGAGGTGGGATCCATTTCATAAAATCGCCCTTTCCCAGTAACCTCAAAATACACTGCTGGGCCTTTTTATACTAACTGGTTTGACTACAGCTGGCCTACTGGGTAGGGTTCAGAAAGTAACCCGAGACTGCAAATACCAGAGTTAGGATAAAAGCTCGCTGTTTCAGGTTTGGCTTTAGTTCCTTTTTTCAAAAAAAATTATTTGGTTTGCAGTGGGGCATTCATTAGCCTAAGGAAATGAGGGGGGTGGGGTGCGTGCGTACATTTCCCCAGACAACTTCTGTACCTGCTGGTCAGCCCTGAGCGAGTTGAGGGAGGGCTGGCAGGCTCCAGTACATCAAATTCCTGTACGTTTCGGAAAATGGGTGGCTCTGTGAAGCAGACAGTCCCCATTACTGCCCACACGATGGAACGTCTGCAAGCTGCGCTCTTCGCGCTGTGCCTGAGAAAGGCCACCGGCTCAGCTTTGAGATGTAAATGTGTAAGAAACAGACTGCCTTAATTCACTGCTCACAAACCAAACTATTGTATACTAGATAATATTTAGCTCTAGTTCTGTGCCTGTCAACGTGGATCCACTGCCAAGGTATTTGAGAGCTCCGCAATCCACATCCCCAGAATGCCCCCGAAGGACAGGGAATACGGCACAGTCATACAGACAGGGAGAGATTCCTTGCAGGTTGAGGACACACTGGTCTCAGCTGGAGCCATCCTCAAGTCACAAATTCACTCGGAATTAGCTGCCTGCGCTCCGCCGGGAGTCAGTGGAGATGGGAACCTTCCAGCCAAGCAGCTCCTGAGCAGGGCGGGGAATGAACTGAGGGTGTTAAACCGCATCAGCTCCCGCTCTGACTGCAAGAGGAGTCAAAATGCCCAATTTATAGGAGGCACCTCACAGTCTTTGAGAGCCCACCCTCCCCCCGGCCCCGGACAGGCACGATTCCTACACAGCAGGTACCTACAGACTGAAGGAATCATTTTCTCTTGAGGCGCGGCAGCACGTTATTCATGCAATAGAGGAGACGCACGTAGGACATCCTGGGGCTTCACCACATGGAGAAGTTGGAATGTGGCTCCAACAATCCAGAAAGTTTGGCCATTCATGTGCATTTTTGGTAACCAAACGATACCAAATGCCTTTCTCAGCCTTACATAATACACTGTAATTTATATAAGGAAGTTATCGGTGCAGATTTCATTACTTCCACATCTCTCTCTATATACTCAAAGTATTTTTTATCCTCCCCTCTCTGCCCCAGCCCTTCTCAAATCCTGATTATCTCCAAGCAGGGATTTCATCCCAGGCATCTTTTACAGGAACTGCCCATCCAGTTTCTGGAGGGAGCACCCACCCACGCGTGGTGGATGCATTCCAGTTCCCAGAGCGCCTCATTTTATTAAAACTGAACCAGGTTTTTTGTGTTTTTCCAGTTGAAGGAAGGTGGAGCAAAAAAATTACTAGATAGGTTCTAAGCATGGAAATCTCTGAAGCCAAGGGTGTCTCCTCGTTGGAGGTTACTTAGATCTTGGCAGGAGTAAAGGCAGGGTGAATTAACATGAGAGAAGAGGAAGTACTACTGAAAGCTGCTTTTCCTACCTCTTGTTGGCTGTGTCAGCTGTCTGTGAGCTGTGCTGCGTGGGGCTTGTGCCCATCGGGCCACAAACCCCATTTTTAGCCTTGCTTCCTAAGGAAATGAGTTACATGACCATAAAACGCGGCTGCTGGCCCTCAGTCAACGCTGCAGGGCGGGTTCAAGGGGTTTGTGCATGAGTGGGAGCTGATCGGGGCACAGTCTCAGCAAAATGCTGCAAAAACATCTTCCCTTGGAAGAAACGTTTCACCAGTTTTGCTTCCTATGGGTGGTGTTGATGATGGAAAACTCAAAGAATAACACAAAAATAGCATTGCGCAGATTTATTAGGCGGGAAGATGCGAATGCATTTCAGCCAGTCTTCCTGAAGATTCCCACGTCAGGGATGAAAGGTACGAAAAGGATACAACTGATGAAGTTCTTCCTTTCCGTTGAGAAGGAAAAAATAAAAAGAAGAAAATGAGTCTAAATATTTACCAAAATTGCTACAGAAACATTCGAACAACTGATGTTACTAGAGCGGTCAAGCATGCTTATAGACATTTTTTTCTCAGTTCACTGGAAGACTTACTATTTTCTCAGATCATGCAGTTCAGGGGCCAAAAATAACTTTTTCAAATACATTAATTCTAAAGTAATTTGGGTGAAACCCCTGTTGTGAAAAGTCACTTTCACTGAGGAACCCATCCCTTTCAAAACTTAAAGAAGTACACAGGCATCACCTAGAACTTGTTTATCCTGTCCTTTCACAGCAGATGACATTGATCCCTCTAACTATGCAGGAACGAGGGAAACATGCAAGGGAACCAGAATGTGCCATTTGGTTTTAAATTGTGAGAAAGCGTTTGTGTAGAACACAGGGCTCCCCAGCTCCTCTAAATAACATCCCTCCAAACCGGTTCCCTTCAAAAGCAAAGTCATTCTATGTAAAACCTTAATAGGTTCTGATCAGCCACAGAAGTCATACAGAATATTTTCCATGAGCTAACCAATACATTTACGTTTTTCTTCCTTTTTTCTGCAAAAACACAGATAAAATTCCTTTGCAACACGATGGCACTGACCTACTAGAGTACCTCTTAAGTAACTCATTAATATTCGTAGCTTCTTTCAGACACATGAGGAATTGAAAAGTTTCGATCTCTATTTCACAGAGCAAAACGGTCTGTGAAAGGCCGTTTCATCCATCTTCTCAGAGACATCTCATTATCATCATCAAGTCAGCGGGACATACCTCACCATCTTCATCCCTGGGCTTCTCGAGGTTAATGTCCTCATCACCTAATAGTTTTATGCAGTTGGGCCCAAATTAATCCCCACTAACTTTAGGCACCTAATTAAAGTATCCAATTTGGGAACGCAGTGGAAATAGGCAAGCGATTTTAGAAGGTGATTCATACTGGCTGTGATGTGAAATGATTCACCTGGACGTGCTTCATCTTCTCTCCACTTTCTGTAAAGGCACTGCAGGCTCCTAACAGACTCGTCCCTTCACTTAGCCAAAATGCGTTTTGATGAATGCTTTATTTCTTTTTGCAGAATGGGAGGTAAAGGTTTCATTACACATCTTGTTCTGCAGTGACTAATGGTTAAAGATGTGTTTGTACTTATACCCCGGTATAAACCCTCATGTGAAAGTAACGCCCTGTATTAAGATGATGTGCTTCCTTCCTTGCACAGCAATAAGGAGATGTCTCCATTTTAAAGTTATTTTAGACTGTGAAGTAGGATGTTAATTTGAAATACCACAACTACATGTGCAAACGTGTTATTATTCTGTGAGAAGTGTCTGGATATGAACTTTTTCGGTATAAGCAAACACTAAGCTGTACCGGCATAGCCTCCTCCGTGCTGGGCAGCTACGCTGCCGTGATGCCAGTGGTATAATTAGGGTAGCACAATTTCACCTTACAGGCAACCCTTAATGAATTCCCTAATGGCAGTTCCCCAACTTTATTTTTATTTTAAATAATTTTCCACAAGAGGGCACTGACCACATTCCTGCCATCTGTTCCGAGGACGGGTTTGATAGCCACTGTTATTTAGCATATGCTGCCTCCCACTGAGCAACAGGGGACATTTCACACGGGTTAAACAAACCCCACAACACGCCTGTGAAAGGGATACTGCAGTTAACTAGTAATTATTATGCCAGTTGAATATCTAATTTCAGGTATAACAGCAGGCTGCTAATCCCAGCACCCTGAGATCCTCTCACTGCTGGGATTAATGAAGCCTGCATTGCTGCTGGGGGGGTTTAAAATTGAAAAGTGAGCATTCTGGCACAAAGAAAGAAAAAGAAAAGAGTAACACTTTAAAAGCATTTATATGGAGCACACAAACTTTGTAGCAGCAAGAACAGCATCCTGCTAAGGGGGGCACTTGCAGTAGTGAGACCCGGTGTAGTGACTCCCCTGCCTGCAGGCTGGCACATGATTTCTGCCTGTTGGAAACCTTGTATTGTCCAGAAGAAAACAAAGTGTAACACCACTGTTTTCCAGCTGTATCAGTTCTGTAACGTAGGCCGGTCACTCCCAGGCAACAAGGTATTTGCATTTGGGATGGGTATGGATTGTGAGCCCGAGTCCCATCCTTGGGCGGGAGGAAGGCATGTCCGCCCCACAGCCCTGCTCTCCGACAGCCCTGGCACCAAACCCTGCTGCCTTTCCCGGATGGTTTTGCAGGCAACAGCCACAGACTCCGCTCCAGTTAAGTGTTTTATACAGCAAAAGCTTGACTACTTATCCAGGCTGCTCTTGATTTTAGAAATGATTGTCAGTGACACTATGCATGCTTACTTGAGGCAGAACATAGCCCATTTTCTAAGAAATGGCTTATTTTTTTTTTCTTAATGCCAAAACTGTATTACAAGCATGCAGCAGCTATAGTCAACATTACCCAGCACACCTTATTACACAAACTTGTTTTCAGGACTTGGTGAAACGCTAATCGTTTAACCCAAGTTTTCAAAATCAGCTTTGTCTACCTAGGTCTGAATTTATATTTTGTGGGGAAACCTTTGACCTCTCTGAAAGAGAGATAGGGCAATTTTTTATACTGAAAGAGGGGAGATTGAGATGAGATCTGAGGCAGAAATTGTTTGCTGTGAGGGTGGTGAGCCCCTGGCCCAGGTTGCCCAGAGAAGCTGTGGCTGCCCCATCCCTGGAGGGGTTCAAGGCCAGGTTGGACGGGGCTTGGAGCAACCTGGGCTGGTGGGAGGTGTCCCTGCCCAGGGCAGGGGGTGGCACTGGATGCCCTTTAACGGTCCCTTCTAACCCAAACCATTCTGTGATTCTATGATTAATTATTTTGACCCCGCTAATGAGCTGGAAGAACTTTTTTTTTCTTCTTCTCTCCCTCCACCCCAAGAATCCCAGTGGTTCATAATTTGAACCACTACAGCTACCACTACAATTTGAACTACTACACAGCTACCGGGATTTCCTTCAGGGTGTCGGCGCTGTCGCGACAGAGCTACCGGGCTGGGCTGGGCTGGGCGCCGAGGCCTAGCTAACCTCGGCCCCCACCTCGCTCTCCCCGTATGTCCCCCCCCCCGCCTCAAGCGGCGAGAGGAAACCTCGAACACGATGGGGAATAGCCACCCCCGGTCACCCACCGGAACGCGGGGGGGGAGGGAAGAAAAAGGTTCTGTCGGTATCGATGGCAACGCGCCGCTCACCTCGCCTCACGACAGCCATCTTGGCGCCACGCCCCGCCCCCGCCGGTCCTCCAGCGTCCCAGCAGCCTTTGCGGGGCGGCCCCCTCCCTCCCCTCCGCCTTCGGGTGCGATCGGAGCGCTCGGCCCGGTTCGGCCGCTTTCGGGCGGATTCGGGCTCTGCACGTTCGGGCCGACGAAGGGGAATTCGGGCGCGATCGGAGCGGACTCGGCACCGCTCGGCTCCCCTCGCGGCCGCCTCAGCCGCCTTCGGGTGCGATCGGAAAGAGACTCGAACGAGCTCGGGATTCTTCGACCCGCCGGGCCGGGCCGCTTCGGGGACTCGGCCCCGCTCGGGCGGGCTCGGGCTCGCCGCCCGATCTGTCAGGTACCGCTTCAGGCCGCGTTCCGGCGGGCTCGGCTCGGCCGCCTCCCGCATTGGGATTGGCCAGCCGGCGGGGAAACCATCGGACGAGGCCTGCAAAGACTCGGGACACTTCGGGCACCATCGGAAACGGTTCGGAAACGCTCGATTCCGCCCGGGAAACACCTTCGGAACCGCTCGGGACAGCTCGGCACCGCTCGGACGCCCGCCCAAAAGCGCTCGAGTGACCTCGGAGAACCGTGTTCTCCCCCCACGGGACCCCCTTTAGCGGGACCCCCGGGAGCGGCCGGCGTCGGGGCCGGCTCGGGCGGGCTCGGCTCCCCCCGGTTTGACCGTCCGCCCGCCTCGGATGGAGGACGCCGACTCGGCGGCGAAGCAACTGGGCTTAGCGGAGGCGGCGGCCGCAGTGGCGGCGGCGGCCGCGGAAGGACCCGAGCAGCAGCAGCCGCCGCCGCAATCGGCGGCCTCGGAGGCGGAGCCGGAGGCCTCGGAGGAGGAGGAGGAGGAGGAGGCGGAGGCGGCGGCGGCGGTGACGGTGATGGCGGCGGATGCCGAGCACATGGAGATGGCAGCCGAGCCCCTGCCCAGCGCCGACGAGGCCGCCGCCGCCTTCGCAGGTCAGGGCGGGCGGAGCGCGCATGCGCAGCCCCCCTCAGCCCCGCCGCCTCAGTGCAGCCCGGCCCGGGCTGCGGCACCCCGGGAGGGCCCGGCCCGGCCCCGAGCCCCCACAGCCGACCCCCGTCCGCGGGGCCGGGGCCGGCAGCACCGGGCCTTGGCCCCCGAACGGCTCCCGGGCCGCACACGGAGCCATCGCCCTGCGGGGGTGCTGTGGAGAAGGGGCAGGTCCCGGCTGCGGCCCGTGGCGCTCCCCGCACGCAGGAAATCACACTCTCCTCGCCATTACATGGCACAACGTAAAGTCAAACGAGCAAGAGCTGCCTGTGCGCGTCTAAAATTACTGAGACGCTGTCTCCCGTTAACAAAGTGCCCTGAAACATGCAAAATTTTGAAGGCAAGCTCTCATAGGCAGGATGGCAGGGGGGTTGGAACGAGATGATGTTTAAGGCCCCTTCCAGCCTAAACCATTCTATGATTACATTCTGTGATATGTTTCAGAGGCCTTCATACCTAGATCGGCATCTTCATGTGAGCTTCAGACTTGTTTTTTCACTCTTACCCTGTGTGTGTACTTACAAACCTCTGGTTTTAGTTACGCAGTCAAGTAGGCGATACATCATAGAAACATTTGGCTCTAAGTTTAGACAGTTTTTACCTGGCCCAAGCGTGCAGGTAATAGCACCCTAGAAATTAATATATGGCAGAGGGAAAGTCAGTTCCCTTTATCTTGAAGTTTGCCGGTCACCCCTCTTTTAATAAGTGTCACAGTTTGGTGGTTTTTTTTTTAGTACAGGTTCAATATTCATTTTTCCCTTTGTTCATCACATGCTGATAAGTACTGTTATGGTCTGAAGGAGGGTTAAGGCATGTTCAACCCAAAGCTTAACAAAAATCAGAATGATTGTGTTTATAACAACTTAAAGGTGCCGTGAAAAATGAAATTAATTTTGAATAGGAAGGAAATGCAATTACAATTTTTGATGTTTAGCTGTTTATCAGGCTGTCTGGATGCAGCAGAGTATTACCTTCATGTCTGTTTTACATTTCAGAAGTCACCACCGTGACAGTAGCCAACGTTGGTGCTTCTGCAGACAATGTTTTCACTACATCCGTGGCAAATGCAGCTTCAATTTCAGGACACGTGTTGGTAAGTCCCTCCTTTCATTTGAGTCCCATGTACTTTCTCGTTGTAAATGCAGAGCCTGGTTTATGTTTGAGCTGTAGTAAGGCCAAAGATACGTTTTCATTGTGATATGCAGGCTTTAAGCCACAAAACCATTAGCTGGATGACATAAGTTTTTTTTCTTTATCGCTTGGAGAGGTTTTTTTACCTTTCCACCCCCATATACTCATTCTGTAGTGGAACTAATGGCCTGGAACATGTAACCTTTGAATTTGGGTGTCTGAAACCTCAAAAACTAACCTACTAACTGGCATATTGATTGGTGGTTTTGGGTACCTTTGAGAAGCTTTGGGGGAATACTAAAATACATTGGTATTTTAACTCTTATCAATTTAAACTCTTTATGTCTTCTGTAGTCTGGGAGAACGGCCCTCCAGATTGGGGACAGCTTGAATACTGAAAAAGCCACTCTCATAGTGGTTCACACAGACGGCAGCATTGTAGAAACCACAGGGTTGAAGGGGCCAGCAGCACCTCTCACACCAGGTATAAGGCCATCTGTTTTCAAAGTGTCATTCTCCTGGAGGGGTCGCTTTTTCTCCATTTTAATTGTGTTGCTAGGATTAAAAAACATTATGTGCATAATATTATGCCGTTGCCTTATAAGGATAGTTTGTCCCCTCTTCACATGGTACTTCTTGTATTTCTTGGGAGTAGAATAATACTTTTTTTGTGGTTTGTTTTTTTTCCTGTCAGAAATACATTTCATTTTGGCCACCATGGTTAAAGATAACAAGAAGAGGTTCTTTCAGTATATCAATAGAAAAAGGAAGACTAGGGAAAATGTAGGCCCACTGACGAATGAGATGGGCACCCTAGTGGTGGAAGACACAGAGAAGGCAGAGCTACTGAATGCCTTCTTTGCTTCAGTCTTCACTGTTAAAGCTGTCCCTCATGAATACCAGGCCCTGGAGGCAAGGGGGAAGGTCTGGAGAGAGGAAGAGTTTTCCCCAGTAGAGGAAGATCAGGTTAGAGACCACTTGGCCAAACTGGACATCCATAAGTCCATGGGCCATGACAAGATGCACCCGCGAGTGCTGAGAGCTGGCAGATGTTATTGCTTGGCCACTCGCCATCATCTTTGAAAGGTCATGGAGAACAGGAGAGGTGCCTGAGGACTGGAGGAAGGCCAATATCACTCCAGTCTTCAAAAAGGGCAGGAAGGAGGACCCAGGGAACTACAGACCGGTTAGTCTCACCTCTGTCCCTAGGAAGGTAATGGAGTGACTCGTTCTGGATGTCATATCCAAGCACGTTCAAGAGCAGGAAGTTATTGGAAGTGGTCAGCATGGATTTACCAAGGGTAAATCATGCTTGACCAATCTCATGGCCTTGTATGATGTTATAACTGGTTGGCTAGATGAGGGCAGAGCAGCAGATGTCATCTGCCTTGACTCCAGCAAGGCTTTTGACACTGTCTCTCATAACATCCTCCTTAGGAAACTGAGGAAGTGTGGACTAGACGAGGGGATTGAAAGCTGGCTGTGTGACAGGACTCAGAGGGTTGTGATTAATGGAGCAGGGTCGAGTTGGAGGCCTGTAACCAGTGGTGTCCCCCAGGGGTCAATACTTGGACCAGGATTGTTTAATGTATTCATCAACAACCTGGACGAGGCGACAGGCTCAGCAAGTTCGCTGATGATACCAAACTGGGTGGGGTGGCTGACGCCCCAGAGGGCCGTGCTGCCATCCAGCGTGACCTAGACAGGCTGGAGGGCTGGGCAGAGAAGAATCTAATGAGGTTCAACAAGGACAAATGTAGGGTCCTGCACCTGGGGAGGAAGAATGTCAGGCACCAGTATAGGTTAGGGGTGGACCTGCTGGAAAGCAGCTCTGAAGAAAAGGACCTGGGGGTCTTGGTAGACAGTAAATTATCCATGAGCCAGCAATGTGCCCTTGTTGCCAAGAAGGCCAGCGGAATTCTGGGCTGCATAGGGAAGAGTGTGGCCAGCAGGTCAAGGGAGGTCATTCTCCCCCTCTCCTCTGCACTAGTGAGGCGACAACTGAAATACTGTGTCCAGTTCTGGGCTCCCCAGTTCAAGAGGGACAGGGAACTACTGGAGAGAGTCCAGTGTAGGGCAACCAAGATGATGGAGGGGTTGGAGCACCTCCCTTATGAGGAAAGGCTGAAAGAGCTGGGACTCTTTAGCCTGGAGAAGAGAAGGCTGAGGGGAGACCTGATTAATGTTGAAAAGTATCTAAAGGGTGGGTTTAAGGAGGATGGAGCCAGACTCTTTTCGGTGGTTCCCGGTAACAGGATGAGGGTAACCGGCACAAGCTGGAACATAGGAAGTTCCGATCAAATATGAGAAAAAACTTCCTTACGCTGAGGGTGACCGAGCACTGGAACAGGCTGCCCAGGGAGGGTGTGGAGTCCCCTTCTCTGGAGATTTTCAAGACCTGCCTGGATGCAGCCCTGAGGGATGTGCTCTGGGCAATCCTGCTTTAGCAGGGGAGTTGGACTAGATGATCTCTAGAGGTCCCTTCCAACTCTGAAAAATTCTGTGAAATTCCGTGAAATTTTCTTATTCTTTTCCCAAATCCTCGCAAATAAGCTTCTTGAAAAATCATGCCCTGCTGCTGGGCTGTCGCACCCATCCCACCCCCAAAGGCAGATGGATCATTTTAATATTGATGATAAAAATACGAGTCTCCTAATTGGAGTTCTTTTTGAGTCTCCTAAGTGGGTGCTTTTTAAAGGGTCCTTGAATATAGTTTTATCTCCATTCAGGCCACTTGCTGATATTTAAATGTGGCAATACCTGGTGTCTTTATTGCTGAGGTTGTTTTCACGGCTGCTTGGCAGTTTCCGTTCCGCCTGCAGGATGGCATGGCAAACCTTCTGTGGTCCAAAACACGTTACAGGATCGGCCTCTGGGAAGGGGGAGATCCATCCAGCTGCTTACACCACTGCAGGTTACAACCTCCGCGTTTAGTGTGCTGTTAGAGTGTCTTTCCCAAAGATGTCATTTTCAGAATGTTCAAGCTGAATTTTTTGTGGTGCGCCACGTAACTTCCATTGCTGTGGAATGGAAGCTGCTCCAGTTAACCGCTTGACAGCGTTGCCCCAGCCAGGCTGAGCGTGTGAAGGTATAGCCAACGTGCGTTTTGGTTGCTGTCACCTTTCTTTTCTTTTTTTCAAAGGACCGCAATCTCCTCCTACCCCTTTAACATCCGTCCAAGAAAAAACTGGAACCAAGTATAACTGGGACCCGTCTGTGTATGAGAACGAGCTCCCGGTGCGGTGCCGGAATATCAGTGGCATTCTGTATAAAAACAGACTTGGCTCAGGTAACCGCGACCTTCTTGCATGAGAAAGTGTGACAGCTCCTTCTTCACTTGGTGCACTCTTCTTTTAATCAGGCTACTTTTCAGGGCCAATCATAAGAAAAAAAAAAAAAAAGACACTTTCCTAGCCAGCCTACTCCCTTTGGATATTATTGTTCTCTTCTTCAGAGGCTTTTAAACTCTTTTCTTAAATCTGTGAAGATACAGGCTGCTGTGCAGTGAGTTTCCCCGGTAATATGTTGACTCTTCTAACATTCTTTTTGTCTCAGAAGTAGAACCGTGTTTCTCCAAAGCTCTAAAGAATCCCTGCTGGGACAGAAAATAGAGAGTTTGTCCCCTAATGGGACTCCTTAGCTGCCTTAGCCCCTCCTCTTCCCTTTTATCTCTGTGGGAAAGCTGAAGAAGCAGCAGCAGAAACTCGGGAAGCTGGACTGCACAGCACAGCGATTGCTTCATGGCTAGAGAGTTTTTCTACATGACCAGAAGGATTAGAAATTTAAGTGCAAATTAAGGAAGGACTTAAATTCATGGTGTTTATGCAAGAAAGACTTATCTTTCTTGGGGATGCGTACTTTTTTCTGGCCTTCCGATGCACTGGTGATGCCCAAAGTTGGAGCTTTCTAAACTTGCGCAGTCGTTGTCACAGCCAAGATAATAAATGGGCACGGTTATCCTAGAGCAATGAGAAGTAGCAGATGGGCGTGTTTGCTGATTGCTATAGATTAACTGCCATTTTGTCCAGCAATTTCAGTATTTACTTCTTTAGGAATGTGACAAAATGATTCTTAACCTTTACTAATAATTCCTTTCTTCTGTTTTATTTCAGGAGGCCGTGGTAGGTGCATTAAGCAAGGGGACAACTGGTACAGCCCCACCGAATTTGAAGCTATGGCGGGACGAGCCAGCAGCAAAGACTGGAAGAGGAGCATCCGCTATGCGGGGAGGCCGCTGCAGTGCCTTATTCACGTAAGGTTAAGTTTGCTTCCTCCTCTCTGCTGGAAGGGACAGGTGGAGCCTGGGCAGAGTCTGCCCAGCGCTGCGGTGCAAAAGCCTGTGTGCTGCCGCTGCAGGGTTATGTGGGATGGTGCCGTGGGGCAACTTGGAAGCAAAACTTTGGTTTGGTTGAGAATCAGTGATGCGAGAGGAATTTTTCTAGATGTGTTTTCAAATAATGTGATACAAATCTTGCTTCTACTTGGAAAGGGGTTACAGTTTATGCAGGCTGAAGTCCAGCTTTGATCTGTATCGCAGAAATTGAGAAGTGAGTTCTCACCCATGATACTGTAACTCAATAACCTGATCTACTTAATTCTGTTTGCCTGACAAACATATTCTTCACTTGCACCTTTTATTGAGTATCACTTTGGGTCCTTTATTTCCTGCAGCGTCCAGGAGTCTCATGGAGAATTTGGCATTGCCATTAGGTTGGCAGCTGATTTCTGCTTGGGCAGAAACTTTTATCAAGTCTCAAATTCATACATCCTTGCCTTTTGATTTGAAAATTGTTTGTTCTTCCTTCGCTCTCCTCCCATCCACTATACTATCATGTAGGAGATCTGGCCTCTGCGTGGGGTCCCTGGGAGGGAACGGCTGCGTCTCTCTGGGGGCTGGCTGAATCTTTTAGCAGAATACGCTCCTGCTCTCAGTGGTTTTGGTGACTCATGCTGAACTAGTAATCTTCTAATTTCAGGATGGGATTTTAAATCCTCACGCTGCCTCTTGTACTTGTGCTGCCTGCTGTGATGACATGACTCTGGTGAGTTGTAGGTTTTATAGCCGTTCGTTTTAAAACAATTAATCAATCAAGCTGCCACAGCTATTTGCAAGTAGGTTATGAGTGTCCTAGTAATGTTCATGAGTACTATGGTTGCAGTGTGCTTCATCCATGCTTCGTAAAGAAAGGAGATAAGGAACTGCTAGCACTATTGCGTAGCAGCCTCAGTAAAACTGGGTGATACTTAATTTTTTTCCTTCCTTTTTTTTTTCTCCTGAATTATTTATGTAAAATGTCTTTTGTAGATGTCACAGCTATTTGTGATTTTTGACTGAAATTTTACAATTTTTTGAGCTGGAAAAAATGTTTTAAAAGGTAGTAATGTAATATTTCATGCTGGGTCCATGTTTTCGTATTAAACTGTTTGGGTGGGTGGGTTGGTTGGTTGGTTGGTTTGGGGTTTGGTTTGTTGTTTGTTTGTTTCAAAAATGAAGTCCTGAAAGCAGAAGTCTTCAGTTTGACTTGAGGTAATGTTTTGCATCTCTTTTCTGCTATGAACTGGATAATTTGCTTGTTTCCTAGACCTGAAACTAACTGCTTCCTCTCTTCCCCTCACTCTTGTTCTCTTTTCTTCCACCACCTTGGCCAGCAGTTAATTATTTGCCTGTTTCTGCTCCTTAAATCATAGTGGGAAGAGGCTGAATCTGTTCCTCTGCAGATGGAGGGAGCTGATTGTAACATTTTTTTCAGACTTCTTTTGGCTTGGAGAAGTAGGAGCTTTTTGGTCAATTGTGGCAAACCACACATCTTCCATGGGAATACGTGCTGCTTGACCTTAGCTGCATCTGCAAAGATGAGATTAAACCCAAAGTCCCCAAAGAGGTGCTTCAGCTAATGCCTTTTCCTTTTTTCTTTTCTTTTTTTTTTTTGCCTGTTTTGCCTAGAGTGGCCCTGTACGACTCTTTGTACCATATAAAAGGCGGAAAAAAGAAAATGAAATGCCTGCAACTCCCGTGAAGAAGGACTGCCCCAAAAACATCACTCTGCTTCCTGCCACAGCTGCTACTACATGTAGGTTCTTTGGAAAAAATTGCTTCCCTTTTTTGATGAAGAATTGCCACGCTAGATATCAATCAGTGGCCCCTTGGAACTAGCCAACTGAGAAAAATGTCTCTTTTTTTTTGCCATTTCCTTTTCATTGGACAGTTTCATTGGCTCAGAGGCTTTAGCTAATTTCCCTTCCTATTTTGTAGAAACTAGCACAGTGTTGCCACATTGGGACTGCAAGTGAAGTAGGAAAAAGCGCAGCTCTAGCCCTCCAGGAGACTGGGTTTTAAGCATCTTAGGATCCTTTTGCAGTGAGCAGTAGGTTTCCTGTTTTGTTCTGAGAGTGGTCTGGGTTATATTTCCTCCCTCTACCTGCTCTCTCAGCCTGGCAGCGCGGGGGGAGTCGTGGAGTCCTGGCCTTGGTCCGTAGTGTCTGTCAGGTAGGTTTGTCACAAATGACAATTGAGGTTGAGGGAAAGGATGGCCCTTTTTTTGCTCTGCCGGAAATTACCATTCCGTCCCCTGAGCTTGGTTTTTGTCCTTCAGAAGCTGGTGAGGGCTATGGAGTAAGATTTGTGCTATTTCTTGAAATACGTAGAAAAGTAGGCCCTAAGCAGCTGGAATAAAATCCGCAGCCTGAAAGTTGTTAATGAAAAGAGGCAGAAGGTGACGCTTTCATCTGCAAATTCCTCTCTAGCATTCAGGACACGCTTTGTTACTTACTGGGTTTGATTGTCAAACCATCTGTGTGAGAACAGAAATTAATTTGCAGGCTTATCCAGCTCACACGTTCCCAGTCACATTCATGTGTCCTCCTGCTCTCATCACACTGGCATCATCTGGATGGTAACATTACAAAGTGAATTGAGGAAGCAACAGAAATCCAAAAAAGAACAGCCAAAAGTAAGATTAGATTACCAGCAACAGGAGGAAGGGAAATAGACAAGGATTCTGTAGAGTTTATTTGGTTTTTTTTTAATCCTCCCAAATATGGCTTCATTAACGTGAGGTGCTGTGAGGTTGCACGTTTGCTCATGCTGGCGTTGGGAGAGAGGAGAACTGCTTGTTTTGGCAGCAGCCACAGATTTCAGCAGGCGTAAATCTGTAGCCTCAATGTCTTAAAATTGAATTTTTGTTTGCGAAAAGATCCTTCTGGCTGAGCAGTGTGCCACAGAATCAGCCCATCACCAATTAAAGGTGCCAGATTAATTAATCCTGTTTAAAAAGGGTTTTAAACATTTTGGAGCCACGCGGGTATATTCATCCAAAAGGATATGGGGATTTGTTCCTTGCATTGGCCAAGCATGTTACATCACTCTGTGTAGAGGCAACTAAAACTGTCCAGCTAACCAAACTGCCACAGAATTCGTTGTAATCCCCAGGGTTTTTATGTTGATTTAAGTAGTAAGAACTGCTAAAGTTGTAATAAAATAGGATCACGCAGAAACTGATGGGTTTTGTGGCCCCACTGAACCTTTATGGTAGATGTTAAGTCATTGCTCATACAATAATTGAAAAGGTGGTGATTTGGGAGGCATTATGTTCTAAATTAACGTTATGGCCTTGCACACCTGGAGAATAACCAGAGGCCTGCAGGAGGACGGCAGCGCCTTCGAAAGCCAAATGGGGCTTTTATTCCCATTTCTGATTGCATTGGTCATAGGCGTGATCCAAACTCGGGTGTCGCAGGCCGTTTACTGATCTGTCAGTTCTCTGCCTTTGGGTGATTCGGAACAGGGATAGCAACAGCTAAACAACCGAGCCCTCTGCGCTGAGTGTTAATTATGAAAGTACTTCTAATATTTCCAGTCACCGTGACTCCTTCTGGACAGATCACTACCTCCGGTGCTCTGACATTTGACCGTGCATCAACAGTGGAAGCCACGGCAATTATCTCGGAAAGTCCGTCCCAGGGTGATGTTTTCACTGGAGCCACAGGTAAGAGTTCAGGTGTATGTCTGCTAGAGAAGGAGAAAAAAAGGTTTGGACGCCCATTGCTATAGGAAGAACCATTTTGAATGCCGCACGAAGGATTTATTTCTCAAGAGCTTACAGAGAGACACTATATGTATCCCTCTGTTCTTCCTTTGAAATTATTTCAGCAGCTTGAAATCTCACCAGTTGCACAAAAGAAGTTAGACCTTTTGTCCAGATGTTGCAGCGGCTGATGTACACCTCTGCTGATTTCTAGGGTCTTCTGGTCACCTCTGCTATTTTTTTCACTCCTCCCTTGTCCTAAAATGCTACCAAAAAAAAAGGAAAACTATCTGAGTGTTGAAACCAGGTGAAAAATGCCAGAATAAGTCAAACAAAATATAAATGCACGCCATATATTTAAGTTCTTTCAATTTGATTCGTACATGGGGTTGTGAGCTCTGCTGAGGGAACCATCCTGCTCTGAGAACCATAGTTTGGAGTCCTGTGATTATTGGAAATATAAAGGCGCGCGGGAGGGAAGACGGCAGTAACCTGTGCCTTCAAAAGTGAAAGCAGAGAGATGAAATCAGTGCAAGACTGCCTTGCTTTTAAGTGTAGCATCATGCTACTGTTCCTCATTTGCAACCCTTGGAATTATCGTGGAGTATAGAAACTTGTATAAAATGTAAAAAAAATATGGGTGAAAGAAGCGTAAGAACGGCCCGACAGCTGTGTTATCCAGTGATTCATAAAGCCATTGTTTTTCTGCAGTTCAAGATACCAATGTCCAGCCGCCGTGCCGGGTCAGTCACCCCGAGCCTCATTATCCAAGTTACCAGGACAACTGTCAGATTTCGCCTTTTCCAGAAGCTGCACTGCCAACCTCTCATCCCAAAATTGGTACGGTTTATGTCTGTAATGTGAGACGCAGTTATCAGTGCTTCAGTTTACTCTCCTCTTCTTTCTCAGCAAAGGGAAAGATTGAGGCAGAAAAAGAAACATTTCTCTGTTTTGCTTATGAGTTTTGCGGTTATTAAGATTTGGAAAAACAGATTTTCCATTCTGTGGAAAGTTTTTCACTCCGTTGTTGAGAAATTTGATTTGTTGGTTCCTACCAGAGGAGGCTGTTGCGATCCTGCTCCGTGAATCCTCTTGCAATCCCCTGCCTTTCCTGAGGCTTTTGCTTCAAGGCTGTTGTCACCACTTGGGCACTGTGGCTAAACATTTAGTGTTCCATCTGAGGAGACCACCCCCTTTAAAATTAGGTCACAGAAGCTTTTCTAAGTGTTCTCACATCTGTGTAGGAATCCACGGATAGGTGCTGGAGGCAGTTTTGGGCAGGTTTGGTGTGCTGCTCTCCCATCCAACGTCACTTTTCCATCCCTTTGTGCTGGAGCGATGGGTGCTGGTTAACAAGAGCAGCGAGAGCCTGCCCTGCTGGGGTCACAGAGACTCTGGGGTAAAAAAGGAACAGACGGCATGAGAAATGATGAGTGCAAATTAGCCCTTTAGTGTTTGATAGGACGGCTTAAACTGATTATCAAATACCTCTTCAAATGTAATTATATTACGTCAACTTAATGACCTTTCATTTGCCTGTACTGGTAGAAACTGGAAGTGTTGAAGAAACTGGAATTGCAAATTTGGAGTGTTGTTCTTGTTTTATGTGTCTTTATCGAGCCTGGACAAGAGATATAGCCAGGAATGATCTGCCACTGGCTGGCTGATGGATTAGGCGATTTTTAGGACTTTTACTTCTCTAATTTCTATGATTCTGTGAAGTTTCTCTGATACTTCCTGATCTCGCTGACACAGAGCATCTGTAAGACAGGCAGGTTTTGATCCCTGTTACTGTTCTCTCAGATGTCAAGAAAAGATCATGCAAACGTGTTGTATTCCTTTGTGCAGTCTGAAGTCTTTCTTCTTTAAAGCCTGTGTTTTCCCCTCTCTATGACCTTTTATTTACTTACTTGGAGCAGCACAGTGCGTTCCTGCTCTGTCCAGAATGAAATCTTGTTGGTTTTAAGTCTTAGTCAGATCTTGATGTTACTAATTAAACATTGATTTTTATTTTTTTCACTGGCGAATACTTTCTCTTGACTGATACACCTATGCCAAAATGAGGAATCGGAAGTAATTCCCATTAGATAAGTTATCAAATGCCACGCTGTGATAAGTATTCTGCTGGAAATGTAGGAGTGGGAAAGGCTCTTCTGCAAACAGCTACTGATAAAAGACCAGTTTATCTTTTACTCATATCTAAGGGCAAATAGTTCTAGTCAGGTGCAAATGGATTGAAATTACTGTTTTAATTAAGGGCTGTTGAGCGTAAAATGTGGGTTTGCCCGTGTGGTGAGCTTGCAATGCTGTCTGTCAGAAAAGGTCACTCATCTAATGCACAGAGACTTGCAGTACCGTGGGGTTTGGGATTTGTTCTCTCTCTCCAAATCCGTGCAGGATTATTTCAGCTTTTGCTGCTTGCGTGAAAAACTACCGGGTGTGACTTGAAAAGGGTTAAAGTGTTAATACACTTAAATTAATTGATCTCTTGGAAGATATTCAGTGTTCAGTGCAGTCTTGCCAGAAGCCTTGTTTGTCTGCGGATGCTTTACTAAGAGGAAGTTCACTGTGAGCGGGACTGCTGGAGTTGCAGCCTGGTACAGGAAGGCCTGGTGGCCTTTGCTGTTCAGGACAGTATTTACAGTTGAGTTTTTTCAGGATGGTATATACAGTTGAATTTTAAGTACCGTTTGATGTGTAGTCACGATATTTTCCCCGAATGGGGGGGTGTCTGCTGGTCTGTGTTTTTAACCAGGGTGTGCAGTTTGCTGTTCTGTGTGAGAGAGGTTTGAGGCTTGTTTCTGCCTTTCTTTCTGGAGCCACCTTAGACAGACCAGCGTGCCAATATCTGCCCACGGGAAACTGATAATAAAGTAAATGAGAATAAAGTGCCTTTCAGATGCTTCACCCTCTACATTTTGTTCGGGAATTTCCCTTTTAGCAAATTTCTTAACTCTGGTTTCAAGGAAAAGGATCTGGCTCCAAGAATGGTCCATTTTAATGAAAACAGTAGTTAGTACACAGCAGCGGCGCCGACGCTGCCTGTGCTGTCTGCGAGGCGCTCCCTTGTAACGCTGCAGATGCTCAAGGACGTTCTCAGTGTATTATCGTGGGTAGCATCAGCGGTGCGGGGAGGGGAGGACAAGCTGGAGGCACTAGAGGTGTCAGAGTGATGCTTCTCAAGGGAGAGCAGACACTGGTTGGATGCGAATAGGATTTAAATGCCTCAGCGCTTCTGAAGTTATATTCCCGGCAGTGTTCCATGCTGCTCCGAGGGCCACAGCATCCATCAGTTGGAACGGTCCTGCGTTTATTATATGAACATGTCGCTCACTATTTAAAAGTCAAGGTAGCGAATTGGCATTTGGTGCCTGGAATACTATCAGCTCTGCCCTTGACAATGCAGAACTCTGGGAAGAAATGTGGTTTCTCAGCCTGCAGAATTTACTGCTTTTTCTGTGTGCTTTTTCTGAAACTCCTACCTAAAGATGCGAGGAAAAATCCTGAAATAGACTATTAGTCCATTTTAGGGTAATCGGACTGCGCAGCCCCGGTGTTGGTGGTGCCCTCTTTTCTCATAAACAATTTGGTGAGGAATTTAGAGTCAGCTATTGGTAGATGTGAATATCTTGGGCTTAATTTTATGGCAGATGGCGAGTATTTATTGCTAGAGTTAAGAGTTAAATTTTGGAAAAGTAAAGCCAGATAATGTTTGTTCCTGGAAATGTGGCCTGAGGTGAGTTTGTGCTGTGTATTGTTGGGTTCTAGATTTAATTTCCTCACGCTGTGGTCTCCCACTGTATATGCAAGCCTAGTGTTGGGAAAAGTAGATGTTTTAGTGACACAACAGCTGCTGGTTTTTTGAAACGTTTGCAAGGATAAGGCTAAGACAGACATTGTTGGTTTTCTAAAACTTTAATTTTCTAACACAGGCTTCGGGAAAGGGAGGACTGCGGAGCCCTGATAATTGAGGGAGTTGGAGGCAAGTTCAAGGCAAGTGTGATGAGGTTACCAGGGCAGGAGTTCAGCTTCGTCCTGGTGGCTTCCTACAAACGGCAGTTACTGCTAAGATTATGGTTAGGGTATGAAAAAGTAAAGGCTGCAACAGGCAGCAAAAGCTGCAAACCCAAATAATTGGGGTTTTTTTCTTCTTTTAATGCCCCTTGCCATATATTTAGAAGTATTGCTGGGCTTCTGTGCTTTTGTATTTTGTTTCATACCTGTGGCATTCTAGTTTATACGAGAGTGAAGAGTTGTAGTTAGGATTCTGGAGGAAAGGGCCGTAGACAAGAAATTGCTTTCTTGAGAACTGTCTGACACAGTAAATGTAAAGCAAATGTCAGGAGATGTTAGTGTCTGAAGCTAAAACTTCCATCTGGACTGTATACACCCGCTCTCGCCTTTGGGATTAGGCAAGGAGAGGTTTCGGAGCCGCAATGAGCATTGCTGTTCGGAATATTTGAAACAGATGCATATAGCTGTGAATACCTTTTATTCAAATTTTTGGTGTTTCAGTGTGGTGCATGTATTTCTATGCCCATAGTTTGTTTTCTGGGTAGGATGTAGGATGAAGGGGTCCAAGGAAATTACAATTGTTGAGGGCTTTTTTTTTTAAAAGGCTTCTCAACCGGTGTTTTTGGATAGTGCATGTTTGTAATACGTGTAATTTTGAGGTGATGATAACTGGCTTGGTTTTATTGCAGTCTTTGGCCAGGGTTATGGTTAAGATCAGAGTCCAGGAGGTGTAGGGGTGTGTGGTGTGGATCAGTCCCTATTTTTTGCAGTTGTGCAACGTAAGAATTGACATCTGCATAGTGATGTCCTGAAGCAGGGTTGTTTACCCAGTGTGCAAGATGCCAATGTACACACAGAGCAGAGGTATTTATTTAAATCATTTCTGTTGGGACAACAGTGACATCAGGATGTTTCAGAAAACTTGACGGTTTTGGTCACTGAATGATTTATTATAACTTTACTTAGCGATGGATAAGGGAAACATCGTGCAGCAGTGCTAGGAGGGCTTAATTCCTTCCTCGAGTAGACAGTAGGGTCAGCAGTACATGTTCTTCTGTTCTCTGGGTTTGAGAGCGCCCCAAAGGCTTCTTCTGCACAGACCGATTCTGTGCCCTTTGGGTCACAGAAGATAAGTCTGTTCAGCAAAAACTCAGCCGGATTGGAAATCTTTGCAGACCGTATTTAAAAAAAAAAAAAGCAACCAACCAACACAACAAACTCACACCCCCACACTTTATGGAAATGAAACGCCCTAATTCTCTATATTTTCTTTTTCTTTCTTCATATTCAGTGTTAACCTCACTCCCTGCCCTGGCAGTGCCCCCCACGACCCCCACCAAAGCCATATCCCCTTCAGTGGTGAACGGGCTGGAAGTGACGGAGCAGCGGAGCTGGCTGTACCTGGAAGAGATGGTCAATTCGCTGCTCAACACCGCCCAGCAGCTGAAGACTCTCATTGAGCAGGCCAAACAGGCCAGCTCCTCCTTCCGCGAGGCTGCGGTCACGCAAGCGAAAATTCAAGCTGATGTGGAGAGGAAAGAGGTAATTATGCCAGAGGAGGTGAGATGGCTCAGCCAAGGGCATCTTTTCGGCTGAGTGATGAACAGAATAATACCTCACTGGTTGTCACTGGCCAGAACAGTGGTAGCCCTCAGAAGCTGTTTCTCAATGTCTCGAGAGTGGTATTACCAAGATAAATCTTTCTGAGTTGTTTGTATGATGGGGAAAGGAGTAGAGTGCTCTGGGATTCCAAGAGGTGTGGGTAGCAGGCCAATAGTACAAACTGTTTGGTGTTACGAGTCCTGAGCTCTCCTGTCAGCCATCCTTAAATTTATGAGATGTGGACTCTGAATCCTCGTACAGGAAAGATGGTGAGTGTTCAGCCATGCTGTGGCTGCTCTCTTCATGCCAAGTGAGCAGGGCTATCAAAGAGGCTTCTGGTGGCCTGAAGAGGCAGAGGGATGAAAAGAACAGTGAGCTGTAGAGTTTATGGGGAAGATAAGCAGTACAATTAGAGGTGTCTTGCTGAGCGTTGTGCAAGCAAAGCTTGATCTCACATGAGTCTTGTGGTAAGACTGAAGGGCCGGCTGGCGTTACTGGAGTATTGGCTTGTACCTGGTGGCCCTTCTCTCCTTTCTGAGGGATTATCTACAAGGTCTGCCCTGTTCTTCCCGCTGTTCTTCTCTTTCATTGATGCACGGTAGGTAGGGACCCTGGAGTCTTCTTAACACCAGCTCACGCATGGCCCCTGAATGTGACTCAGTGCACTGCCAAATGCGTTCCCCTTCTCCCCCCCATCCACAGCTGCTGGTGTGGACTTGAGGGAGAGAGGTGGGGTGCAACGTACTGTGAAACTGGTGTCGTTGTCATTAGCTGATGACCTCCCTCCTGTACACCACACTATCTGCTGTTGCCATTGGCGTTATTGCTAACGTCAGCTTTCCACTGAATTCATAGGCACGAGTGTGCAGCAAGAGACCTTGAAGAAATGTGTGTGGGAAGACTTTGCTGAGAGCTGAGCACCCCTAGGACAGTCCTTGCAGCGTCTTTGATATTCTTTGCCACGTTGTCTCTGCTAAACTCTTCTGTACGCTGCATCCTTGATGTGCAGGTGTGTGACATGTTGAGAGTCTAATTCTTCCCTGCCTCCTGCCTGGGCAGAATGGGTGTTTGTGCTGCTGTCCAGGTTTGGGCCATCTGCTGCTAAAAACCTGCGTGTGAAAACCTGGAATACCCCAAAACTGGCAGCTTTGACACAGTTTAGAGATGAACATCTGACTTTATTTAACTTCACTCTCTGCTCTGTTTCCACTTTCTGTGCTGTCTTCCCTTCTGTTTATCCTTACCGTTGTCTCTGGAATGGTTGTTCAGAGCCCTTCCCCCCACCCTCCGATCCAAATCCAGCTCACTTCTGCGTAATTCTAGTTTCTTTTTGCCCCGGGAATGGGAGTTAAAATCCCTCCTGTCTGTTGATTAAAGCGCTGACTTTACAAGGCAAGGATGAGCATGTGTTTATTTCCAAAGGAAGTCCCTTTCCCAGTAACTGTTGAATCCCCAGTTACACAACTTGTGTGTCTTATCATGCTTCTTGTGTAGCGGGTACGTCAACAGTTTTGTATTTTGATAAAAACACTTGCTCATGGTGCTATTTTTTTAATATCCAAATAACAATTCTCAAGCTTGCTGCCGTGTGCCAGCATCTGGAGCCCTGCGGATGATACTGCAGATAGCTATTTCTGAATTCCTTCTAGTGAATTCCATTTTTGGAAAAAACTCTGGGTTTCGGGGTACAGGGCTGGCATTGGAAGTAATTCCAATAAATGTCAAATAATTGGCTGTCTGCTTTTGTGTTGGCCAGAGGAGCTTTTCTGATTTCATGAATGTTTCCCTGGTGTGTAACAGAAGTCGCTTTCCCACCCTAGGCGTGTGTGTGGTCAGACCGCTTTTTTTGATGGTTAAGTTATAGGAGGGGGAGAAAGAGGTGTCTTCCTGCCTTGGTGGTTGTTGATTTTTGCTGAGCCAATTTAATACAAAGGAAATAGGTGCTTTGTCACTACGTTGTGCTTGTTACCCCGACAGAACTTCCAAGGGCTGAGGAACGGGGGGAGCCGTCTCGCCCCCTGCTCGGTTGGCGGGGAGGGTGGGCGCAGCGGTGTGGGTGCTGCTCGGTAGGAGAGCCACCGGTTTGCAGAATTTCTGTGCAGCAGCATGGTCCCAGGTATTTAGAAGTGAGAGATTGTGTCATTGTATCAGAGCTGCGCAGCAAAGGCCCTACAACAGATTAAATTACAACAGAGCTGTAGACTCAGCTCTTCCTGGAAGAGGAGTTCATAGCAGGATTAAGGAAGTCTCTTGGGAGCGGGCTCGTTCCCAAGTGGATACACAAACTTCGTTGCCGTGACTGTGAATAATATGTATCTTTAATTTTCACAGCAGTGCAGAGCTGTTCCCCAGTTCGGTGTCCCAGCTGTCGAGGATGTTGAGTTCAAGCGCTTTTGATCTGGTGACCGTATCCCTGTCCCTCTGCCACCCACGCTGAGCAGGGAGGTGCCTCTGCCTCCCGACGGAGGAGCAGGACGGAGCACTTGGGACAGCACTGTCTGTACCTGCCCTTCAAGGAGGTCTGAAGCAGCCCCAAGTTTTAGAGAGTAGAGGAGAAGTGGCAAGAACAGCAAACGCTTAACTCGTGTGCTAGTTCTGTTTCAGTCTTCCTAGAGAGCAATGAATTAAGCATTAAGGATTTTTAATCACAGCTTATATGCTTTGTTGTATATTGCAAATCTATATGTGTTTCACTTATTATACTTAGTATTTAATGAGCTTTGGAGTTCATTAAATACCACAAATGAGCCAGTCTGCTCCCATATAGCAGCAGTTTGGTTGCCTTGGCTTTAAATATCGGAAGTTGTGCTCTGTGCTGAGCATCGGTAAGTGCTCATGGGACTTGCAGAGCTCTGAACCGTGAAAGTCAGGCGTTTGCTCCAAGTTTCTTTTGCGCAGGGGAGGCGTTTGTGCTGCCTGTAGGCTTATGTTCTTATCTGTGAAGTCAAAGAGCGGACATCACGGTTTCATTCTGGTCACGCTTGCTAATGATATCATTCAGGACTGTTCAAAGGAGTTTTAGGAATACATTATTCCCTTCATTTATATCGTTTTGAAGGTGGCAATGCCAACATCAGAGAGGAACTGTGGCAGGAAGGGGATCTGCTAAATGTAACAGGGGAAAACCATAAAAAATTATAAGTGCAGCATAAATTAGAAGCATCTACAGTCACGTTTCTTCCTTAAGATGGCATGCCTAATCTGGATTTTGCAGGAGGATTGGATCCCTAATTGCAGTTCCGAACACGTGGCGGTACCTAGATACAGAGTCCCCAAAAGCAACAAGAGGGGCGGAATTGCGGGGGGCTGAGCGTTTGGGTGTCAGGCTGTACAGCAGTGGAATGCAAATGCCTGTCACCACGGGCGATTCCAGAAAATACGGAAACGTACACTTGCCTTCCACTCTCTCTCATGTCTGACACGAGGGGTTTTCACTCTGCCTCCCTACGACAGGATTACAGCCATAGAACGCCCTGAGTCAGGGTCCGGGGGCGTCCTTAGCTGTTCTGAGGAAACTGTAGGTCAGATGCCAAAGGCTGGAGGTGAAGGTTTCACCAGCAGAGTTTTGCTTGCGCATCATTTTGTCATTTGTCAGTCCTCGCACGCCCTCCGTTGCTGTCTCTGGCCTTTTTAATTCCTGTACATTTGTTGAAGGGTCGTGGTTGGCTGGGCAAATCTCAAGACTGAGGATCTCTTCCAGATTTTGTTTCCATCTTTGCCACAAGTTATTTAGATGCCCTGAGGTAACTCCTTGGCCTCGCTGGGCCTCAGCCTGCTCTTTAACGTCAGGATAACGCTTCCTGCACAGGGGCCGTGCAGAGCCGTTGGCAAAGCGGAAGGATCTCTGGGTAAAAGGCTCTTGGAAAAAAGTGTTAACCTTGTAAGTCCTAGAAATAAGGGCCATTTGTAAACCCGAAATCTACAATTCCCGCATGTAAGAAAATATCTCTTTGGCAATAATTTCTTCTGAAACAAAATTCTTCTAGAGTCCAAGACACCAAATCCAGTTCCATTCATGTATCTAGAAGTCTCGTGAAGCGATATTCGGGAAGAAAAGCAAACCATAACCTGTCCAGCTCCGTGTTTATATCAACTTCTAAAATAAAAAGTGTCATGCTTATTGCAAAAAATGAAAATAACAAAATATTTGTAAGCTTTTTCTGAATTGCAGCATTTTGCATGGCATTCATTAAATAGAGCTGCTCTGTCAGAACTTCACGCAGCTGTTAAGAGAAAGTTCTCCACTGTCGTCATTAATTAGCTTGTGACTAATCTGATCCTTTGGTTGCCATCGGAATGTTGGCTTCGCTGCATTTTTGTTTTAGCGAAAACCATTTAGGAAGAGAGCGAGTGGGGCAGCAAGGGCTCAGTGTCTCTTCCAGGAGATATTTGAGAACTTGCAGGACTGGCCCCAGAGGAGCGGCTCAGCGACGGTCACACCAAGGCCTGGGGGCTTTGGCAGAGTAGGTTTTTTGAGCGTGCATTAAGCCATCGTTTCTAGCAGATAAACTTCAGGAGGGGGAGAATACCTGAACTCACCAAACTCTCTGCCAGAAGGCATGGCTGGAAGATAATGTAGATATTCAGGAAACGTGTTGAACAGTTACTCTGTATAAATTTTAAAAAATCGGTGTCAAAATCTGACAAGCGCTTTAATTGAAATAGCCTCTCTCTGGGTCATGCAGTGATGCCTTTGGAGCCCAGCCCATTGAAAACAAGGTGGAAGATTAAATCAGCTAACAGCTGGACCATCTGAATTCTTTTTTAGAAAGATTAAAACAATTCAGGGCTAGAGAGTATGAAATTAACCCAAAAAGGGTCGGGCATTCAAGAAAGGTAGCTCTAGTAAGCAAATAATGGTTTATGTACCCCAAAGCACTGGTGAAAACAGTTCAGAATTGGAGGTTATTGGTTTTCTGGAGCTGGTTTTATGAGAGATCTGGATGTGTCTGGCTTGATCCTCTCCCTTACCACACCTTTGCCTTCTCCATAGTTTCTGAATGGCCTGAATTCTTCACACCATGGGCTGAGCGGAACCAGAGGACTCGCTGCGGGCGGAGAGAAAAAGGAGACGAAGTGGGGGGATAAACGTGCGGTTTCCATCAGCAGGTTTCGGGGGCTGAGAGCGGAGGAGGAGGAGCTGCTGTGGCTCAGACAAGGACAGAGGCTTCCTCTTGATGTCCTTCTTGATGTTGGCAGTCTCCCTGGGGAACAGGATTAGCCACACTTGCAGAGGATGAAGTGGAGTCTTGGTGGTGGGAAGGGGTTTAATTCTGGATCTGCGACATTTGGGCAGAGCTGGAATTCAGCATGGTCAGCCCCGGCACTGTCACTGCCTGGCTGTTGCGGAGGGGACAGTAGCTGGGATTATGTGCACAAAGTTTTCAAGCTGGGTTGAAATGCCAGCTCACCGCGTGCTTTGGTATCTGTATTTCCACTTTTGTCACTAAAAAGAAGTTTAGAAACATTTCACAGTTTTCCTAGGCCAGTACTTTTAACACGGATCATTGATCTTTCACTTAACAGTGGAAAAATCGTTTTAATCTTTCCTGAAGAATCCCCAGTTTCTCTACCCGTGTGCCAGCTGGCAGAGGCCGCGGCATGAAGCGTTGAGTTCCAGCTTCTCCACAGCCGGTGCTCACTGACGTTCGTGATTCTCTGAAGAATCAAGGTCATTTTCTTCCTGAGGCTTAGCAGGACTCTTAGGACAGAGGCCACCTCTCAAGCGCGCCGCTGTATTCCCTGTCTTCACAAGAGTGCTTTTAAGTTGGGCACAATTTTGGTTTTCAAAATAGTAATTTTGCAGTTTCCATAGACGTGATGCACACTTCGCCTGCGCAGTACTGGAAGCGCTGGGGATGCTGTGCCTGTGTCCTGTCTTGCTAATTAGCCTGGTCTGGCCTATTTGTCAAATAATGGCAGAACCCAATCACGCCCCTTGCAGCAAGAGGTTTCCCTGCCGCCTCCTCCATCCCCCTGGAGTTTTTTAATTTGAATTTGTGTCATGGTAATGTAAAGGTTTTGAAGGTTGTGATTTCAGAGGAGAATAAATACTCTGATGGCAGGTCATAGAGACACTTGTAAATTAAGCCTTTAATCTCCTTATACGTTGGGTCATGGTCACTCCTGGATAAACCTGCTTTGGCTGAAGGTGGGGGTTCAGGTTTTTTCTTACTTTTTAACTGTTCCCAATAAATTTAAACCAGGGTTAGCACATAAGCAAATCGGGATCGGGTTTGAATCCCTTTGTTTTAGGACTCCCGTCTCTCGGCAGCGTTGGCTGCTGAGCGTGGCCAGGCAATAGGTGGAGCAGCGCCTGGTTGGACTTGAACTGGTTTGGAGTAAACCTGCAACACGCCTGAAACGTGCTTTGAAAGTCACCTCCAGAGGAGTGCTTAATTCCAAAACTGCTCGGAAGCCCTTTTATGCTTTTAGTAAAGGGAGGAATAACGGTGATGGTTGATGCTGTTCCTAAGTCTTAAGTGTGTTAATTTTGTCTGTTTTTTTCCCCGATCCATTGTGTTGGGCTATGCTGTCCCTTCTGATGTTTTTGCCTGTTAGTGGATTAGGATGACTCAACTGAACCCAAAATTTGGCCCAAGAAGATGGCACTTGGCCCTGTTACCCTGGCATTTTCCTTGTGTTTCCTTTGCTAACTTGTTAGGTTCTCGTGGGGGTTGTGTGTAGTTCCCTCATGGCAATTAAGGAGTGCTTGGCTGGATGGAGTGGGGAGCGTGGGGTTTGAGTAAATGCTGGACTTCACTGGCACTTTGTCACCTCAGGCCATTTCCTCACAGGCTTCTTCATCTGTCTCCACATAAGGGCACCGTGTCCCTCTCTTAGAAGGGAGGAGTGAGGTTCCCCTCTGTCCTCTTGCAACTGCAGTTCGGGGCTTGCCAGAAGCAAGCTCAGTGTCGGGACCCTCCGTGCAGAGCAGCCTTTTCAACCCCTCACGTCGTACTCTGGCTGTCAGATGACAAGTCCGCTGTATTTTTCTTTGCAGCAATATCAGAACCAGTTATTTCAACAAACAGAAGATGTGGATGGGAAAACAGAAATCATCATCAAGGTAAGCTGGGGGTGTCTCATATTTTATCAAGAGTCTTTTGTTCTTTGTCTTGTTCCATTTAAAGGTGCAGAGGCTTTTATCATTGCTACTGAAGTCACGTATTCTGTATTGCGTATCTTTCGCTAGCGGGAGTAATGTTTGAGCAGAGTGTCCCCTTTCCCAGGCCTTCCAGGTTTTCACAATCCGTTATTGTCCTCTGGCTGGGTTAGTGAGTCTCACTCCCCTGAGTGACGGCACTGCAGCTCTGACGGATGGCTCTCACTCAGGCCTGAGAGGAAGGAAACTCTCGTCCTTTTGGTCCTGTCAGCGGGTTTGCAAAACTGCGTGATTCCCTCTGGCTTTTGGAACGGGAGCGTGAGTTGAGATAGTTCAGACCCATGATTTCAGCCCTTACGGCTGTATGTGCTACTCGTTCTGTCTAAGATCTCCAGGTACAGCTGCGGGCACTGTGTATTTGCAGCATTTTCCAACACCGCGCAGGTTATGAACAGCCTCATTAAGTGTCCCTTTGGGACGGGCTTTGCAAGTCCCAAAGAGCAGCTTTCAGCCCCTTTTTGGTGGCCTGATTTCCCGGCTGTATGTCAGGAATACAAATATAGTTCAGTCACACCAACTGTTAACTGTAGGTACATGGGTCAGGTGTGAGCAGACGGCGTGATGAACTCGGTGTTAATCAGGGCGCTGATTGTTAGATTGGTTATGCTCAAAAGGGAAGGAGCCGGTGGAACTAAAGACGCCTGCGACACTTTCACAGCCGAGAAACGCTCCCTGTCACGGCCTCACACTGCTGCTCCGACGTGCTAATGATTTGTCAGTAATTTAATGAGTTGGAAACAGAACGCTCTGTGAAGTGCTTATTTTTGTGGTAGTTCAATGATATTTCCACCTAAATATACAGGTTATGTTAATTGATGTCACTGATACAAGATTAAAGCGATAGACACAAAAACAGCCTTTAAAAACCAGGTGTGATTTTTCATCCATGTATCGTATCTCACCTTGCTTCCAGGTTTAAGTCCTTGCTCTTGTTATAGCCTTCTTAATTTTACACCTCTGTCTTCTGTTTCCTTCTTGGGACACTGCTTATGTAGTCGTGCTGCTGACTGGCAGCCCCTAGTGCCTTTTTCCTCTCAAAAACCAGGGAAAGATTAAACTGAAGCGTCCCATCCTTACGCCTGCTCTTGTCCTTCCTCAGAGCCTCTCTCAGAGATACACAGGATTATATATTATAAACAGAACCACCAGCCAAATCTGCCTTTAAAACTTTACGTTTGAGATAAACTCCGAGGTTGGGTATGGGTGGCCTGTGTGTAGCCTGTACGCTGCTGTTGGGCACACGCCTGCCCCGGGCTAAGACTGACTCCTGCAGAAGCCCCCGGCAACGCGGCCGGGGTTGGTAAGACACATGTCAAGTTACTGGGGACAGATTTCCGTGACCACTCAGTATCTCGCCCGTGGTTTTGAAGGGCATCTCGCCCTCCAGAAAGGAAAGGAGAGATCCCTGCTAACGTGGCGAGGAGAAGGGGTCTCTGAAGGCATGTCCAAAAGCCAGCGGGCCACTTTGTTTTGTGTTCGTGTGTGGAGGATATATTGGGAAATGGGGGCTTTACCACTGCTCCTGCATCACGTCATGTTACAGCACCTGTATTACACTTTGGTGATCTCCCTGTTGTCATTATCTCTGACATTGTCTCTTTCCCATCCATTGTCACAGCAGTCCTGTGTCAACTGCGGTCGTGAGGCAACGAACGAGTGCACAGGATGCCACAAAGTCAACTACTGCTCCACTTTCTGCCAGCGGAAGGTACGAGGTTGCTTGGGAGTTGCAGTTTCAGTTGTCCAGAGAGGGCAGTGTGATCCTGGGGAGAGCCAGACAGCTCTGCCTGTCGCCTGGTGGGTGTAAGGACAGTGAGAAGAACGGGCAGCGGAACGCGCTGTGTGGTGGGGGCAGCCGGAGCACAAGCCTTGCACGGGGTCGGCAGCCCCAGCATCCCGAACCCACCCTGCCAGCTGGGTCGCCGAGCAAGGCTAGTGACGGGGCAGGTCTGCAGGGCAGGGTCCGGACCAAATGGGTAGGGAAGGTCTCGAGATTTGCACACCCCTTCTCAAAGGTGATCTAAAAATCAGAGCACCACCAGCAACGAGAGCGTGGACACCTCACTGGGAGCTGTGGGGAGCAGTCCCCTGGGAGCACTTTTACAACCCCTCCCTGCCGCTTCCTGGTGAGCTGGGCTCCTGCTCTGCCACTGAGGACACAGGGCTGTTATTCTTTACGTTATTTGTGATGCTACAGATGGTGCAGTGGGACAAACTGTAAGATTTTGAACACGGGAGGTGTGGAAACAGGTATGAGGAAGTATGGTGGAGGAAGCTGCTGTGCTTCATGTTTGGCACAGGTTCCATACAAAGACCCCTGGCACTCTGCTTTAGAGGAAAGGGTGATTTAGTTTGGCCAGGGCTGCAGTTCGCGGGCTGTCCAAGTTCTGTCTGAATCAGCTGAGGCCGGGTGTATTGAGTAGCTCTAGAATTTTGACTGGTTCCTTTTGCCTGTAACAGAGCGTAATGGTGGCCAAGTTCCCTGTCTGCACAGCAGAAAGAGTAAAAATACAAAGAAAGACCAAATGCGTCTTGCAGAAAATCCACACAGCCTACCTGCCCTGGCGTCCCAGGGACAGTAACGCCACCCTGGTGTCCTCTCAGTACAAAGTGCACTGGGAAACGCCACCAAGTACCCACCTTTTGTCCCCTCCTAGAGAGCGCGTCACTTCTGAGCAGACGTCTGCCTGCCTGTGGCTGGTGCTCTGCGCTGTGGCAGGGCATGAGGCTGAAGTGCTCGCCCGTAACCCATTCCTTGAGATTCCCCCTGTGTTCGTGAGCTGTGATGTGCGGCCTCTGGGTTGCGCGAGTTAGAGGAGTGTTCTGTTAGTGCAGATGAGAAGCGAAAGGCAGTAAATCCTGGGAGAAATTGTATTCCTCTCCTTGGCCATGGCTGAACTAAGACCCCCTGTATGGTGCTGTCCTTCGGGAGCGCTCGCTCGGAGTGAGCTGCCTTTCAGGAGAGGGTTTAACTCTCACTCTGTCTTAGTAAAATTTCCAAAACCTAATTGACATTGATGTCCTGGTTTGGATTTTGGGTTGAGAAGCCAGCATTCTGCTTAGTTTGTATCCGCCTCTAGCCTTGACCCAGTATGTGGCTCCTTTCCTGTCCGTCATTAGTCTCGTTTGGCCGAGCAGTAGCGACCTGCTCAGCCCATCTGTGCTGGAGAAAGCGCTTCTCAGACAGGGCTTCTCTTGGGGCCCGGGGTGCTTTTGTGCTTTCCAAGGGCCCTTTCTCTTCATGGCCTTTCCCTCTGCTCTCCCCTCGCAGGACTGGAAGGACCACCAGCACATCTGCGGCCAGTCGGCCACGGTGACGGTACAAGCCGACGAGGTGCATGTCACGGACAGCGTAATGGAGAAGGTCACCGTCTGAGCACACCTACCTCTAATCGTTCATGAGCAACGTGGTGCGGCCGGCTGGACCGGCGACCCAGCGCGAACGGTCTGTCCTTAACACACCACACTCTTCCCTCTAGCAAACTCATTTTTGAAAGACTTTTTGATACTGTGAGAGCATTTGCCAACTCCCAATCCTCTTCCAAAACCTTTGAGTAATACAGAGACTGTGAAAACCTCATCTGGAAAAAACAAACCCCACCAAACTGCAGCCGAGCAGTTGGGAGCCACCTTCGGCTTAAGGAAGCTTTGACTGTGCCGGACTGGAACCTCCACCATGTGGATTACAGCGATCTCCTCATCTCTCTGAGATGGATCTAAAGCAGGTGCTGCAATGAGATTTGCCAGTGTTTCCTTCTCCCCGTGCTTCCCTACCTCTCGTTTGAAAAAAGAAACAAACCTTCATTTCATTTATTTAATTGCCTTGAAAAAGTCAGTACAAGTTCTTAAGTCTGACATTAGAAGGACTTTTTTTTCTTTTTCCCCTGTGTTCCCTCTGTGCTGGGCAAATTTGGAACACATTGGAGCTTCTGCACTTAAATATAAGTAAAAAATAACACGTTGTTAAATAAAATGCGGTGAAATCATGAGCATGCCCGGCAGCACTGTTTCATTCCCGCGGCAGCACTTTGCCGTACTGACAAATGGGCTGCAGCGCGGCTGCGGGGACTCGGTGCAGCTCCGGCTGCGGTTTCACACGCGTGTCTTTGCTCTCCGTCTCCGTAGGTGGCGGCTGGGACGTGTCTGTTCAGCAGGGAGGGGCGGTCTCGCCTGTGCCGTGCCCCCGCTGTGGCCCGGAGCGGCCATCTGGCCCACATCAGAGCTGATCAAACCCAAAGTGAGAGCGTATTCATAGAGTGCTGGCTGTCATTGCCTTTTAGTGGCTGCTAATTAAAGAAGTGGTGAGCATTAGGAAGGTATTTGCTTCATTCACTGCAACAAAATCATTTAATTATTAATGTACTTAATAATTTAGGCTAATCAGGCGCCTTTATTTGCCTTTGAAGATTAATGGCCCAGGCTGGAGGAGTCTCAGTAGATGCGCACACCTCTGGTTGTTGGGTTTTTTAGCCTCGGGCATAAAAACTGTGAGGCGTTGCTGGTCCTGTCTGGTTATTCGCTCGGATTTAGTGTTGGTGGACGAGGAGGGTTATTGTTTAGCTTCCACTTCTGTGAACCGCAGTGACCCAATCCAGCATCATAAACACTGTCAAAAGGAGAAACTTCTATCCAGACTTGCGGGAAAGTAGTAATAGAGAAAAACACCATGGAAAATACTCAAGTCTTACACCAGCAGTTTCTGACAAGTCCATTCCTTCCTCCGTGAATCTTAAAGGTCTTGTCACGTTACGCTCCGTGTGCTACGAGGAGACGGAGCTGGTTTATCCTCTCACTGCTGAGATCTCCCTGCAGAAGAGCCCGCGGGGGCTTTGCCTGCAGCACCCGCTGCTGAGAGGCAGCAGAGGGGACTTGCTGTGGAGGGCGGGTGACAAGGCTCCTGCACAGGTCGGTGGCAGTCGGTGGATGTCGCTTTCCGGCTGTGTAACTGGAAAAGTTACTCCTCCTAACGCGGAGCTCCGTGGGCAGGGCAGGCAGCAGCACCACGGGAGGGACTGCCGCCCATGGAGGGCGAGGAATTGGCGTCGGCAGAGGGGAGGTGGCAGCGTGCCGGCCTCCTCTGAAGGAAACAGGTCTCTAACGGAAAGCCAAGCACGACCTGAGGCAGGATGAGAACAGAAATTACCCATCTGAAACTCCCGGGAAGGAAAGAACAGGCAACTCCCCAGACTCCCACAGCAAAACGCTCACTCTTGCTTCTCAGCGTAATACTTCAGTATTTGTCATCGCTTCTTCTCACACTGTTAAATTATGATCGCCTGTTTTCTAACGCTTAAAGACAATTAGTTAATTGCAAAGACAGCCTTAATTGAGCCTGCGGTAATACAGCTCATTTACAGGGTTTCTTGCGTCCGTCTGTTGCCCATTAGGGTTCTGACTCAACGGAAGAGCGCAGGATATCGAACACCTCGCGCTGCTGTTGGGCTGCACCACCCGTTTGTTTCCAGCGCCCTGCCCCGGCAGATGCCGAGCTCTCGGCACGGCGGCGCCGCGGCGCAGGTCTGTGCATGCACCGGATCCTCAGCTGGTCCTTCAGCCATCGCCGGGCTGGCCCGGGGACAGCGAGCAGCGAGCGTCAGCATCTGCGAGCAGAGGGGCCGCGCTCAGAGAAGGCTGATGAGGCGCAGCGTAGTGAGTCCGTGCTCGAGTCGCTCCCCAGATAACCGACAGCAGCGTTAGAATTAGTCTCGCGTTAGAATGCAGCGAAGGTTGGCTCTGAAGCGGCAGCTTTGGAGCGCTAAAGCTGCACTTCCAATGTCAAACACAGCTTTCAGCTGGAAAATATCTCCGTCACTTCCCCCCTTTGGCTCACCTTGTGCTCTCCAGAGAGAACCGTCCCCGGGCGGTGCTGCTGGGTTGAGAAGCCGAGCTCTGCGTGGAGTGAAGGACGAGCGCGGCTGCGGGAGGGGGTGAGCTGAGAGGGCAGGTACTGGCGCTTGCCGGGTCTCCTGCTTTGTCCTGGGCTGGGGGACACACAAACGCAGCGTCCTCGTGGTCCTTATTAAACAGCCTGTGGCTGAGTGTAGCTGAGCTGTGGGTACTGGCTGAATTTTGGCTTTACCGCACCTTTTAAGGGAAAAAATATTTGGAAGAGAGTGGGGCAACTTTCTGAAATGACAGAACTGTAGGTGTGACTCCGCTGTAATGAAGGCTCTCGGGGAGCTGCCCATCGGAGCCCAGGCAGCTGCGCCCCAACACAGGGGCAAACTACAGAACGCCAACATTTACAGTGTAATCCCTGGGAATTGGGAATGCTTATTTGTTGATGACAAATTGATCGAGCAATTGTTCTTCTCAGTCAAAGAAAAGCTTCAGCCCTCCCTGCAGTACTTCCTTCCCTTTGTTTCTAAGCGAACAAATTACCGCTTGGAAAGCAACAACTCTATCCACGAATCATTACCGAGGAGATTGCTGGTTTCTGCAACAATAATTCTCTTCCCTTCTCGGCCTCAGAGCCCAGCGTTACCTGCGCCCTCTGGCTACCCTTGGTGTCCCGGCGCTCAGGTTTACCGAAAGGCATGACGGATTTCTTTTCCTGCAGGCTGGAAACGGTACTGTGCAGCTTGATAAGGAACGCTGGAGACCGAGCAATAACATCATCGTGCCTTCGGGTGGGTAGAGGTAAAATTCCTGCATTCCGTGCACTCTGACAGGGACCGCAGGACTCTCCTCCTCGCTAGCCCTGCGTGCCCTGTGCCCCAGCAGCCTCAGCGCGACCCGTCGCCGTTCCCAAGCAGGGAAGGCAGAACAATTAGGGCGAGAAGGCTGGTTTGTGAGCCGGTACCGAGTGGGGCGGCCGCGAGCCCCCAGCTGTGCTCGGGTCTCTCCTCAGCCCGGCGCGGCTGCTGCTGGGCAGGAGGAGCGATACGTCTCGATCCAGGGCGCTGGGAAAGGCCGCTGCTCTTCGAGCCATGGGGTCACAGAGCGGTGCTGCCCCACAGCAGCCACTTTAGATTTCTCCAGGTCTTGGCCAAATTTTGGCATTTCTTTCTCCCTGGGGGTCAGGAATACCGGACAGGGCTGTTGTGTTTGGTTGTTGGGGGGTTTTTTGTAGGATCTTAATGTCCTCTTGATAAACATGACTGAAATCAGTCTTGGGATTTAAAATTATGAAGGGGCAGGGGGAAGGAGATTGCACAGGTAGATAAACCCTCGTCTGGCACGTGAACATCTGGGAAATCAGCTTCACAGCCTTTTTTCCCCCCAGACCTCTGCCCGTGTTACCTCACAGCCCTGCCATGCCGCCCAGCAGCCAGGGTCTGGGGCGGGCCCAGGGCCAGCTGAAGGCAGCTCCTGGGGCCCTGCTCCAAGACAGCCGGGCTTGCGTGTAAAATGATGCGAAAAACCTGTAATTTACGATCCTCGTCAGCCTGTGTGTGCCAGGCTAACGCTCTGCCCAGAGCCACTTCTGCACCGGAGTGGGCTGAAGAGGGATGAAGTACCGCACATGCCCTTTCCTGCACCCCCCGGGGGGGATTCTTTCCCGGGGTGAAGGAGGCAGCTCCAGCTCCGAGAGCCGCTCGCTGTGTCCTAGCGTGCAGCGGGGCGCAATTTTTGCTCGGCACTCACGAGTTTGGTTTGTCGCCGTGGTTTAAATCCTATGGAGCTGGTGGAGCTGGGCCATTGCCAGGCCGGGCTGCGGTGAGGGAGGGCCCCTTCAGTCTCGAGCCGGAGCTGGGAGGATTCTCCCCCTGCAGAGGTGAGAGCAGGGAATTTGTCCGTGACTCTCAGGGCCAGAGCAGCTGCTTCAACGCTCTCCTGCCTCCCTGGATCGCGACGGGGATGAGGGGTGTTTCGCTTTGCTTCACTTAGAGAAGCCTAAACCAGACCAACCACCTACACCCAAAGGAAGAGCTCTTCTGAGAACCATCCCCGCTGCCTTGTGGCGTCTCTCGCCGCGTAGCTCAAGCCCCACGTGTTACAAAAGCAGCTACACCTGCAGCTTCCAATGGGGAGAGTCCCCGAGCTGCACCTACTGGCACTCACCTGCAACTCCCGACTACAAAGAGCTGGGAACCAGCATCCTGTAGCGCCATCTCCCCTCTTCCCCAACAAAGACAGCAGACCGTAGGCAGAAATAGATCTTTAATGAACTATACAAAAAAATAGCCTGGTCGTTCCTTCTCCCCGCCAGTTCCGGCAGGCTCAGCAGAAGAGGTGCAAGACTTTGCGGAAGAAGTTCCTGAACTCCGCGTTGAAAACAGTATAAATGATGGGGTTGACAGCACTGTTGACGTAACCCAGCCAAGTGACAGTGCTGGTGACTTGAGTGGGAATGGTGCAGGACTTGCAGAGAGCCCTGGTAATGTGGACCACAAAAAAAGGTGTCCAGCAGAAGAGGAAAGCACCTGCCAGAAGGACATGGAAGAGAGAAAGCGATGTGAACGTTACAAAGGGTTGAAGTTAAGAAACGCAGCCTGGGCCAAACGAGAATGGAGACAGCTCAGAGTGCCCAGGGAAAAAGCAGCAGATGATGTGCTGACACGTGGAGCTGGGCTTACGGCCGGACAAAAAAATTTAGGATGTCTTTCTCATCCTAAACGTTGATGAAAAGTCTGGTTTGTATCGTTTTGGATTCGCACGTAAGATATCGGGAGTCACAGGTTTACCTTGCAGAAAAGGTTGGATTATAAACCTGGGTCCCAAGGGTGGCGTTTGGTGGCACTACTCTGGCTCAAAGGGCTACCGAGATTTTCACTGGACAAGCCTCCTCGCACCACGAGGGGTGGGTATGGCAGGTCTAAACCCAAGCAGGCTGTTCCGCAGGAACAAGGGGAGGACGGGTGTTAAAGTGAGTTTACGCGTGACAGAGAGGGAGGAGGACCAAAGACATGGCCCTGGGGAGGTGGCACAAGAGGGAGGTGGCTTTTCTCTCGCCCTCGCCTCCTCCAGCAAGGAGAAGGCATGGTTCTCAGCGCTGCCCGAGCAGCCGTGCCTGGGCAGTGTGGTCCTGGCAGGGGTCGGCAAAGCTTGCGTTCACTTCGCCAGGTTCAACCAAGTCCTGCCAGACTGAGCCCTGCCCGCAGGACAAGGCAGCGCGTCTCCCACCCTTCCCCAGCCGTCGCCGACGGCTACTCACCGACAACGACAGGCAGCACCCGCATGGCCTTCCGCTCCCGGCCATTGATCTTGGCCCGCTTCCGACTGTGCCCTGGGTGGGGGTACTTGAGGTGTGGGTAGGAGACAGTCTGGATGCCATTGTTCATCACACAGTCCCCGGGGTGGTCAGAGCTGGCGTAAGGGTTGCACTCCTCTGCCTCCAGTGCGGTCTGCCCGCGCTCAATGAAGGTTGGGGGGTGATACAGCTTCCTGTTGGCCCCGTAGATGCTGCCCCTTAGCTTGGCTTTCCTGGCTTCTTCCCAGCGCTTGAGTCCTTGGAACATGGCGCAGTAGAGCACCAGCATGACGGGGCAAGGGATGAAGAAGGAGCAGATGGAGGAGTACACGATGTAGTTGTCATCCTCCAGCTGACACAAGCTGGGGTCCCGGTTTGGGACGTTGTTGAGGCCAAATATGACTGGGGATGCTACAGCAAAGGCGAATATCCAGGTGGTGGATATAAGGATCAACTGCCGCAGGTCGATTTGTCGCCGGTTGTAGTTCAGTGGGATTGAAACAGCGATAAACCTGCCAATACAGGCCCCAGTACGGTAACATAAGTGAGTGGTCCCAAAGCTGATTGCCGCTGTCCCTCCCCCCGTTAATTTACTGACAGAGCCAAGGCCTGGGCTACAGCCAGTCTCCCCCCTCGGAAGAGCACCCGAAGGGACAGCTCTGGCCTCGACACACAACTGTGCTTTCAGCTTGGCCGCCGTGAGGGTACTGATGGGACACGAAGCCGGTGATGGGGGAGGATGGTAGGGCAGGACACCCTCCTTAGGGGGGAGCAGGGTCTGGCCTCCCTGCATGGGACCCTGGCGAGGGCATGTCTGGACCCAGCTTGACGCCAGGACACGGCGCTCCCTCCTCGGCATGAGGAAGAGGAAGGCACTTACCGATCCACGCTGATAGCACAGAGGTTGAAGATGGAGGCCGTGCACAGCATCACATCCATGGTCATCAGGGCATCGCACAGCACCGTGCTGAGGGACCACACGCCTCCCTGGAACTGAAAAGATCCCCAGGGTCAGCAGATGCCATGTCCCACCGCCTTCAAAGTGACGCAAAACAACGCCGTGCCCGGGCGCCTCGGCCACTCGCCTTTTCCTCCAAACAAGCAGCCCGAGCCGAGCAGTCCTGCCCGTGGCACGCTGCTCCGCTTCCAGCCCAGCAGCAGCAAACGGGAATGACACAGGAGCTCACGGCTCCCTTGGGGCTACGCGGCTCCGGCCTGGCTGGAGGACTGAGCCCACAGACCATCCCCACCGCCACGCCAGTCGTGCTGGGCAGAGTAACGGCCGCAGGGCAGCCCTCTGCCTCGGTTAGCGCCGAGTGACAGCTCCAACCCCCCCAAACCACCAAACTCACCGCCCCAAAACCTCCCCAGTAACGCAGGGCTGAGCGTTCACTGCACAGCATCGCTGTGGGGCACTGCAGGGAGAGGCTCTTCAACGACAGAGGACAGAGCATGAAGCTCCTCTCCCATTTTTCACATCCAAACTGCCCAACGTCGTCCTGTTTGCAGACGAGGCGACTAGTTTCTACGCGTTACACAACTGTTTCATTCAGTCACGCTCCGCACAAGGCCACCCTCTTGAGACTGTGTTCAGGCTGCTCTCACATAGTCTCTCGTTCGCTCTCTCTACAACTGGGGGCACCCAGGGCAAAGCAGAAAAGCTGCCAGCGAGACGACGTGACCAGACGTGTGTCATTGGTCTCTATTACTCGGACATGTCGACTCTGCTATGCAAAAGATATCAGTTAAAAATCTACCGCATCCCAAATAATCCTCAGAAAAAAAACCAGCAAAGCCAGAAAATGCCCCAAGGGCTTGCGGTTTATCAACACCAGCTTGTGGAACAGGAACATCTGCTCAGCAGTGTGCTGGGAACCCGGCTGTTGGAAAATGGGAATGGACGGAAAAACTCAGGGAGCACAGAAATAAGTCAGGATTCATTAAACCCTTCTTCAGCACCTGGCACCAAGCACTTCTCCAGACCCTCCTGCATCCAAAGCTGATGCCCTGAACGTCAGCTTCCTTTCCTCACACCGGGACGACTGCCTCTAGGACAAGACCGTAAACAGAATTCTTAGAAAAATTCTAATTTTAGTGCAACAAGAGAGGGTGCCTTTTTGTTTTTCCCTGACAGTAAAAGAGGGGCTCAAATCCCCGCCCGGCTCAAGCTGAACCCTCCATCCCAGATTAGCCATCGAGAGGCAGAACGGCTCCCTCGCTCCCCGGACCAAACCCCTCTGAAGCGCTGTCGTCCCGCACCACCGAGTGCGCTCTGCCAGCGCTGACTCCAGGGTAAATTCCTGTAAAAACCACCGAGTGCCAGGCACAACAGCCCGAGTCTCTTGTATCTGTTGTAAAAGTGTCTTGGGCCTGCTGTTTCTGTCAGGACAGGCACAAAGCGCTGGCAGGGAAGAGGGAGAGGTCATCTGGCAAGAAATAAGACGAGCTCAGCGAGAAATGGTACCGGCTTTCCCGAGGAACAGGTCCCAGCTGTCCGAGGGTCTTTTTTTTTGGAGTGGAGCACGTATTTCATAGAATCATGGAATGGTTGGGGTTGGAAGGGACCTTGAAGCCCACCCAGTGCCACCCCCTGCCCTGGGCAGGGACACCTCCCACCAGCCCAGGTTGCTCCAAGCCCCGTCCAACCTGGCCTTGAACCCCTCCAGGGATGGGGCAGCCACAGCTTCCCACACGATATGCTCCGGCCTCACCCAGCACTGCTTCCCGGGGGGGAACATAGAGATGCTAAACAACAGGTTGTGGTTTTATTCATCCCAGCACACAAAACGTGGGTAACATTCTCCACGTAACGCTGGGCAGGTGCCAAAGCCTCTGCCCCTGCCAGGAGGCGGCGGCTCTGCGGGGATTAAGACCGGGCAGTAATGATGTCACGCCCGGGATTATGATTAGTGGAGCTGTAAAGCCAAAGCAGACTCTGAAGGAACTGGCAATTTTTATATAGCCGTCTCCTTGAGAAGCAGCCCGACCCTCCGGAGGGCTGGATTCAGACCGGAATGCTTCATCCAGCCTTTTCTCTAGCACAGATCCGCCACCCCCCAACTGAATTTGGGAGCTGAATCAGAAAAAACAACCCTCAAATTTTTGCCAAGCTCACTGGGATCCTGACAAATTCAGTTCAGATTATGAGAGAGAAAAATTTGATTCTGGGCTACAGTTTTCAAAACCTCTTCGTGATTTGGGGGAACTAATTGATTCTGAAAAGGACAAGAGCTCTGGGGCTGCGGCACCTTCAGAGGACGCAGCCTTTGCTGCGAGACTCAAATTGGGCGCTCGGAAAACGCTACAGACTCTTCCCTTTCCCCACCAAGCCCCAAGACGCTGACTCTGGGGCAAGTGCTGGGAGAGGACCTGCCATTACACCGTGTTTCTCACCTGCCCACCTTGGCGAAATGTGCCAAGAACCTCTCTGACGGGTGAGTGGTTTTGGATTAGAGGCAATAGCTGGCTTTGCTGGGTCGTGTGATTAAGTGGTACCTAATTCCAGGAGGTTGCAGACGATTAGCCCATCAAGGTACACCGTGTAAAGCTTTAGGGATCATAAACAGCTCAAGCCGCCTTTAAGAAGTGCTCCAGAGCAACTCCGCTTCCACCGGCTTTTTTGCGTTCTGGGCTTTTTCAGCGCGAGGCCCCTCGTTTTCCTCCGGCGCTGCGGGGTCAGTAGTGCTGCTGCCGCAGACACAGCTAGGGCGCAGCAGAAGGGATGCTCTAAGGCAAGCCGTCTCCCTTAACAAAATAAAACAAAGCTGCAAATATAACCCCACACGCCAGCCTACCTGCTACGACCTTTCTAAGGCTGCCGACACGCTCTGCACAGCTCTGGCCAGAGTACAGTCTGCGGCTTCGGGAGGTGAGGTCAGGCAAATTAACCACCGCGCTCGAAACCTCCGGGCGTCACCTCTTGGACGAAGATGGAGAACTCCACGTGCGTGGCAGGAGGGTCACGCTCTGCCCTTCGCTCAGCGCGCCGTGGCAGACAAGGAGGGTTTATGGGAAGGGGATAACGATCGCCGCTCTGGCCGCAAGCCAGACCCCCTTCAAAGCGCTGTTCCAGCTGCAGACCAGCTGCTTTAACCCACCAAGGCCGGCAGCGCCAGTAAATTCACACGCAGCCACTGTGGTCCCCTACAAGATACCAGTATCTCACTGCAAACCGCACTTAGGTTCTGGATCAACCCCTATGTGCAGAGGAGGAATAAATCCAACTGTTCCTTAAGAAGAAGGTATGGAAAAGATTTTATAGGCTGGTGGGAGACATACTTGACTTCTCAAACACCCTTGCAGGCTGCCTTCCTGGTCAGGTCATTTTTGATGTCCCTATTCCAAAGCACAGCTGATTTGTTAGAAAAAAGATCTGCCTTCTTGCAAACAAGCCTGATGCCAGAAGAGCTCTTACGCCTGAGGGCATGAGCCAGGACGGGGCCCAAGGTTTTAGTCTCACATCCTACGGTAACAGCCCTTGGCTCAGTCCTGCCGCACGCTCCTGCGTGGCACCACACGGCAGCGCCATGCCCGCCTCTCTCGCCAGCCCTGCCAAGAGGCTCACTGAGACACGAAGCGATCCTTCGGCCTTTGGCGGTGGCGGCACCTGCAATAAGATACCCAGGCGGCAGCAGCCCAAAAGTGAGTTAGGAGACGCCCGGCTGAATTTCCAAACAAGCCCTCAGCGAGGTCATGGCTCAAGTTCATTGCGTGGAGAGACTGAAAGTGCTAATCCGAAGAGCCCAGGCCTGCTGACACCAATCAGAGGAGTAATAATCCCTGCAAGTGGGCAGAGTTCAGCATCGGAGTCAAAGAATCGTCCAGATGCCCACAAGACGCGGACTCTGGGCCTTTTTTCATGAGCCGTGACGACTGCTGCGTTCTCCAGAGGACACAAGGCAGCCTGCAAGGGGGCAGGGAGTGGGACACAAGACCAAGGTGGCCTCACGTCTGCTCTAACGGCCTTTCTTGAGTTAAATCATTGAGGTCAAGGTTTGTCAGAAATGTCAAGCAAGTCTGATCATCCACCTGAAATGAGGTGGATGATCAGAGGGCCCAAAATTCAAAGACACTCCCCCCCCACCCCTCCCCCCTATTATTGGGCGCTGAAAATAAAGTCCCCAGCACTGGTTTCTAATTGCTGGCCTGTATCACCTCCCCAGTATTTTGTGCAGAGACTGTGTGGCTCAGGCATCAGTCAGGCCTAGAAGAACGTCTATTTCCACTAAAGCTGTAAGATTCCAAGAAAGATTTCAAAAAAAGTCTTGAATACTGCTGCAAAAAGGATGACATGAGTTCACAGCCAGCCACACAAAATTTGGAGGAGGGTGGAGGTCTGGTCTCTCATCAGAAAAGCCCCACCGCAGGCACACACACCCACGAGATGCTGCAAAAAAAAAAAAGAGATCTTTTGATACCAGTGGTACCCTGACACCCTGAAAGTTTTACGCAGAACAGCATAATCTCCGCCAAGAAAAGAGCTCGTGCTCTGTCGCTCGGAGGATCTGCGAGGCAGAGAGCCCGCTTGGAAAGACTCCTCTTCCCCGACCTGCGGAAGGAGCCGGTTAAACACACAGATCTGCTAAAACTGCTTCCTCTTTTTCGTAATCGATTACACAGATCTTAGAGGCAAAGATGTTTATGTAACGAAGCCTTCCACGGCTCCTGCCCGCAGCTCAGGGCCCTTTCCCAGCTCGGGACTCAGCCGGGATTAGGGAGAGCTGATCGGGGAACACTTTGCAGAGGGAGGCAGGTGGGAGGGATGCGCTACGGCTGAGCACGGGAGTGGAAGCCGCTGCCCTAATTGCTGGGATGGCCTCCAGGTAACGAGGACTGTATAAACTGCTGCTGCGGCTCCTGCCATTGCCGCAGGCTTTGGGCAGAGGAAGCAGTTAACCCAAAGACAAGCCTTGGTAGCCACGCGGCCCCCTCCCTGCAGATTTCTAGTGGGCAAAGCCACTCAGAGCCTGAAGGTATCTGCAGTACCTCCACAGCACCGCGTAGCTCTGCTTTCTCACGTGTCCTCACTGCCTCACGGGAGCGATAACCCCCACTTACCGCGCTATCAATGCTCCAGGCAGACGCTGGTATCTTCTCCTGGCGCCTCTTCACACAAAAGCAGGCTTTGCACCTGGGAAATTATCATGGACCCCTGGGAGCGCCCCAGGCCACCTCCTTCCCTTTGCTTCCCATCCTCCTTGCCTTACTGGCACTAGATTGATTGCTAGGAGAGCACTCCACGCTGCAGAAGAGCAGCCTACCTTCCCCACGGGTTTTTACCTCTCCCTGTCATGCTGCTGGGAGCTGAGGTTCCAAGCAAGTTGGAAGACAAATGCCTTCTGTGTATCAGGGCAGCCTGCTGTGTGGTAATTAACAACATGTCTTTGTTCCGTGTTTGACCACGGTCAGTGGAAAGCGCTGGGCACATCTGCATCACCACACTGAGATCTGGCACAGGATTGCCTGTGTACACACTGATACCTGCGCTCCGGCTCGGACACCGCTGCGTGGCAGCTAACGAGACAAACGGCACGAATCCGCCTCCATCCAAACCAGCACTCCAAAGAGAATGAGGAATGATCAGGGTACAGAGGTTCATCTGGTTGTCTTTAGAGATGGCATGTTTCTGCGAAAGAGAAACTGGCTGTAAACACTGCCCTGCCAGGAATTCACTCCACGCCCACGGTCTCAGGAGCGGTGCAGTTTGGAAACAGATCCTTTAAGTCAGTGGAAAGCTGACGTTTCTTCCCTTCCCATCCACAGGGTGCTTCTTGGTTACAGCGGGTTGGGGAGGATCAGAACTGACAAATGACACATTTGGATTTACGGACGGCCAGCTTCATCCCATCAGTTTTGACACTCTGTCTCATTAAGGCTCCAAGCCTTAACTTGAGCCGCTAAGGTAGGTAAACTTGACGGGACAAATTAATGCGGAAGGAAACGCAGCCTGAAGAACTCCCAACAACGCACGGTGAACACGAGAGAGATTTAGGACAGGGCAGGAGTCAGAGGAAAACGTTCATCTCGCACAGAGAAGGCCGGTCTGCGGAGAGGAGAGGTCTGCAGGCCTTCCTGCACGCCTGGAGAGCCACACGGCTCCAGCGCTGGGGGAGATACGGATTTCCTACAACACCGCCCCATTTCCAAAGAAAGACCACTCGGCCGAGGACTGTCCATTTCCACCTTGGTTGAGGGAGCCCAGTGCAACAGGACCACAGCTGGCCAGGAGGAACAGGCCCCACCTCCTGCTCACCATCGAAAGCCGTCGCACCGCCGTGGCGCCTCTCCCCTGAGCTGCACGGGCGAGGACGGGACCAGGGCAGGTCTGCAGTGGACGGCCCCTCTCCCTGCCCTTCTGCCAAGCTCCACTTCCAGTCAAGACTGCAGTGACCGGGAGATGGTACAGAACAGAAACGGTTGTGCCCGCACACACCGATTTCCCCCGTGTCCAGCACCTGCTTTCAGCCATCCTCCAACCCTGCAGGTACAAATAAGGGACATCCAGACAGAACTAACACACAATTTGGGTTCCATTCCTCCAAATCCTCACCGTGGCCTAAAAGTTTAGCTGAGACAAAAAGTTACGCTGGCTCTTTCAGAAGTACAAAAGGAGAGTAAGGGTCAAAAAATGCTGCTAACGGAATAAGCTTTCTCAACAGCTAGAAATAGCCGTCAAGATCAAGGCTTCTCCCGCTGTGCTCAGGCTTCTGTGAACAGCAGCAAAGGATAATCCACGTCTCACAGGGAGGAATCCCATCCCCGCTGAAGCTCGTGGGAGACCTGTTGTTCTGTGGGGATGTCAGATGTCACCTCAAAAGTTAAGTCCCTCCAGCCGTCTTCTAAAGCCCTCACTGGGAGGGATGTTTCCAAACACCTAACACAAGAAGCCATCTCACGGGAAAAAAGCACAAGATGACCGAGCTTCTCCTGCCAGATGAAAGAAGTGGTCAGAGTTTATTGTTCTGTTCCTGCTAAATAAGAAGCAAAAAACCACCCTCTCAGCTGGTTTTCAAGTTTTCCAATAAGCCCTCAAAGTCCGCCTTTACTCCGCCAGGAGCCGTACTAAAGTTAAAAAAACCAACCAAACAAAAAATCGCTCACCAAGAATAAAGGTTGAACTGAACATCCAGGACTGTCCGTGCCACATTTTCGGTGGCTAAATGCAATGGTACAGAATGCAAGTCAAAATCAAGCTAGTTTTAAACACAGGCTAGTTTTAAACAGCAGCAATCACTATACTCTGCGCGCCCCGTCCGAGCATCTGATTCTCATCTGCAGTTTCTGCTTTTGCCTGCGAGAAAAGAAAAGAGCAAAAAAAACCCCACACGACACAAAAATTCTGTCCCCTGGCACTGACTCAATGGCTGCTCTCGCTTTTCCTTAGCACATTTCAGAACAAAACGAGCTGCGAATCCTGCACCAATTTATGGGAGATTATTAAAACTGAGCACAGGCACTAAGGGGCTGAGCCCACAGAGCAACTTCCAGGCACGAAGCACGTCGTGCTTCAGCAGAGCAGAGCCTCAGCCGCCCCGCGCCTCGAAGCCCCGCTGCCTGCCCCAGAGGCTGACGGCTGCCCCGTGCTGCCCTTCTCTCCACCCCTGCGCAGCGCCTTCCGCCCCGCTCTGCGCCTGACCGCAGCGGGAGGGGGGCAGACTTTGGTCCCTGTGCTCTTTTTACAGGGTCTCTTACGCCTCTGGAAGCCTGCCTTCCTGCAGCAGCTGCAGAAATCAGAGGGAAAGACAATTCCGCCACACGACACCTCCATTCCCTGTTGTTTAATATCCCGGGCGCAGAGGCGTGGATACACCACAAACCCGATGTTTATGAACAGCTACGGGAGTGCACACACGGAGCATCGTCACAGCTAAGGCACAGGCTGGACAGCCCCGGTTTTCAAAGCTCACACAGGGCTGAACACCTTGTCTGAGCGTCCAGAATTTGTGAGGTGTCTGTGGTGGCCCAGGAAAGCCCCACAATGCTCATGCCCAACTGGAAGCATTTTCAGAGGTTCCCCAGAGTACGTTAATCCGCATTTCACACACACCAGCAAAACTCCAGCCTGCAGGCTAGAGGAACCACATGGCGGGGGGGTGTCTGCCCACAGAATCAGGAACTGAAGGCATGGAGATTCAACAGAAAGAGAAGGAAAAAAAAAGGGAATTCCAATTAGCAAGAAGTAGCTGTGAAGAATCATGAAGACAGAGGCTTTCTAACCACCAAAACCGAGTTAACAAGGGAAAAGCAAAACCACTAAACCCAAACAGCACGGGGGGGCTCCTGTCAGTGCAGTGGAAATACAGCGGGGAATCTGATGTCTAATGTTCCTGTTCTTCACTGGTTCTTCTTATGGGTCCCCAGTTGAACCTGTCCCTCCAGAATACCTCTGTCTCCAGAGAGGTCACAACGTCCTGCAAAATCCCAGGAGCAGGTAGAGAGGCTAAAAGCGCCCTAAGCTGTAATCCGCAGCCTGCCGTGCTTAAGGAAGTACGGGCCCATCCCAGTCAGGTGCTGGGCGGCAGCCCTGGCGCCGGAGAGGAGGGGAGATGCTAAAGCCTGACCACTGCTGGTGTGCTCTTGTGTGAGCTCCTGTGCGAGCCCTCAAGGATGGGACCACCATCTGGTCCCACGCACGGGGACAGCCCCTCACACTCCCCGAGGAAGCACTTTACAAACCATGTGGCTCTCAGAAAACGGAAGGTTCGTCTGACACCCTGCCATCCCCCGGTCCCCAGACCGCAGCTTGCTGGGGCTGCTCGCTCTGCACAAGGTTGTATCCTGGCTCTCTCCACACCTGGAACGAAGAGGCCCCCTCTTTCCTCCACGCCACCAGCTGCCGCAAGGGCAGGTGCAAAACAATGGCTACTTTGGCTTGTGGATGCTTTCATCCACTTGAGCCAGTGGCTGGTACCGATGGGCAGGCTGTAGCGAGCCTCCTCACCCCAGTCCAACAACCCCCACGCCACCTCCCCGCATTATCAATCCCCTGGCAGTAAGCATTTATCTCCCTGTTACAGAGAGAAACGCAAAACCACTCAACCTCAGGAGCTCCTGGTTTGCCCTCCCTCAGCTGTCACAGTCTCAGAGGTGAACAGGTTTTGGAGGTGAACAGAAAGCCTGACCCGAAGTCCCCCAAGGTGGCTCTCCAGGACCACCATCGCATGTAAGGTCAGGCCTGTGCAAGCCAGAGAACCTGCTGGGAGGAGCCCCGCAGCAAGCCCACCAAACGCACCGTGATGCAGGGTGACCAAATCCCATCTAGCTCCCTAAAAAGACAGCTTCCTCTACTCAGCTCGACATGGAAACCTGTTTCCAGGCTAAAGATCTCCCTTGTCATCAAAACCTGCAGACAGAGCACAGCACAGGAGCTCTCTACCCCTCTCCGACCATTGCCGATGGCAATGTGGGAGGTGTGCCACGCAAGGGGCTCCCCACAGCCGCTGACCCAGCCCGGGGCAGAGACCCCGGTGCATCATCTCCCCTCGGCGCGTTGGCAGCTCGGCGATCGCCCGGGCGGACGATGGGGGAACCCACGAACTTGCACTAAACCGGCTGCCGCTTCCACCACTCGTGGTCCTGCGGGGGGTTCGTGCCGCAGGCAGCGGCGGTGCCGTGGGAGACCGGGGGGGGAAGAGCCGCGGTGGTTTGCACGGGGCATCCCGGCAGCGGAGCGGGGGGACGGGGCGGGAGGGCAGGGGCTGCCCCGAGGGGCTGGGCAGCGGCGGGGGCACTCCCGAACCGGAGGGATGAACCCGGAGAGGGGCTTTAACCCCGCATACTTGGTCTCTCGCCGATCCCACCCCGCAGCGCTGGAACTTTCAGGATCGCCGGGCACAAAAGGCACAAGCCCCGGTCCCGCCGGTTGCCCCCGCGGCCCCCCCGGGCAACCTCACCTCGGAGTAGACGTAGAGGGGCAGGACGAGGAGGGCGAGCAGCAGGTCGGCGACGGCCAGGCTGACGATGAAGTAGTTGGTGGTGGTCTTCAGCGCCCGCTCCGTGCAGACGCTGAGGCACACCAGCCCGTTGCCGCCCACGATGAGGAGGATGAGGAGGATGCCCAGCACCAGGGCGGCGATGTTGTGGCTCCCCTCCGCCGGCGGCGGCGGCGGCGGCAGCAGCCCGGTGCCGTTGCAGGGCGCGGGCCCGGCGCTGCCGTTCCCCATGGCCCCGCGGCGCCGCTGCCCCGGCAGCCCGGCGCATGGGAGCCCCCCGGCCGCGGCCGCCCGGCTCAGCCCCGCCGCGAGGCTCCGGCGCCGGGGCCGGCCGGCCACAAACTTTCCGCCGAGCCGGGAGGAGGAGGAGGAGGAGGAGCCGCCGGCGGCAGCCCCCGCGGCTCCAACTGGGTCACCAAGCGGCTTATGGGGCGGGGAGGAGGGGGGGGGCACAAGCTCCCGGTGTCCCGTCCCCGCTCCGCCCCGCCGAGCCCCGGGGGAGCTGGCGCCGCGGGGGACCCGCCCGGAGAAGCCCCGTCCCGGAGGTGAGGGGCGCGTCGCGGCGGCACGTCCAGCCCTGGAGGAGCCCCTCCGCTTTGGGGGATGCTCTTCCCGGCGCCGACCCCCGCTCGTAGCCGAGCTCTCCCCGTGGCCGAGGCGGGTGCTGTCAGCCCGGGGCTTTACCGAAAAAAAAAGCCGGGGATTAACGCCTCGCCCTTCGCCGCCTACCTCAGCCCAGCCTCCACCTCCCGCGGAGGAGGCTCCTGCTCCCGGGATTAGGTTTGGGGTTGCCTCTTGAGCAGGAGGAAAAGAACAACTCCGCCCTGCCGCAGACAACGTTTCTTCTTCCATCAGCCGCCCTTCCCCAGCAGCAGTCGGCTGCGGGTCCGTACTCGGTGCTTCCCTCCCCAGAGCAGCCGTCGGTGGCTCCGAGAGTGATAAAGAAAGAAAACAACATTTCCTTCAAAGCTATAAATGACAATAAAAATAACAGACTTTGAGTGCCATGTTTTGGGGCTGGTTTGGTGATTGGGTTGTGTTTTTTTTCTTTGGTTTTATGTTTTGTTCATTTATTTGGGCTTATGATTTGGTTGACTTTTTTCATGGCACATGTCGGGCCATTGAGTGACTCTATTGTAAAAGCGGCATAGCAGGAAGACAAAAACCAAGGTCTGGGTTACTCTACAGTGAGATTTCTGTACGTTGGACGTAATGTCTTTCTTGGCATGAGCCTGACCACATGTATGTGACTCAGAAATAGCAGAGGCACTGGCCCCGCAGGCACGGTATTGCCAATGTTGTGGCAGAGCAAAGGACTCGGGTCTCGGCTGGACCCTCACAAAGAGGGGAAAACCCCACAGGTGAGCATGTGTTTAGAGTAGAAGGTTGGTTTAAATCAGCCTGACCTGAAGGTATTTTCCCCAGGCGACTGAGGGAACATGAACAGGGATTAGAGCAATCAGTGCCATTAGCTTTGATCTCCAAGAGCAGTTAAAGTACTGTAAAGTCTCCAGAAGTCCAGAAAATGTCAAACACTGCCTACTTTTAAGTAGAGAGAGACAAAAAATCAGGCCACTAAAGAGCAACCTGAGTTGCTCCAATCCCTAGAAAGTAATAGAGCTTGTTTGTTTCTGCGCTAGACCTACGAGCACTTGGAGATGGGGAGGAATAGTAAATGTCATGTATCTCTTTAGCTCTAGCTGCAGTCTCACATGGCATTCTCTTAAGCACCGTAAGAGGAAAAACTAGGTGGAATTATTACAGGTTGGGTGACTAACTGTAAAATTGTGTTCCAAGATCTGTGCAGAGTCTGGTAATATTTAGTGTTTACATAATTGACCTGAGTGAGAGTCCAGAGAGTCCACTAACTAAATTTGAAGATACTACCAAGACAGGAGGAGCTGTGAGCATCTTGGAGCACAGAGTTAGGATTCAAAATGGTCTTGATAAGTTGGAGAAACTGTCTGGGCAGGATGCATTTCAAAAGGAATTTTGCATCAGTGCTGTGCTTGGGCAGGAATAAACTGCAGAAATCAGGACTGAGGAAGCAAACGGATACGCAGCAGGTGCGGGAGCAAAGGTACAGCAGGTCAGAAGCTGCACGCGGAGGGTAGGATGTCTCACTGTCGAAAATGAGGGAAAAAAAATAAGTCAATGCTCTACTGGGATAATGCTGTTTGTGGGGTACCTGGGCACCTGCAGTCTCAGGCAGCCTTCACTCTCTCAGCCACACTCAGGGTCACTTTTCATAATATTTGTCATAATTATGTCAACTAAAATAAGAGACTTACTTCAATTATGATTCCTAGAGGTAGGGCTTAGGGTAGTGTTTCTCATGCCCTGGGACAAACGCTTCCCCACTGCGATGCCGCAAGCAGCACGGCAGACACTACATGTGCTTGGCTCTGACACCACTTACTGTGCCTTTTTTACTGGTTGATGACTGGGGTGACGGGGGTGGGGAACCACGGTGCCACTACCTGACCCCTTCGTAAGTGCCCCCTGCCCCCCTGCCACGGTGAAGGCACGTCACTGCATTCACCCCTGCTCGGATGGAAATGAGCTCGGTGCAGTCTAGCAGAGGTGGAGCCTGAGGCTTAGGAAAGACAGGGGAGCCGTGACCCCCCTGATCTCCCCATTTCTAGCCCAGGTGGCCTGGGAGATGTGGGACCTGATCCAGACTCAGTCGGCGTCTTTCCATCAAACCTCAGATCAGACGTTAAGGGCCAGCTAACCGTTCAGGTCAGCCTGGTGTTTGCGGGAGGCAGCGGGAAGAGGAGGCATAGCAGGAGAGGATCACTTACACTATACGGAGGGGGAAAACTACATTATTGGCAGCCTTTTATAAGACAAGAAGCTTCTCAGAGCTGCTTACAGGCTCCAGCTATCAGCATTTCATCTACGCTATTAAGAGACTGGTGGAAGAAATCCTCTCTCCAACCTCCCCCTCCCCTCCCCGCTCCCTCCAATTCCCTTACTCTTTTTTGAAGAAAGGACATGATTAATCCCCGGCATGTGCAGCACGGTAAAGCCACAGCCTTGTTTTCAGCCATGGGGACGTAGTCAGATCTAGGTACCATCCTTTCCCTGGGGTGGATTAGCAGCAGTTGATCCACACAGTCTGTTTTATGCAGCTGCCTCAGGCTCCACAATTTCATTCATGAGTAGGAGAAAATTACCTTGGTTTAAGCACTTGTCTGGCAATCTCGTTTGCCAAATACTGTCTCCAGAGATGTGGCTTCCAGTCTTTTCTAAAGCCAGCCAGACTGCTGTCCCTTTAGTAGCTACTGAGCTGTATTACCCCTCTCTCCCACCCCCAGCGTAGGTCTGCCATCCTCACGTCGATCCCAATACCCGTGGATTTGTCTACTCGTCTCCCTCTTCCAGCAGACCCAGCTTTGACTCGCACTTAAATCGCGATGCAAAGACAGAGCTCTGTCCTGCGTAGCACAGGAGAGGCACTTCCATCTGCTCTGAATGGGACCAAGTCTTTTTCCAAATCTGGCGCTCTCAGCCAGCAGCGCTGGAGCGGGTACTCACACGCCTTTAGCTCTGCCTGGATTTCTGCATTCCTTCAGGAACAGTTTGGGTTGGACTCGGGTGGGCACAAGCACGGCTGTGCATTCCTCAGGTTAAGGAGAGCTGGTTTGGCAACACCCTCATCTGCTGGGAAGTTCAGACAAGGAAAATTTATATTATCCAGGGCAGAAAACTGGGACAAAACTACCCCAGCAGTGGTTTTTAAGCCCGTGTGTCTTGACAGCGTGAGTTTGCTCCGTGGTTTCTATCACCTGGTCACAGGTTTTTTGGTCTGGTTGTTTGTCCTTAAAACCTAACTGCTGGCACACTTGTCACAGCCTTCACTCAGCGAGGAGCTGCTGCAGCGGAACCACTTTTACTAGAGCCCATTTACTCCAAGAAATCAACTCAAATTAGCCCTGAAGTGCATTAATGAAACTGCACCGAAACCCTGTGTGTACAGAATATCCTTAATTTATTTATGTTTAAACTATCTGAGCAGCAAAGAGAGCAGGATCGAATTGTGACTGCAGGCCTTCTGCCTTCCCACAGGGATTAATGCCATTTATCTAATCCACTTAACAGTTAATTTATATTCACTATCTTGATTTTCCCTGTGGGTTAGTGCAGAATGACTCTTAATTCTCAGTGCGGAAACCCTTATTCCAGGCTAAAAGTGCCTTAATCCTAAACTAATTTAATCCTGGAGTGGATTAAACTAATGTGAAATAAGGCTTTTGACTTCCAAAAAAGAGCAGCCGTGCAAAGCACTAATTAGGACAGCTCCTCAACTGCAAACCCACAGGCTACAGTAATCCTCGCCCGCTGCCGCTGAGCCCCACGGCTCCTCTCTGCCTGTAGTGCGTCCCTTGGCCGATCCTCGCTGGCCAGCTGGCACGGGCCGACTGGTTTGGCTTTGCCGTGCGACAGCGTCTCCAGGGCCGCAGTGAATCCTGGACAGCAAAGGCTGGCAGAAAAGCACCCTTTTTTTCTGTTGGCAGGTATAAGCATTAGACACAATCCCTTTCTTGGATAAGAGGAACCGCCCTCCTAGCAGAGGAGAAGGAAGGTCTGTAGTACATCAACATATCCACAGAAGTCATCTCGTGTCACTGCAAGAAAGAAAAGATGACAAAGGACAGAGTCATTTGTCACCCTTGTGGAAAGCAAGGAGAGTTGTATGTCAAAGTGATGGACAGTGAATGCTAAAAGAGCACCTTTGGAGAGTGTCTGATGTGGTCGGTGGTTTTGAACAACCCTTTTTTGCTTGGACGCGCAGCTTGCAGAGTGTCCTGGTTCCCCCGTCACACTGTGACAGCTTGCTGGCTCTGGGCAGGCAGGTGGAGAGGCCGTGAAAGCCACCCACAGCTGCTCTTTTTGTCAGAAAAAAATGTTTTATTCTGTCCTAAGTAGGTGCTAAGAAGGACACAACGTATGAACCGCAGCACCTTCTGCCAGTATGGACACCCCAGCCTCACATAAGAGCGTGCCTCAGTTTCCCCCTTATAAACTGGCAGACTGGTCCCCCAGCCACTCCATCAAAGAAACATCTGCCCATACACCAGGGTCTCTATATAAACCCGTATCAGCGCTTGTCAAATATGGGGAAATGAGCCTCTGGTACCCAGTGCCTCTCGGGACCCCTTCCTTTCCCTCTGTGCCGTGTATCTGCGACTGCAGCCTGTGACACGCAGAGACTTCGCTAGGGAACGCAGCGTCACTGTCACCGCCCTCCAGCCACCTACAAACTCAGCTGCCAGAGACCAGCTCATGGCAGCACCAGGAAAGCCTCCGTTTCTTATGCAAACCAACCAAACAGTGGGAGATCTGCCTTTTCGGTGTGTTTCGGAGTGTGTTTTTAGAAGCAGCTCAGGGAAACGAGCAGCGGGGTTGGTTTTCAGCAAGCCTCTGCTTGGCGAGAGTGGCTGCGGAGGAGCCAGCCAAGGGGCCGGGAGGAGTCCCCCAGAGACCCCCGCCAGGATGGGTTAAAGGAGGGTGTGATTGTGAGCCAGTTCAAAGGATGAGGAAGGTCGCAAAGGGAGACATCTGTCAGAGTCTCCCAAAAGATATGGACCTTTTATCACTGTAGTTTTTCACACTAGAGGCACTGAATTTTTAAATAGAAAAGGAGAACAAAATTACCTGCCAAAGTTTCAGCACGGATGTGCCTAAACTCAACAGTTGAATAGTACCCTGATAGCTGGGCAACAGATCACTGGGGCTATCTTCAGGTTCAGAACAAAAGGAGGAAAATAAAGAGCTTTTAAAGCCAATCCCGTTCCTTTTATTTGACATATTTAGCTGAGCAATTCTCTGTGAAAGTATCATCCGCAGCAAAGCCGTCCTGCTTTAAAATCTGCCTGTAATGCATTTCCGAGAAAAGAGACAGAGGCAGCACCCTGCCTTTCAGGGTAACCTTTGCAAGAGAGGGAAGAGGATGGCACGGCTCTCTTGGCTTTCCAGATGCTCTGAGTTCCCCTCCAATAAGCTGCAGGGATTTATGTACACACTGAATAGATCTTTTGACATTTAACATTCTGGCAAGTTATGATAAATCCATGTAAGATGTGAAAACTCATGCATTTTTAATGGTGATTAGCTGTGGGGATGAAACTACAGAGAAAATGGCTGGATTTTCCGTCTCTGTTAGCTTAGAGTCAAAACTAGATGTTTTTGTGGGTGCCTGGTTTCAGACTAAGCCACATAATTGATCTCACACGGGGGTAACCTGGTGAAATACAAGGGTTTGTGTCATAGGGCAGATCAAATTAATACGCTTCAAGAGCCCCTACTGGTTTTAAAACATCAGTGAGCTCATTAGAGCCACTTGTTATGAAAAACCTCCTGGGGAGGAGGAGAAGTGCAAGGCAACACAGGCAGGGGAAGGCACGCCTGTGAGCAGCAAGCACCTATAAGTGCACCTCCTTCCACCCTCACCTTCACAAAGCCTGTTCTTGTTCACCTGGAAGGGATGTCCTTTCAGGTCCCCAACGAAGTCCAAAGAGGGATGCTGCCGAAATGATGCTCAAGCAGCTGCGTAGCTGCCAGGAGCTGCTGTGCTCCTTGCTGGCACTGCACACCTGGAACAGCTGGGCCAAGCCTGCCTGCCAGTCAGGACACAGAGCATGTCATCCTTATAATTAAAATTAATTCCCTGAAGTGCTTTCTCCTGTTCCCCAGACACAGCAAACAGCTGGAGGCTGAGATTACGGATGCTGATGCCAATTAGAGCTGTGATAACGCCGGATGCATGGGAGCATTAGGGCACGGTTCTGCCGTGGAGAGACGGCACTTGGAGCTCCTCAGTGTCAAGGTACAAGGTGGCTTCCAGCGGGGCAGGGAGCAATGCCGGGCCAGGAGTGCACGGATGGCCAGAGCAGTCCTGGGGAGGAAGCCACCCAGTCCTGTCCCGCCATGACCCTGCAGTGGTATGTGTTGTCCCATCCATTTATCCCACTCTGTGGAGATGACCTGGTGGCAGGCAGAGTGCGCCCACATTGGCAGTCCTCAAAGGAGCTTTGGAAGAAGGCCCATAGGCTGCAAAAAACCAGCAAGCCATTGACGGAGGTGGCAGCTTGTCCTTGCAGGTCTTTAAAAATCTCTTTGTGCTTCCTTGGTGACAGAGAGACAGCCGCAATATGCACATCAGTTGGGAAAACAGAATTCCCCTCTTCCCTTGAAAACTAGGTTGTGCCTCAAGCCTGGCTTTTGCTTTCCTGGGTCAGCCATGGTAAAGCCAGCCCCTGTTTCTCTCCACCGTGTCCACTCCCAAGCAGGGAGGAAGATTCGCTCGCAGGAGGGAAGTGCCTCATAGCAGCCCTTCCAAACTCAAGGCTGTCTGCTGCTTGGTGCCGGTGTGCCCGCGCAGGGGACCTGCCTCTGCAGGCTCAGTCTGGCTCAGCCTCCGCATCCCGAGGCAGGGCATCTCCAGGGAGGCAGGCTTGCACCCTTAGGGGACCCTCTGGCTTAGCACCCATCCCTACTCCAGAGGAGGGGGACAAAGGATGCTCTGGCTTGCTTCCAAAGAGCCTCTCTCATCCCTACCACGGAGAGCCAAGGCACTCTGCCGGCACCCAGGGTACCACTCAGGCACCAGTGGAGTGCTTTTCCTCTTTTTCTTCCCGATTCTTAGCAAAATGTTTCAAGCGTTATGTTTTTTTTTTTCCCGGTGTGAACCAAACACCTAATATTTTTTCTTATTGTCTTCTCTCAAAAGAGCTAAGTTTTACTGTGGATTTCGCTCCAGGATTTGGCTGGAAGCAGATACAACTTTGATCAAAATGACTGGGGTCTGCTCCAGCACAGCCCAGAGCTCCTAACACAAAGGTCTGGCTGTCCTTGCCCCTGGGTAGTGCTGCCAACCACGGAGACAACTAGCATGTCCAGTGTCTTCCTTTCAGACTTCAGAACACTTTCAGGAATGTGACATTTTATACTTTTGGCCCCCACATTTTAACTTTTTAAACTGGTGCACATCCAGAAAGGTGCCATATGTTGCAGTAAAACACAACACGTCGCCCACCTGCCTTGTTGGACTCTGCTGCGCAGCCGAACAGAGCAGAGGAGAGACAGAGGCAGTCCAAGCAGACCCAAGAGCAGCTCAGGAGCTGAGCTCTCTATAGGCAGATAGAGAGACGGCCACCCACAGCCTAGATCCAGACACCTTCTTGGCTTAGAGTAATTTGGCCCTTCTGAAACACATGCTGACACGGAGGGATGTGTTGCTTCGAGGAGAGGGCTCTCCCATTCCAGGGCTGGGACTCCAATGAAGCCCAGATATCTTGTCGTACTGGGCATGGATGGGGAGGGGCATACTCCCTGCTCACACAGCCAGTCTTACAGGGAGCGATACAGCCCATTTGCACACATCGAGGCGCTGGGAAGCCAGCAGAACAGAGAATAAACGTGGCTTTTCCTTCTGTTTTGTGTACTGCTTTAAGCACAAACATCCAAAAGGGACTCCAAGGGGCTGGCGTGCTTCTGTGACGCTGGATTTATTCCAAGACAAGGAGAGCTCCCACACCTGCTCAGGGTTGGGGAATAGTAACTGCGTCCACCTTGGAGCTTGGGAGTGGGGTATGTGTTTTTCTGAGGTCCCACGGCCATATGGGACTGTGATTTTCCTTCTTCCTTCCCCTCCCAAGCCCACCTACAGCTGCCCCTGCCCACCCCTTCCTCCCATCCCACTCTTCCCTTTTGCAACCAAAATTACAAAATCAGGTGGTAAAGATTAAAACCACTCCTGAAACCATCCTGTGCAAGAAAGGAGCATTTAGAAGGCTAAATCCTCCAATCCCCTTATTCCAATTAGGGTCCTTTCTCTTACAGACCTGGGAATGATGCAGGAAAATGACTCCAATCTGCTCTCAGTAGACAGCAGCATCACAGTCAGCTCCTTGGCATGGGGAAGGTCCACCTGCAAACATAAAAGAAAATCCCCACTGCACACATGGACTCACACGCAAACATATTAAGAAAGAAAAAAAAGAATGGGGGAGGTAAAAGTTCCTGAACACCCCATAAGCTGATTAAAGGGTATTTTACTTTTACGTAGGAAGGATTTAGCCATGCAGTTCCTAGTACCATCTGACCTCAATAAACTCCCATGCCATGGGCAGGCGCTGCCATTGGATGGGGTCACAGCCTGTGCCTGGGCTCCTCGGCGGTCAGCTGCACCTAGATGGCTTCATCAGAACTTGTGACAGCATTGCTGGACATGTGCGGTGGATGAGACAGACCTTCCCCAACCTTCTCAGCCTCTCGTGGCCCTTGTGCACTTAGCCATCTCAAAGCCACAGACCTCAAAGAGATCAACACAGAGGTTGCAGGAGCATTTTGGGATGTGCGTTTTGGCCAACCAAGGTGTCTCCATGAAGAAGAGCAGCCCCAGCAGATCCTGAATTGCTGCAGTAACACAGCTAGGGTCTGGACAGTGGACAATCTGTCAAGGGGTGCTACCTTGTAAAGGTTGCCCTGGATAAACAGCACCCCCAAAGGCTGGGTGGGCTTTCCTGATCCAAGGCAGGAGCAACAATGTCCCCATGACACTGTAGGAGATTTATCCAGCCTATTCTTAAAGCTGTCTGGAGATGGAATCTGAATGCATCCACCCTACTCCTCCAGCCACAAGCTCTCTTCTGATCCCGTGTATCAATTTCTTTGAAGTGTGAATGGGAATTTCTCCCCTTCAAAACCCTGAATGACCTCCCAGAGCTTTGTATGCTGATTTTTGAGAGCCTGCCTGCATCCTTGCGGTGTGGGGGTCAGGATACCTAGCTTTATGATGAAACCTTCTCTTTTTCAAAATGCAGTTTCTTGTAGAAAAAGGCCAGGCTTGTGCTCTCACTAGATATTGCCAAATCTGGGGCTAATACATTTAACAAAGTTGTAAGATACTGCATTTTACACTGCAGGTTTGGTGACCCCTCCCTCCCACTGTAAAGAGGAGAAAAAAGACCTTCCTCTGTGCCACTCGCAGCTTTGATGCCTTTGGGATGGGTCAGCTTGTGCACAGTAGCTGTTGGGTACCCTTTAATGCAGAGCCTTGGTGTCCAAGTGGCGATGGCCCCTCTGTTTAACCTTCGCTCATTGCCGCGCACGAGGGTGTCCCCAGCCGACAGCGCGGCTGCTGTGAACAGCCCTTGCACCCGTGGCAACTGGATTTACTTAATGCCGTTCACCACAGGTCTCTCCACGCTGCGCATGTCAGTCGGCGTCAAGCCTAAGCACAAGCGACTGCACAAAGATCCTGGTGGCTTTACCCATGGCAACGTCCTCAGGGCGGCTCACCTCCCGCTCAGGGATGGCCCCCAGGCTCACAGACACCTTCTCCCTCCTGCCCCGGGGCGTCTTACAAGCTAGAACATAGGAAGTTCCGTTCAAATACACGGAAAAACTTCTTTACGGTGAGGGTGACCGAGCACTGGAACAGGCTGCCCAGGGAGGGTGTGGAGTCCCCTTCTCTGGAGACTTTCAAGCCCCGCCTGGATGCAGCCCTGAGGGATGTGCTTTAGGCAATCCTGCTCTAGCAGGGGAGTTGGACTAGATGATCTCTAGAGGTCCCTTCCAACTCTGAAGATTCCGTGATTCCGTGATTCCGTCTCTCCCCGCTCTCTTCGAGCAGTGTTGAGGCACGGCCTCAGCGCTCCTTAGTGTTGCCTTTTTTGGGGCACTTTGCTACACATCCTGTAAACACGGTGGTGTGTCCCATAAATGGGTAAGTCACCGGCAGCTGGTGGCAAGGATCAGTTCAGCCCTGACTTCTCGCAGCTTCGGGTACGACAGCTCTGCGAGGGCCAGGGATCAGATGAGGGCAATAATTTCCTTTTCCTTAGTCATTCTTAGAGTCAATGACGGGGAGCTTTTCTCTGCAATGATGCTGCACAGAGATGATGGGTTAGATTACAGGGATTAATGGATGATTTAATCGTGCTTTGTGCCTGCTGGATGCAGGCAAGGGGAATCTCCACTCCCGCTTCGAATGCTCATGCAAATGGAGAATGGGAAAAGCAAGGTATAAATTCACAAAGCTCCATTCAGCTGATACTGCTAAGCAGTATTTTTTATCGCTCCTATTTCCATAATGTCTCCTGATGAGAGTTTAATCTTAATTCTGGTTAAAGGAAAACCAGGTATTGTTTCAGAATTGAGGATTTTGTTTGGGTTCCGGTTTATTCAGATATAAATTTCAGCTTGCAAAAGCTTTTGAATTTCCTTGCATGAATTTCCTCATCAGGGGCCTCAGGAGCTGCATTTAAGCTCAAGCGCGCGGTGGTCACCTGCGTTGTGTTCCAGCAGCACCGGGCATGGCCACACGCTTTTCTACGCTATCACCTTTTCACTCTCTGACACCGTCGCTGCAAGGCAAACCCCATTTTTTGTTGCAAAGTAGATAAATCAGGTTACCTAGTTCATCTTCTTCCAGTCCCCAGAAGCTTTTACCCTGCTGTTAACTCACCCTCTGCTGCCATCATGGGGCCACCTCGTCACCGCAACCTCTTCTGCGTGCCTCTTAGCTAGACCTGTTCAGATTCTCATAGCGAACTGAGTTTGCCCCAGAGCTTGGGGGCCTTTCAGACCCATTGAGGTTATCTGCAAAGGAAAGGAAAACAAATTAGTCATTTTTAGCTCCCTATATGTTATTTAGCCATTTTTTTACAAACTTTTTTTCCTCCTTGCCTTGCTCCTACACGGTCATTCTCAGTTGTAGATGACAACACCACCATGAGCCCAAGCTGAAGCCAGCCACCACCGATGCAGACATAAAATATGCATACAGAAAATATGAAGATTTAAATGCAAAGAACAAAAATACAAGAACGGCGGATGTCACTAATGTCACTGGGGGCTCCCAAAGCAGGGCTGGGTGCCCAGAAGAGCTTTCAGCTGCCATGGGAGAAGGACGTGACTCACACGGCATCCGTATCCCAGGGCATGCTGTAGTGGCAGAGATTGTAGGTCGTTTGGTTGGACTCGATGATCTTAAGGGTCCTTTCCAACCACGAAGATTCTGGGGTTCTGTATAGAGAGGAAGCGCACTGAATAAGGCCATAAGAGTACAGCACGTTGTATCAGAGGGACGGCGGGAGGGCTGCAGGAGGAATGCCAGCATGTTGTCACAGAAAGGAGAGGGAAATGGTTGGGGAATGCCTGGATGCGTGCAGGACTGACCCGCCCTGTCTCAAAGGAGGAAACGGGCTCCCCTGTCCAAGCCATGGCTGCGACACCTCTCGATTCTCCAGTCCTGGAATGGGAACCCGAGTGTCCCTGCTGTTTCTTCCCCTCCCTTTTGCAGGGGTCTGGCTGCAGCCGGCACTCAGACCCAGTGGTGCTGAGGCTTCCTGCTCGCCAGTGCGTTGGTCACTCTTCCAAGGGAAAGCTGACAGGGAAAACCAGGACGCTCCCAGCCCTCTAGTCATGGGGATACCCTCTGCTTTTCCAAAGAAAAAAAGATAAGTAGACAAGAAAAAGTGTAATATAGCTCCTATTTCTCCAGTTGGAAGATAAGAAGATTTATTTATAATGATTAATCCTTCCAAGCTAGTTTATACAACATAAAGAAGGAGAGAAAGGACATAATCCTATTTTCTCCCTCCATTTCCATGTCACGTTTAGTATCAGTATTTGAGAGCAACCAGCTCCAAACCCCAGCAAAGGCAGGGAATATATTCAGGATGTTTTTTATGCATGTGTAAGTATGCTTCTTTCTTTGAAGCTCTGATACAGTCTGTTCTCAGCGGACCCTTCGCAGACATGGCTGTGAAACCACAGCTTGAACGGTATTGTCCACTCGTGCAAAAGTCAGCCCTCATCCTACTGATCAGACAATGTTTGCCCTAAAAAAGCGACGCATTGTTTAGCCAAATCGCAGGTACACACATACACTCACCAACAGTTCCCGGCAATTGCAAACAAAACCCAAGCCAGGATTAAAAAAGAAGAACAGAAGATTAAGCTCCTATCGAGAGGTAATTAAAGCCAGGAGGAGAGATAATGATGACAATCATAATGAATCAATTGGTACAGGGATGTTTGCCCAACAAATTACTGTCATTGTAGACAGAAGCAGGAATTATTACAAATCAGCAGAAATACAGTCATCAAACTGCTGCGAATGACCCGATCTGGTTTAGAGAGTAATTAAAAAGACATTCCATCCTTGACGCATTATTTGCTGTTAATCATGATTACTCATATTCGTATCTTTACCCAAATAATTGCTTCTGATAAGGGCTGCAGATTTATAGGGGGCCGTGGAGAGGAGTGGGCCAGTGGTGCGTCGTAGCCAGCTGAGAGCCTGGAGTGCCCCCGGTTCGGTGAGTACCGCTGTGCTGACACGGCCAGGCTGGACCGGCTGCCTCCTTCCCTCTTGCGGTTTTTGGGTGGTGGATTCCAGGTTTCCGTGATGCTTTGCTGACCCATTGCCATGAAGCCATCCATCTCCTGAACAGCATGCTGGCAATATGTGGCGTTTTCCTCCTCTGGAGCAACCAGAGGAAAGAATGCAGCCCAAAGAGCAGCTGGGCCAGAAATACGTGGTCTTTAGTTTTAGGCAGAGCACAATGGATGGGCAGGAGCAAGAAGCTGCACAAACTGGCTGCGTACCAGCCTTTTTGTAAGCTCTCCTAGCGGCCGTGCTCCTGCAGGGTGACGGGAGCCTTGATTCAACAAAGCCTTTGGGCGCAATCTGAGATTTCAGCAGTAGGATTTGTCTGCTGGAAAGATGTGAGATGCGCCCAGGTCCTGGGCTGCCTTGGTGTGCATTTCTTTCAGCTGAAGGGCCCAGCTAGCTAAGGAGTTTGCGTTTATTGAAAACTAGCATAACTGGGGAGGGCAATAAAAAGCTTGGAAGTATCTTAAGAAGGTTAAAGAGCTCTACTGCGATGACACTGAAGATCTACCTGCTTCTGGGGTCTGACTGATTAAAAAAACCAATGCAAAACATCATTATTGATACACAGGAGAAGTTCCCCAGCAGCCATTACTGTTCCTAGCAACCTCAGCAAGACAAAGTTATGTCCAGAAAGGGAGCAGACAAGTTGATCCACTTGATTAGCAGCTAGAAAGGTTATGAAGAGAGGGAAAACTCTGGAGCTAGGGACGGGGTTTAAAAATGGGCTCTTCTTAAATGCAGTGCTCCAAGACAAATGACAGCCCAGGTTTGGCACAAGGAAGGCCAAAATGCTGTGGTGAGATCCTGGCTGGGGGTCAAGGCATCGCGTGACAGGTATTGTACAGACTGAAAGACAGGCCCAGAATCCAGGTTTCCCTTCTCTGAAGGGTGCTGTGCTCTGGTTTTGGGGGCTGTTTTCAGCTCTTTCACGTCCCTCAGCTGGGAAGCAGTACTGTGGAGTCTTCTGTTTCGTTTGGACTCCAATAAGAAACTGATCTTTGAAATATCTCTCTTGTATTACTTGTTCTGTCCCCCTCAAAGCCAAATCAGGCAGAAAAACACAACACTAAAGCATCAGAAGTGTGTGTGAGATGAAGCTTATGGCTCCTTAATCACACAAAACCTCTCACCCGTCTGCTCTGCAACCCCCATTAAATATTTGTGCTGTGGCTTACAGCGAATAAATTTCTGTATAAATCCCCCAGTCTTCTCCTTCCTCCTCCTCTTGCCTCTTCTCATCTTCTCACCAGCAAACAGTCCCAGAAGGGCAGCTAGAAAGTGTTTGGGAAACTCCGACAGTCCTTTAATGCTCTTTGTACTGTCTAGTTTCAGACTAAAATAAAGCCGAAGTGGGAGGACTTTGATTTTGAGTTAGCAAGTCCTATCTGAGAGTTTGCAGGACAGCAACTAAGAAAGCAAGGTTTGCTTCCTTGCAGGAGGAAGGCAGGTATATTATAAATTACAGATATGGCTCCTGTGTAATCCCCGGGGAGACGTGAGCACCCTCTTACAAAGGCACATACACAGCTCTGCAGGCACAGGGCTGCACAAAGAGCCTGGAGATAAAAGGCAAAAACATGCAATGGCTTGTGATAAACAAAATACGCTTCCCTTGTCTTTTTATTTCAGTAAGAAAACAAAATATAAGGTTCTGCTGTTTCTAAAATGTGTATTATTTCTTTTTTCCTTCTTGGAAGATTACAGGACAGGCAGATATTGGCACACACAGGAGCTTTTCCCTTCCCCTGCGTGTAGATGAACTTTTTTTTGGTACATGCCTTTTTTTTCTGAAAAAAAAAAACAAACCGAGCAGGTTTCTCCTGGGCATCCTCTAGGTACACTAATAACTGTCCGTGTGGGATGTTTTCATAGGGGCTTTAAATCCTCTCCCTGAAGGCTCAGCTCTCAGAGACTTACAGTAGAATGGGGTTTATTCCCTGGTGTCGTGCCGCTGGTGGGTTAACTCACATGATACCTCCCCGTGTACTCGAGGCGTATTGTACTGACCCACGGCAAAACTCCAGCACAAGCATTTCACACAGCCAACCTCGGAGCCACGCTCTGGGGCTGCAAGGTGGTGCTGGTGACGGGATAACAACCACAAACAACTCCAACCGACGGGCAACAGGAACGGTTTGAATTGTTCATCTTTTGTATTGTAAAGAAGTACTGTCTTTGCTGGTAGGAATTCCTGCCTAATTTAGTTATAGTGGTGTTATTTATATAGCTGTGTCTTCTGTGTGGCAAGTGAACTGCACCAGACAGAGAGCAAGGTCATTTGTTCTGCTGCTCAGAAAACCTTGTGCTTTAATTCAGGAGAGAACATGGTTTCCCGGATGACTGCTCTGTGGCAACTAATTCTTCCCATGATTGTCCTATCACACTTGTCAGCATCTCTTCCATCCCGGGAGAGGTAAGCATTTCTTGTGCCTCTGCTTCCTTTTTCTCCGTGGCGCTTTGTTGAAAGAGCCTGCTAGCTATAAAGTCAGCCTTTTATCTGCCTTCCAGAACTCGCATCTGCTTGGCTGTTGGATTTTTTTTTTCTTCCCTAAATTGATTTAGTTAAATGACTGCAAATGTCGTAAACATTTTTCTTGCTTAAGAATGGAGACATTGATTTGACTTAATTCAGGAGAAAAATCAGGACGCCAAACAGATCAAACTACAGTAAAAAAAGACACTCTTGAGTCTGTTTTCCTGCTAGGTACTTCTCCGGTCTTCAAACCATCCCTTTTCACCTCTTTTTTCTCTCCTAACCTCCCAGGACTGAGAGACATGCTGATGGGCTCTTCCACAGTGAGCTGAGCAAGATGAATGGCAATGCCTACGTGCGGCAGCTAGTCAAACACCTGGTGGGCCTCAAGGAGAGGTAAGGACCAGCCAAACCCACACTCCTGGGGCATGGAAGTCTCGAGCAGGAGGTGGGATCCCAGCAATGGGGGGATGCCCCTGCGGCTGAGCTGTCTCCAGCTCCAGAGCCAGTCTGAGCACTGGCTTCATCCAGAAGATGCCCAAGATGAAAGGAGCCAGAAGAGAAGAAGGGGAGGGATACAGGGGTCCTTGATGGTGGGAAGAGAAAAATTTCTGTGTCTTGTGATAAGCCCCACGTCACATGGCTGGGAGGAGCAGCCGTTGTACTGTGTTTTCCCTGACGCAGGTCCCAGCGGCACTCAGATGGGCTGTTCACCAGCGAATACAGCAAGATGAGAGGGAACGCTCAGGTTCAGAAATTCATTCAAAATCTCATGGGCCGCAAGCGCAGGTAAGAGCTCTGTTTCCTGGGGACTGGGAAGGCAGCTTGGGCCATGCAGGCTGCAGGGAGGCAGGTCTCAGCTCCGAGGAAAGTGGGGTGGCACGACCAGTGGTTCGGAAAACCCAAGACAAGGGCAAGCGAGCTGGAGCTTGGTCTCCTCCCGCTAGGCTGTGCCTGGGGCTGCTCTGCAGTAGCAGAGAAATCCCATCAGCCTGCCTCGCCGGTCACTGCAGGGGGAGCAGGACACAAACCTTCCCACCGAGGCCATTTCTAAGCATAAACCGACATTTTCTGTTGCATATGCCCATCAAGTTTAATCCATAGGACACAAAACATTCATCGGATCACAGCCTGGGATTTTTTATTTGCATTTTGATTTAGGCTTTTGGGGAAAGTTGTAGGTGATTTACCTACTTCAAATAACTACCAGAGAAAATGTTTGTAGATAAATGGGCGCCGTAGCAGAAGGAGGAAGACTCGTGGGTTTCATAGTCCCCACCCATGGCTCTGACTGCCAAACTGGGCAGGCTTTACAGATGATCATATATATGGCAAATATGAGGTCTTTCATCCAGCCAAAATATGGGACCAGTAGCTCCCACTGAAGCCACGTATGAGCACATCATCAGTTACAATATGTGGTGCACTGCGATACCGCTCACATCTGCTGCTGCCCTTGCTGCTGGTATGTTATGAAGGGACACCATTGCCTGGAGGGGTTTCCTTCAAGCTTGGTCCTTTCTTCAAGGCAGAGACACAGCACATCGATTCCCTCCCATCTGTTCGGGGGGCTTTGATATTTTCTGGGACATGCACCACTAACAAAATCCTGGCAGATGCAGTAGATTTTTAATTTCCAAATGCTGGAAAAAGGTATATATCCATGGACGGAAGGACATGCTAGTACCGTGTAAAGAGGCAGGGTGCAGTGCATATTAAAACTTGTCCATTTGCCAGTTGGAAAGAATCTGAGCCTGATTTGAAGAGGATACTTCTTTTCCTTCCTGCACATCTACGGTGACAGTCAGCAGGTTAACAGAGCACGGACCATGGGACAGGTCGGTGCGGGGGTGAACCTGCCTTCCAGACAGCAGTGCTGCTTTACAGCTGTGGTGGTTACACTATTTGGGGTTTTTTTTAAATTACTATTATTTTTATTTATCTAAACCAGCTCTCCAGGCCCAGTCAACACAGACGTGCAGGGGAGAGAGGAAGAAAACAGCCATGAGGAACTTTGCTTTATGTGGTTGTACCAGAGCTTTCTGAACACCAGGTAGGTAGGACAGATTTGGCACCTCTGTGGCCCTGATCACCACAGTACTGAAGCCAAAGGAGGACTTCTGGTAACTTGTAAATGCCCTGGTTTTGCCCCAAGCGCAGAAATCTGAGGTAATGCAGCAGATAAGAAGGGCTCAGCTGAGATCCTCAAAAATATCCTCAAAAAGGGAAGGGTGGAAGATTTATTAAATTGTCCGTATTTCAAGATCACTTCTGCCTCATTCCCCATCAGGTTGTGAGGCACTGTCCCGGGGACCGTCACTGCGGAATTGCAGCCCTCCACCGCACACTTCTGTACCTCCTGTCCCTCCGCCAGCCACCACGCTCCCGGGGCTGGTCTGCAGAGCTAGAAAAGCAAATGCTTTAGTCTAACTGCAAGGTGGCACGTGGCAGTGTGCAATCTCACCTGATTTCCCTGCCTGCCTTCACAGTAATCTCTGTTTCGACGTGCCAAGCCCACCTGGATTCAGTTTTGCCTTACCTAAAGCAAAGCTGGCATTGAGATTGACAGCTAAAACGTGCCAAATAAAAGCCAGTTATTAAAAATAATAAAACACAGGGAAATGAAATAGTATCTTTTTCTAATCATAGAGTTGTCATCCTGGGCTGAAACAGTTGTTCATCCCATTAGGAAACCCGATCTAACAGTTAAAATAGAAAGCCTTTGCTACCCTGTCTTGATTCAATTATTAATTCAAACAGCCGCCTCAGGATGGGGTTATCGCAGCATCTGAACATTGTCTCTTGCTAGTGAGCAACCACTTTCAATTAGACATCTCGCTGCTAAATCACTAAAATTTGGAGCAATAAGCGAGTTCTTAGTACCTCTTGTCCACATTGCCTAGAATCAATGGGGATGATAACACCAATGGGCTTGCCTGGGCATTTCTGGGGTGCCTGGCCGCAGCCAGCCATGATCTGGGTCCCTCTAGCATACATTTGCTCCTTGGAGTAGTCTTTGAATTTTACAAGGTGGCCTTGTCACACTTCCTGCAGTCCGCGCCCCCAAGGAAAAACAAACTATCGCTCGTTTTTTCCCTTCCAACAGCCACTCGGACAGCGATGCCAGGGAAGCTGCTGCAATTACCAGCCAGTACGTTTGCCCCATCTCTAAGCAGCTGGTTGCAGACATGAAGGAAGATACGGACAGTTTCGACTGAAGGTGAAGTGAAAGAAAAAGCCAAGGAGTCGGCTTTGCATGTATATAGCCTTGAAAATAAAACAAGGAAGCTACTGAATATGCTTAGGAAAAACTCATGAGATATAAAAATAAAAATAAATATAAAAAAATAAAAAATATAAATATGAAAAAAATAAAAATAAAAATTCTGAAAAGCATCCAAACCCCTATGAAACCTCTTAGAATATCAGGAGTGAAATGCATGTCAGTGTGAACTGGTGTCAGTAGATGGAGCCTGAACGAAGCACATCACTTCCACTTTGTGTTAGCATCTGGCTGCCTGCTTCTGAAGTCAAATAAAGATTTATGAGCTACGCCCGTGCTTTGGCTGCTTTGTGGGAAACAGTAATAAGGTTGGTACCATTACTAGGTTTTGGAGCATCAGGAATGTGGGGAAGTATTTTGCCAGGCTTCCCCCACCGGAGGGGATGTTTGCCAGGCTTCCCCCACGTGAGGCCTGTCAGGACTAACTGGAGTCCCCGGCCACATCTTCTGTGGCTGGGACTCAGGACTGCTCACAATCCAGCTGCACAAAGAGGCCAGTATCAGGGCCTCCATTCAGCAGAAACTTAGCCACTGGCCAGGTTTTATTGCAGAGAAATGTCCTGAGTGCTGGGCAACACAGCTACACACTGTAAATATTGCTTCCACTCCATTCTGCCCCTGTATTTACTGGCCCGGCTTTCTCACAGCCACTAAAGACAAAGCTCCACTAGGAGGAATTTGTTCCCACCTTTTAACGAGGTTTACATATTATCCCTGGCAGATGCACCTTCTGGCAGACACTAGCCAGCAGGTTCCTTCCTCTGATAGAACAGCAACTCCACCTTTCCTGTAAAACCAACAGATTTTGAAGAAGAGCTCTAAAATAAGGAATCCTCAGCTGCAATTACATGTGCCTACTGCAAAACTGCTCAACCCATCCTGCACCATCAGTTTTTACCATTTATGATGTACCTGACACCTGGAAAGAAGCTAGACCCTCTCAAATGTTCATCTAAGCACTCATTCCCTTACAGTGATGCTGAAATACTGTTCTCGCAGACCTTGACATTTGTTTATTTTCGTCCATAGGAAATCTCTGCTAGGATAGCAACCTCTTGAAGGACCTTTGGAAGGAGTGTTGACAGTCTGTATGTTGTTAAGCCAGTAATGGCCATCTGGCAAATGCAGCACCTGAGAGCTTTCTGAAATCAATTGGTATTTTAAAAGGAGAAGTCAGAGCAGCTGCCCCCTTTCTCCTCCTACACAATGGGCAAGTTGAAAACAATGGTGTTTCTTTGCACAAGGGAACACACACCTTGCCGTGTGATATTTAGCTTAGAAAAATTTACACAGGCTTAGAAAAAGATAGAACAAGGCAGCAGAATAGCATGCTATTGAGGCTTCAGGAAGGTGCTGAGATGTAAATAATCAGAGCCTGGATGGAGATTCTGGGGAACATGCCTACAAAAACCCTACAAAGTCATTGGGTAACCACTGGGCTGAAGCTGACCCCAGCTGCCGCTCCTGGATCCACTCTGCTCGCCTCGTGAGGGTACCGCAGGTTGCCTGGGAATAACAAGATCGTCTCAGAAACATAACTGGTTATCTCAACCCAAGGAGCTACGCAGGGCCTAGCTCCTTCCTTTACCATCCAAACAAAAGAGCATCCAAGATGGCTTTGTCTTCACTGAAACCTTTGCCTTTTTCAGAAATAAAGTTATGACATTTGAGAAATATCTTTTTAAACTTTTTTAAAAAAATCTGTTCTTCAGGAACAACATGATAGACTGCAACTAGAAGAAACCGTAAGTCGTGGGCTGGAGAACAAAACCCGTTACGAAAAGGAATGTGGGTGTCACGGTCTCACTTGGGATAGAGTTAACTTTCTCACTAGCAGCTGGTGTAGTGCTATGTTTTGGATTTGGGATGAAAGCAATGTTGATAGTGCACTGATGGTTTTGGTTGTCGGCAAGCAGTCAAGGCCTTTTCTGCTCCTCACACCGCCCCACCAGCGAGCAGGCTGGAGGTGCACAAGAAGTTGGGAGGGGACACAGCTGGGACAGCTGACCCCAACTCACCAAAGGGATATTCCATGCCATATAATGTCATCCTCAGTATATAAAGCTGTGGAAGAAAAAGGAAGGGGGGGGACATTTGGAGTTATGGTGTTTGTCTTCCCAAGTAACTGTTACATGTGATGGAGTCCTGCTTTCCTGGAGGTGGTTGAACACCTGCTGGCTGATGGGAAGCAGGGAATGAATTCCTTGTTTTGCTTTACTTGCCTGTGTGGCTTTTGCTTTACTTATTAAACTGCCTTTATCTCAACCCATGAGTTTTTTCTCACTTTTACTCTTCTGATTCTGTCCCTATTCCAGTTGAGGGGGAGTAAGTGAGCAGCTGTGTGGTCCTAGCTGCCAGGTTGGGTCAAGCCACGACAGTGGGCCATGCAGAAAAAGACTGACTAGATAAATAAGATACAGGAGGTATAGTAGCATCATTATGCCTTTTTCCAGGAAATGATCTGACCAAAACAGATCTGGCACATCAGAAACATAAATTTGCCTACTTCCTCCCCACTGGGAGAGGCTGGAGTATACAGACAGCTTCCCGAGTGTCAGCCCTGTCCTCCTTCATGCTCACCTCAGGGGACTCGGCTCTGAATTCTGAAATGCTTTAAATATATCCTTGTTGCTACAGAGAGTTTAGGATATGAAAGACCCGGGAACAAAGTAGCGACAGGAATTTATGCGTTACCGTGTTCCGTGACTGGTTAATATTGTTTGACAAGTCATCCAATGAGGCAAAGAGGCAAAGGTTGAACCACAACAATCCACGCCAGCCAGCCAGTGTTTTTTGCCTTCATGAAACGGTGAACGCAGAAGACGGCACTGGGAAAAACAAGGAGAGAAGAGGATCAGCTTAATCAGAAACAGGGATTTTTTTCAACAACTGGCAGGTCACCATGGCTGTTTCTCGCTGGCTCCTCACTCCTGTGCTCTCCCTGCTGCCCTTCATGACACAGGTTCCAGCACAGCAACCAGGTAAGCTCTTGCAGGAGGTCCATGAACACAGAGGAATAACCCCCACGGCAGCAGGTTGCACCATTATAGGTGGGAGACTTTTACACTCCTGCTCTGAGACAGCTTTGTTCAACGACCTTCTCTCCAACGATAACGAGAGGGGTCTCAGGTCTCACCCAACTCTGTCACAATGTGAAACCCTGGGCAATTTTCGGTATTGTTTGTGTGTTTTTCCAGGATGTTCTGTCAGTAATAGCAGACCAGATGTTTATGAAAATAACCTTCCTGGCCATGTGGTGACCACTATCCATACGGAACCAGGCTTCACTGTAACAATTGATCCCAAATCCCTTGATGCCAGATTTTTCACTATACAGGGGTCTGAGCTGCAGCTGAGCCAAAGTGTGGACTATGAGGTAAGCCTTCAGCTGACAGGCTGTAAGGATGAGATGGATAATGCTGGGATGCAATGAGTTTCACCCTGGGGTCTTGGACTTCGAGGGATTCATAACCTGTTTCTAAAGGATCTAGGAAATAACTTTGAAAAATAAACCTATTTCGGTTGGGTTTGAGTTCATTGCTTGGGAGGTCAGCCCTTCCACAAGCAGAGTACAGGGAGGAGTGGGATGCATGGAATGCCTGCTGTCACCTCCCTTCAATGACTCTGTATGAATTAAAGCAAGGGGAAGTTTTAAAACCAAAAATGTGACAACTGTAATGTTCGGAGCTCCAGGACTCATGTAAAATGATCCCTGTTTGCCTGTAAAAAACACAGCTCTGAGCAGTGAGGTGATCCTGTGTGAAGCATAAAGTCAGTATAAAAGGTCAGTGTGTTTAGTTAGGTTGCTGGTAAATTATTTTACCTTCCTGGAGCCCTCTGTACACAGCCACAAGCATCCTTAAGCTGCCTTTCCCCTACTGTAAAAATCCACATTTATTTGAGCGAAGAACAGCAGAGTTAACACCCTGCAGGTGACACTGTACTTGCTGCATGGTACATTTCTGTTTCATTCAATTTAAAAAGAAATCTCTGTTTGAATTCACCTAAAGTGTGAGAAAATGGCCGATTAGCTCTGCTGCCATGTTACAGGAATCACAGGGAGAGAAGCTGGAAGATTGGTCTGCTTTGACTCCATCGTAAACAAGACCCCAGCGCTGATGGATGGCTGTATAGCAAAGAAAGGAAAAGCTAGAAATGCCTGAAAGCAAGATAAAGCCCAGCAGTGTTTCTGATTCAGCAATGCGTGTGTTTGTCTCATTTACTTTAGAAAGATTTAGCACATTTTTGCTTGTCTCTACAATGGCTGGGTTTTTGTTTTTGCATACAGACAGTCATCTTGCTGCTGGTGACCCTGATTTGTCAGAACAACGCTGGGCAGGTGAGTGCTCTTCCAAACACTCAGCCCTCTTACAAGGTACCGCAGGGCGGCACGTACTTCCCTCTGCTCTTCCTAGTCCACAGACCAGGGCGAGGAGACGTCCTTTTCTTTTCGGGCATACGCACTCCTCTCACAGTTCACGAGAGTGCCCAAGGCTCCCCCAGTGGGGAGGGGGGAGGGAATAAACCCACAAACGCTACACACACTATGGGCTGGCTGCAAGCCCCAGCCCCATCCAGCCCCCATCCAGCTGTGCTCCCTACACCATCCCCTCTGGTCACTCTGCAAGTCAGGATCAGCCTCTAACAGTCTCATTTTTGTCTTTGAATCTCTCACTTTACCCTTTCTGCAGAGCAATTATTTGGACATTCAAGTGACCATTCTCAACGTGAATGATAACAGCCCAGTGCTTAAGCAAACGAATATCACCGCGGTTGTTCCTGAGGTAAGCATTTTATGGAAGTGAAGAGAGCACTGAGTCACCCAGTGCTGTGGGACTAAGGAAGGGTTACCAGGGAGAAGTCTTCAGCCCATTCCACAGAGAGAATAACCACAGCAACTTTGTTTCAGGATACAAAAGTGAATGCAATCGTTGTACCCCGTGAGGATGTAAGCGCTAGCGATGCTGACCCGGACACCATATACTATGAACTCACAACAATAGTGACGGTGAGCATCTTTGCGCTTTGGGGAAAAATTGGTAGCTCTGGAGAAGTCTTTGTGTTTAATTCAGAAGAGCTCAGCTTTGAGGCCAAGGCCGCCGTATTGCATTTAGTTCTCTGACAGCTTCTGGAAGAGGTATGTCTTTTGCAAAAACCAAGCACTGGTTCGGTTAGCAGAACAGAGCAATCAACGTTGCAGGTATCGAATTCTTTTACTGCTGACACTTTTATTACACCGTACAGATTAAAATTTCATCTAGGATATTGTGAGCCATATGATCAAGGGAAGTCTTGTTGGGATGGTCTGTAAATATATCAGGAGTGACCTTTGTACCTCACAGAGTTCAGAATTGCACTGAGTCAGATAAGGAAAGAAGGATGTCCTGTTTGCCACCAGCATCCATGCAGAGTGGAGATGAGATGAGCTGCCCGAGATCACACAAAGAGTCTTTGTCAAAGCCAAACACCCACAAAGTCCCACAAAGTGGGACACCGCTTTCCGCAGGTCCCACTTCAGTGCCTTATTTGCTCTTAAGGAGTTTGCTTGATAACGTGGGCAGTGAATTGTATGCACACTTAAATTGACACCAGCCTAGAACGCAAGGGCTAGACACACCCCACCCCCCTCAAAAAGTAAATTCAAGAGAAAACCAAAATATGTATTTACATTTTTAAAAAGCATTGTGGAGTGAGCAGCCAGTGTCTGACATTGTGCCTCCATTACCTCCATAACACTAGGGATTTTAAGGGCTGTGAACAGAAACCACAAATTTTTGAATTTCAGCTATGAGACTAAACTTTGCACTCACATTGATGTAAATCCAGGTGGATTTAGAAATCCAGAGGAATTCTAGTCAAGACATAAGACTAAAGGAGAATCAAAGCAAGTGCAGAAGGTTATAGATTAAGATGCAACTTGTGTTATTTCAATTTTGCTTTACAGCTGCTTCCAAAGTTCAGCTGTGCTATGGTAAGGCAAGTGATCTTGCCAGCTCTCAGATGCTGAGACATCTTTGACCTGTTCTGCGCATGGATGTGAGATTGCTTGGCCGTCACGGACACGAAATCAAGGATTGTTGGCAACCTGTTGAGTGTAGGAAATAAATGATGTAAAAGATTTCATGCAGTACCTGCTGAGCAAGTAGTCAGGCAAAGCAAGGGATCTTGGAGAATAAAACTCACAGAAACATGTACAAACGTTTCTGACAAGCCAGGCAACTCCAGTGCGTAATACCAAAGACTAAATAGATCTGGCACCCTCACGCTCTGCCCCCCTCCAGGTCCCCAGGCTTAAAGGTCCGATTGGGATGACAAACACAGCAATGAGCAGTACTTTGAACGTGTCTGTGATTGACTCTGCTAGTACGGTTTTTCCTTTTCTTCCCCCCAGGGCACAGATGGTTATTTTGCCATAAAAGGAGTTAATAACCCAGAAATTTATCTACAAAAAGCATTGGACTATGAGAAATTTAATTTGACAACGTTGGTCTTGTATGCAAGGGTAAGTTCTTTAGGAGAAACAAAATGACTCGTTTGCTCCAGTCTCTCTTAGCTGAAGGGTAAGTCTGAATGGGAGATCTCTGGGATGGCAGGAGGGAGGGTGGATACTGGGGGTGGTGATTTTGGAGCAGCCTTCCTCCCTCCATAATTACACGGTGATTGTGTCCAGCCTTACGTTCGGCCCACCTTTGTCAGTAGAATGAGATAATTCACTGCTTTAGCTAACCTCACATGAACTGCTAAACCTGAGACAGAATGGAGTCACAACAGCTAAAAGCCCTTGGCCCACTGGCTTTTGCAGAGGGGTTCTTCTTTTGGCAGTGAAACCCTCGTCTCATGAGTATGCTTTTCCTTTGGATACAGGACAGGCCTGTGGGCAGCCTGGAGGTGACCAACACGGCTACTGCAACAATAAACATATATATTGAACAAGCTGACACCAAACCACCCTGGTTCCTACCCTGTACTTTCATTAACACGGACAAAAGCATTTGCATCAGCAGCCGCTATACCGGGACGGTCAATATCTACGAGGTATCGGTAAGCAGGCATGATCCAACAGTGTCCTTGATGCCGTTCTCAAACAGCATCCAGATGTTATTCCCAGTGCATAGTGCCTAATAATTTCCACGAGCTCGTGCTGATCTCCAGTCATAAATGCATTCAGCGTGACAGGGAGCCTGCACCATCCCGGAAAGTGGAGGTTCCCCCCGCCAAGCAGCCCTGCTTGTCCTTGTTCCTGCAGCACGTCACAGGAGAGGCAGGAGCTGGAAAACACTGTGCTCTAGGCTGTCTCACCTCTGCCCTGTTACAGCCGCCTCCCAGTTAATAAGTGCCATTTTGGCCAGGCAAAACCACCAGAGCCATGCTGGGACGGGAGAATGCTGCAACTGCTAATCTGGTGCTGTGGTGTGCTGTGTAATGCTTTGCCTTACTATCGCAGACGGAACCACTCATCCTGGAGCCAGGGCCTATCTACGCTATCGATCCTGACTACCTTTTAAATGAAAAAATCGTGTACAGTATTGTTGGTGGTGAGTAGACGTTTCATCTTCCACAAACCACGTTGCTCATGTGTCCCCTACATTACCTGCCAAGAGGAGATACCCTCTTGGCACCTGAGAGTTGAGGGCCTGGGGATTTGCCCCTCTGTTTCTCCCACAGAAACATAACTAGATCCACAGAACATTGTGAATTAAGTACAAGAAACAGACTGTACAGAGAGAAAGAAAACAGGAATTACAGTCCCAGAAACTGATCTCCTTAAAATCTGTTTCACAAGGGCTTTTTTGGGGGGGTGAAGTGAGACATGTTTTATCTTTGAGCTTTTAGACTTCATTTTGCCAGTCTGGTCACACCACTTTCATACAGTCTTTGAGCTGAACCTAAAATTCTGACATCATCATCATCATAATTTTCATTCATTGTCAAGAATTATGTTTTTATCCCCCAGTACATTGCCACTATCTAATCTGCCCTATTTTAGTCTTGATTTCAAAAAGATTTCTTGAATACAGTCAACTGATTGCCCAGTCATTGACTGGATGATTTATTTCATTCCAAGGATTTCTTCTTTTTTTTTTTTTTTTTTTTTAACAATAAGGGGGTTTGAATAACTCTCAAGACAAAGGTAGATCACATTGGTCAGGTGCAGTAATCACTTACCACATCTGTGAATATCCTCCTGCTAAAGAATACATTAAAGAACCTTAAATTCCACTGGCATTTTGGATACAGTGTGGCCTCCCTACCCCACAGTCAATAGGGAACCCCAGACTGGGGGTTCCTTGTCTAAATACAGCCCCCAGTATCTCAGAGTGAGGATGAGAACTAAAATTTCTGCTTATATTTTAACATATATCCAACATAGATGTTTTTACGATTCAAACACACATAAGAGATTTAGGAAGCTGATTTCTACCCCTGCATCAATACAAGAAGGTTTCTGTGTCCAGGCTCCTTTTGTAGTCAGTAGAGAGAAATAAGCATTTCCAGAGCAGAATGCAGCTCACGTTGAGGCCAATGTTCACAATAAGTTGGATAAATCATGCACTGAGATGCCATTTTCTTTTCACAATACAGATAACAACGTCAGGTAGAGATGTCTTCCCTTTAGATGCTTAGAGCTATTCAAGACAAATCTCCACCCAACTATTCTTCATAGGTTGGTTTCTTGCCTTTAAAATTGGAATAATTCTTCCCTTATCTCTCCTGAACCACAGTTTGGGTTCAGTTAGGGTTTGGGTTCAGGTTAGGGTTAGGGAACTGGAGACCTTCAGTCCTCAAATGGCAGCAGAGTCTCTAGGATCTAGGCATGTAGCAAAATTTAAGCTGGCTATATCTGGGCCTAGGCCCTGGACGTGCAAAACTTTGCTGTCCTACCTCATCTAGTTGGGTTCACACACATCTTCTCGATGTCTTTTGAGTCCCTATGAATACCTGGCCAGCACTGCCAGCCCTCGGAGGCAAGGCAGGCAAGGAAAACAGCATTATGCCCTGAGGGTATTGTCACTAGGATGTGAAAAAGCACGTGTCAATGAGCTCCAGGTCACTTTATGAAGGTATCTGATGACTGAATAGTCTTTCCATTTTCTTTAGGGGATCCAGACAAAGTATTCTCAGTGGATGCAGACACAGGGAATCTAACTATGAACAAAGAAGCAACTTCCCTAGACTCGTACCTATTGCAAGTCATGGTAAGTCTGATGACATTGCAGACAACAACCCAGCACAGCTGGCTTTCTAGGAAACAACAGTCCTGATGTAACGGGAATCCATTACATTAATAATTAAAGCTAACTTGGTTATGCCGTTTCTTTTGGAAGAGCCTAGTATTCGACCAGTGTCTCATACCAACTTCATGCAAAGCTCTTGCAGAAGTTCATAGGTATTTTCCCTTATGTGTGGATTGCAACATCAAACCAAGTTCACTGAAAGGGGACATCCTGCTGAGTCGAAAGTACAGAGAAGCATAACTGGAAGGCTTTCTTCAGGCATGACTGGAGCTTGTGTTACAGTAGTTAATGTAACTCAACCCTAGAGACAAGCTCCGTTTTTGGCTACAGCTCAAGAGGAAAGGAGGGAGCTGAAAAGCACTCCCTGCACATATGTACCCAGGAAGATGTGGACTCTCAGGCAGTAACTGAATTGACCCAAACCCCAAAATCTCACTGCTTTGTACTGAAGCATGGCAATTTGTCCAGACGTGGCCCTTATGGAGGGTCATATCTAGACTTCAGGGCTAGACCAAGACCGTGTGGAGGGTCAGCAGCAGAAGCAAACTAAAACACAAGGGCTCCAAACCATAAGGCCACTTGTGACAGGCTTGTCTCAAAGCTCACTGAATATGATGGAAAGAACCCCCTGGGCTGCAAAGGGCTTCAGATCAAGCCTATCCTTTTACGTATCATCACTAACAGGAAAAGGCCAGCATCTCCCTCTATCTCTTTCTCTCCAGGCAACCCAGGTCAACAACATACAGAAATACTCCATAGCCAGCGTAGAGATTAAAGTCATCAGTAAAAATAATCACCCACCATACTTTAAGACAAGGATCTACAATGGGACAGTATTTGCTGGTCTGGACCCGAGAAGCTTTGTCTTCCAAGCTGGTGATCCTTCGACACCCCTGATGATAACAGCAGAGGATGATGATTTCCCTAATGTAAGAAACTGAAAATGCACTGCATTCTTTCTCACTGCTTCAGGCTTAAAGCAGGATCAGAAAACATAAGGAAGGGGAGCTGGCGAGGGGCAAACACATGTTTTCCTCTAGCGTTCCATATTATATTTACCTGGAAATTCCACATAGATCAGAACTCCTTATGGTATGACGTAATGCGGAGAAGCTGTTGGACTCCTCTCTTCCAAAAGCCAGTCCCACCTAGATCTCTGCGGGTGAGCTGATCCACTGCCAAACAGCACGCTGAGTAAAGCACGGGGTCAGCATATACTGTGAACAGGTCCGGATCTGAATTAGGGCTGGGTGAAGTGTTCCCTTGAAGAGTTAAGGGTGTCAGGATCCCAGGCAGAGGTGTCCTCTCTCTGCCAGGCCAAGGAGAGCTATTTGTGGACTGGGAAGAGGAGCTGGTCCAAAGACAACAGACTAGCAAGGACCTGCAGTCCTGGGCTGCAAATTGTTAATCTTCCCCCTGTAAGGACTCATTTTGAGAGTGCCATTCTTGAATAATGTACTGGGAGAAGGAAAGCCATTCCCATCCTGCCCTATTAAATAAAGAAAAAAGTGATGCTTTTATTGATGCCAAGCCTTCCATAACAAGACTGGGGATCTGTTAGAGGAATAACAGCCTAGATACAAAGGAAAAAATTGTGCAGATCTCAGCAGGGGGACTATTATCCATGTACATCCCCCTTTGGCACTGTATTAAAGGCAGAACTGATCAAATTTACAAGGTCCCTTGCATAGATTTGTTTTGCTTGGGCAAATACTAAAGATACCAACACAAGCTCGGTAAGACTTGGGCTTTTTCTGGAGTCAGTGCTTTCAGAACACATTCTTGAATTCTGAGCAACAGGGTGAACACACTTGAGTTCAACCTTTCTCACCTCCTCAGTCTAGATTTATTTATGCACTACACACCTGCTTGTGCTTCAGGTGTATTTGACAAGTTCTGCCAATGGGTTGTTATGAAGACGCACGCAAAGCACAAACAGTGTAGTTTAATCATTCCGTCTTCTGGCTTTTCAGAAAGTCAACCCAAGCATTGAGTACTACATAAAAAACAGCACTGATTTCATTGCAACCAAAGATGGACTCATCTTGACAAACGTGAAGCTGGAGTCATCAAAAACTGTAACCATTGAGGTAGGACAACTTCCTTTGGTATCTTGCCAGGGTCAGGGAAGGAAGGGGTAGTTTCTAGCAGAGAAGCACCAAGAGTGGAATTCCATTAGGTAAGGGATATAATGAAAGGACAGTCCTCGACCCAACGATTTGCATTGTAAGTATATAGGGATGGAGGGAGATGAAGTGAGAGCATATTTACTCTCCATGATACAGGCTATATCCAGGGCTAGATGCAAAATTGTTTCTCCAATCCTATGGAAAATACCATTGTAGACAGGCAAAAGGTCAGATGGGGAGATTTTAGGAGCCCCCCTCCCACAGTCTGATTAACAGAAAAAGGAGGGTAAGCATGTGGGTAGGAGGCTGATGTGTAGGTAGGGGTAGAGTATGACCGCTGGCATATACCCCAGCTCTAAAGGCTAGAGCCCCAAACTTGGAAATCCCTTGGTACATCCAGTACTTTTTTTGCTCAGGTCAAAGGAAGCAGTTAATCAGACTTTCTAAGCAGCTAGATGTTCACTCTGTCCATCTGCCTGCCAGTGACAACTGGCTCCCTAAGACTTGCCTGGCACAATGCCATGCCCTATGGAGCTACCTGAACCAGCCTGACTGTAGCATTGGTTTCGCTACACAGGCAGGGCAGAGAGAGGTGCCAGCACGCGCTGCTGCCTGCCCCGCACTACCTCATTCTCTGTGTACAGCACTGTGCTGCAAAGCTGTGCTCAAACAATGCACCTGGTTCTGGCCCAGGCCAGGGACTCTTCAGAGCTCTTCTTCCGCTGCCCACCACATAGCTCGAGAGTGAGTTGGAGATCTAGGAAGTTCCTCAGCTCTCTCTTTCCCATGTTCACACAGGCTGTTGGAAAAGATATGGTGAGCATGCAGCAGGCAAGCACTGTAATCATGGTGGAGGTCACCCATAACACAGGTAGGCTTGGTGTCTCTTTGTTTTCTGCTTTGTGGAGATGGCTGGGGAGTCTCTTCCATTTCTGTGGGCAAACTGGCAATGACAGGTCACCCACTGCAGTCTGGGGACCTGGGCTCAGGCCAACCCCATACCTACAGGAGGTTCTGTGGTGGCTATAAGAGAGAAAAGACTCAAAATACATCCTTACGATGTGGTCACCACATGCCTTGAACAGCTTCCTGAGACTTTAAGTAGCGCCACGTATGTAGTGTCTTTTCTTGTTATTCCGAAGCTAAATCTGGGGTTGCTTCATGCTCATTTGTGGGTCAGAGATAACCCAGGATGTCTTATGGCAAAGGAGGGTTGCCCTCACACCTTGGTACATCATTGTTCTTTTTAAGCCAAAAATAGAGAAAACTGCAACATTCTTTCCTGTGTTATGCAGAGCAGACAGAAGTTGGCAAACCCCCACAAGGCCTGGCTTTCTCATGAGCCAAGGCATTTTCCACTCAGGTCAGGTTCTTATACTCCAAGATTTTAAGGTCTTACCAGAAGAAATGACCCATGAGAAATTATATAGACATGACGTTACATACATAACCTTCCAGCTATCATTTGGCTTTGCTGACTCAAAAATAGCTTACACTTCCATACTTCTTAGGAATGGCTCTTAGATCTTATAAATCAGTTAGATTTGAAGCTTACGAAGCCTTTCATGATTTGGATTAAGATGAATCAATATCACGCATTTTCATATCAGAATAGGCATATAATGCCCAGACTCCATTGGTTTCTACATGATGATTGTGATTGAAGTTCCCAGTTGAGCTCTTCCATTTCTTCACCCTCTGAACCACAACCGTCATGGGGATTTCTGGAGGAAAAAAAAAAAAAGTGGGCTCCTGGGCCTAAATTTGAATTCCCTGAAGGTAGTGCCACTTCACAGCTAAAAACACAGGCTGCATAAAAACTACCTAAACCCAATTTAAGGATGCAGTCCAGCTCAGCAGAAAGCTAGTTCAGGTGTCAGCACACAGGGCTGCAAACACTCCAAACAGATGTACCAACAATTCTGTGCAACTTTTAAATGTTGCCCTTGGTATTTAAACACCACAAAATAATGATGCTCGCGATTATGCAAAAAAGTAGATTGAAATTACACTGAATGACTCAGACCCTATGGGGAGGAACTGTACTTTATTCTATACTATTGCCAACACCCAGGAATGGCCTAAAGAGAGCTGAAATTACCATTTGCCTGGCAAATCTGTAGGGTATTTAACCCTCAACTCTAAGATGTGGTGTTAGAGAATGTGCATGCAACGGGTTGGAGAGTGCTTTACTGAGCGTTCCAACATCCAGGGAGAAACTAGAGTTGTTTTTAATATCCACTCCTTCTGGGAAGTTGTAACTGTACATTGGCCTCTGGTTTCTGAGACACCAGTGCTCACAGAGATCTCAAGGTGAGTCATTGCACCAAGCTGAGCTAGCTTTCACAGCGGCACTGCGTGCTGCACAGCACAGGAGGAGTTAAGGGCGGTGGAGTTTCACATCGGCTCTGTGGGCTGCGGCTCCCTAGGAGACATGATTAAGAAGCAACAAGTCACTGAGTCCTAAACCTTCAACAACGTATTAATGATAAACTGAGGGTGCAATCAAATGCAGAGGGAATACTCAAAGTCCATTGTCATAAACAGGTCAGCAGGAGAACAAGACTGTGTTTCATTAATCGTTAAACTGTAAAGAGACTAATTTACACTACAAAATGAAACTAGAAAACTTAAAAAATAAAGAATCCCACCACCACCATCGAGCAAAGCTGATTTTAACTTCCTTGAGGAAGTTACTGTCTTTCTGCTATAATGTTGATCTCTCTACAAATACGCTTATGCTGACCGGTGGCTGAACGCATAAGTCACTCCTGAGAAGGCTGGTGCATACTGCTAACCGCTACAGAAGGGCAGGAAAGCGTTTCCTGTCCTAAGGACCTTCTAATGCGTTTCCTATTCTCTATTATACTTTATTTCTGATTTTAACGTGCTCATCGGTGTCAGAGGTGATGTTCTGGTTAACAGAAGCTTTGCGTTTTCACACACATACGCACAAACATACCTCACTTTTGCATGCTGGTGTAAACGAAGTGGGAAAGTAAAAGACCTACCCCTACCTTCCTTTACTCCATGTAACATCTGCTTGCCTAATACAGTCACCTCTATATTAGCTTAGTTAAATCATGGGGTAGAAGTCGTTGTCCTGTAAATGGATGCTATTTCCACTTCACGTAACTTATTGGAAGTTATAATATTCTGTGAGCGGTCATCTTAAAAAACAAAACAAAGCAAAAACAAAATCAAACAAACAAATAAAACAAAAAACAAAACAAAAAAACCCCAAACCCCACAACCCTCTGCTTTTAGGACAGCAAACAAATGGCTTTCTGTGACATTAAGTATATTACTGTCACGTTCTGCAGTGCAGGATGCTTCTTTGCCCTGCAAAAATTGCTCAGAGCTTCTCCCACAATGAAGTGTTGTGATAAAAAAGCCAGCTGCCATTTTTAGGCTTTTGTAACACTGGTTTGTTTTTCTTACAGCTGTAATCCTCTCTGATAAGATATACAGTGCGCAGGATATGGCTATCTTAGGTGGTACATTAGCAGCACTGCTATTGATTGCCTTAATCTTCCTTGGAGTGATGATATATAAACAGTATGGAAAACCAGCCAAACACCTGATACGGAAAAAGGTAAGTGCCTTGTTCATACCTGAATTTCTTAGAGTTAGAAAGTGGGATCTGAGGAGGTTTTGAAGTATGGATGGGCTGTCCAAATACTACACGTCTTTGTGTGTGGGTGACTTTTTGCAACCAAGGATGAGAAGGCTGAGATACTTAATGCCTTCTTTGCCTCCGTCTTCAATAGTCAGACCAGCTATCCCCAGGGTGTTCAGCCTCCTGAGCTGGAAGATAAGGGTGGAGAGTGGAACAACCCACCCATAATCCAGGAGGAAGTAGTCAATGATCTGCTTCTGCACCAAGACGTACATAAGTCTATGGGGCTGGATGGGATTCACCCAAGAGTACTCAGGGAGCTGGTGGGAGAGCTCACCAAGCCTCTCTCCATCATTTATCAACAATCCTGGTCAACAGGGCAGGTGCCAGATGACTGGAGGGTGGCTAGTGTAATTCCCATCTACAAGAAGGGTCGGAAGGAGGACCCAGGGAACTACAGGACTGTCAGCCTGACCTCGGTACCAGGAAAGATCATGGAGAGGATCATCTTGAGTGAGCTCTCACGGCAAGTGCAGGGCAGCCAAGGGATCAGGGCCAGCCAGCACGGGTTTAGGAAGGGGAGGTCCTGCCTAACCAACCTGATCTCTTTCTATGACCTGTCACCCGCCTTCTGGATGCGGGGAAGGTGGTGGACATTGTCTATCTGGACTTTGGTAAGGCCTTTGACACCATCCCCCACAGCATTCTCCTGGAGAAGCTGGCGAATCCTGGCATAGACAAGTGTACTCTTCGCTGGGTAAAAACTGGCTGGATGGCTGTGCCCAGAGAGTTGGGATTAATGGGGTGAAATCCTCTTGGCGGTCGGTCACCAGTGGTGTCCCTCAGGGCTCAGTTTTGGGGCCAGTTTTGTTTAATATCTTTATCGATGATCTGGATGAGGGGATTGAGTGCACCCTCAGTAAGTTTGCAGATGACACCAAACTAGGTGGGAGTCTTGATCTGCTGGAGGGTAGGAAGGCTCTACAGAGGGCCCTGGACAGGCTGGATCGATGGGCCAAGGCCAACTGTATGAGGTTTAATAAGGCCAAGTGCCAGGTCCTGCATTTCGGTCACAACAACCCCAAGCAACGCTACAGGCTTGGGGAAGAGTAGCTGGAAAGCTGCCCAGCAGAAAAGGATCTGGGAGTGCTGGTGGACGGCCAGCTTCACATGAGCCAGCAGTGTGCCCAGGTGGCCAAGGCAGCCAATAGCATTCTGGCTTGTATCAGGAATAGCGTGGCCAGCAGGAGCAGGGAAGTGATGGTGCCTCTGTACTCGGCACTGGTGAGGCCTCACCTCGAGTGCTGTGTTCAGCTCTGGGCCCCGCTGTACAAGAGGGACATTGAAGTGCTGGAGCGTGTCCAGAGGAGAGCTACCAGGCTGGTGAGGGGTCTGGAGACCAGGGCATGTGAGGAGAGGCTGAGGGAGCTGGGCATGTTTAGCTTGAGAAAGAGGAGACTGAGGGGAGACCTCATTGCCCTCTACAACTACCTGAAAGGAGATTGGAGAGAGGTGGGGGTTGGCCTCTTCTCCCAGGTGAATAATGACAGGACCAGAGGAAATGGTCTGAAGCTGCAGCAGGGGAGGTTTAGGTTAGATATTAGGAAGAATTACTTTACTGAAAGAGTGGTCAGGCACTGCGACAGCCTGCCCAGGGAGGGGGTTGAGTCACCATCCCTAGAGGTGTTCAAGAAACATCTCGCTGTGGCACTTCAGGGCATGCTCTAGTGGCAGAGATTGTAGGTTGTTTGGTTGGACTCGATGATCTTAAGGGTCCTTTCCAACCATGAAGATTCTGTGATGAATCACTCCTGAGACAATGTTTGCAAAGGTAGCATCACTTCAGTGCTGTGTGCTGTTGGTTTTGTCCCCTTTTTGGTCCCCTGCGGCTGGAGCTATATGGTAGATGATGAGCAGACATGGTAAGGAGGGGACTGCAGCTCCGTGCAGCACAAAATCTAGGATGAATGTGACACATATCGCAGGTACTCTCTTAAAAATATGCGTCTAGTATAAATCACTGTTCATCCTCCCTCTATAATCAATGGAGACAAAGGTCTCTTCAGATCCTATCCTAAAGCCTGGGCTTAGACAGTTGTCTGCACCTGAGCTGTTTACCTTTGGCTCTCTCAAGTCGCTGGCAGTCTGGTTACTTTGAAGTTTAAGATGTAATTCATCTGACCAGATGCTGGTCTCTGCCTTAGGATAGGACTGTCAGGAGCCTAGACCCCACTGACTACACCACAAGTCCAGCGCACATAGCTCAGGGGAATAACAGTCTTTCACCCTGAGTGAGGCGAATCCCACTCCAGAGTGATACCTCAAATGGATGGGTACAAATCAGTATACGGTGCTCAGTGCTCCTGGAAAACATGCCCATGCCTATCTGAAAAAAATCCAGAAAGGGATTTAATAGAAAAAAAGCTGTTCAAAGGAGCCATATCTTTCCCAGGCTTCAAATAGGTTTAACTGCAAAACAAGCTGAAGCTCTCCTGAGCAGGAGCTCAGTGACTTCAGCCACCCTTTCCCCCCACCCATACCCTGTTTCTTTTACTTTCACTACAATCACAAGGTGTCTCTCCTCTTGTAGTTCTCCAAGGAAATCTCTGGAGATTACCAGAACCAATCTTATGAGCAAGAAGAATACCAAAATGTGAACACCGAACAGGACAAAATGTCAGAAAATGGCAGTGTCCAGTCCATGACACATGTGCTACAGCCAGCACTTTCCTTGCCCTCTTCCAATGTGGAAGAAACTGATAGCCTCCCGAAGGTTTCTATAGCTTCCACGATCATCTTTGACCAGGAAGAGAAAGAGAAAGAAATGAAAGAAGAGACTGAGCATGAGAAAGAAGTGAAGTCCATCCTCAAGACGGAGAGGCGCATGGCAGACGATGGCTACAAAGCTGTGTGGTTTAAGACTGATGTGGATCCAGATGCTGGAGAGAGGGTTGAAGTGATTGAGGACAATGCATCAGATGGTGATGATGACAGTGACCCAGATCTGCAGAAGAACGACGAGGAGGAGGAGGAGGAGGAAGAAGATTATGACAAGGACAATCACGACAGAGGGCTGGGAGTGTCCTTTGTCTCAGAGAGCTCGTCACTCCCAGCTGCAGAAGTGACAGTTGACATGTCTCACACGGACGCAGTGACAAAAGATGACAGTCACATGTAATAGAAATAGGCCTGCACCCTCCTCCCCACAAAAAAAATGGGGAAATCTCAGCTGCTTTGCCAACATGAAGCCCACCTTTGTGTTCAGGGGGCAACTGGATGGGGAAATCTCAGCTGCTTTGCCAACATGAAGCCCATCTTTGTGTTCAGGGGGCAACTGGAATGCAGGACGATGAGGTTGCCTGTCCTGCTTGTCTGAATGCAGAGATTAAAGCTGGAAGAGATTACAGCTAATTCAACCTTTAGTGAGACCTTGAAATATCACTTTGTATTTTGAGTGGGGGGAACACATGTCCCATCTCTCAACCTTCCTGCCTGTTCCCCCTGGGGTCCCTTACATCACGTTTCCCAAACCAGCTGCAGGTACAGCAGAGATGTAGCTGAACTGACTTGGAAGCCGTTAGCCCAGTTTGCGGTAGCAATTTAGTTACACAACCGGTGTTCGTCTCCTCTTGATGGGCAAATAAGCCAGCACTGACTGCTTGGCTGTTCCCTTTAGGGTGTTAGACTTTGACGCCAGCTGCCAGCGCAAGGCACCCTGACTCTGCAGTTGCTCATACGAGTATCCAGGAGGTCACTTCAGGGCTTGGCTCCGCTCTCTGCCATGCCAGACTCTGTTCCCAGCACAAGCAGCTGGCATGTGCCACTATGGTCCTTGCCCTGCCAGCAGCCAGGAGTTTTCATGCTCAGGAGCTGCTATTTCCTCTATCACTGGTAAGCAAGGACTGACCACATGTTCTTTACTGAAGGACTTTGTCATCAATTTTTCTATGTCATAAAACCACTAATTGTGCAGTACTTCTTTAGCTGTCTGTCTCCTGCCTATCAGAGAAAAGAAGAGCTCCTGCCAGCTGTTCCCATCTCCCTGGGCTTTTTGCAGCAATGGATATCATTCCAGGGGTGCTGGATGTGGGGTTAGCATGTTGTTTCCCATTGTTTCCTTTGTCCGACAGGGCTCAAAGTGTCCCTTTTATCACTGCTGCTGAAGGAGGTCAGCATTGCCTCCAAGTGCCAGACGGCACTGCCATTTCTCTGCTGCTCTGGTCTCAGATGCCAACCCCTTTGCATACCACCTTTCCCCATTCACAAGCTGGTAAAATACCATCTTTCAAACTTCACCTAGAGCTGCGCTGCAGCCTAAGAGAGGAGGTGATTCCAGTCAGCTCTGCTCTGCTTGGCTTGAGTCCAGGCTTGAGCTAGAAAGCCTGCTGACCTCTGGATTGACTTCATGGGGTGAGACCACCATAGCGTGTTGGACCCCTCCTCCCTCAATCCTCCCTCATCTTTCACCAATATTGTCTTCAATTATGGTCCTGTCGTAAAGCCCCAATTCAGCAAAATGAGCACATCGTTTCCAGGTAGCATGGGGAGTAAAGTGTTTGATGCTCTGGTCTAGATTTATACCTCCTGCCAATCAATCTCTTCCCCCAGCTGGTAACAAAAAGCTGGCTGAGAATATGGCTGTGTGCGTTTGCATCTTCTGATCTATCAACACTAGGTTTGTGCTGCTTTTGGTTTTCTCATTTTGGGGCTAGCTACAGAGTAGACATGGGCATTTGAGTATTCGACTTCCAGTAAAAAGCTCAGGAGCCTCTAAGACAGGGATGCAGCAGAAGGAGCTTGGGTCACTAATGTTTATCTCACTTTCTCAGCTTAGCACAACAGCACAGGATTGCAACAAGAGAAGTCTCATGGTAGAGAAGCAAAACCAATAAATAATCTTGCCTTTTCCCTACAAGCCAATCTCCATATCCCTGTCATTACTCCAGACAAACCTTGAGAGAGAGAAACCAAAGTATGGCTGCTGGAATCCACAGGTACACCAAAGCACAAATCATTTCCAAGGAGGCTTTTATCCTCTTGGTCCATACTTTATTTCTGTGCATCTCCCTGTCGCAGTGTTGCTATAGCTCAGTTCTGCTCTCCGTTATCTGAGAGCTGCCCTTCCTGTATGGACTTCAGGAGCTGCACTTTTGCTGGAGGTGGAGACTGAGATATGGAAAGCTTTCCTCCTTACTGCAATAAAGGTATTTGCCCAGAAATTACAAGTGTGGTTTGTCTGATAACAGAGGTCGGGGAGCGTGCCCTGTGTTTGACACGTAAACATGGTTCCTCCAGTAGCTTCGGGTTATCTCCAGCAAACATTTCCCACAGGACTGTGAGAACTCTCCAGTAGCTGCTAATTGCTAGCCCAACGCCTTCAGTCAGCAGCAAGGGTGAGGGTAAAGCCCAGCCTGCTCTCCACGCTGAAGCTACCCATAGAAGGATTGCTGATGGGTGGGCGAAACTCAAGTGTTTCTACTCTGACCCTCTCCAGCCATTTGCTTTTTGACCTCTGACTAAAGGTCCAAAAGCGTGCCACCAGCTTGCTGTGCACCAAGAATCAGCATTTATGATGGTTCAGTAGTGCTAAGGGCCCAGATGTTTAGGGATTGTTTTGGCAGTGCAGGATTGCGTCCCAGGCCAGTGGCTGACATAACCCAGCTTACACGGAACAAAGGATGATCTCTGTGGAAGCAAAGCAGAAAGCTGGACTAAGAAACAGACATCACACTACTGCAGCAGCGAGTGTCCCCCATCAGAGAGGCAAAGGGAACCGACACAGCACTGTGCTTTCTAACCCATGTGGGTACGGGAGGAGACTGGAAAGGACAGAGGAGGTTTGAGAGAAGGAACAAAGCGCAGATAAAAGCAACCCGGTGTTCACCAGCCCCTTTGTCCCAGTTTTCTGCAATTGGGACCAGTGCTTACCAGAACCCAGTTACTGTTATCCACAGCTCTATTACATGGGTTGCAATTGGCCGATCCTGCCTCAGGAGCTTTGAATTATTTTAAGCGTAATGACCTGAAAAGTGACTGACTGGCATTGGGAAGAATTGCTGATTGCCAGATCCCGTCTGCCTTCAATGAACCAGGAAAAACATTTCTGAGAGAAATGCTGACACAGACAGGCCTGTTTACTGAAAGCAAGGGACAGGCTCAAATCAGTCCTGGTGCAGCTGGATGTGTGCAGTCAGGTAGTACTGGTCTGGTATCTATAGCAGCATGGGGAATTTGTCCCCACCAGCTGTTACCAAAGATGATGCCACCATGGTGATGAAGGGACACAGACATACGCACACACAACTCCCCTAGACCAGCTGCCCCCTAAATGTGCAAGAGCAGAAATACCTTCTCATTTCCTGCAGCATTTTGCCAGCCTCAGGACTACCTGAGGCACAACTTTCCTCTTGCTTTTACATTTACATAGAGAAGGATTTACATCTCCTTCTCTAACTCTTCTTTGTACACACCTGGAGAAAGGAAAAAATCTTTTCTGCCTCTCCAGAAGACTCTTTCATGATACCTGTGACCAATGACTGAACTGAATAGTTTCCAGCAGAAGGCAGTTCATACGGGCTGACACAGCGTAGCTGCTCCATTTCCCTCATTGCTGTGCCATATGTGACCTATTCCTGTCAGTTGGCACACTGTTGTCAGTCTGTCTTCCCTCTGCTGCTGTATTGTTTGGGCTTCTGGGCACATGCGTTGGCACACTGACTTATAAGCTCCCTTGATTGGCAATCTGTACCCATCTGTTGGTGCTTCACCTTCCCCTCTTGCTGTGCTTCTCCTGCTTTTGGCCGTTTGTGTTGGCAGGCTGTGTGAACTGAGGCAGCCCCAGTTTGCAATTCGTTGGCTGTTGGTGCTCTGGCTCCCCTCCGCTGGCGTGCAATTGAAATCCCATCGATGTGCCGCTCACCTGCCAGGCTCCCTGTTGGCAGTTCATTCCGCTACAGCCCCAGCTGCTCAGTCTGTCCCCCCGCAAGCTTTTATGTTCTTGCTCTTTTATCCTGCAAAATTCCTACTGGAAATACCCAGAAGTTTGTGCGTGTTAATACCAAAGTTAAACTGCAGCACTCAGAAGGGAAAAAGCATGTTCAAATAGTGCCATCACACGGACACCAAAGGCATCTGTCTTTTAATCTACACAGCTTGAATGAGAAAGCAGAAAGTGAAGGCAGCTTCTGCCAACTCCTTCCTGCACTCGACCCTTCCTTCAGAGCCTTGTGGTGAGCTGGGGGGTCCCGTCAGCAGGAAGGTTTCACTGACCTTTCCTCTCTTGGGGTAACAGCCCCACACAAAGACAGCATGCATTTGCAGAACCTAATTATGATTTGTACAGTAAACGTATGAATCACAGGGCTGGCTGCAGCCCTGGAATGAGGGTGTTGAGATGCCACCAGCTGTGACTTCATTGATGTGCCATATCAGATCTCACAGGACATGGCAGGGAGAGGGACGTCTGGCTGATGGTCCTCTTTATGCCATTTTCGAGGTACTGAAGCCAGGACTGCCAAAGCTAGGATGGCGCTGAGAGGGGGACAGCGGGAGGTTGGGGACTGTCTTCCTTTGCCTGCACCTGGATGGGCAGGACTGACCAAGGGAAAATGTTCTTGAGCCATCGCTTATGATGCTGATCCTCACCACCACTCCCCTGACCCCACAATCCTGTTTCAAACTTGGGTCTCAGAAGGGGTTTTGGGTACCTCTTTCTTTTGTTCTCGCTGTTGTAGTGATGTCCAAGGACCCCCATTTCATTCTGCAGCCTCTTCCCTGCAGGTACACTGTAAGCATCGGTGCCATGCTCAGCCTGAGAGCCATCCCCACACCCTGCCACATGGTTTCTGTTGTTCTGTCCCTCCAGGAGACTGTGGAAGTCCCTGCTGTTCAGTTGGAGCACCAGCATATTCCTCCTTCCCTTCAATAAGTTCCAAGTCTATCTTTAAGATTCATCTTTCAAACATAGAAATCGGACAGGTCCAGTTAAACCAGTCTTTTCATTACTTTATTCCATGTCTAACATCAGTACATACAGGCACAGTATTTCACATTTTTCAGGGTGAAGCTTGTATCCATTCAGAGGAGATGATGTTTTGTACATATTACGTCTAATGTAATGGTGGTTGTTGTTGCTGTTCTGAGGAGAGCTAATAAAACTTCGCAGCAGACAGAGCTCTGCCTCTTCAAGTTATTGCCTGTTAAAGCCTCCAGATCCCGTGTTCTTGGGTCTGCCCTGACAGTATTTTTGGTTTAAGAAAATCGTTGGAACTGGATGAAAAAATAGCAATGACTGAAAAATGGCAAACAAAACCTTTCATTTTTATCTTACTTCTAATGTGTTATGGCTATTTCTGATTTGTTTGGGTTGGTTTTTTTTAATGGAAATAATATACAACAAAGAAAATTACTGATTTTAAAGAGGTAGAGTCTTATTCTCCTTTCAATCTCACATTATGTTTTAAAAGGAAATGAAGAAAAAAGTGAAAGGAACAAGAAGAAAATGTAATCTTTTAAATTCAAACCCATCTGAGATAACACCAAACCTGGTTGGATTTGTTTGTCTGGGAAGGCTGACTAGCTTTTTGCATTATTGTACAACAACTATTTCATTTATAAACATTTGTATGAGAAAGAAAAACATACGAAGTGACAGAAATGTTTTTATAAAATTATTTGGATCAGTCAGAAGAATTTTCATAAAACAAAGTAACAAAAATAGTGTTTCAGTAAGCTTTTAAATAAATATCATAGGTTCAGATATGAATATTGTGAGGAGCACTATGACATTTCTGAGACAGACATAAAGTTTCATGCCCTGGTTTCTATATGGACCCTTTTCTGTGCAGAACTGAAAAGCAGATAAGTGTTTAAGCTGAAGTGGGTTTTTTTGTTGGCAAATAAGCATCTAAGTACTTTTAAAAGCTCATTCTTAAACTCCAAAGACGTGCAAATATTTTTGAAAGTTTACCTCCCCAGGTAGTTTTCAGAAATCTCTTTCACCCCATCCACAATCGTCTTTACCAGCTTAGAATAATATTTGTTTAATATCTGTAATGCAGATCTATAAAAAGCTAAATCTGGTCTTTGACTTGGGCTTTGCAGATGACTGCCTTTCTCTACCGATTATTTTATCTGACTGTTACAGCGATGCAAACATCAGCCAGGGCAGTCTCTCTGACAGATGCAAGCCACTAAGGAACAAGTTACACAGAACTAGGAATCTTCAAATGCTTACTTGCTGGAGTTAAAAAGTAAATAAACAAAAAACCCACCCCAACTTCTTATAATCTTACTGCAGTTTTTCTCCATAGGTTCAAAATATTGCCTCACAAACTCATATTAGTATTAGCTAAAAGACAGAGAAGCAGGAGTGAAAAACTGTCACATAGCTTGCATTATGAAAAGAAGCATTAATTGAAGAATCTGGATTCTCTAAATGTGTGTCAGACTTAAAATATACTAAAGTACTGCATGTAATGCAGCAATCTGGCTTAGACGAGTTCTTGTTTTTCTTCTAATGGAATGCCAGTTCTAGGCATTGAAAAATGTGTTGCAATGTAAGATGTGCAGTTATTATGATATTTCTTTTCCCTAGAGCGGCCTGAAGTAACACTTTGTGATCTAGAATGAATGACCATGCAGGATACAATTCTAAGGAATTTGGTCCACCGTCAGTATAACCCTGGCTTACCCGGGTAGGAAAATATCTTCGCGGTTGTCAACAAATCTGCAGGGGGAAAAACAGCAGTTTCAGCGTGTCAGTGGTAGGTCTACTTTTGAGATTACAGATGGAAGCTGAAGGGAGACTGAAATGCATTCCAGAGATGACACAGCTGCCGAGAGAGATGGTGCTCATGACGCTTCTGAGCTTTGAGCACCCTCTTCTGGAGTAACACACACCTAAGAAGTGGCCATTTCATTTTCATTCTTCGTCTCTACAGAGAAAAGAGGCAACCTCCTTTCTTGGCTGCCAGGGAAAACTAAAGCTGAATTGAAATCGGCAGATGCAAGAAGGGAATTTAAAAAATCAAGTAAAATACAAGCATTTTACCTTCAGGAAGTAACAGAAATGAACAAAAAAATTCCCACATGTCTGAAAATTCATTTCTGCTAGCCCAAATTCTGGTACCCCATTTAGAACTGAATAACTTCACAGATTTCATCAAGTCTTCATTGGCATAGCTGACAGCAAGTGCATCCTTTTGCCTTTTCTGCCTCCAAGAGAAAAATGGTTTTGGTACATGGCTAATCAGAGTCCAGAGGACACTTCTTTGTTCAGTTTTGAAGGGACGGAAGATAACTGGAGACCTGTTCTCTTGGTATGTAGGATAGCAGAACTATCCAGCATTTATCTGAAGCAATAATGAACCCTGATCCCTTCAATCACATAATCCAGAGAAAATTATTCTTGATCTCAAAGAACAACTTCCAAATGATAGTCAACTGTAGAAGATCCGCTTTAAACTGATTTGCCTTGAATATACAGTGTCTGTAGCTCTGAAAGGATTCTTTTTCCTTTAAAAAAAGTCAATTGAATTTTATTCTGGTTTGTACAATTTATTTTTTTCATTAGTTGGTTACTAATTCCTCATAAAACTGACCTCAGCAGACCTGCAAATGGAAATTTAAAGAAATGGGTCAACTCCATCATGTGGACTTCAAGCAAATTATGGCCTTTAATTTTTATAAATATGTATTTTATCCAATCAGTAAAAACAAAGCAGTCCACCAAAGAGATTCAAAGGAACAGATTTGGAACTGTAATAAAATCTGAGGCTGCAGAAATGACCTGAGGAGAGCAGTCACCCAGTAGTAATACTTAGAAATTGTATTTCGGAGAGTACAGTCCCATCTTTCCCTCCTAAAAGAGAGAATGATCCAAAAGGTGGTGTTTACAGCATCAAAGGCAGTGGCTGAAGCAGAGTGAAAACAAGCACAAAGATCTGGTGGAGGTGGGAAATGTGCATTCCTCAATGCAAATTGCCTGTTCTCTCCATACGTGCAAGAAGTTTTCCTCCTAAAGCCTCCTCCCAATGCCTCTTTCCCCTTTTTGTGGCTCAACAGAGTGAAATTTTACATTATAAAATCAGAATTTCACATAAACTCACTGACTCGCATTCAAGATTTCACAGGATTTCCTTCACTACCGTCTGACTAGATAAAAATGTTGTGTTTCAAGACTTGTGTGTATATATGATTAAAAAAAGGAAAACTTTGATTCAACTCAAACTTGGAGGACTGTGTGCAAGACAGTCACTGTTGTAGAAAGTCAGGACTTTCATAAAATTTAAGCATTTGTTACTAGGTTTAGCTTTGGGTTATTGCCCTCATCTCTGCTAGCTGGACATGTTGCAGCACACACGTATGGCTCTGCATCTGAGCCAGAATTCAAGAATAGAATGAAAACCAGGCCCAATTATCAGAAAGGATACAGATTCTCAGAAATCTTACTTAGGGCAATATTCAACAACAGGTGATTCACCACACAACTCCATAGTTTTATAAACACATGCTGACCACAACATCCCAATACAAAAGTTCTACTTATAACAACAATGGCAATACTCGTCATATGGAAGTCCTGCAGAAAAATCTAGGTGGAAGGACTGAAATTCAGATTTAAATAATAATCTTAGAACAATAGGGATTTAGCATTCAGTCTAAACATGTTACGTCTTAACGTGTTGTACCTTCTTCCCAAGAGCTGCTCAAGAGCTCTGCTTTCATTCCTTATCTTTTCCTCTGTAAACAGCTTAGATAACAGACTGTTTTCAAGCTTGGAAACTGGTTATTATAACATGGGTTAGTCCTCTCTGAAACTCCACGGGATGAAGGTCTTGGAGTGCTCCTGTAACACATCAAACAAAAGATATGCTAGAAAAAAAGGAGTTGCACCCTCACAAAGATCCCAGCACTAAGTGGATTGTCCTCGCTTCTGAATGTTGTGAAGCACCCATCTTAGGCTAAACCTTTGGTGTCTCTTGCAACCAGCAGCGTCAGCTCTGTTACCGAGTCCTTGAGTTACTGCATTGTGCCACATTTCTGAAACACTCTACATTCTCCCTTGTGTGCAGAATACCAATGAAGATGGATTGATGGTATTAGGCATTATGTTAAAATACTCCATATTTATAGAAACAGAAAGGTCAAGAGATCGCATTATGTGTCATCCTCTACCTGTTTCTTCAGAGGTTTTCTGAGAAGCCCAAAAAGAATAAGAAAGAGGCTTTTGTCATGACTCTGGGCACATCTGAGTTTTCGTTCATGGACATGACCTTAGACACTGAAAGTTCAGTTCTGCTATTGTTGTAAGAGCACCAGCAGTTCTGTAACAACTTGTGTGCAAGCCATTCATTCCCACAACAGCACGCAGCATCTAATTTACCTTAAGTAAGGCACAGAGAGGGTGCTGTAATGAATGATAGAGACTGCAGCTCTGTTTTTCACCTTGATGTTTTGTAAATTGAGATTAAACACTTGTACAATAAGTGTTAATGGAAGAGCTGAAAAATTTAAGAGACCATATTATGTCTGATGTTATGCTTGGATTTATGTATCTTTATGCATACATTATGTATTTTATTGTAGGATAAGTATGTTAACTGTTCAGGTATATAAGTAACAGATGTACTAGATGCACATAAAGCCATCTATCCCTTTTAGGTGTGTCATGTGAAGAAGCAATCACCCATCAACGGCATGATCACAGTTTGTCTTTAATATAGGCATCTTTTCTCAAGAAAAAAAAACAACTCAAATCAAATATCAGGCTCTGATTATCCTATGTGTTTACTTTGAGTACTTGCACTCACAAGAGGACTCATGCCTTTTATTGATATCATATGAATGCTATGGAATATCTAATGAGTGAAGGGTGATTATTACATTTCTTCCGTGAGTATGAAAGTTTCATAACTCACAGGCATCACAAATGCCTTCGGAGTCTATGAGTTACTAAGGTTAGTTGTGAAGAAAAAAAATCACTTTTTACTCATGAAATATTCAATTTGCTTTATGAGAAATATTTTTTTTTACTGATCACCTTTCCAATAATAGCAGGAAGCTAATCTATATTACTCAGAGGAAATTTCTGTCCATGTCTAAGGCATTTTTTTTTCCAGCTGCTTCATATTTCAGTTTTTGCAGATATAGAATGCAGAAGGGAGCAAGACATCTGTATAATTAAGACCCTGAAGATATTGGGTTTTATTTAGACCTCAACTTTCACTAAAAGAGAGGTAAACAACTAGCCTTAACTCATAGCAATTAGCCTGCAGGAACACAAGCCAGTGCTGAAGAACAACTTGAAACTAGTGTGGGGAGCTATAAATCACTTCACAGAATCATAGAATGGTTTGGGTTGGAAGGGACCATAAAGGTCGTCTAGTTCCAACTCCTCTGCCCCGTCCAACCTGGCCTTGAACCCCTCCAGGGATGGGGCAGCCACAGCTTCTCTGGGCACCCTGGGCCAGGGCTCACCACCCTCAGAGTGAAAAATTTCTTCCTCTTATCTCATCTAAACCGTCCCTCTTTCAGTGGAAAACCCTTCCCCCTCGTCCCACGGCTCCCCTCCCTGATCCAGAGTCCCTCCCCAGCTTTCCTGGAGCCCCTTGAGGGCCTGGAAGGGGCTGGAAGGTCTCCCCGGAGCCTTCTCTTCTCCAGGCTGAACCCCCCCAGCTCTCTCAGCCTGCCTTCAGCCATCTTACTAGGTTGCTAACTCTGAGGACATGCCTATGCCGTGTAATTAAGGGCAAACGAGAAGAATCTTGCTCTGGCACTGGAAGCAGCATAGCAGTATTACTGCAGCCTGTTGGGCTAATTAGTTCTCTCTTGCAATGCTGCAGGAGAGAAGGCAATTAACCGGGCTGAGCACCACGTTAATACAGCAATACCGCCGCTGTGGGCCGAGATAGTTAGTACCTGTGTAATACGCCCTTTTGTTTTGATCACAGAAGTTACTTGGAGGCAGCTTGGGGAGCTCAAACACTGCATAGTATTTGACAGGGATACCAGAAAAGCAAGGTTCTCTGGGATAACAAAGCCAAGCTAATGGCTAGTTGCATGCCGAAAGGCATGCTCCCCTCAGAGAAAACACCACAATTATTTTCTGGCAGAGAAATAACCTAGAGAGAAATCAGCAGATTTCGGTCGCCAGCAGAGCCACCATCAGGCCAGAGCTGGGCAAGGGAAACGAAGGGAACACATACGAGCAGGAACGCTCCTTGTGGTGACAGCTGCTTTTCAGATGAGATCAATTACAAAGTCACTAATTACAAAACTAACCCTGCACTTCGCCCCGCCGACACGCGGCGGCGCGAGCCGCCTGAGGGTAAGCGGTAACTCCCATGATGCAGCGGTGCGGCGGGGCCGGCTGCCGGCGGGGCCAATCAGGCGGGGCCTGGGGGCCGGCGCTGGCCAATGGGGAGGCGGCTGGCGGCGGTTGGAGTTTGAATTTTGCAGGGGGCCGAGGCTGCTGCCGCCGTTACAGCGCGGGGCTCGCGCGCTCGCCGCGGACCGGGGACCGCCGCGCTCGGTGCGTGTGGCTGTGGCGGGCGGTGCGGCTGAGGGAAGCCGCCCTCCTCCCGCTGCCGGCAGAGCGCGGGGCCCCTCCGCCCAGCCTGAGGGAAGAGGAGGCGGGGGTGCGTCCCGGGGACGAGCCGCCATTCTGGAACCGCGTCGCGAACGGCTTCTCCTCTCTCTCTCTGTGGTAGTGGAGCCTGTTCGCTTGCACGGGGTGCGTGAGAGTCTCCGCTGCAGCTCTCTTCCCCTCACCGCAGGGAGGCTGGGGTCGAGACTCGGCCGTGCTGCCAGTCCCCTACAACCGCTCGTAGGTGAAGAGCCGGAGGGGCCTGGCCCGGTTTGCGGTGCCGTCCGAGCTCCCCTCGGCCGGAGGTCGCCGCTCGCCAACCTCGGAGAGGGTGGTAACCTCGGGGGGAAGGAAGGGAGCACGCAGGTGGGGTGGAAAGATTTTAATCTTAGTAGCCTTTCCTGCTAACATCGCCTGCCCGAGATTCTAGATCGTAAAGAAGTGCTTAGCTCTTCTTTCATATCATTCCCATGGAGGGGAATTCCCTCTAAAAGTTGGGGGCCTAAACTTACAGCTACACAGAAAGCGTGTGGTAGATCCACACGAGTCCAGAGGCGGCCACGGAGATGCTGGGGGGGCTGGAGCCCCTCTGCTGGGAGGACAGGCTGAGAGAGCTGGGGGGGTTCAGCCTGGAGAATAGAAGGCTCCGGGGAGACCTTCCAGCCCCTTCCAGTCCCTCAAGGGGCTCCAGGAAAGCTGGGGAGGGACTCTGGAGCAGGGAGGGGAGCCGTGGGACGAGGGGGGAAGGGTTTTACTCTGCAAGAGGGGAGATTTGGATGAGATATGGGGAAGAAATTCTTGGCTGTGAGGGTGGTGAGCCCCTGGCCCAGGTTGCCCAGAGAAGCTGTGGCTGCCCCATCCCTGGAGGGGTTCAAGGCCAGGTTGGACGGGGCTTGGAGCAACCTGGGCTGGTGGGAGGTGTCCCTGCCCAGGGCAGGGGGTGGCACTGGGTGGGCTTTCAGGTCCCTTCCAACTCTATAACCATTCTATGATCACCTAATGACAGATCTGTCAGGTTTCAGGTTATTATCCTGCCTAATGAATCAACTCCTTATTGTTTTTGTTGTTAATGCAGAATTTAAAGGAGAGGCTGTCATGTCACAGGACTGCAATGATGAGTGGGAGCTGAGCAAAGAGAATGTGCAACCCCTCCGGCAGGGCCGTGTCATGTCCACCTTGCAGGAAGCACTGGCTCAGCAGGAGACCTCCAGCCACACAGCTGTTCAGCTCAAAAAACAGTGAGCAATGTTTTGACACCTTCTTTCCCCTTGTCTTCCTGCCTCATCAATTGTTCTGTCTTATTTAACTGTTCTACTCTCATAGGCATTAATAAAAGCATAAAAGAACAGAAGTTTAGTAACTGATGACTATGCTACTTTCACATTCCAGGTATTTAGTACTACTTGCTGTGGGTGCTGTACAGGATAGACTACTATTTTTAAGTTTGCAATGGAGTATTTAAACAACAAACAATAGGGAGATTTGGTTGTGCTTTTAAACATACTCATTAAGAAAAATACATAAAGGTTACAAAGAGGAGAGGTTTTTTGTCTTTGCTACAATAACCCATTGAAGCAGAGCATTTCTTTGGAGATAAATGATTCCTACTATCATAATGTAGGCACAATAGGCACAATCTCTGTATGTCTTCTCTGGACTGCAAAGACACCTGAGTGGGCAAAGTCGGCTTGGGTTTGGTCTGTCTTGCATACAGTAGTCCCCAGCTATGTCTGTGTGACTTCAAGGGGCATCTTGTGTCCCAGACCTATTCAGTTATATTTCTATTGTCTGATCCTCAACTTTATGTGCCCTGTTGTGGTTCAACCCCAGCTGGCAACTAAGCACCATGCAGCTGCTTGCTCACTCTCCGCTGCAACAGGATGGTGGAAAGAATCAGAAAAGTGAGAAAACTTGTGGGTTGAGATAAAGACAGTTTAATAGGTAAAGCAAAAGCCACACAAGCAAAGCAAGGAATTCATTCACTGCTTCCCATCGGCAGGGAGGTGTTCGGCCATCTCCAGGAAAGCAGGACTCCATCACACATAACAGTTACTTGGGAAGACAAATGCCATAACTCTGAACATTTTCCCTCCCTCCTTCTTGCTCAGCTTTATATACTGAGAATGATGTCATATGGCATGGAATATCCTTTTGGTGAGTTGGGATCAGCTGTCCTGGCTATGTCCCCTCCCAACTTCTTTTGCACCCCCAGCCTACTTGCTGGCGGGGCGGTGTGAGGAGCAGAAACGGCCCTGACTCTGTGTAAGCACTGCTCAACAGTAACAAAAATATCTCTGTATTTTCAACACTGTTTTTCAGCACAAATCCAACACATAGCCCCATACTAGCTACTATGAAGAAAGTTTGCTCTATCCCAGCCAAAACCCAGCACACCTGTGAAGGCCAAGTTGACTTTGTGAAGAGTCTGCATAGTTGTGTTGGTACTGTGTTGTCAGAATTGGAAGCACTGGTGCTTGTTGTGTTGAACCGTCTGGGTGGTTTCATGTGAAGTCAGCAATGTCTATGAACACTTACTCAGTACTTACTGAACCAGTGCTTGTCAGCTGGATCTGGATTTTTTTCATGGAAAGCCACGGAATCATTGTACTGGACTCTGCAAGAGGGTTTGTCTAGCTTGGCTTGCTATGTTTATGAAGTGGTATGGTTGAGCAGAGCCTTCAAAGAACAAGGGACTGCCTGGGGAGCTCTACAGGATCAAGTTAGAGTCACTGCTAGACACAAGCTAATGCTCTTTGTCGAACTCAAGCTGCAAGGTGGTTTTCTTTCTTGATGGGCTGCCTGAGGCTGAAGTCATCATGTTGTAGGGATGGAGTGATGCACGGGAGTTGATGAATTAGATGAGATGATGACTGTCAGTGTGGTCACTTAGATGTGTCTGGTGCAGTTCTGTAATTGTCACATCATCAGGCTGTTCCATCATCATTCCAACCTCCTCCTATACTTAAATAAGGGAAGTTTAATGCAAAAATTAAACTTCACAATGTATCTGTCTGCTACTACCTCTTCATAAAAAAAACAGGCATTCTGTCAAGGGAGACCATATAAGCTTCAGGGTCATAGACACTCTTGGAAATATCCTTTGGAAAGATTCATGTCTGTTCTTGTTAAATAATGATACATTTCCTAGTGCTTTCACTTTGAAGAGGAGTGCCAAAGCTTATATTTTTTGATTGTTCTGGTCTCAGTAAAAGCACAAGTTTAAATGCTAACCTAGCCTTTTTTTTTTTATACCTAAGAAATGGTACAAGCGAGCAAAGGTCTTAGTTTACAATGTAAAAAGCATCTTTACAGTTATACACATGTATTAATTGGTTGTATAATTTTTTTCGTTAGGGAGTTCGAATCCGAAATCCGATTCTACACTGGAGATGATCCACTGGATGTCTGGGACCGGTAAGTCTTTGTTTTATTTCAGAAGAAAGAATAGAAATGTCAGATATCCTTGTAAATGCCTGGGAAAAATATTCTAATTTAATAAGAAACTCATTAAAAGATAAATTCTATAACAGTTTTTTTTGAGTAATGTGTTGTGTTTCAATACCATGCCTAATTTTTTTCTAAATCCCCTTATGTTGTGCAGAAACAGAAGCCTTGTGTCTTATGCAGAACTGACTTCGTGTGAATATATTCCATCTCTAGGTACATCAAGTGGACAGAGCAGACCTTCCCCCAAGGTGGGAAGGAGAGTAATCTTGCAGCAATATTGGAAAGGGCAGTGAAAGCGCTCAATGAACAGCGGCAATACTACAAAGATCCTCGCTATCTTAATCTCTGGCTCAAGTTTGTGAGTGTTTTGTGAATATCCCTTGGGTGCTCCTTTTTCTTGGTAGTTGTCATGTTATTTGCACACAGTTAAGTTGATTTTTGTAACAGAGTCAAAGAGTATGTTGTACAACTGGTGCAATATTAGAAATATCTCTCTGCAAACATGTTACCTACTCTTGAATTACACATCTCATTTTCAATAGGATCTTCAGACCTTTTTTAGGATTTTTCAGTCTGGACAGCTACAAAGTCCATAAGTTTTCTTTTGGAAAAGCTAGTTAGAATGAGTAGAGCTTGAATATTTATTTAAGGAGAAAAGAAAGTGATTTAAATATATGTTTTAGGTGTTATATCTGTCCTAGCAATTATTTTAATTTCTGTCTTTTAGCCACATTTGCATTGCATTTAAGCAAAACCAAGCTGAGTGTGTTCTGGTCTTGCCCTGTCTCTCCATTGCTATATTTTTTGTTGTTGTTGTTGTCATCGTCTTAAAGCAACTTTTCTCCAGGTTTAGCTTCCTGAGCTGATTTACCAGTTCTGAAACTGGTAAGAAATATGCTGTACTTGAGATAAAGATACAATAATTATTCTAAGGAATACTAATATGATGTAGTTCAATCATTGAATTATCTAAGATTAAAAAAAAATAGATATCTAAAAAAACGACTGAACATGCGGGCTAGAATTAAGGGATTGGTAATAATTGGTAATAATAAATATATACATGCAGTCAGAGGTTTTTCTCGTTATTGCTGTTTTTCTCCTACTGAATTCCTTTTCTTTACTTTGTGTGCTGTGACATGATACGATTATATGTCCTAGCCTTACAACTGCTCCTGTAAGACTTGTACTGAAATCAATGGGGGAGGAGGCAGGAGGCATCAAAATGCAGACGTCAACTTGAAATCCTCTGTAGTCCAATGCAATTACTGAAGTAATTCGGTTGTTTCAGGGAAATCTTTGTAACGAGCCCTTGGATCTGTACAGTTATCTACACAGCCAGGAAATTGGCACAACACTGGCGCTACTCTACATCACTTGGGCAGAAGTACTGGAGGCTAGAGGAAGTTTTAAGAAGGCGGATCTTATATTCCAGGAAGGCCTTCAGCGCAAGGCTGAGCCTTTGGACAAACTCCAGTCCCATCACAGGTATGCTTCCTGCTAAAGTGAGGAATTTACAGTAGTCGTTATGTGCTTCGGTGCATATCTGGTATGATGAAGTTTATGCTGAGTTCTCCGATATTTTTTTCAGGCAGTTTCAGACCCGTGTTTCTCGGCAGGCGCTACTGGGGCTTGAGGAAGCTCCTGATGAAAATGATATGGATCTTCTGGGAACTGCAGAACCTCAGAGAAGCTCACTGGCAGATCTAAAAGGCAGGGGGAAGAAAAAAGTGAGAGCCCCAATTAATCGTGTAGGAGATGCACTTAAAGGTACATTCAGTTGCTGAAGCCACATATTATTATTGGAAGAGTTACATCTTTTTGTTGTGGATTTTGCACTTGAGTGTGATAGTTAAAGGTTAATTTGTATAAATCTTCTTGCTTATAGCCACGAACCAAACCAGAAGCTCACGAAGTCTAAATTCCCAGCAACTTTCAAATAATCTGGGTTTTGCTGTGTTTGATGAAAATTCAGCTTCTGGACCTGAGATTCCCGTGCTTACACCACAGCCATGGATAGCACCTCCAGCTCCAAGGGCCAAGGAAAATGAACTAAGTGCAGGACCTTGGAACACCGGCAGGGTAAGAACTCTCAAAATAGACTGAAAAAAATGAGGAAGGGGTGTGTAAGCTGATGACTGCTTATGATCCCCGAGACAGAGCTCATACTCTTTTTCCCTTGCCCGGGGCTCGTGTCTATTTGTAACCACAGATCTTCCTAGCTTCTTTCTACAGAATCTCTGGCTATGCATAACCTATTCAAGTTTAGCAAGCCGATCTTGCTAGAATAAGTTTTAAAAAAGCTCTCTAGAGTTCTTAAATCAAGAAATTACAGTTTTTGCTAACCAGAAAAATTGGTAGAGATGGCCTACCAAACTGTTGGGAGGGCAGAAAAGTAATATAAGAGGGAAAACACTAGCCAAAGAAGGGTAGAGAAGTTAAGTATTAGTTAATTACATGTGCAAGAAGAGCAAGAGTTAAACTGATATCATACAGTACCACCTGAAGGAAGAACTTGTTTCCTATCTTATGAATAAGGCATGTACAGTGTTCTGCAAGTCTGTTTTGAAGTGCTTGTGAGGAAAGCAGAAGAGTGGAGATCAAAAGAATTGAAGACCTACTGTATCAATGGAATAGTTATCCTGACAACAGGATGACAGACAGTAGGTTCCAATGGTTTAAACTAATGCTGGAGACATGAAAAGAAAAAGCTGTTCTACAGGTGTTTAAGCTGTTCTAGAGAAATGATCCAAGACACTATCTGAAGGAAACTAATCTTATGAAATCGAGTTTGTTCCATAGGTCCTTAGACAACCCTCAGTGTTCATCTGTTCTTTGTAGATTAGAGGGGAAGAATAGAAAGTAATTGGGTGATAAAATTATTTTAGACTTCTCAATATGGAAGTCATTATAAATGAAGCTTAGAAACAAAAACTAGAATGAGGGGACAGAAGTAAATGGGCTGAAATTAATGGAAACTCCAAGAATAATTACTACCAGATATAATGCAATTTTATTAAGTGAATGGAAAAGTTTAGTAAACCACAGGTTTAATTTGGCTGAGAAGAACGAGAAGGAGGAATTATTAATGTAAAACTTCTTTTGTCAGTTGCCTTGCTTTGGGCTGCTTAACGCATTCATTCTTGTCCCCAAAAGCTTCTGTATTCTTTTAATGTCTGTCCTTAGAGTTCTCTGTTCGCCCTTTAATGAAATTTGTTAAATGTAATTTTAAAAAAAAAAAACAACTAAAAAATCTGCAACTAGCAGAAGAGTTGAGGATGTTTATTTCCTCTTCACTGAAGTGTGATGCTCATTCTGGTTTGTATTGCAGTGAAAAAATAACCTTTTGTGAATGGGCTGAGATAGTAAAAGCCACACAGAGGAAAGAGGCTTCTCTCTTATTGCCAATGTGAAGATGGCAATGTTTGAGAACACTGAAAAATGGTGGAAAAGAGAAGTTGCTTTGTGAAATATCCCCACCATCTAACTTTCTGCTTAAGAATCTACTACAATTCTGTGATTCTGTGAGAGTAGTGTGTTGCCAGATTAAATTCCAACTCTTCTCTTAAAAAATGGAGCCCAGAATCAGATAAAGGAATTATTGTGGTGTTGGAATAGCCTCTGAGAGGAAAATGGAGAAGTCTGGAGGTTCTTGGTGGACAGCAGTAGAAATACTGTCATAGAACTGGATCAGTCTTGGCTGAAAAACGGGGACTGTAGCATTTCTGGAAAACAAACAAGAGGAGCAACTGGAATACCCTGCTTGACCAGCATTCCCTCAGAATAACAGAAACTAGGAACTGATAAGGACATGCAGGAGTGTGTCTTGCTTTTTTTTTTAGGTGCTGGTGCTCAGCTGATGGTCTGTAGCTGTTTACACACCAGAACATAATTTTAGAAAAGTCTTATCAGGTTCAATTTTTTTAAATAACAAAAACTACAAATGAGCCAAACCTTGGGAAAAGGGTGATTCAGAGCACAGAGGAATGTAGAGTCTAAAAATGAATCCTTAAGCTGTTAGCATTGACTTTTCCTTCCTCAGCGTCCTCGCAGCACTGCCCATTCTGGTATAGAAGTGCCCTACCCACTGCCCAGTTTCACCCCGTACGTGGAAGAGTCGGCTCAGCAACAAGTCATGTGAGTCTTCAGTTTGAAATTGGGTTTGCTTTTGAAGTTATGAAAGCTGCTTTGGAAAATTCTGACTTGTTTTGCCAAGTAGTCAAGCCTCTGGATCTATGAGAATTTAAAATCCGTCAACCTAGAAGCTCTGTGCTTTAGCTTGATGGCAGAGGCTTCAGTGGAGGATGCATAAGAACATGGGAAGTGTTTGACTATAGCTGCTCATAATGTGGGAGCCTACATCATATTTATATATGCTAATTAGTTTAATAGCTTAACTCAGTGTGTTTACACAAAAACAGTTACCTCTCTTAGGATGCTGGTTGCTATGAAAGCAGCCCTGAATTGAGACAGGCTTATTGCTGTTTTCCTCTATCTTGGGAACTCTGTGCTCAATCTATTTTTTTTTTTTATTCTGAAACAAGCTATAAAAGTTTCCATGACAACAGTGTTGCTTAGGGCACGGCGGAGTGTGTGCTGTTTTGCCTGAAATTACCTTCCTGCTTGTACAGTGCTCACTGAAATGCTGATAAATCCCAGGAGATGGGGTTGCTCTGTTTTGTTAGAGCAGAGGAAAATGCATTATGTTGCAAAGCTGCTTACCTTTCCTTTTCTGGGGCTAATGATGGCTGTAGAATATGTAGGCTCTTCCGAAGAGAGAAGTGGAAAAGAATGTTTGATATTACAGCTTCCATGGCTCTGAATTGCATATAATCAAAGAATGCTGAAAGATGCCTAACAGCATGGATTATTCCTGTGGGTTTTCATGTTGCATGTGGACTGCAGAATAGCTCTGACCAAGGACACATCATAATTTAGTCTAAGAATATGTAAAAATAAGTTTCTTTCTAAGCTACAAGGCTATTTCTTGCTCCTGAAAGTCAGTGATACCAAAGAATTAAATCTCCTGACATGCTGGTCTCATATGAAGCCTTATTATTTACAGAAAGCGTCTTCTTTTTATACCAGGGAAAAAGGAGTGGGTGGGAACTGAACATCATGCTAAATAAGCTGTAAGCAACTTGAGTGGAGAGTTTCTATGTAGTTTTATGCTATATAGCTGAAAGTGTAAAAGCAGATTTATTTATTTATTTTTTTCTGCCTTTGAGTCCGTTTCCTCATGATGCCATGGTCGTCAACCAAATCAAGTCTGAAAGTGTTGCATTGAATCTGTGTAGACATGATGCAACTCATGCCATCAGTTGCCATCCAGAGATTTGGTCAGAAGGAACCTGTAGTGATCTTGGTAATAAGCCCCCACCCCCACAAAAAAAAGCTTTAAAAAAATCCTCAACCATTAGGAGCACCTGTGAGCCTCATAACCTCCCAAATAGGTTCAGGGTTGAGTCCATTCACATGCAAACCAAAACAGATGTCTTGGAACTGCGCTGTGTTTTCTTTTGAGCTAACTATTTACCCAGATAACAGTAAACACATTTTTTAAGGTCAGTTTTTCATATCATCTTTTGTTGATGTACAGATAATTGCTGGAATCATCTGGATTACTGATGTCTGTAGAACTGCACAAGTTCTGGTTCCTCTCTCCTGAAATTAGTATATAGCACTTCCAGGAAGCGCTTTCAAGTTAAGGAATTGGCTGCTACTGACTCCTTTGCACAGTGATGGGTTTTTTTGTGTTTGTTTTTTTGTAATGGGGCACTTCATTTCTGTCACTCAGCATGCAAAACACTTTCCTTGAGCAAATTCCCCCCTTATTGCATCTTCAATCATCCCTTTTTTTCCTTAACCTAAAATGCCAGGCTTAATTTAGTCCAAGATCTACCATTTTTAAGTCCCACCAGTTCTCTGCCCGGCTCCCCCCATGCCCCCCATCCTGCCTGATAAACTGTTTTGTAGGGTGATTAGGGACTTGTCACCTGCGTGGCCACACAGATCAATGGAGATAAAGTAAACATAGATCCTGCTCCAGGATGCACAGCAATTCCGAGTAACATAAGAATTTTATTTGCTCTTGACTGGGCCTTATTAATCTTTTGGATTGGGATTTCTTTGGGTTTTTTTTAATTATACAATTCTCAGTTGGTATGCTTGCCTCTTATGTGCTATCATTCAATTTTTCTTGTTTTTTTTTTTTCTGTCAACAGAACAGAAAGTCTTTACGCTATTCTACAACTAGATTCTGAAATTAGCTATTTTCTCTCCTATGATTGCTTTTCTGTGTTACAGTGAAGTATATATAATCAAAGTAATAACTGCATGTTTTTTCAGGACTCCCTGCAAAATTGAACCCAGCATAAACCATGTTTTAAGTGCTCGTAAACCTGAGAAAGAGGAGGACCCACTACAGCGAGTGCAAAATCATCAGCAAGGTACTGAAGAAAAGAAAGAGGTGGTGATGTACTGTAAAGATAAAGTTTATGCTGGAGTCGAAGAATTTTCTTTGGAAGAGATCCGAGCTGAAATCTACAGACAGAAAGCAAAAAAGAAAACTGAAGGTATGCTTCAAAATGGGATGACATAAGATGTTCTGAGACGGAGTAATAAAAGTATAGTTACTTCTTATCAGCATACATCTGTCATTGCAGCTGCTTTTCTCTTTCTGCTGGGAGAGTTATTTAACTGCTCTGAGGTATAGAGAAAGTAACATAGCTGACAGCTTTACATGTAGGCTGTGAAACAGGGAAAGACGACCAGACGTTTTAGCCCCATTAAAAGTAATTTAGGATTAGCCACAGATTACATGTGAAATATGCATTGTGTCTTATAAGCTTTCCTTCCTTAGAGGAGATGCAGGCCATAGCACAGAAGAAGGAAGAAATCCAAAGGAAAATTGAGGAGTTGGAGAAGAAATTAAAGAAGAAAGATGACAAGCAGCAACAACTGCGTGAACAGGTATTGTCCTCATCTAACTAACAGCTACTATTTCAAATGAAAGTATCAAAGCATACTGATATGTAACAATCTTTAATACGGTTTTTTTGGCTTACACTAAGTTTTGTAGTGTTACTTTACCATATTGTTAAGTTATTTAACAATTGGACAAGTTTATACCTTTATGCTAAGGTATAAACTTGTAACTTATTTTTTTTTTTTAAGTAAAGGTATGCCAAGTGCTTAAGGGCAAATTGCTCTTTCTTAAGCTCTGTTAATGGCGTTTTCCTTCTATATAGATAACTTGTAGTGCAAAAGGCAACAGGAGAAGAATCTGGAACTAGGGAAAGAAGCAAAGGGTTGCGAAGTGGTGTGGGCTAACCCCAGTAGGCAACTAAGCACCACGTACACCTACTTGCTCACTCCTCAGTGGGATGGGGGAGAGAATTGGAAGGGTAAAAGTGAGAAAACTCATGGGTTGAGATAAGGACAGTTCAATAGGTAAACTAAAAGTTGTGCATGCAAGCAAAGCAAAATAAGATATTAATTCACTACTTCCCATTGGCAGCCAGATGTTTAGCCATTTCCAGGAAAGCAGACCTTCACCATGCGTAGCAGTTACCTGGGAAGACAAATACCATAATTCTCTGTGCCCCCCCTTCCTCCAGGTTTTATTGCTAAGCATGATGTAATGTGGTACGGAATGTCCTTTTGGGCAGTTTGGGTCAGCTGTCCAAGCTGTGTCCCCTCACAACTTGCTGTGCACCCCCAGCCTACTTGCTGGGGTTGGCAGCATGAAGACCTGAAGACCTTGATGCTGTGTAAGCATTGTTCAGCAACAGCTAGAACACCGCTGTGGTGTTAACATTGTTTTGGTCAAAAATCCAAAACCTAGCACAATACCAGCTGCTATGAAAAAAAACTCTATCCCAGGCAAGACCAGTACACAAAGCCATATCCGATTCGTCTCCAAGTTTTATAGACAGTAGCATGCTCTATTATGTGTTAGGTTATTGTTTTCCCTTTTCTATGCAGACAAGTCCTAAGCAGAGTATTTTTCAAGCCAAGTATGCTTTGGTCTGTCACTGCTAGGTAGTGTTTAAATCCCAGTTTTCTTATAGGTTGCAAATAACAAGTAAAAATTAATCATTTTAAAGCTTTTCCTTTTCCCAGCTTCATCAGTTGGGCTAACAAAGTATGTTTTCTCTCTCCCCCCTCCTTCCCCATTTCCTAAACAATGGCCTAGTAGTAAATATTTTAAATAATGAAATTCAAAGTGTTATGAATTTGATGTAACCTATGTAACTGCTTACATATGTCTTCAGTAGTTGCAGTATAACCAAAATCTCCTGTGAAAGTTATATACGGTTGCAAAGAGTAAAATTATGCATTTTCACTACACTAAGCAATAAGAATGGACTTGTTTCATGCAAGTAAACTAAGTACAAATAAAAATGGCTAAAGACAACTAATAATCCATCAAGGCTTTAAAGACCTACACAGGATTATCATTATTATGTTCTTGGAACCTTGTTGTATGGCTTGTGATTCCAACACCGTAGAACCAAAATATGGTTTTGTTTCTACAGCCAACAGAGATAACAGAAGCTTTGCCACCTTCGGGAATGCAAGGATTTACTTTTTCCAGTGCAACAGAAGTTGGGGAGAAACAGTCTCAGTTGCAAAGGTAATACAGGATTTTCTTTGCCAGCAATGAGAAAATTTGTGGAGATAATTAATTATCAGTAACATAGATCACTAACAGCCTGGTTCCGCAGGCAGAATGGAATATACCCCTAGGCATCAGCCTGTAACCAGGATCTGTAGTTTCTCTTTATTTTCGGTTATTTGTTGGAAGGATCTTAACTTTTACAAGTAGTATATGTCAGCTTGGCTTGCCTTTTTTACGAAGTTTACTTATGTTTTGTGAAGGTGTGTAAAATATAAAAAACAAGTTTGTATCTTTTTCACAGTGAATTCCAGGTCTCTGAAGATACTCAACCACATAAACCATCTTGTTCTGAGGGTAAGATTTTAATTTTTTTAGGGAAGTGGTGGGTTTTTTTATATGAATGGCAAGACTGCAACAAACTGACAAAAAAAGTCTAGGTGGATTAGAAGAACATTCTAGTAGTGCCTTTAACCATATTCAGCAAAAGACCGAGCATCTGAGGTCTGAGAACTGTCACTATTTGAAAGGACTTTCAAGCAGAGGAGCGTATTTCTTTTAATAGCTGAAGAGCTTTCTTCACACTTTCATATATGCAGTCTTATTTAAATCTGTAAAAGAGTTTAACATTAAGATTGATAGTGTCTTAAGTCCTTTTTTTCCTCAGAGGATTTGGTAGAGGAATACAATCAGAAGTCATATATTCGGTTTTGTTGTTGGGAAGGGTGTGTGGTGAAGAAATTTACTTTTGACCTGAATTGACTCCTGTTATTGTTGACAGAGGTTTTCCAGTCTCTTGATGAGTGCCCAGATACACAAAGGGGAAATGTGCTTTCAGACTCTGAGGATGAACAGGAGAAACTGAGACCTGAGGCCAGCCTTGGGGGAAAAGGTACAAATTCTAAAGCATATCCTGCACAGAGCAAGCTAGCTAACATAATATGGTGGTAAAAGTGTGGTTCACTAACACGACAAAACCAAACCTTTTTAATACATTTCTTTAAATGACCATGTATTAAATGTTTTAAGTAGCATTGGATACGCTGTTGTGGAAAAACTGTTAATATAATAGAGCCTCTTGGTTTTTCTTTACAGATGTAGGTCTCCTTCCCCAGCGGGATCCTGCTATGTTTTTCTCCGTATTTGATGAATCCTCCACTTTGGCAAATCAGAATACAAGGTAGAATTATTCAAGACCTAGACTTCAGAGGGAGGGAAAACTGAAGTATCAAACCACTTTCTGTATCAGCTGAAATACAGTACTGTTTCTTGTATGGTTGTGGGGTGGTTTTTTGTTTTGTTTATATATGTATTTTTTGTTTTATTTCATTATTTGGGAAGTCCATGATGAGGAAATATTCTCATGTTGTTTCTCCTCAATCTAGAACTATTTAAGCTGCTCTGTGAACTTTCCTCATTCTGGAGAGCTGTATATATTGCAGTTTACTGGTAGTTCTGTAGTAGGGAGTGGTAGATTGAAATTGTCGGCAGACTTAAACTATTGAGAGGAATCTCTGTTGAAGATCAGAAGCTACACTAACAAATATTTAATGGAATGTAACTTTATCTTAGTTGTTCTGCAGATCATACACAGAAAAGTGCCCGGCGCCCTCTTGCTGTTCGGAAACCTTCAGATTCTCTAACTGCAAAGGAAAACGTATCACCAGAAGCCTGTGTAAGGAAACAATTTACCCCATAGAGATTTTCTGTCAAGGAGAAACCAACATAATGTCCTGCTGTTGAACTGAGTGAGACTGGCTTGGACTGACATGATTTGTGATAAGCAAGGATTCTAAACTTCTGTCTGGCACGACAATATTTAAATTGGGTGATGCTAAGATTACACTGGAAATTTCATGTTTTTATTAGGCTTTAAAGGTGGCCAATATGGAGGTGATGGTAAGGAGTCTTCCAAATTTTCAGCAACTGATTAGTGGACCGGATCACTCACACTAAAACTTTAAAAAGTTTGTGTGTTGAAGAATTGGACCCTTAAATGTTGGCTCCTGATTCATCCGCTTTCTTGCTATGCATCCAAACAAGCATCTTGGATCTTGTGTTCCTCAGCCAGAGTACCATATGCTTGACTCCCTTAAACCTTTGTATCTTGTTTCCTGAGCTATGTGTCTTTGTGTGACAGTTTGCAGGTGTTTGTAAAGCTTTCAGCAGAGGTAGTAGTTGCTGTCTCACCAAAGGACTTAGTTACTGCATGCCACAATAGGCCTTTAAACTGGTTGCGTGAGAGGACTTTTTTCCGAGCTGAGAAGGATTTTATGTGCAGCTACAATATGAAATACTTATCAGGGTTCAGCATGGTAAACATCACACTGATTTTGGTTGTGGAGTCAGTTTGGGTAACTGCGTAGGTTCTGCTTTACATGTTCTATGTCTCTTCCATGCCAAATGTTTTAGTAAACTCTTCAATAGTGTGCGTGTAACTGAACTGAAATGTGCTTCTGGGATGGTAGATAGTAAGTAGGCTTTAACAGTTCATGGCAGCTCTGCAGCACTCTAAAGGGTAACAAAGCTACCCTTTCTAGCTGGAAAAAAAATATGCAACTATATTACAGTTAAGGTTCAGTTACTCAATTTGAGCAACGTATGTAGAGTACATGAAGACTGTCCAATTCATGTTGGAAGATGATGGGATGGAAGAAAGAGGAGAGAGAAATGCTTAACTCTTAAATAAATTAAAAGAAAATTTGACATAAATCTACAGGCTTTTCACTGTCTCTTCCTACTTCTTTCAGGATGAGCTGAATGGAATTGAGCCTTTGACTGAAGATGCAATTTTGACGGGCTCCTACAAGCACAAAACCCTTTGTGCCAACCCAGAAGACACGTGTGACTTTGTTAGGGCTGCCCATCTGGCCTCAACGCCCTTTCATGGGGTGGTAGCTCAGAGAGTCCCAGATCCTGCTTTTGCAGAGAGCGTCCTGAAGGAAGACTGCCCGGAATCGAAGAGTGCACCTCTGAATCAGGAAATGCTGGCTTGTGAGGGAGCGTACAATGAAGCTCTGTGTGTAAAAAAACTGAGGTAATTAACAGCAAAGCATCTTAAGCCCCTTTTCCTGTGTCTCTCATTGATTGTGGTTTTACTGTTCTTTTGCTGATGAAACAACTTTCTGAAGAGATCGGAATATACTGAAGACAGCCATTTCTCTAGCTTGGGGTCTGTTTTGCCTTGAGCAAATTTAAGAGGTAATAGCAAGCCCACTTGGATTTTCAGCATTACTGCTGTGGGACTTAACCCCATGTTTTTTCTACCAAATAACTTGCAAAGAAATTAATAAACACATTCTCTTTGTAACCAGAGATTAAAAGTAGAATCATCAGTTCCTTTCATACTCGTATGCTTCTGTAGTTATTTTAGCATATGGAATCTGTTATTTTGGCTTAGATTTCTCTACAGAGGAGAAAAGCTAAAGAGAAGAAAACTGGCAAACCACCTCCTTTTTCTCATCATTGTAAAGAGAAAAGCATCTGTTGTATGGTGTTTTCTTAATTTAGGACTGAGCTCGATTTGCTAGCTGTTAGCATGTAAACATGTATACCATGCTGGAGGTGTTTATTTACTTGGCAAGTTCCCTGGGAAACCGTGCTGATTATAATTAGGAAGGAAGAGCGAGAGTTATTCCCCACCCAACCCTCTGCTGCTTTAAAAGCTCTGCAGGTCTGAATTTTGGTAGCTAATGGAGTAATAAGCATTTAGTATGTCTTCTGTTGTGGCAGTCATATTTAATGGAAGAGAAAACAAAAGTCATCTGTAGACTAAGGTTCTGAGTATAAACAATCATTGAAGCTAAAATGAAGCTCTGACTCTGACATAACTATTGGTTTTCCACTAAGGATGGGAAAGGATTTCTGAAACATAAAAAAGTCTGGGAGTGCACAGTATCCTTTCATAGTCACTAGGCTGGCATTATCTAGACACTGTCTTCTGAAAGTCTGAACACTTGATGACTTTATTTACAGCCCGATCATGGAAGCAAGCGTGGAAGATACTCGCTCCTCAGGTTCTTCTGTCTCCTCAGGATCTTCTCTTTCCTCTGTTACGCAAATATCTGCTATTAAATTCCCACATATCCCCGAGAAACTGGAACTTGCCCAGAGCTTGCCTGCTGAAACGGCTCCTGATTCTGGAGGTATCACTGAGAACATTACTGGTTAGTGCTAAACTGAGTTTCCCTCACAACAAATAACTTGCAGCTGACACTAACCTGTGGTGCTTTTTCTGTACCTCCTATATTCTACCTTGCTTTCTGCGTATTTACCATTACTTTGACTTGTGACTAAACTTGTGGCTCCCTTGTCAGAAGCAGTAGTGAGGTATATGGTATAGCATGCTTGTCAGCATCCAAAAGATGTAAATATTAAGGTGATGGAGAAGTTATTTAAAGTATTAAAGCAGGGACTGTGTAGGTGTAATGAGGTCAAATTCTGAAATGAAAAATTTCAAGGATGGTAGTGAACTTCTAAGACAGCTTTGTTTTGTCTTGACATTTTTTCTCTCTCTGTAATCATATTTTGTGTTGGCTGGATGTGCTGAAAAGTGCTACATTGAAAAAGGTGAATATGAATTTGAAATCTAGTGAAAATTGTGTAACTTTGGCTTTGAATTTGTACTCAGCTTTTCTATAAACTATTGTGCTGCTTTGCAGTATGTTTCCTGTTCCTATTGCAGGAAAACAATACTGGTACTTAAATAGTTAATTTCTTTTTTTTTTTCTTCTAGCCCAAGACCCTTGTTTCTCTCTGTTATAAACCTTTATATTACAGCTAGAACAGGAATGGTTGCAAAAAGCCTTCAAAATCTGGCCTGTTGAATGATGGTTTTCAAGGTGTTTAACCTACTTTAACTCCTTTGATTTTGGATTATGATATTTTAGTTAAAATTCTGGGTGTATCTGCTCTAGAGAAGAATATGTTATTGTGTGTCTGCAGACTATTTTGTGGTGAAGTTGGCTTGGGACCTGGGGTGAAAATACAATTAGGAGAAGACTGTTGTCACTGAAAAAGCTGAAATATTTTGTATAGATCTTACACTTGTTTTTTGTGATATGCACTAATCTTTAGAGCAAGAGGAAGAATCTTTACAGATTCTCTTCAGAAAAAGAAGGCATTTGTTCAGGTGTTTTAATGGTCCGTCCTTAAACTTTTGATCATTCCTGTTGCTTTTTTTTCTTGCTTCCTGCACATCTCCCTCGAACTGCAGTTCTCAGCCTGGATGCAGTAATTCTACTGAGGACTCCTTAATGCTATATAGAGCAGAAAAATTACTTCAGATGTCTGTCAGTTTATTCCTGTAAAATAGGCCATAAATTTCGTAGGTTTGTGATAGCAAAATATTGAAGTGCCTATTTAGCCTTCAACCTACAATGTTTCCTGGATCTACTATCATGGAATTACTTCCTGAGCAACATCTTACTGCAATGCTTTTCAAATAAATGTAACAGTAGGTAACGATACTCTTGATTCTTACCTTTGTACTGTGAAAGCTTAAAATGCTGCCAGGTGTTACTAGTCTTAGTCTTTGGGAGAGGAAGTCGGTAGAAGCCATCTAGTTCCGCTGTGTCTTACTCTGTCTCATCATTTGAGATCAAGACTTCTCAGGCTACCTCGATACAGATGAACTCGTCTATTGAATGATTTGCTGTCTGTCCTATTATGCAGGAAAATAAACCCAGACCTACGTGTCTGGGTTTATTTTCCTGCATAATAAAAGCCTTAAAATTCTTAGTATTGCAATGAGCAGCAGAGCCGCAAGTCCCACTTTGTTTTCCTTTTCTTAAACATAAAACCTCTGCTGTATTTGAAGGAGTGAATTTCAATAAACCCCTTAATTTAAAAATCACAAACTGATCACTTACTCTGGACATATATTTAAAAAAGGAGTGTTAAGTTGCAAAATGAGTTTGAATTCTGCTGTGGCTGAGCAGAAGTACGTAATCTAATTCAGAGCTTTCTCTCTTGTGAAAGATACATTTTATGTGACACTACAGTAGAATTATTGAGAGCTCATGATGAGATAGTCTGTAAGGTAGTTTCAAAAATGAGTGTTATGTTCACTTCACAGAACAAGAAACTATTGGAAAGAGATTAATTGACTTGCTGAAAGGTGATGCAGTCTATCAGTATGCAGATACAAAGCTTCCCATATCAGGTTACCTTTTCCTGACAGATGTAATCAAGTCACAGACACTCAACACCTAGTTTCAGCTCATCTGTTTCTATTGCTTGTCTTCCTAGATGATGATGAAACTCAGTTCTTATGGAGCGCTGAACAGCGTAGAAAGCTTTTAGATCCTATGCCAGAGTCATTGACTGCTTCTGCAGCTTTTCATTTGGATCCTGGCACTCTGCCGGTCATGGGGCTTGAGAAAGACGTTGAGCTTGGTAGGTACACCAGACGCTCTCCAGTGCAAGGGATCTAGTTATGTTCTAATCGGTTTAAAATATGCTTCATATTCACCCTCACTAGCTTCATGTGGTGTAGATGGGGAATAACTTGAACAGCCTGGTACATATGTTTGCTGTGACAGCTCATGAATGTGAACTTTCGTAACAGGAAATGAGACTTACTGTATCAAATGGGAATATTGGACCAATGAAGAATACAAGATGTTTTTTGCTATTCCAGCTAACTTTCCCCAGTTGGATGCAAAGGGATTTGCAATAAAGGTAACATATGATGGGTGTTATACAAGTGTGAAATGTTAACATCTCCTCGGCCAATACAAAGTAAAACGTAGTAAGTTTGGCTTTAATTTCTGAATTCCATGCATTAAGTTTGCTACTTCAAGCCTCTTTCTAATTGTTGATACAGATTAAAAGTTTCTGACTGTAGAAAATGTCGTCTTTGGTAAAGGGGGGAGGAAGGAAAGTGGATGAGAAGTGTATAAAGAGAAGCAATTTTCGCTTTATTCCAAAAATAAATGTTCCCTCTTATGTACCTTCTTGTAGGTGTATTCTCAGCCCGTGCCTTGGGATTTTTATATCACACTTCAGTTACAGGAACGTTTGAATACTGACTTTGACCAAAGCTTCAGTGAGAATTGCAGCTGTTACATGTATCGAGACGGCTGTGCTATTTTGCACAGGGATATAAATCGCTTCACGCTTGGGGTCAGTACAGATATAAACAAAGTACAATTGCAGAAGACATGAACTCTTGCATAGGTACCACTAGTGAGTTTTGTTTGTCGTTATGCTACTGCTCAAGATAGTTTCACATGTTTAATCCTGCAATCTAGATCCTCTGTTTTGTCTATATACAAATTAGGGCTGTTCATTACAGCCTTAGAGCTGGTTTCTCATTCATAGATCATGTGTTTCTCACAGACAAACTTGAGCCAGTCTTTCACATTTTCTTTATTCATGAGTAATAAATGATCTGAGCCAACAACCACATGTTATTCCACAACAAGGTTTGCATCTAAAGCTCTTGTATAACTTGACATCTTTCAATGAGTTCCAGTCTTCCAGTCTGCTATAGCAAGGTCATAGCATTTAGTGCCTTGCTGAAGGATTTACATTTTAAATACAGTCTGGTAAGTGCATTTTGAATTGTTGCATATAAATAGGATACAAATTAAATAGTGATTTCAGTCTTCAGTTCAATTTCCTTCTCCTGATCTTTTGTCTATTGCTGAATAATAGTGCCTCCTAAGAGCTCATGCTGCTTCTAATTCTGGCTAGGCTGATCATGGGCAAAATCTAATTATTCTGAATTTAGGGTAGGACTGTTATCTCTGTACAGATGAGTAAGGGAAAAAAGCGAGCTATAAATATTTCACTTAATCTGAGGTAGAATGGCATATACATAAATGTTTATTCCCTGTTTTCAGGATGTTATTCGTGAGCGTAAGTCCATCACGGAGGAAGTTATCCTACTGGTTGTTTATAATCTTCTGGGTGTGGTAGAGAAGCTCCACAAAGCAGAGATTGTCCATGGAGATCTGAGTCCAGAGGTGTTCTTTCTGGGAGACAGGTTCGTCTCTTTGTATGAATATGGGAGAATATATAATACTGAGTTTTAGCTACAGCTCTTGTGCTTTTGTAATTTCTCCTCTTTGGTTGGCGTACTGATACTGCAATCCTGTTTTTTAGGCTACAGTGTATGCTGAAAATAGTGAAAATAATTTGTTTAGGAATAAACCTTTCTTTTGTTTATTTCTATAGAAATAGTATACAATGGTGTTGTAAAACTTAAACTAAACAAAATGTTTTTGCTGTTGCCTGTGTTCTCAAGTTCCTACTTTACCAGTGTTCCGGACAGCTGGCTGGATATTGTTAAATAGCTTGCCTTCTGGTTTCATGTATCCAAAAACCAGGAAATTATACAAAGGGCAGGTGGGACTGGAATATCCAGACAGTTTCTTAAACAAACTGCACAGCCTGCACTACAGTCCAGCTCTTAACTTGGTGCACAGATCTAGTTTTCTTCTTTAAGCGCTTTCCCATATTATGTTAACAAAGTGACATATCCCTTGGAATGTGATCTGTGAACCAAGTGTGGGAAGATAGTAACTTCGGAATGTGTAATGATTCAATTTATTAAGGAATTATGAAGCTTAATTCTTTCTTGTATAAAGCATTCTGAGATCTTGAAGGAGAGGGAGAAGTGCTAAACATAACACTGTTCTCCCGTTCCACCAACTGTATTTCAGATAACTGTAACAAATATCAAAAGATCGTCATTTTTAATCCTTTAGCGTTCCCCATTGCTTACCATGGAGATACCAGTATCATCTCTCAGCTTCAGGCTGCCAGCTGGTTCTCCAACCAGGGGTAGTCCTTTCAGCAGTAGTTCTTGAGCCAACCATCAGAGGGGAGCATTGACATAGCTAAGACTCACCTTCACTACGCTGTTAAATTTCATTTAAAAAAAAAAAAAGTTTGTTGGATTGTCTTACACTTCATTTGCTTCCTCTGCTCAGGATCTGCGATCCGTTTGCTAATGATGAGATGACAAGAGCTCTGAAGATAGTGGATTTCTCTCACAGCCTAGACTTGAGATTACAGTCTCAAGTAAGTTTGCCCAACAGCTTTCCAATATCTCAGACCCCTCATGGACAACAGCTTCTGGCAAAAAGTTCTCTTCCTTATCAGGTGGGTATCTATTTAGCAGGACATCTTAGTTCCTGTGTTTCCTTTACAAAATCTCCATTTTCTTAAGTTACATTTTTGCCAACTCTGGGGAAAGCTCTGATTAATACATACTGAATAAAGAGAATTTTTCATTTGATTAAATCTCTGGCATTAAGTGAAGGGACTAGCAGTGCTGCTGAGTGCCTGTGATTACTGTGTTTATTTAGGAACCTACAATAAGACCAGAATTTTACTCTTTGAAGTCTTCTTGCTTAGCAGGTCTCCAGATGATTCTGATACATAAACCAATTCAGACTTAAATGTGTAAAAGCACAGACAGTAGAAATCTGTAGTGGATTGCAGAAGTTCAATTTTCTGATGTTTGTTGTGGTTGCAGGTAGACTTGGTTGGCATTGCAGATATAGTCCATTTGATGCTGTTTGGGGATCACGTCCAGGTCTATCAAGAGAACTCCATCTGGAAAATCGGCCAAAATCTATCAAAGTAAGTCCTTTTGCAGAGGAGGCTGCTGGGAAAGAACAGACTACTTTCTAACTTCCTTCACTTTCTTTACAGTGGTACCGTCTTCAAAGCTTAAAACACAGAACTTAGTGCTGTTGTTGCCAAAAGCATTTGTTCTGTGGGGACGTAAATTTTGAAGCTGCTTGACTTGTTCATTGTAGCCTTAGTGCTGTGTAGGAGACAATTCTAAGCTCAATATGAGCCCAACAGTCCAGTTAGGATGACTTTGCTTTTTCTATCCTTTCAGACCAGACTGCTTTAGTCTCTCTTTTTACTTGATAGACCAAGCTTGGAGAAATTTATAAGTGAGTGGGTGGTGAGGGGAAAAAAAAATTCTGTGAGCATGTTGCTTTAGAAATAGAGATTATTCGTTTTTTCTGCCTTTTTCATTGTAGGCTCTGTTGAAGGGCTACTATAAGACATTGATGCCAGGGTTCTGTCTGTAACAGTTGCAGAAACAGTACACATGCACAAGAAGGAAAATAATTTAAAATTATAATTTAAGATGTATTGTTGTCAGCTATTAATTTCTACTGCTCTCTTTTAGCAATGTGTTTTGGCTATAAGATTACTCTGCTTTCATCTACCCTTTGTTTGTTCTTAGACTAAACACTTGTTCACTTTGTTAGTCACATCCTGCAGAATTTTATGCCTTCGCATTACATAAGGATTTTCCAGAGTGCTCTGCTCGTGATAGAAATTAGTTGACAGATCAGGGTCGTGGTATATCAGCTACGCTTGCTGTGTGGATGTACTCCTATAACCATTGCTTTAAGAAAAACTACCACCAATCTGGGAGTTGCCCGGTTCCCTAGCAACCTGCATTACTTATACCTCCAGTTTGTTGTATTCAACCTTTTTTAAAAAAAAAAATCTCATCTTAAGCTGTGTACAGGGAAAAAACGTGGTTTTCTTTACTTGGCATATATCTGTTTTTCTGTATTGTTTTAGTCTGGTACCAGTAGTTAATGAGGCTATGGCAGGCTCCTGTGAATACTGACTACGCGTGCCCCACTGTACCCTGTAGCTTTTGGGGTTTTTTCAGAGGACCAACTTACAGGACGGGGCGGTGAAGAACAAAACCACCGAGGGTGATTCATCTCTGAAGAGATGAATATCAATGATTTATAGGTTGGCAGTAAATACGTATGTTATACTGCCTTTGTTTCAGAAATACTAAAAAAAAGAAGGCACCTAAATCGCTGATGGAGATTGGCTTTTGCTCTTTACTGACCGATATTCTAACATTACATATCTTTGAGCTAAGTAAATCTGGCCTGCTCTGAAAAACAGGGCTCCTGCACATGAATTTCTATATGAACATGATCTGGTTTTTACAATATTCTGTTGGGATAGAGAGACAGATTTCTGATAAGTGCTGCCACTTTTTAATTTAATTTTTTATTATTTAATTAATTTTATAATTTTACAAGAGATTAAATTGAGCTACTGCAGATGAAGGCCACACAGGGCCTGAGTCGAGAAGGTAGAACAGGGTGTTGGGGACCTGATCAGGATGTGGGTATGATGAAAAGTAGCAATAACCGGAGCAGGAGGAGCAGGTATAGTAAGTCCGTGTTTGGAATACAAATAAGGAATTTCTGTTTCCCATCCCATCTTCTACTTTGCTTCTGAAAGTGTTATAGACTTATTATTCATCTATACTGATTTTTCAATATCACAAACTCCAAGAAATGTTTGTATAGGTGCTTTACTTACATGTGCTACTCAAGTCTTATCAACAGTGTAAACAGGGTGTTTCATTATGCAGGAATAAGGAACCTGCACTGAATCTCTTTTTTTCATTCACGCATAGATCTTGTAGTGTGTCTGGCTCTTATTAATTGATGACGTTTGCTCTAGTCAATTTGAAGCTTTCAGTGAATTCTCAAGTAATCTCTGACAAGTGAGTTTACTGCTACAGGGAGTCTTCATTCACCAGGAGAGGCTGCACAATTAAGCACTTCCCTGTGAGAAGAGCCAGCTGATGGATATTAATCTTGTGCTTTAGCCTTTGAATACGGCCATGTGTGGCAATGACACCTGCAACACCCATGAAGGCACAGGATTCTCTTTCCTGTTGCTTTTAGTAATTCTATCTTTCAGATATAAAGATCGTGTTATTTCTGTCCTTTCTGCCAGAAGTTCTGTAAGTGACTTGGAAAGTGGTTTGGTTTTTTCTTTGGGGTTTGGTTTTGTGGTTTGGTTGGGTTTTTGTTTTGGGTTTTTTGAGGGTTGTATTGACAGGATAACTTTCCTCAAAGAATGTTCTGAGAATTTAGGCAATAAGAAATAGAAAAAGGCTTCATACTAAAAGGCTGACTGGTGTTAAATGCAACAACCATAACCTCCTTATCTTAGGAAAGCTTTTAAAAAAGGACTTAATTATTTTTAAGTATTAAACAAACTTAAAGACAGCAGAATGACTGGTAGAGTCACAGATTTTACTACCAGTTCAACAAAACACCAAAGCAGTGGGGAATTGCAAGGCAAAGCACCAAATGGTTCTTCCAAGGCCAAAGGCGCTCAATAAAGCTAAATCCACTTAAAAGCTGACAGAATGACCGCAAAGCGCTTAAGTCCATGCTGCAGTAAAGACTTCTGGAAAGGCAGAATGTGAATTCTGATCAAGTGGGGTTTTTTTCATCTGAGCATTACTAGAAGTTTGACAACTTGTTTTCAAACTTGAACACAAACTTCACCTGTGCAGGGTTATGTGAGGTAGTACACAGAAGCTGTGTTTGCATTTCTAGGGCTATTTCTGTCACTCATAACTCTTTAGACATCCTTAGCAACATGTAACCTCCTCTGCCATGCCTCTTGCTTGTCTAAGTCCAAGAATGAAATGGCCTCAAGTCTTGCATTCTTTTTTTTTTATTGGGTCCTGTATGACTTAATTATTCCAGAAAAATGTAAGAGTTACTAGTATAATAGTACAGGCCAGATTCCTTCTGAGACTATGGCTGCTGCTGTTTTGTGAGTCACTTCCAGAAAGCCGAGGCAGATAACTTGTTCAAAAGCCAATGTAACTCCTGGCTCGATGGCGGGGGGGGGGGGAAGTGCTTCAGGAGTCAGCAGCAGCCCAGTCTATGGACGCCGGGGTTAGCGCCGATATCAGTTTTCTGAGACTTTAATGAATCAGTTAACCTTTTTATTCATGTTGTGTGGGTATAGCTGTGAGAGAGGGGATTTATTGCTATTAATTGTCTTTGAAATGTTATCTATATGAGAAGTCTGGCAGCTGGAAGGCAGGGGAAAAAAGTGAAAGTGGCTGTAAACCATTTTTTCCTATTATTTCTCTTGCAGCTTTTCTTTAGTATTGATTTATGAACTTAACGTGCCAGTGGGGGAATAAGATTTACCTCTACCCCTTATTCATGAAAGGAATCTGCCAACTTTGTTGGCTCGAAGAATGCTCTTGATAACTCCTTTGATTTAAAAGTGCTGTGGCTGAGTGTGAATGGTGGTAGGGATAAGGCTCACTAGAAGAGACAACTTTAAAAATAGTGGTTTTGATAGACCTGTGAAACAGCCTGTCTGGTTACTCCCCAGAAGCCTACTGGAGAACGGCCAAGGGGCTCGCACGTGTAAACTCAACAATACATTCCTAGTTTTCCTTTACATTTACTCACGCAAGTGGAATTATTATTTCAGATTTGGTTTTCCCAGGGCCTTCAGTACTGAATATAAATGGAAATCTTGACAGATGTGTCGTGTATGGAGACTGTTTCACTGAAAACCGCTCTATTTGTTTCAGGACTGTTGACAGTGATTTCTGGAGTAAACTTTTTGGGAGAATCCTGAATGCAGATGGTAAGTCCACAGTGCCTCTGCTGAGGGAGTTAAGAGAGGAAATAAGTGACATGTTTGACAGCTGCTTCCAAGAACGTCTTTGTGAATCCTTAGCTGCACTCGGAGAAACTTTCCTTTTGGAGAACTTCCTGTGATTTCATAGGGGACAAATACACGTTTGTATTATAGAGAAGGATTTGTTGTTAACTTTTAATTTAATTTTTGTTCAAATGTAAGCATGATCTGTGATTGTAGCTGTTTCTGCAATACTTCACATGGGACTTGCTAAAGAATGTTGATGTTGCGTCAGTGCGTGGATAACTCCTGCTGCATGAACTGCTCTGTGTCTGAGCGCTTTGCCAGAGAAAATTGGTTGTCATAACTGCCCCCCGCCTTTTTGTACAGCTCATTAAAAATGTGTTCAATACCAAGTTCACACTGCCATCTCTGAAATGTCTTTCTCGTATGTTTAGCTGGTCAGTTAATCAGTGTTTCATCAATAAAGTCGTATTTTGATAGCAACTCTGTCATATTAAACCCTACGGTCAGATGGTTTCAAGAGACTTGATTGAGCATCCGTGCTGGAGTGCTTCTGCCTGACTGGGACTAGTTTGTGACTGCTAGATACAAAAGCTCCTCCTTTGGTGGGGGCTTTCATAACCACACAGGATTTCCTGCGCACTTCAACACAACTTTAATGATCCTACTTGGAATGTGCTCCCATGGATGAGTGTCAGAAGAAAAAGTAGATGAAGTCATGAGTGAAAAAGATGCGTACTTAACGTTTTTGCTTCTCACTGCAAGTGTTTTTTTTACTTTTGTAGGGGCTAGAGTTACTGACTGGATTGAGCATCTTCCAGAAATGTCACTGAAGTCTAAATTTGCCATGTGTTCTGAAGTGTTTGCAGGTGTTTTGGGGAGGTTTTGTGGATAGATATTTGTGTTAACCTTTTATGCGCTGCATTATTGAAACCAATGCAAAGGCTTCATTTAATTCAAGAGAACAGAAGTTACAGGATCCAAACCCAACACCTACCTTAAGTGTAGAGGAACTTCTCAGACTTGGGATTTACTTCCTCACAGCTTCTCCCATGTATGAAAGGGAGAGAAGAAGACTGCAGCACTAGTAATTTCTTCTCTCTATAAAAACAAATTGTCTTTAAGCGCTTTTTCATTTAGTCAACTTTTTTGGCCATCATTTTGTTTGATTTCTCCCCTCTTTCGCTGTTATCTCTACATTCTGCTTGGCCATTCCAAGGGCTTCTCAGGCAAGACACGTTTCCAGCCACCATAACTTCACCTATTTCATAAACCTCTTTCAGCCAGAAAGCTTTTTGAGAACAGTCCGAACACACAGATAAGAGCTCTCAGCAGAAGTTCAGTAAAGGAAATTTGTTCCCCAGGTCTTTAAAATCCGTAAGTGAATCTATTTGTCTTTGCTCTAATGAAGTCTACTTCAAAGCTGAAACACTCTCTTATTACTCTTATTTTCACTTAGCATGTTTTCTTTCTGAGCAAAAAGTGTGCTAGTCCTCCATCTAATAAGACCGTCCTTGCTCAGCTGCATGAGAACATCTCGTTACTCTTCATGTATATCCCAGACAACACAAGCACCTTGTGATACCTAGAAAATTACTGAAGTTTTGTAAAATAAGAAACGCTTAGCAATGGCATTGCAGACTTCTCCATAAGAAACAAACAAAAATAATTAAGAGGATTCCATTACTGTATTTTTTAGTGATAACCTCACAAGGACTTCTAGGCCTGGACATCAGACGTAATTTCATCTTACCCTCTCCCCTTTGTAGCGCTTCTTGGCATCTATTGATGCCTCTTTTCTTCCCGAAGATTTTAGGACAATTGTGGTCTCCAAGCATCTTGTGGGCACGGCAGTCCCTCCTCTAGTTGATGACTGGTCTATTACAATGCCGGCCTGTGAGGACTCGGAACAGGGCTGCCTTTTACACAATGATTCAAAAAGCAATGCTTAGGAAAAACTTGTCTAAGGTTGGAGGCAGGAGAAAACCCCAACCACAACATGGCTTCATGGCTGCCAATGTGTGCTTAATAACAGAGAGTAAATAGGTTTGATCATGTTCGTTACAGGAAATAATACGGTTGGCATCTGGAGGCGAAGGTGCCAAGATGACTAATGGTTCCTGGGGGAAATGCCACTCACTTGAAATCTTACACATCCGTTCTGGATTCTTCTGTAGCTGATGAGAAAACATCAAACTCTTACTAAAATAAAATAAAGGTTAACTTCCCTAAGTAAACTGCTCTAGAATTTTCCAGCAGAATGACGTTTCCTTAATCGCATAGTTGGTGGATATGACACAAGTTGTGTGATGTTTGTCAATACGAATGTTAGTCAAACAAGGTGCCTTACTCAATTTGGCAAGTCTGTGGTTAAATTTCAGAGTTGGAAGAGCTCCGTTGTAAATGTAGATGACAGAATTGTAGATGATGTACTATTTCCATGTCCTAGAAAATCAATTATTATTCTTTTTTCTAAAAAAAGGGGATCTTCTAATATAATTTTTAAATTGGAAAATGGAATAAATTTCACGTAGCTGAGAGAAGGAAAAAAGGTATCTATGATGTCTGGGATGTTGCCATTCTTCTTGAGCCTGCGTTTTGTTTGAATACAAAGTTGGGTTTGCGTGTATATTAACTGGAGGTACAGCAACAACACCCTACTCTTTGGTTGCTGTGTTGGAAATAAATTTTCTTCACTGAAATGACTAATTAGATGCAATTCAAGTACAGTCTAAATGCTATGCGTAATAGTACACTTGAATAATATTATTATCCAGATGATGCTTTTTCTCCTACCTGGGTAACCTGCCATAGGAAAGTAATTTTTTTTTTATGCACAGCTTATTTCCCTGCTTCTAAAATGTCTCAGTAGTGTTTGTGTGTTCAGTATCACAGGTGTTTGACAAGAAAGGTCAGAAGAATTGAAGGGATTTGTAATGTTGGGCACTACTGGAAAGCACATACAGATCGTGCTTCTAAAGCCTAAGAATCATGTTTTTTCTTATGATCCATGTGCCAGCAGCAGCAGCGCTCTGAGCTTTACATCTGTCCCTGCAGTCCCGACTGGCCAGAGAGTAGGAGGGGAACAGGAGACAGAGCCTGCCCCTGATTCTATTTTATTCCTTGCCGGGATAGTGCTACAGCGAAAGGTTCTCCAAAGGCTACAGAAAAGGGTAAGGGGACAGAAAAGCTGAGCTTTTAACTTTTTCAGAAATTAAGAGCTACTTGACTGATGCTCTGGATGCCTCGAACATGCACGTCACAGAACAGCCCCGTGTGCTGTAACCCACCCGAGACTACGGAATACTTGGTCTGCGTGAATGCTGATGAGACTCTGGGATGTTTGTTCTTTGAATCAATTTGTTGGTGTTCATAGGGACCCCCCTTTCCTCTGCATCCATATAAACTGTCTGCTTCGCTTCAGAAACAGCAAAAGAGTGAAGGCGATAATGTTGTCCGCTCTGTTAGGTTAAGTGGAAAGGGGTCTAGAAATAATGGCAGAAAGTCATTGAGCCCCAACAAATGCTGCAGATAAAACAATGCTGATCAAATGCGTGTGAGATGTCCGTGTACTGTGAGTGGGGCAAAACCCCCAGCTCTGAGCCATTTTCTGCTCATTAAGCTCTGGTAGCTGCATCTGCATTCAAAAGAGTTGCTTCAGCTGTGTCTAGGGCTCATCAACATCACTGTCTACACCTGTGAAACCCAGATGATACCAGTTACCTCGTTAGTATTTATGTATGACAATGACCAGCAATGTTACAAAACCTTATTCATTCTACTTGACTATGTCAGTGCAAATAATAAGAAAAAGCAGATCTTGATAGTGAGGAACAGAAAAGTGATTAAAAAAAGCTGCAGAAGCCAACAATAAGAATCTAAACCAATAATACCAAACCAGAACATACTTTTTAAAGCATATTTACAGATATTTACAAAAAGTCTGTTGCAAGCTCTGACGCTAACTTGCTAATACCTTCCATCTTAAGAGATCATTTTAAGGAAATGTGTCAGCTAGCAGTACCCATCACCTGCTCTCCTAAAAAGGTATCGAATTTGTAGGAGATTCAAAATCCTAAACCAGAGGTAATTGGTAAGAGTATTTATCAGCTCAGATAGATATATTCCGATTGCATGAATTTCTGAGGCTTCTCCCAGCATAGGGTCTGTGTTAAATAGAAAAATAATTAAAACCCCGTAGGAGAAGTAATCACCAATTACTGACTAATCCATCGTCAGAGGTGTGAGCTCATACTTGTGTGAGCACGGGAGGGCACGTAACAGATTTCCAGAATGATCTAGAAACGGTTGCTTGCACTCTGCCTTCACGTGTGTCCCCTGTAATACTTACATCAGGCGTTTCTGTAGAAATTCAGCTGGTGAATAGGAGAATGCACTTCATGTGGCTGGTGCATGAAACCCCACACTCGTACTTACAGCTTTTGATATGAAGTCGTACAATTATACAACGTTTTAATGATAGTCTGTGTTATAGTTTCATATAAATTCAGGAATTCTTAAAATAACAAAAAATTGGCAACACATAAAGGATTGGATTATAGCAGCAGCCTTAAATTTATATGGGACAGTAGTTAGATAGTTTCAAGACCAAGCAAAATTGTTACGTTTATGACTCTTGTCAGGCTTTAATTCAGCAAAATATTTCAGAACTTGCTGAGTTTTAGACACGTACAGAACCCAGATCTCGAGGGCTACATCTTGCTTGTACAACAGTATTTGTCCCCCCGGTCTTCCAGACTAGCAACCCAGAGCTCCTCTTCCGCCTGATAGAGATCAAGGTGCGAAGAGCAGGAACCAGCACCTTCTCCCTGCGCTCGGGACACGGCCAGGGTGGGCTCCCCAGGCCCACGGGGTGCTCACACCCAAGGCATTGTTGGTTTCATGGCTCTCCTAAGCATAGGGTTCTTCTCCGAAAATTGCATTCTGGGTACTGTGAACAACCGATGTGACTGGAATCCGAATGCTTGGAAGGGTCTGAACTATTGCAATAAGCTGAATTATTCCAGTTTCTAATATCTTTATTTTAATTTGGAAATGGACTTCCATTATTTTCTACTGCTTGAATGCGTCATTTTGCTCACCACAGTCTTACATATGGTCTTACCTAGGAAACCAGTCTGTTCATCTACCTCATCGAAGATCTGCAGAGTTGAGAAGAGACAATACGATCACGCTTTAGAAGAAAATTTTAAAAGTGCTTTGGCGAGCTGTTTCTTTTATCTTTAGTCTAAAATTGAAAGAATCATAGAAGAAAAAAATCCTCATTATTTTTTATGAGGAACACTCTCACTTTTTGTGTCATTCTGGCTGACCTACCAGACCGGGGATTCCATACATTGATTAATTCTGCTTTAGTTCTACCAAATCTACTATAAATCCGATCCAATTGGTTTTAGTTCATGAAATTTATGAGTACTTTTAAAAGCAGAGAAATTACACCTCCTGCATGTGCATCAGCAAATAGTTCTAAATCTTTCCTCTGTGCTGCTGCTGATTTCCCAAATAATAAATATTCCAAAATGGCTTTGGGCTAAACTGTAGCTTCTGAGGTGTTGTGCTCCGCGCTGCGCACTAGTGATTTCCCCAGCGAGGCTGCGGTGTACAAAAGCTTAGTGTTCTTATTCTAAGTGAGTTATTTGACTGTGGGCTTGAGAATTGGTGGTTAGAGCCTCTCATTTAGCCTTGGGCTATGGGCACTGCACTTACATTAATGTGCGTGCGCTGAGAAAGACTGCCCTTAAAGATTGCTGAAGGAAGACGGAGGCTCCTTTAACAGTTTCATTCTCTTGGTTCTTATTATTTTACACTCCTTGCCCCTCTGCCTGGTTAATCTAGCACCATGCCACGTTTAGAAACTTAGAAATAAGGAGGTTTCATTTCCATTCGTTCTTCATCTGATAGAATATTTTAAATTATTAAACAAGCAAGTGAACATTGAGGTCACTCAGTGAGACCAGGGAAGAACGCTCTTCCTTTGGTTGGTTTGAGAAATATTTGTTCCCTACTCTCCTTTTGTAATAAGTACCATCCAAAGCTATTTAATTATTGATCCCGGGGCTCCAGCTGGGATGGAAGTGTGATTTACAAAGCAGGATCAGCAGCTCAGTGACACAATGCTGACAAAAGACAAATGTTAGTCTTGTGTTCTCTCTCTGTGCCTGAGCTTTTGTTTGTTTTTACAGTACTTTGGCTTCTCTTGTCGCGCAGTTCCTCCGAATCTCTTCAATTGTATAGTTCCTTTCTTGGAGCTAAACTAGTAATGTGTTTTGATGTAGTGTAATACTTTAAATAATCATTTCATAGGGGAAAAAAATGTTGGAGTATTGCAAAATTCAGTGTTGGTCCATTTCCTTGGTATCCAGGGAAGGCATTCTGGGCCATCCCGCCACACCGTTACATCTGCGTGTACTCCTGAAGAGCCAACCTGGAGTAGGTCTTTGTACTGGGAACTGAACTGGCTACAACTGGGAACTGAACTGGCTACAACTTGTCCTGTCGTTACTCTGTTCCCGTGGCTCCCCGGTGCAGACCTGCCGAGAGCCTGCTGGAAAAGAGGAGTACGGCAGGGATTCAATCCGACCGTCAGCAGGCACCTAGAGTTCCTGCTCTCTGTAGGGGAACCACAGAAGACTTCTCTTCACACAGCTTTAGCGGAGTCTGCCATATTCTTATATCTTGGAAACTATCGCTTAGGTCCCGTGCAACTAAAAGCAGCAGTTTTTCTATGGGGATGTAAAACATCAGTGTCAGCTGAAAGTAGCCTTGCCTAGCCTGACACAGAAAACATGGCTGGCAACTGGCGGGGGCTGCTGGAAAGATAGTCTCTCCTTTGCTTAACATATGCGGAATGTGTAACAGGAATAGGCCATTTTTATGCAATTAAAAAAGTTATTATTCTTCCTCATCTCCTGGGAAAGCATATTTTTCACTGGGTGAGCTAGACAACAATGGGAAACGCACTGTGATCCCGTTCTTGGTTCTTTGGGCAGATAATTCCCACACAATTGGACACTGGAGCCATCTTTGCTGCTGCCTGTTTCTGAGCGTTCCTTTCTGCTACACGTGTGCTCCAGGCACCGAGCTCAAAATGGTTTTTTGCTTCCTATCAGCTAAACTGAGATTTTTATCAAAGTGAGCAGTGCATCTATGTACTTTTAGACTGTCCGCAAATCGCTTCATAACTTGCTCAATTACAAGCTTAAGTTTCCGCGGTCTTTCGCTACATGGCACATTCTTCACTTTCTCAGGCTTTATGGTGGCTGCCGCAGCGATCTTTCCTGATGTATCAGTTATACCCCTTCCAGAAAGGGAGGCGTAGCAACAGAGGTGGAGGGGCAAAAGCAGAACAACTGCCCTGCGATTCCAAAGTTTTCCCTGCTTCCCTGGGGAATTCAGGCTGGGCCTCTGCCAATGGAATGGTGTTTGAGCAGTTGGACTCGTGAAGGAGAGGTAAGAAAACCATGCTTCTCAGTCTTCTTACCTATTTCATTTTGGTAAACGCCAGGCTGTTGGGTATTGTGCTGCAGAAGCTGTGGACGTTTTGGCAAAGCCCTCTTAGTGTTTCTGGCATTTGTGGTTTCGTTAAACTTCTGTTTCTGAGACAAACAGGGGTCCAGACTGAAGACCTGCCTCCCGCTGTCACCGTTGCTCCTGGCTTTGCACGGGATACGGGACAAATCATTTAAGTCCTGGGGTTTTCTCATTTAGAAAACTGGTATTATACTTTTATGTATATTTTCGTACTTAAATATACATATTTATAAATGTTTCACCTTTGTGGAGGAGAAATGGTTCATAAAAACAAGGTAACACTTGTTTTATGTGATATATTTATCATATTTTTGTGATGTATATTTAGCTGCTGGTTTCCTAACCTGCATCTGGATTAGTAATTCCTGTTGCTCCCCGTCACTGTGGTGCTTCTGGGCAGTTGACGTGTACAACGCAACCAGTAACGTTTCACCAGAACACTGGTGAAATGGGTTTGGGGTTTGGTGTTAGTATCCAGAGCGTAAAACGGGACCCTTGCTCTGACTGGTGCTGCTGTTTAAGCTGGAGTGCAGTTGTTCTACCAGCTGTTGAGATCCAAGCTGTTTTCTTTGAAAACTAAGCGATTTTTTTTTAAGTCAGAACTGAATTTTGGACCTCGGCCTGTATCTTGGTGAAATAATTCTTCTCAGCGTGCAGCTTTTAGGAACGTCACTGTCCTGTCAGATTTCGGTGTGATAGATGGTCGCATGGTTGGTTTAGGTCCGTACACATAAATAATACTCTTTTGACACCTACGATAGCTCCCCTGTCATCTTCTTAAACCACCCTTTATTCCTCCCAATTTATTCCAAATGCATTTTAATTTTGTTGTTGTTGTTGTTCACGTCTATGGTTATCGTCTTCCCTTTTCTCTCTCTTGTGTTTTGCAATTTTATATGCGCTAAACGTTCCATTATATGAGGGCTGCATCAATGTGCACTGGCACCCCATGTAGTCGAGGCAAAAGCAACGGTCGCAGTTATTATTCAAAGCGATTATAAGCCGTACGAAGCCTTTAAAAGAGCGGGTATCTGTCCCCTCTCTTTTTGTGACACGCTATTGTCTTTCCTTTCAGACGCGGCTGTATTTCGGTAATGCTGCATAGATTTTTCAGGGTAGAAGTTACTATACAAACAGTGTTATATGACCTCAAAAATAGCTATAAGCTGCAAAGCTAAATCCAGCTCTAATGAATGAAGTCCGAAAGCTGACAGCATTCACCAATTTCACGGGGCTCCGGATATTTTCTAACAAGAAAATTCATTTCTGAGACTTGTTGACAGAAACACAAGAATGGAGCTGCTGCCTTTGCCTCCACCCACCCCAGCAAAGAGTGGGGGGAGAAAAGCAGCTCTTTATAAATAGCTCTGTTCCTGTCGTATTTGTAAATTCAGTGCTTTTTGTGTCAATGACATCACTCTCTTCTCCATGGCAACTCCCTACGATGTCAAAACTGCAGGGCACCATCAGAGAAAACTTGAACCAGCGAACGAACAGGTTGATTCAAGATGATTTAATTAAGAAATAGTGCAGGGGGTGGGAAACGTGAGCACATGGGCTGCCGGCAGCTCCGGAGAGCTTGCATCTGGAATGATCGTCTCCGAAAATTCTGCCCCTTCTCTGCTTTTTTTAAGCGCTTGTCAGGAGGAGGAGGAGGTGGGTGGAAGGCAGGCAGGCATCTTACTCTCCATCTCCGGTGTGTCTGGAGAGAAGCACCACAGGTGACTAAGCAGGAGGAGCACGACTGACTCACTCCTCAGTTATTTTCCCACTCCCCTTCTCTCCCCCCTCCCAGCTTCTCTGTTTGTTTTTTAGCTTTAACCCAACAGCTTGTATTTTTCCCCAGGCCCTGATGAGAAGGAATTAGCAGCAGGCTTGCTTGTTACCTAACGTTCACAAAAATGTGCTTGTGGTTATCCAGGTGAGGAAATAAAAGCCAGCTCTAAAAGCAAGAAAAATGAGTTGTCTCTTGGATACAACACCTTTATGGGGGGGGGGGGGGGGGAGAAGGAAAAATGCTTCTCCTTTCTGAGTGTTGTCCAGGAAATACTAAAGTAACTGACATGCCAGGGAACTGTAAGTAACTGGCTTCTTTATCAGACTACCTATGGAAAATACCTAATTGCCTCACTGGCAGCCCTGCTGGTTTGGACTTGATTTCTAAAGCGACTGCAGTGGGGGGAAGCGACTTCCCTCGCTGTCTTGATTGCAGAATTGGATTCTGCTGGGTTCCATTTGGGACTCAAGTAGCAGGAACATAATGGTTACATCTGCAGAGTTTCAGCCAGCGTAAACTGTCACTGCTTCAATCAGCTTAATAAATCTGTCCTCATTTACATCCCTGTGAAGTCTAAAGCCTTAGAACAGTTTACCTTCCTCCTCCTGCAGGGTGCCGGGAGAGCTGTTGCTGAAATTTAGCCTGCAGAAGTGTCAACTTGATATTATATTTTGCATTTTTGAAATTGCGTGACATGGACGCGGGCAAGTTATGCCAGATCAGCACGACGCCCGCAGAGTTCTTGTGTCCAGAAAGGGACACGGGAACGCTTCCCGGGCTGATAACCAACGCTTTGGTTTGCCTGAGCGATGGAATGATGCTGTATCTGCTGCTCGTGCTCTGCAGTTTGTACCTCCACAGGGCACGGGCGTCTTTAATCTCAGATTCTCAAAGTGCGAGGCTTTGTTATGGCTGCGAACTCCCTCCCCAGCCCGGGGTGAAGCCAAGCCAGCCACCCGCTGATGTCAAGGCTTCGTCGAGGGGCAACGCATGTGTAGTCTTCCTGTGCTAGAGTCTCGGTTAGTGTCTTGCTCTTGCCTGTTGTGCGAGATGTCACTCAGCCCCAGTCCCGTCCTCTCTGCTGAGATCACGCCGTCAGCCCACCCGAAAAAAGGTCCCAGAAAACACCGATTCGCCGCCTTACGGAGCCGTGCTGCTGCTGCGGGGCTGCGGCGAGCTCTCCTCGGCTGTAAGCGCAAGCCGTCCGCGGCGTTTGCCCCCCCGCTCGCCCCAGCCCTCCAGCCCTGAGGCCGCTGCACCCCCGCCGCCCCCCGCGGGAGGGGGCGTGGGAGCCGCCCCCCCCCCCCCCCCGGCGACGGCAGCGCCCGGTGCCGGGGCTGCGGGACCCCCCCGGGACCGGCCCGAAGAGGCTCCGAGACGAAATTGCTGAGAATTTTTGCCTGAAGCCAGGGATGTTTCCCGTGTGGAAGACAAGCAGCGACCTGCAGTCAGGAGGAAGAAGGGACTGACTTCGCTCCAGAAGCTTTTTTCCCCGACAGCTTCTTGCCAAGGTAAGGCTGAGGGAGGCAGGTGGGCACCGGCGCTCTGAAGGCTAAAATTGGGCTGGCTTCTGAAATTTTTTTTTACCTTCCCGAGCTGTAGAACTGAGATAAACCCCTGGCGCTGCCTTTCTAGGCTGGGAATTTACATCAGCCAGTTAGAACTAATTTTCCGAGCTCTGAAGACGTAAAAAAGGGGAGAGGGGGATGCTTTTACCACTGCCTCTTGCCTGCCTGCGTTCCAGCGGGGAGTAAATGCTGCTGACCGTGCTTCTAAATCACACGCTTAAATAGTAGAATGATGGGCGTTGTAGGAACAGTGGGTGAAGAAAGGTAAAATTTAGTAAATATACGTGAGCATATGGTTTATTAGTTTTATTTAGTGCTTTTAAATATCGATAGAGTATGTGTTGTTCTGTAGGAGGCAAAATGAAGATGGTTCCTGCCTTGGGAACTTGAACTCAAAAGGTTTTTAATAGGCTTGGTTTGAAGAAATGCTATTGAAACAAGAGCAAGGAGATAGGATATTTTTTCCATCTATTTGATGCACCTGAACAACCAGTTTATCACTGCTGAAAACTATTTGTGGAAAGGCCAGAAAGTAGTAGAGAGCTCCTTGTCCCAGCTGCAGGCAACCTGTTTGAAGAGCTTTATTTAAGGTAGGACAAAAATACTTTGAATGTAGAGAGATGGCTCTGGAGAAAAACTGGTGAGTAACGTCTGAAAAATCTTTTATCATCAGTATCCCCTCCGCCCCAGTATAAACCAGAACCTGAAACTCCTCCTAGTTGGGAACCCTCCAGACTGAGAATTGTATGCTTAGGTTGTGGTGTAGAAATTATAGTCCTTGATTAAAGTACAGCTGAGCACGAATCTTCTAAAGGTGCTGGGGCCATTAAGGAATGCACTTGCTGAGCCTGGAAGCGCAGGGGAGAGTGGAGGCGTGAGTCTACGCTTTCTCCTTGCATGCTAATTCATCTCGTGCTTGTGTGCAGTTCCATTTCGCTCTTGGAAAAGGAATCAAAAAGCATAAAACATCTTATGTTTAGGGAAGTAAGTGTAGTTAGTAAACTTTTGCACCCAAAGCTGAGGAGGAAAAAGCCTTGTCGAGTCTGAGCGAAGTGATATCAAAATGATCCCTGACTTGTTGCCTCCCCTTCTCTTCCCTGTGCCGGGCGAGGAACGGAGTGATGCCGAGCAGCTGGGCCCGGGGAAGGGTTACCTGTGCCCGGCGTTCAGGCAGGGGACGACGGCCAGGAGCGGGTTTGGTGCCAGCAGCCGCTGCGTAACTTTGTGCTGTCTCGGCAGCGGGCTCTGCCAGGCGCTGGAGCAGTTAATGCAGTTGGATGCTGTTGCTGCAGTTTGATTCCGCTTTGTAGGAAGAGTTGAGATGAGGAAATTCCTGCCAACTTCACAGTCAGGAGTCATCAGTTCTGCCTCTGACACTTGGGGAACATGAATGAATAACTCTTAAAACATTAATCCAGGGCAGCTTCCAAGAATCCTGTGTTCTGAAGTCTAGAATACATTGTGATCTGATTCATTACCCAGGGACAGCCGAGGCTTTGAAGAGGTGTTTATCCAGTGTGTGTGGACACGCTGAAACTTCAAACTCCCAAAGAAAACCTGCCTTGGCAACTTCTAATGGTGTCTTTGGAGAGGAGAGGTGCAACATCAGAGGGCAGGGGAGCCACGCACGTGCAAGCAAGGCTGGAGAGGAGCAGGGAAAGCCGAGAGGAGCAGCAGGGGCAGCGTGCCGTGGGCTGGCGCGCGGGACAGCAGCAGCGAGGGTTTTGGGGGGATGGAAGATGCTGCCGCTTTTGGCAGCGTCACTTGGCATCGGTTTAAACTGGAATTCTGCATAACCAGTGTTAAGCACCATATTATCTTCCACGTGATGGTTCTTTGCTTTTGTAAAATCTTCTATTTCTTTTTGCCGATAGGATTTGGTGGGACAGGGGGCTTTTGAAGTTCCTGAGAGAACTGTGGCGGGAGGGATAAATAGGAAGAAGCAAATGATACTACTTTAGAATACAAAGCTTAGCGAGCTAGATAAAGGTGATCCTAATTGAGGAGGAGGATTGGTATTTAATTAAAACTGCTGCTAAAAACCAGGCTCTTAGTAGTAAAATAAATAATAGCAGGACATGAGTAATTCCTCTTGGGGGAATGTCAGAGACAAAATTACACTAATGTAATAATAAAAGGGGCGTGTGTGCAATTGCTCAGAGGAATAGTAACAGGATGGAATGATTTTTCACTGTTGAGAAGTTCAAACGTGGTTCAAGTCAGAAGGGACCGAAACCTGTGAAAGCAGAGGCTCCTCGGGGCTCTCGGGCCGTTTCAGGAGGCAGAGGTGTCGGAGCCACTGAACCCGCCGTTGATGCTGCGCTTGGCAATCCCAGCAGAGGCGGGGGATCGAGCTCCTGCTCTGCTTTAGCAAACGACGGCGAGTGAAGCGTGTTGCTTGCACTCCCGCTGCTCAGCCAGTGTGTTTTCAGTGAATTAAAAATAAGCATTTCAGGCCCAGACTTAGGACAGCTGAGCCATGTGTCATGCATCTGGATGCAAGAAAGGACGTTAACCCATCTTTTGCTTCCTTATTTCCCTCCCACCCCTCATTTCTAATCGTGAAATCATTTCAGAGCTGTCTGCATTCCTCAGGCTGTGATGCCCATTCTAGTAAGGTGGTTAAATAGCGTAAACTCATTAACCATTCTCAACTGAGTAATACAGAGTGACATAACATAATTTCTTTTCCATAGCTGTCTTGCGTAATGCTGCCCTTCAGTTTTTGTTGCTCTTTCCATTTCATCCTTTTAATTTCTATGACGTCCATCTGTTTACCAGACAAGGTTTAGAAAAAAAAAATAAAAATAATAATCCCAGAATACAAAAAGGAAAAACCACACAAATGAGCATAAAGGGGATTTAACAAAGAACAGAGGTATTGGGACACTGGAGTGAGAACTGCTGTTGCCCCAGGCAGGCAAGCGAGAGAAGATCCTGGAGACTCGGGGACCAGAAAAGCAGGTCGTAGAACGCTCTTCTCTTTATTTTCTTCCTCCTTTCCTCCCCCCTTACCCCAAACTGGAAAAAGAACCATCAACCACCTCCCCATCCACAAAAACACAACCAACCGCCCTGGAACAGTTGGCATTCTGGCTGTCGGAAAGCTGTCTTGGTTGCAAGGACTGGCATGCCCTGATGTAGTCGGTTGTTGGTCACAAAACTTCCTAAAAAAAAAAAAAAAAAAGAATTCATGTTCCTCTGGACTTGCTTAAAGTCTAACAAGGAATCGAACTGCTTCAACCAAAGAGCGCTTTGGAAACAGTTGAGTGATGTGTTTTTCCTCCTGCAGGTTGCCAAGGGGAAGGGAGAAGGTCTTGGGCATCTCCCAGACACTCAGGTTGCCGTTTGCAACAGCAGAGCTTTGCAGGAAACAAGCACGGCCCCAAAAAACCCAAGTTGAGTCAAAGGAGAGTAAGGTAGTAGTGGTTTGTGGTAGACGGAAGGTAGTTCGTAGTCTGCTCCGACGAATCGTGGTGTAACCAGACTACAGCTCCGAGCAGTGCCCTTTCTAGTGGGGACCCAGCTGAGGTCCCGCAGGCAGGGGCCAGGGGCGGGTGTCCTGCCGATGTGATGGGGAGGTACTCGAAACACCACTGCGTAAAAAAGATGTTGAAGTTCTTAAAACGAAACACACTGTAGTTTCTGCAGAGACAAGTGTCTCTGTGAACTGATAATGTCAACTTGACGGCTCTGAGCTCAATTGTTTTTTCCCCTGAGAATCTGGTTAAATTGGGCTGTCTGTAGTGTCAGTGTTATCTTACCGATGGCCTTCTGGTTTTCTGACTTTCCTCTCTGCAGTGCCTTATAAAGAGCTATATTTCTTTTCAGTTTTCTGTACTCTTGCCTTTTTCATTGAGATGAAAATTTCCATAGATCTCACTTGCTAATCTCTTCTATATGTGATGGTATTCCTGTTGCTGTGTCCGGAAGACAGCGCTAAATAGGCTGCAGAGCCTTGGTTGTGTTGCTAAAAGGGTACGGATCAACCGCTGTCCCCCCTGATGCGTTGAGGGTATGGTTTTTTTCTCACCGGTGCCAACCTTTGAGTCTTCCTTCAAAGCTGTGACTTCTCAAGACAGAGCGGGGCCTGGGGGTCTTTCCCAGCGGAGCTGAAGAGCCGAGATGGGGAGAACTGGTATGAAAGTCTTTGCTTAGTCTGGACCAGGAACAGAGGAGTTAATGTCTGTAGTGGCCAGAAGGCACTACACAGAGCTTAAAATAACCAAGATCAGGATAATTTGGCTTTAAAAACCATCTGGGGTTTGATTCAGTGCTCATTAAAATTCATAGTAGCCTTATGATTGGCTTCTGGAAGAATTAAGCAGGGTGTTACACTTTCTAATGAGTACTTTGGGCCTTGTCCAAGAAAGTACATAAATGCATACAATAATGTCAGAAATTAACTTCTTTTCCTGTAACATCCAGCTTACAATAAGACTCTTTTTAGGACTTGTGGAAGCCAGTGAAAAAAACCTCTGGTTTCCAAGGGACGTTGGATTGGATCTGAAGAACAGATGTTCCAGCTGACTCTGGAAAGAAGTCTCTCTGGGCAAGTCATCGCTGAGCCGTTCATGCTACGGCAAGCTGTCCAGTTTGGGTACACGCATAATTAATTTGCAGAAATTGGAGCTCCCGAGCGTGTAGTGAGAGGTGTGGAGAACCAGCTTGCAAACCTAGATGCTGTTAGGGAATATCTGGGCCATAAAATGAAAAATGCACGCTGCGTTTATTCCATTAGAAACCCCAATGTGTAAAGTAATGTCACGAGCAGTTTAGATCTTGTACCACCTCATCAACCGTAGGTGACGTTGGTAAACAAGATGCTCCTGTTTGCGACTGCTACTGAGGAAACTTGCTGATTTTTGACAGTTTATTATAAAATACGTGCTGTTTGGTGTTAACAGAGAAGAAAATACTAGTTCTGCAGCTTCCTCCCAAATCAGGAATTTGCAGAGCTCTTTGAGCTTTTGTGTTCTCTTCCAAGTTCTAAATATGTTCTCCCTAAGCTTCTGCAAAAACCCAGCCTGAGTGACGTAAAGCTGAGCCAATAACTTATTTAAAGAACATTACCATTTATTTCTGTGTCATTTAAAGGCAAGTGTTTAAAACAGTCGCTTAGAACTCGGGGTCACCTAAATTATCTGGCTACTTCTAATTTGTGGTCTGTGACCCCCTTCACAATGCGCTGTGGCTGTTCTTGGGCTGAGAGAGGCTGTTTGTTGAAGGAAGGAACCGAAAGAATCTTCCAGATGACTCCCCGAGTATTTCTGTAGGGAATCTTTGCTTAAGTTCTGGGGCACAACTGCTAGCCAGGCTTTCAGTTTTCATCAAAGTTCTGAAGAACAAAACAAGAAAATGCTCATTTTGAGCCTTAACCAGCATTTGTTTCTAAAGGTCACATGTGGAAATGAACGAAGTTAATACTTTTTTAATTTGAATGCGTTTCTCTGAATTCATTTATTTATAGAATTTATTTGGCACTCCAGAGAGCACATGAACAAGAAATGTGGTTTCGAATGAGCAGTTTGATGAATGATGATTAAGTAGAAGGTTAACAGAATTTTTTTGCTGATTTTTCTGATGCCGTCTTCAGAATCTCTAGATCTGCAGAAGAGGAGACACACCATTTTATTTACAGCTTAAATGGCTATGCCTTATGTTGCTCCATTCTTAACTTCTTTAATAATTATTATTACTCAGAATCTGGACAGTTCCTTTAATTTTTGGTCGGTCTGTCTGTCTCAGTGGATTAGTGATTAGGTTAAACCTTGAAGAGGATTCTGGTTCCGTTGTTCCCCTGTGGTTTCGCTCCTCGGAGCAGCCAGCAGGACCCAGACTTGTTCCAAAGGCAGGACATTTATTACGGTTGCAGCCACACGCCGGCAGGTCCGTGTGCTCGGGCAGACCCCGTGACTGTTCCATTTGGACTCCATCAATCAGGCAGTAGGGTTTTGGTGTAAAAATGTTCTTACAACACCAGAAAGAGCCAGCATGCTGCAGTCCTTTGTAACACGCGTTGCCTGACCGTGCGCACGTTTTCGTTTCTCATTGTGGAAACTGGCAGCGTTAATAGTTGCGCAAATGTTTTGGGTAGTTTGGAATTATTGTTTTTAATGGAGCAAATGGTGGTTGGAAGCTTCATCGCAAGGCCCCCGGCCTGTGTTCTGCTGAAACGGGGTGCCCCAGAGCAACCAGCGCCTGATTCTGTCTTACGCTAGTATTTAGGCTATCGGAAATTGCAGCCTGAATGAAGACTGGAGGAGAGAGCTGAGGATAAAGAAAGTAAAGGCTTCTCTACTATCAGCAAAGACCCCAGATCACTCTTGGTGGAGGCAGCAATTAACAACTTTTTCTCTTTCCTCTGTTGTAGCAGTTAGCGCACAAGACGAGGATGTCACAACTAACGTATTTTTCTACACCCTACAAATAAATCTCTTACGCGGTGATTATAACCATTAAATCCTTTGCAGCCCATCCTGTGGGCTCGGGTGCATTCCCAGCTCGTGGCGATGAGGGAAACGGAGGGTACGGTATTCTGACGGGCTTGTCTCGGTGGCAGAACGAGAAGGCCCGGTTCCTGCCTTGCGGGCTGCTGGGTCGTGGCGGCACGACTGCGTGGCCGAGCCGTGTGCCAGGCTGCTGAACCAATCCGAGCTGAGAAAGAAATTAAATATTAATGGAAGAAAAATGGAATAGCCAGGTTTAACCCTTCATCTACCTCCTGTTCCCTTTAAAAGCGCGAGTTTTTTGATGCAAGTAGTCGCACTGATTAGCGGCGTGGCGTGTTCCGCTGGCGGCTGTACGGTTATACCAGCACAACCGGGGGAAATGGAAGCGCGAACGAGCGGCACGCAGCCCGGCCAAACGCCGGGTCCGGCCTCAGGGACTGCAGGGGGTTCGAGATAAATTCCGGCTACTGCGGAGGGCAGTTGTTCCCAGCCTCCGCAAGTGGGATGGAGCCTCCTCTGCCGCGCGGAGCCACGTGGCTGCAGTTTGACGAGCACAAGCTCCAGCCCTCAAATTATTCCGGGCTCTTGAGAGCTGGGTTTGAACGTACCCAGAGGTAGAGCGTGACTAATAACAGCAAATGGTGTTAGACTTTTGCTACCGTTATTTTAGCCACTAGGAATTCTCTGGATTCTGGTTAATGCTTTTGCAATAGCTGCCTGACCTAGTTATTCTGAGCAGAAGCTGTAGTCTGTATTCTCTGCTGTCAGCCGGGGATTTCAATCTGCATTTCTATAGCATCTTTAAGGATCGCAGCACGCTTGGAAAAAAAAAAAAAAAAAAAAGGCCAACAGATTAAGCCGCCTCCGTTCTGTGGGAGTTAAGCATTGTCACAGTCATTTTACCAGCGTGCAAAATGACTTTCCCAAGGTGACCTGGCGAAGCTGTGGAAAAGGGAGGCTGCCCTGACCTTGTGCGGCAGCGTTGCCGTCGCAGGAGATGGCCCCGACTCTTGCGGGAAGCAGCAGATACACCTTTTGTAGAGGGTGGCACAGACTTGTCTGGTGGAGCATGACGTTACTTCTATTATAACCTAACAGGTCTGTGAATTTTTGCAAGCAAAAAGATCTGGAAGAAGTGCGCGATGGCTGGGATCCAAGCTGCATTGATAGTATCTGCAGGGAATGTCTACCAAGCCACAGGAATTTAACCAGTAGCAAAACAGCGTGTGCTGTGTTCAGGTGATCCTCTCGAGATTTAGGTTCAACTGCTCATCACTGGGAGTTAAAATTTTTTAAAGAGAGCGTGCTGTTCTCTTCCTGTCTTTAAGCTTAATCCGCTTTCTTGCGGATGTGCTCAGCTCGTGCTGCTCCTGTTCTCAGGCCGGTGGGACTCGCAGGTCCCTGCGCTCCGCCACCGGACCTGCCTGGCCCGGGAGAGCCTGGCTGTCATTCTGCCCTGCTGCCGATCAGAGCCTGGAGCAGCACAAATTTCCTTCTTTCGTGTCACCCAGCACATGCTGTGTTTGGCGTACGGTGAAGAGGGACGCCAGGGACTGCGCTGCCCTGCCGCAGGTGAGCGTGGGGACGTGTCCTCGTCTCTAACAGCGTGCAGTGCACTGGCAGAGGTGATGAACTTGCTAAACCGACTTCCAGTTCTTCAGCTCCGGTGCTATATTTTTGGGGGGTTTGTTTTGAACCGGGACAAAAAAATGGAAGCTGGGCGAGACTGTAGACCTTGGAGACGCTTAGACGCGCGCCGAACGAGCTCGTGCAGTGGGAGTGCTGGTGGGGCTTTGTCCTGCTGGGATCTCCAGGACACTGCCTTGATAACGTCAGCGACGCAGAGCAAGCAGGAGGAGAACCCTAACATTAGAGCAAGCGATCCAGATAGTGCTCTCTGGAAATTTTCTGCCCACCTCTGAATGCAATAGCCCCGGGGAAAGGTAGCTAAAATGTAAGCACTTATTTAAAGCGAAACTGCCTCTGGATTGCTCCCTCCTTATCTCCAGTCCTGGCTAATGTCATGTGTTGATTATGAGACTTGCAGAGTCGATTCCTATCTGGTGTTTCCTCCCACCAGTTGATGCTGATGCTTTGTGAATTTGCAACACACCCTTTCTCCTAGTGACCCCTTCGTCCCAATTGCCGGTGTATTTTTCACTTCCCTGGCCAGCTTACTCTGGATTTCAAGAGCCATGAAAGAGGAGAGGGACCACGCTGCTTTGATGGAAGAGCATTTGTGCCTTCTAGCAAATCCCCGAGCTCAGAGGAGCCCTGCTAGAAGGTCTGCCTCTGAACCACAGCCCAGCTCCATGGCTGGAACAGACTTAGTTCTTACTGGGGTTCCCTGAACGCAGCCCATCTACTGTGCCTCGGTACTGGGCTTCTCCTGGAGGCTTTGTTGATGCAGGTTCCCAAGTACATTTCTCCTGGCTTGAGGCTGAAACAAGACCTCGTGTATGGTAGAGTTGGCCTTGGTGTCTCTAACGTTATTTTTTTTTAAGGTTAGAAGTGCCCAGTCTTGCCTTTTGGGATGGTAAAACGTTGAAAAGGCTTTTTCTCACACAAAATTTTGCTCCGGTGGAGATGAAATGGCCTTAAATGGAATCTATTGCAGCAACAGCTCAGGACGTGAGGTGCTGGTGCCTTCCTGACGCAGTGACGCGGATGGGCAGGGTGCGAAAAGCGGCGAGATCAGCAGTTTTGATCTGAAATTTGTTACGCTTTGTGTCTGGGGAGGGGACACGGAGCGCAGGATGGCCTTTGCTGTGTAGATAAACGGGGCAGTCTGCGACGCAGGCGTTTAGGCAATGCACCCTGCAGCGCTTCTGGCTTGCCAGCGGTGGCTGCCATGGCCAAGACAGACGGGACCTGAATGAGCAGCGCAGAGCACAGCAGCCGTAGGAGGGGGGTGTGGATGCGTGTGTTTATATAAATGTGTGAGTATAATTATTTATATTATCTTGTGCAACTCTCTAGGTAAGAAGGGAGCAGTGGGCAGGGAAGGAGCAGCGAAACATTTCATAAAGGGACAATTGCTAAAGGGGAAAATTAGAGATGTAGCACTTTTACCGGGAGATTTTTCTTCCAAGTGTGTGGGACTGCCAGGACCAAACTTGTGAATAGAAAGACTGGAAAGTGTTCTAATTTTTCATTGAGATGGTAGGCAGCGGAGGTTCACACCAACCCAAAGCTGCCGTGGCTTCATCTAAGCTTGTGTCTTGACAAGTAAAATCAGGCTCTTCCATTTCTAAAGAACTTGCGTCTTGTTCTAGAAGACTGTCTTAGCATGTAAGCCCAGGAAACGTAATACTTATGCAAACCTGAAGGCAGTTCCAAGCCTGGGTGACTCCTTGTAGAATATAAATGACGTTTCTCTGTGATGTTCCCAAAGCTATTGTCGTGTAGACGACTCCTGTCCGACTGGCACATCAGCAAAGCGCAGACGCAGCAGGTGACGATGACGGCTTGCACTCGCCGTGCTGTTTCCTCCACACCTAGCAAGATTATCCTCTGTTCCCTCATCTCTGCTCCTCCACCACGCTGCTTCTGCCTCGCGTCGTTCCAGTCTTCTTGGAGAAAGAATGCCGTCCCCCTCTCGATTGTAGTCTGTTGTTCACTACTATTAACGTGAACTTCCCTTTTTTTGATTACGTCTGCGTATGGGGCCTGTCCTGTAGGAGCCAAGCTAATCCCCAGACAGAAAGGAACCTGGCTAACTTTATTTCCTATACCCTCGGGACGCTGCTGAGAGGTAACAGGCAGGAAACCTCCGTCTCTCTGCAGGCTCTGGCAGGCAAGGACCTGCCGCGCCGTGGAGAAGCGGTGACTGCGCTTTTGGGAAGGAGCCTGCCACGACTTAGCTAGCAGGTCTGGAAAGGAGGGCTGTGAACCTCCCACCACCAGCTGAAATGCCGGGGTTTCCTTTACGTTCTCTGTATGAACCCCTGTTCTTCTCCTTCTCCGTAGTATTCTTGTAGATCCCGTGTGTTCCAGCTAGATCTGCAGCTCTGGGTGTTGTGCAAAGATACCGCAGCCTCGTTAGGCGGGATGAATAGCTAGGAAGGAAAACGGGAATGGGGGAACGTGGCTAAAAGGTCGCTGGGCTGGCCCACCTCTGCTGGGTGAGCCCCTCCCGGCAGAAACGGTGACAGCCTAATGATTATTTGTCGCGTGCCGTTCATTTGTTTATTTTAAGGGCAGTTCAACAAAACCAACGTTTGAAAAAAAAATTTAAAAAGAACATAGTGGTGGGTTTTTAAGGGGTGGATTTTTAAGGCTTTTATCTCTGCTCTTTGGCCCTAAAAATATCTTAGGGTTAAGCCGGCATTGTTAGTGGTGGGGAGAGGCCAAGAATCCTCTTTATTTGCAGAGGAGCCAGAGCAGCTGATGGGTTTGCTGACATGGACTCTGCCCCGTCCTGGGCTGTAATCCCCACAGTGTCCCCCGACGATGCCCCCTTCCAGCCGTGCCCACCCCCTGTGCTGGAGCTGGTGTCCTGCCGAACGCGTGTCGCTCGTGGAAGCGTCCGTTTCCGGGAGTCGGTGAACCCCGCGGCAGCGCACGGGCAGCGCAACAGGATCGCGGGGTGATGCTGGGCTTCCGACCTCGCAGCCCTGACTCACGCCCGGCGACAGGGGAAGGGCAGAAGCGCCCGGTCATGTGCTGCTCATCTGCAATGCAAATAAAGGGGTGAATTCTTCTATAGCCAGTCGTAGAGCCAGCAATCCGAGCTTTCCTGCCGGGAATGGCAAGGAATCGGTGGCAGGTCCTGAAATCTGCAGCCAGGCGGCACAGGCGGAGATGTCGGGATGCGTTAGAAACTGCAGCAGCTCCAGGCCCCGAGGCTGTGGAGCCGAGAGAGAAGAGCTAACGAGCAAGTCAGCGCTTTAGTAGGTCAGCAGTGAAGTGGGGGGGTACAAAGGGTGGAGGGGAACGGGAGATAATCTCCCCAAGGTTCTTGCCTGAGACCCAGCAACCCTCGGTGCCCAGGTGTGACTCTGAGCTCGTTCTCTCTCGTCCCCTCTAGGGACCAAAAGGAGACGACCGTTGGAGAAGGCAGGATGGTCTCAAGGGGCTCCGCTGCCGGCATGTGTCGTTTTCCCTGGAACCAGGATCTGAGGCTTCTCCGCGTGGAGTGCTGCTGTGTCCCATCCGCTACCACACCCTGAAATCAAACTCGGCAGCTTGGGTGAACGGGGCACTGCACAAACATGTCAGACTTGCCTCCACCCCTTTCTCTTCTCCCGCTTGCTCCTGCCGTCTTTCTCCAGCACCTTCACCGGCCTGCCAGCGGATCCCAGCGGCCCAGCGTTCCCACCTCGCCCCCGGAGACGGAGCAATGAGGAGTCCGGGGTAAGCTCCCTCCTGCAGACGTGGGGCTCGGCACTGGCTCCCGTGCTCACTTTAAAGCGATGCCAGTGCTGCCCTAATGGCGCTGATTTGTGCCATTTGTTTCCTCTGTTTACAGAGGACTGGGTTTGTCAGTTTAAACTAACATCTCTGCTCCCCAGTGGCTGGGCCGCCACGGCTTAACCCCTTCCCTTCGGAGCCAAGCCTTGGCACGGCCGAGAATTAGCGTAATCATCACACATGTGTTGGCAGCGCCAGCCTAGGGCAGCGTGGGAGGGGAGTGGTTTGGGGCGGGGGGGTGTCACACAAATTTTTCTCTCAAGGGATGGTTGTGGAAGGGAAGAAAAAAACTGGGAGCCGGATTCCTTTGGGAAGGAGTTCACTTCATCTGTACTCCTACAGCCCAGCAACACCGTCCTCCAATCGGCTTTGCTGCGCGACAGCGGGAGCGTTTCCCTCCAGACCCTTCTTTCTCCTCTCACTTGGAGTTGTCCTCTACCGGCATCGTTGCAGCAGGACTGCCAGTAAGATCTTGAGGTTTTTTTGCTTTCCCGTGTCTTTCAGGTGGGCCGGCGCGTGGCTCTGCGGTGTCCGGGGCCTGGCGGTTTAGCCTGTTGACACCCGAGGTGATGGGGAAGGCGGAGAGGGAAAAAAAAAACCGCATTGTTGAATCTTGCAGGGTGACACACTGGGGTGAAGAAGGGGTTAAAAATTACTCTGGATGATGTTTGAGAAATCGGACAGCGTGTCAGGAACATGCACGCTCATTGCCTTTATGCCAGACAAAGCCACGTCTCCTCTGAAGCCTCCCGTGTCTGCGAGGACCCTCGCCGTACCGCGTGAAGAGGGTCCGGCGGAGTCACCGGTGAAACCCCCTGTGGCTGTTCTGACCTCCCGGGTGCCCAGCTAGCCAAGACGCGTTCCGCGCGCCTCCCGACGCCACGGCGTACTGCTGGCGCGTGTATGGGTGCGGGAGCGTATTCTGGTGATCCGAAAGCTGGCTAATCTCCTCCCATTTAAGTTACAACCGACAATTCTATTGGGCATTTGCACCGGATTATTTTTGCCGGGTGGTAACCGACGTACGCAGCCAGGTATTTACAGCTACGGAGAACAGCCCTGGCCACTAACGTTTCCTGATGTGTTTGCTTTCTTCTTTGCCAGGATATTAATGCCTTAATGTATTTTGGGACAGACTGCTGAAAAACCAGAAGAGAAGTTTGTGGCGGGTGAGTGCGGGCTCTCAGGTGAGGCTGGGGGATGTGCGCGCAGCAAGAGATATTTGCTGAGTCTTCCTCTGCTTTTCTGAGTGTTTGTGCTCGGGTAGAACCTGAGCCGAATGAGCCCCTGCGCAGCTGCTGGGGAAGGCGACGCTGCTGCACGGCGAGATCTCAAGCCCCGTCCCGCTGAAAAAAATCTCATTCCTGACGGTGTGATGAAGCTGTGTATCATTGTTAATATTCCACTGCCTTGGTACGTGCATCCCGTGTGCTAAGTGTGAGCAGTGGCTTACGTGTCTAGGAGCAAAGCTGATCAAATAGTGGAAAGAGCCATCAGCAGACAGTTTGCTGGATTAGTAACTGTGCCGCCAGAGGGACAGCCTGTTCCCTGTGCAGGGTTTGTTTCTCTCGAGATGGCTGAGTACGTCTGTACCTGGAGAGAATATCCTGGGTCCTGCTGCTGAGGTTTGCAAAAGTGAGAAACCGAGCTCTTGCTCGGTCACAAAATGTTTTTCATTCACGAGGAGAAGCACTATAAAAGTTTGGCTGTCCCGCCTCCAATCAGAAAAAAAAAAAAGAGCCCTTTTTTACTTCTCTGATGCGCTTAGGGAAACTCACAAGCAGAGAAAAGAGCTAAATATTTTGTGCGAATTGCTTAAAACAGCTTGGAGTAGCCTACTGCAGTGGCGAGTAAAACCTCGGCCAGGTTCCGTGCTCTGCGTTGCACACCGTGTTTTCTGCAGGGCGCCCATGGCGCTTTCGTGCCGAAGTTCCGTCGCGTTCGGGGCTGCGCATCGGTTCTGTTCGTGTGCGGGACGCCAGCTCTGAAGCTGGCGGGAGCAGCCGAAGGCTGGCCGGTACGTTGCTCTGCGCGGCCGAGGGAGCGCAGCAGCCCTCCCGAGCTGGGCTAGGGGGGCTCTGGGCTAGGGGACCGGTCGTCTCGGCTCTTGTACTAGCCCTGCTCCTGCGCAGGCTCGTTGGCTTCTAGGTGATGACGGTACAGAGTCGGTGCCGCGGGGTACAGGATCGGGACTTGGCTGGTGCAGGTCTGGTTTTTAAGGAATTTTTCAGTGTGGTTTCTGAAGCTGCAGGAGGGTTACCATGTGCCTCGAGGACCAACGCACTGAGATTCGGTCAGTAGCGGCGATATTGTTCTTTTGAGACTGATCTTGCGTTTGTCTGGCATAAGAGAGCAAAGTGAACGTGGGGTTATGATACGCTGGAAGTTCAAGTCTATTTCCCTCAGAAAAACCTCAGGGAATTACGTTCACCCTAAGGCTGAGCCATTTTAACTTGTAGTGGTAGTAAGTGGATTAATGGATGAACAGAGCACGGCTGTAGACAGCAATGGTTATTTATCTTCACTCGCGTCAGGAGCACACCTCAGGTTTTAGTGTATGGAGCGCTCTGTGAACATCCCTGCTCCCGGCGGGGGCTTTCCCTTTCCAAACGGAGCACAATAACTCACCCTCCCGTGGAGGAGACTTGCCTGCTGTGATTTAGGTTGCCGCATCGGTGTTGGCAGCAGGGAGTAGGAAGGCACCGAGAGCCAGCCAGGTTGTGGGGTCTGAGCTCCTCCGTGCGCCCCGTGTTTTGGGGCACGCTGCCTGGGCTGCCGTTTTCCCGTCAGTTGTCCCATGGGGATAACGCAAGCGAGCTGCCTCGCAGGCTGTCGACAGCAATTAAATATACGCGTGTGTCGCTTTGGGAGAACACGACGATCATAAGTAGGGGCTAAGGTGGTTTGGCGTTTGGGAGGAAGTTTAACTCCTGCGCCTCTGTGCCAGCGGGTGCTCTGGGGAACCGCTGGGGTGTCTCTGCCAGCCCTTCGCCGTGCCGCTGGAGTGAGGAGCGTGATCCCGGAGGTGTGGGATCACCTCTGCTGGGCCGGGTGCCCTTGCGAGCCGTCGGCCACGCTGACGGAGTGCACGACTCCTGCTGGGCTCCTGCCTTGTGCTTCCCCATGGAAAAGTCCGTCTTCCCGCACGGTTTGCGGCGCGGGGCTGCGGCTTTCCTCCCGTGACCCTCTGTGCTCGAGGCGCTGGCGCTGCCGCCCGTGACGTGGCACAGCGAGGCTTCGGAGCCCCGCGGAGCCACAGGACGGGGCGCCCCGTGTTCCCGAGCGCTGTGTTTGAAATAGCGCGTTTGTTCCCCAGATGCAGCCGAGTGCCTTGGCTCCCTCCTCTGCCATGTGGCCCGGCGTGCCAGATGTGGCCCCTTGCACTTGTCCCGACATAACCTCCTTCCTCTCTGCTTCGTGAGAGGTTGCCAATTCCAGGGAATTTCTGGAGACGGAACCTTGCGTTCTGATCTCGGTAGTATTTTAATGCTCATTTTGAATGGGTCTGTCAAACAAGGCGGAGGTGAGCGAAACCCTGTCTTGAAGCTCTTTGGTATTCTGGATTGACAGCAAGATGCAGCCACTTGTTTTTAACCCCGATGCGTCCTTTGTGGCAAGATAATGTCAGCAAACCCACGTGAAGCAACGCGGCGACTCTTCGGAGGTGGAGCAGTGAAGCGTTTCTGGGTAAGGCAGGTGGCAAAGAGATGCGGCGCCGCGTGGTTTTGTATATCCACAGCAGGGTCCAGTGTTCAAAAGGTGGGGAAAAAGGGTCATAGTGGCCTCCAGTGGCTTCCGTCTGAGCCTCACGACCTGCAGCGTGTGTCCGGCTCTCGGTGCTGCGGGGGTGTTTGTAAGCTGTAGCCCTCTCGCACACCAAACCCCCGCGGGGAAAAGGCAGCTCTTACAGGGAAGGCGCTGGGTCGCAGCTGAGGTTTGGGTGGGATTTCTGTCGGTGCAGCTGGTTTCTGTCACGGTGCCCAGACCTACCCGCTGGGGTCGAGACGAGACGTGTGGCCGGAGCGCGTCCCGGCGCCCGTGTCTTCCACCCGCGGAGGGCAGGGTGTGCTGGGCTTGGGGCTGGCCTTGATCGGGCGTGAAAAAGCAGCCAGGAGACGCGCCTGGAAGCTCTTTTAGGTTTGCTAATCTAGACATAGCTGGGAAGAAACCGAGCTAGTCTTTTTTTTTTTTTTTTTTTCCCCTGTCTCGTCTGCAAATGAGGGTAATGATTCCTTTTCCTTACCTTTCGCCTGTTTAGATGAAACTTCTCTAGGGTGGGGCCTGACTTCAGAGACCGGCACGATGGGACAGTGACTGTAGCCGGGATTTTTAGGGGACTGTAAATAATGGAAAGCTTTATTATTTGTCAAGGCAAAGAGCACATTAGCATTTGGGACGTGCCTGTACTGGTTTCTGAAAGTTCAAGAGGTCTTTTCTTTGCAAGCGCTTTTATAAGTCCCAGACCGAATTTGGGCTCGTATAGCTAAAACGCGCCTAAAAGTATGTCACTGCAGCGTCCAAAACAAGCTTAGCAAATAGGCGTTCACTGCGTTTCAGGTTTTAATCCTAATTTATGAGCAAGGAAATGGAGCGGGGCAGAAAGAGGCAGCACCGTAGCCTTCAGACCCTGTTCGGTGGAGACACGGCAAAAAACGTCGGGCAGTTGTGTTCTTTTTCTCCTTCGCCAAAAATAAACCCACCAATATAACAAATATGTCGCTCCCTAAGCTTATTTCTAATGTAATATTAATCTGTGCGCTCACGTGTGTGTTTGGGCAGGATTTAGAGCATTACGTGGGTTTGCTGCCCTGTTCGTGTGCTCCGGCGTGTGGCTCTGCTGGGGGCAGGGAGGAGTGGAAGGAAAGGCTTGACCCAGGGGAAGCGGTGGCACAGCGGGCGAATAGCCACTCTTCCTTCAGGAGGAAAAAAAGTACCTAAACCAGTATTTCTGAAACCTTCCAAACGTGGAAGGTGTCGATGCGACAAGGCTCTGTGCTCTCGGACCCCATTTCAGATCTCAGGCCATTTTCCTCCCCTTTCCCCCTTTCGCTCCCCCTCTGTTGGCATTTCTCGCTGTGTGAAGTCGCATGGAGGCTTGCGAGCTCCTCCGGGAAGTAACCTGTCATTTTTCTTTGTCTGCAAAGTGCTATGAGCGTTTATGGCTTGTTATAAATAACAATCGTGTCGGCAACCTCAGGAGGGCAAACGTTAGGATTTTAGCAGGTATGGAATGCAGTAAAATACCGTGTGCGCGCACTGGCACACGCATGAACACGTACGTATGTGCGTACAACATGCGTTGATAGATAGTGGCCTCTCTAACGTGCGCTGCCTTGGAAATGCGTTATTTGAACGGTATTACACGTCAGCGACCTGTACAGCAGAGCACGGACATGGGTTTTTCCTTTTAATGGGTGGGTTCTCCGGGATCTTCTTCATCTTCCTACTCCGGACTCACTCCGCGTCTTGCAGTTCCCCAGGTCCTGTAGGAAGAGTTCTCCTCCTCCCCCTGCCCTTGCAGCTGGCCGGAGGAGTTTGGCTTCGGGAGGGCTTGGAAATGCTGGGAATTGCTGCCCCCAGCCCGGGCGTTATCTCCGCTTGGGGCGGAGGAATGCAGGGAGCCGCGGCCGGAGCTGCGATGGCCGCGCAATAGGCACCCAGGAGTGAGTTCGGGTGCTGTGGCTGGCGGGGGGGGAGGGAGAAAGAGCTTATTTTTAACTGGAAACGGTGCGAGTCGGGCCGAAGCAGCTCTCCGCTGCCTTCCTGTCGTCGAGTGCGTGTGAGCGAATGCACCCGGCTCCGTACAGCGCGTGTACCCGATGGAGCGTGGAACCGCGTGGGGTGGCGGCCGGCCGGATGAAATGAGCTGCTTTGTCTGGCTGTTTGAGCTCCTGGGTTTGCGACGAGCGATTCCTGATAACGTTTATCTACTTCACACCCCACCCCCCACCCCCCGTGGGGTTGATTCCCGTGCCCTGCTCCTCGGTTGCCCGTCTCCCAGCCATTCCTCTTTCCCTCCCGAACTCTCGCTCCCCTCTCTGCCTTCCATCCTTCATCTTCCCACCCCTTCCTCTCATCCCAGCCTGACCCCGCTCCTCTCGCCCCTCCTTCCCGGCTCCATCCCTCCCCTGCTCCGGACCCGCCGCCTGGGCATTTTTTCCTCCTGCTCCCTGGCAGATGTGACAGCTGTTGGAACTGAATCGTCTCGGGGCGGCTCTATCTGGAGTTGAAAAATCTGACGTGGTTTCCCAGGCAGCAGGAACGGATCGCTGAGAGAATTTCAATCTCCGACTGCTTTTGTCTGGTGGTAGTGACTTTTATTATTTATGTTTGTGACATTTCTTGCCGTACAGTTGTCAGCAGGGAACGAAGGACTAAAGTCTAGTAGATTATTATAAAATCAGTGTCACGGTCTTTGTATTATTGTATTAAAGGGACGCTGTCTGCGTTTAAATACAGGTTTGGCTTGATTTGCAAAATCTTATATGCATAAAATATTCTTATGAATTTCTTATTGAATTAGAAAAGGCCTGTTTTATGTTTTTTATATAAACGCTCTTTAGCTGGGTATTGGAAATACAAATAAATAGCTCTTGCGTGAAAACCACAAAGTGAAAGGAGACTGGTTAAATACAGACCTTCTCAATGAAATGCAAAACCTGCACAGATTGTTACAATCCCTGGGATTTCAAATAACTATTTTTAGGGTATGAATTTCATTTGATCTTAGCGCAGTGTACCTTTAAACCACCCGTCTGGTACGGCAGTGTCTCTGTAATCGAAGATCGATGCTGGCCGCGTGAAGCAAATGTCATGGATACCCAGGGTTATGTTGCGTTCGGAGTCGATTACGTTTTGTGGTTTTGAAGATGTGTATTGTAAACCCATGAGGTAGATGCAGGCCATGTCAGCTGCTCACCCTAAAATTGACCGTGAACTTGGTAGATGCTGCTCGCGGGGTCTGGGAGGCGTGCTCTCGTGTCAGGGGTCTCGGCGTGGTCCAGCTGTTGATGGCAGGTGCCGTGATTGACTGTAACGGTACAAATACAGTGTTTGTGCTCACGCAAACTGATGCGCTGCCGTGGAGCCACCGTTCTGTTTGGGACCAAAATATCACCTGAGCTTTAAAAGTTTGCGTTTCGAAGTAGTGTAGCTAGAATCATTCTCCTTACGGGGAAACGATTGAAATGTTCAGAAAACAGTTGCTACTGCAGGTGCTGATGGTTGTGTGTTTGTAACGTCGCATTTTACAGGACCCCTTGCCACCTGAAGCAGTTAAAGAGCAAACTTGAAAGACACTGAATATCTTCTCATTATGAAGATGAGACGAGGAATGAAGCTGTGAGAGTAGAAGCAGGAGGAGGAAAGACGCTGGTTAAAATAGTAACGTTGCTCTGTCTGGAAGTGTCCCTCTTCTGGTGGATCCAGCGGCTGTCGTGACTGATGTGTACTCGAGGCTTCAGAGCTGAAGCACTTTTTATAACTCTGCAGATCCACTTCTGCTTTCCTCGGAGGCTGTGGAAGCTCCTCAGCAGCACCAGCTCTTGGTTTGAATAGCACTGACACCGGGAGCTATTAGAATATCGTTCCAGCATTGTCTGTACCTTTTTTTTTTCCTTAAAGAATTGCCTTATGACGTTAGTCTTGATTATTGGTTAAGAGGCAGCCCCTAAGGGGCCTTAGTGATGAGTCGCCGTGTTTGAGCAGTTGCAAGAGAGACCTGGAGCACAGACGCTCTCCATTAAGACGTATTTGGGTTTTCATTGGAACACGCTCTGAGCAAAGATCCTTCTGGCGGCTGCTCCAGGCAGAGCAGTTGCTTCCAGCCTCTTCCGTAAGTGTGTTTTCGGTTGCCTAGCCTTCTGCTTTCGTTTTCAACTGTAAGGTGTCTTTAGTCGGCTTCTGGACGCAGCCAGTGTTGCGATGGGCATTGTCAGTGCGTTAAGTCTGGATTTCGTCCAGGATGGATTGCATCATCACGGGCTTAGATGGTGTAAAGCTCCTTCTGCGACAGACGTACAGACACTTCCCGTCCCAGGGACTACAGCATCACGGTAACCAGATTTTAAGCAAGCGCGTATGTGTGTTCCGGATCTCAGTCTAGCACTAGGAAGCGAAGTCGTCGTTCACCTGCAGTCCTTTGCTCCCTAAACAAGTTCTAAGTGGAACAACCTGGAAAATGTTTGACATCTATTTCACTGTGGGGGAAAGAAGCACGAGGTGTGCTGGTTTTTGAGACCAGCGTCCTCTAGAAGTGTGTCCATATCTACACCACAACACCTTATCTCTGTGTGCGTTCTCTGTCTCTGACCCTTGTAAACGTTTATTCAGCACAAATGGGTAGAAGCTGAGGCCCTGTACAGGGGAAGAGTGGTCACTACAAAGGCCAAAGTCCTCTACCTGGTTCCAAGGACGAGGTGGCATTCATTGCTTTAAGCAGTATTAGTGAGAGGCAAATGCTATAACATTAAAGTTGTCAGTGGACAGGGAAGAGCATATACTTTTATTTTTTTTTTCCTACTGGTGGATATTAATTACTTTAAAGAAACCTGTACAGCTTTTTCCCAAGCTAGAGAGCCTTAGGACTGAACTACCTAAAGCATTTTGGCACTGGGTCTCTGTTTTGTCTCATCTCTCTGGTGGCTCTCGCTGCGCAGTTCACCCTGGGCGTTGGCAGAAGGCATCTCGGGGAGGAGATGATGAGCTCTGGAGCGCGCCAGCTCCATTGCGTCCACACAACAGCAGTCTGCCCGTTAAACGTGCTTTTCCAACAGCAAATAGGAAAATGTGACTTGGAATACTTGTAACTTTAAAGCCACCGAGCCAGTCGACAGAGTCATAGAACAACTCGGGGGAGAAGGGACGTCGAGACATCCCTGTCCAACCCCCTGCTCAGGGCAGGGGCTGCTCTGAGGGTCAGACCGGGCTGCTCAGGGCTTTGTCTTCAAGAGCAAATTTGCTCTTGAAAACCCCTGGGGATGGAGACCGCGCCGCCTGTCTGGGCAGCCTGCTCCAGTGCCGGACTCTCCTGGCCACAAAAAGGTTTTTCCTTCTTTCCAACCGTGACCTCTCTGGTGTCGGTTCACGCCTGCTGTCTCTGACTCCCATCGCTCTCCACTGTGAAAGCCTCCACAGAAAATCTCCCTACCTCTGAGCTGTTCCTTCATGGGAAGAGTAACTTCCCCCTCACCCTGTCTTCCCTGTCTGTCTTTTGTGAAGGGGTTGTGTCCATCCATCCACTTATTCAAGGTTTTTTTTTATTCTGGTCCTCCACTTATTCAAGTTTTCCTGTCATTTTGACAGAGCGCGGAGCTCTGGTTCTTCCCTTTCCTTCATATCTTCCCAGTTTCAAAAAGGTCTAAAACTTTTTGCTTTCTATCTATCTACATCTCTTTTATTTATTTATTATTTTTTGGGGGGTGCAGGGGAGGTATAAAGTCTAAATTCAGGTTTTGAACTTGTCTCCTGTTTGGGTGTATTTAAGTGTTAGCTGGTTTTGGCTTGTTGCAGTCGTAATGGCTGTTCACACAAACTGTCTCTCTTGTCCCCCAAGGGAAAGGAATCTTAGTTTTTAATTTTAGCTCCTTCAGCTACCTGCTGACAGTTTGATTTCCACCTACCACCTCCTCTCTCTCTCCCAAGCCCTCTGCCGAAGCTAGAAAAACCGAGATCCAAAATCAGCCTTGGGCAGCTCTTCCTTTGGCAGCAGCTCTGTCGTCTTTAAAGGGGAATTAAATGTATGTGACTTGCTTGGGGTAACCAGTGAGGGGAGAGCCTGGGCCCTCTTCGTAACCACCCTTCATTCCAGGCTTCTAGCGGAATCAACAGCATCTTCAGTGGCTGGACTCCAAAGCCATTGAGCCAAGGTACAAGCCTGTGAAATGTAAATAGGTATCTCTTACGTGTATTTAAAACACTTACATCGGGCGATAAAAATTTGTAGAAATGAGGGAAGCCAAGTGGTAGGAGATCAGCTATAGGTGTACCAGGTGTGTGTTTCTTTTCTGAAACAGGAGGGCTGTGGGCAGAGCACTAACAAGGGCACTGGAAGTCCTCGCTCAGCCGCCCGCCTGCTGCGTGGTCCTGAGCGAGTCGTGGCTCTCTTGTTGCCTCTGTTTCCTCATCCGTAACAGCAGATGATCAACTCTGTTGTTAAAGTGCTTGTCACTGGAGAATATTCTTAACACGATGCAATTAACTAATATAGTTGATACGTGACATTACTGAGTTGGCTTATCGGACCTAGACACGCAAGAGCACTGACGGCATTGTCTTCTCTGGTTCAGGCATCATGTTCCGCAAGAAGAAGAAGAAACGCCCGGAGATCTCGGCTCCGCAGAACTTTGAGCACCGTGTCCACACTTCATTTGACCCAAAGGAGGGCAAATTTGTGGGCCTGCCACCTCAATGGCAGAACATTCTAGACACGCTGAGGCGCCCCAAGCCAGTGGTAGACCCTTCAAGGATCACCAGGATGCAACTCCAGCCTATGAAGGTAAGAGAGGAAGACTACTCTCCCCTGTCCCTTGGGCTTTGCTGTTCCTTGGGGAACGTTTCCATTGCCCCATATATGTTCAAAAGGGGCTAGGGGTGGGATGTGTAAGGAATTCAGTGGATAGCAGCGTCTGGGCTTTGATAACACTGTCTTTTTTTGTGGCAATAGTAACCTCATCAGAAATAGGGACAGTAGTGTCACTGCTCAAACCCCCAGCTGGCTGCCGTCACCACAAGAAGGACCTGTGAAAGCTCCCGAGGTAGCTGCCGGGGCTGGGATGTGCTCGGCTGTTGTACAGGGAAGCAAAGAGTGGAATTCCTGGGGAGACCTGCTGTAGCAAGTTTGTTGTTCTCGTGCGTGAGCAGGTTCGGCTGGCGATGAGGCTGACAGGGAAGCCCGAGCAGGGGAGAGCGGGGCAGCGCTGGCTCACTCTCCATGGATGGCTGGGTGAACGAGGGACAACGGGGAGTGGGACTACAGGAGGGTTTAGGCTAAAAGAGTTTATAACGGGCAGTTTAACAGAAATTGGGATGTGGCAAACAGGAGAATGTCCTTAAAGCAAGTCCTTCGGCAAGGAGAAACGCGTTACTGGTCCTTGTAGATGGGTGGATTTAGATGTCTGGCTGGCCCGGGTGGTGTGACGGCAATCTGGGCGACGGCATCTGGAGAAGGGGGTGTTCCTGAGTGACTGCGGGGACCTCAGTGTGGAGAGAGGCAGATCCACCATGACCCCTTGGAAAAGGAAAGGAAAGATGGTGACAGAATTATTGTGTTTAAAGCCTTGCTAGCCTGTGGGAAGTTTCTGTTCCCAGGTTAAAAACCCTACAGGGGCCTAAAAACGGAAAGGTAAGTTGTAAAATAGAGATGTTACTGCCTGGATTTTAGGAGGCACATAAAAGAAAGCAGTTGTCTCTCTGATTGATGTTTTTAGCTTTTCGTGTACAGGTGCTTAAAACGTGGGCACTAAATGGGACTGCATTTTAGTATAATGCAAGTATTAATGCAACATCAAACCTGCAACTTAAATGGCACATCAAGATCTTTGAGGAGAACGCTGCTTTAGAAAGGAAGAACTTGCTCAGGAATAACAGATAAAAGAAAAAGGGAGGAGGTATTGGCTTCTGTTTTATGGTGTCCTGAATGTGCTTTGAGGTTCAAAATGCAGTAGGCGATAGGACCACAATCCAGAGAAGAGACAAAAATGTGTAATAAGAGACTAACTTGGTTAGATCAGGAGCTCTCTAATGAGCTTAAACTGCGGGAGGATTGCTCAGACGGGTGGAAACTGGGTCAAGTTGTAAAGGGCAAATAGAAAAGAAATTTATGTAGGGACAGAACTGGAAGGCCAAGGCACAAAAAGAGATGTTATTCTCAAAGAACATAAAGGGCGCTAAGGAGACGTCGTAAGTACACCGAGGAGGAGACGGAGGGTGAAGGAAAGAATTTGTGCACTGCGCATTGTGGAAGAAAGTTAATAACAGACGACACTGAGAATTCTTAAATGTTTAATGATTTTTCTTCAGTCTTTATTGAAAAGGTTAACTACGATCAGTGGGCTAACGCAGTTAACGCGAGCGTGAAGGGATAAGAACGCAGGCTAGAATAAGAAAAGAACATGAGCAGAAATGAGCCTTCTTAGATAAGTTACATATTTTCACGTCGGCTGGGCCTAACGAAATTCAAGGGATTGCAGATCAGCCAGAATAATTTCAGTTCCCAGAAAGAGACTGGAACAAATAAGCAAGTAATCTATCTGCAGCCACTTCCTAGGAGATAGCAGGGTAATAGCTACAGCCAGCATGGATTTATCAGGAACAAATCGCGTCAAGCAACCCAATTTCCATCAATCACAAGGTATCAGGCTTTGGGTCAGGGAGAAGTGACGGCTCTCTCCTGTATCTTGCCTTCACTGGGGCTCTTGCGCTGTCCCTGTGGCGTTCCCAGAGCAAACTGAGCAAGTTTTCTCAAGTATTAGGAAAAGCAAACTCAAAAGAATAGCGTGAGGCATCGCTGTCCAAATAGAAATGTGTGTGAAGAGATTTACTGGAGTTTGTCCCGAGTCTGATACTGGTCGGTGCTTTCATGTACGGCTTATTAAGCCCGTAGATGGTAAAATCTGAAAGGAGGTGCAAATCTTTGAGGAGAACAAGGATAGAATACCCAACAGTCTTTAAAAACTAGAGAAGAATCTTAAACTAATACTAGGGGTTTTGACCCAGTGAGTCCAAGTGCAAGCACTCTCTTAGACTGCGCCACATAATTGATAATTTCTGGTAAGCTCCATTTGAACCAATTCCTGTTCAATGATACCAATCAATAGTAAGATTTTTATTTTTTTTTTAAGTGCTAATTGTCCCTATTAGGCCGAGCCCTTATACTTAGAGTCCTGGATTCAACTATTATAGTTTATCCTTTTTTTGACGTGTACTACGTGTAGCTTGTGAAAGGTTGCTTTTCTTTTTAAAATTATAAGTTCTAAATCTTGGTCAGTAAGGCATGATCTTTTTGAGAGCGCTCCGTATAGATTTGGCTCAAGTTTGGATGTTTCTTCATTAATCCGATGCAGTCTTTAAGCACAGATGCGAAGTGCAGCTAAGTCTCATCTCTGTCCACTGGGACAGGACTGACTTAACGGAGAAGTGCAACAGGAGTGACTTGAGTCTAATTTTAGGAAGTTTTTAACTAGGAGGTGAGGTGAGCTCTGGAATGGATTTTCTAGAGAGGCCGTAGCATCTGTTCTTGGAGATTTCTTACTTTGAGAACGTGTTAGATGCAAGTCTTCTGGAATGACTTCTGTCCACCTTCGTTGGACCAGCTGGCCTCTGGAGATTTCTTCCAACATCATTTTGAGTTATTCTTTTTCCCAGTTTGTAGAAATGCCGAACCACCAGCGAGGGTGGGAGGAGGGCCTCGTTCTCTCCCAGGCGTGAGGGTGCGGAGGCATCCTGCCGAGTGCCCCATCACCCGGGGGTGCGTTACAGCTCGCCCTGCTCAGACTCATTGAGGAACTGGTGCTCCTCATTGAGTGCCTTGCTGAGATAAGCTGGTACGTCTGGCGTTTCTAATGGATTAACTGGAACGGACGGAAGACTCTTCCCACCCAACTGACAGATTTCCGAGACTGGGCTTCTGACCATTTCCTTTTGGTGGTTTTTTTCCCTGTTGGGTTTGGCGCGCAAGCAATGGGAAGAGTTGGAGGGGTTGGTGTCCTCAGCACGCCATGCGGAGGAAGGTGCCCGTGTGTGCGGAGGGAGGGGTGTTGGTGGCAGTCGGGCTGAAGAGCAGAATGTGATGTCCGTATGATGATGTGTATGCAAGGATACGACCCAGATTGTCCTTTCTTCACCTTGTTTGGCAAAACCTTTCTATTCTGCCTCTCGTTCTCAGACGCTGAGCAAACGGGGTGCTCATTTTGTGCACTGTGGTGGCATTCTGTTGAAATTACTGGAGCTGCTGTTTTGCACCAGCTAAATATTAGGCTCGATGTAATTAATTCAGCATCTTTAGAAGATCCCTGGAGCTCAGTTAGCAAACAGGAGATTGCCACCGCTCCAGGGAAGGATTTTCCTCAGGCGGAGATTTATGGAAGTGTAGGAGTGATCCTATGCTGTGAATTTCTGTGAAGAAATGAAACATTTTGGTTCCCAGCAGTAAAAAGCCTTCTGTAAGCTTTTCAGTTCCAGAATAAACAAGGTAGAGCACTACACAACATACCGACAGCTCCAAGTGTCGTACTGGTGTAGTGCTGTTGCGTCTTTGGATGGAAGCCTTGTTCTTCATGGCTTGCTTACGGGGCAGTTGTGAGCTGTTGTGACCCTTTGTCCATCGTTTTTAATTGTAATGGCTTGGCAGAACAGAGGAGGGACGCAGTGTTGGCTGGTCAGGATTAAGATGCGTTAGCAAAAATTGCAGAGAACCGGACTAAAGGAGGCTGACTACAACGTTATGGAGAGTGGAACAGGGGAGAGACGAACCTTGTACTGGAATAGCAAGGTGATTTTTGCGGATGGAGCTTAGGGCATGCTGTAACCTCTGAGAACTAATACCCTGGGGAGGTTGTTGGGGCTCTTAGTGATGTAGCGTGGCACAATTTCAGCACAAGAGAGTCCGGAGTGCTAAAAACATCCCAGTTTTGCCATAATGTCCTTCAGGATGTGAGCGCAGCAGCAGAATTCACTGTTCTGGCTGAAAGCGCTGCTGCCTCTGACAGAAGGATGTAACCCAGGGATTCCTTGGGGTTTTTTTCTTCAGTAAAGGACAATTAAAAAAAAAAGACAGAAAGAAGCATTTCTCTTTTTCCCTAAATTCCCTGGGTAATTTTTGGCTAGACAGTAACCTTTGTCAAGATAAACTGAGCCGTAATTTTTCCAACTCTGACTTTTCTTCCCCCCTCTTCCCGGTATGTCTCAGACGGTGGTGAGGGGCAGCACTGTGGAAGTGGAAGGCTATATCTCCGGGATACTCAACGACATCCAGAAGCTTTCTGCCATCAGCTCGAACACCCTGAGGGGAAGGAGCCCCACCAGCAGGAGGAGAGCGCAGTCCCTCGGGCTGCTGGGGGAGGACAGACCCCCGGACATGTATCTTCAGAGCCCCGAGGCTGACTGGGCAGACAGATACGGAAACTACCTCAATTGCAACGGTGGGACCAAGGTGACCCGGCGGCAGACTATGTGGCCGGATTACAAACCCCGCCTGGAAGGACAGTCCCACCCCAACGGGATGGTGGTGAAAGCACAGTCCCTCGGGCCGTCGGAGTTCCAGGGCGCCGACGGGAGCTGCCTCCAGCGTGTCCCTGGCTTGCAGCACATGGCAGCGCTGCCGGGGGAGAGCGAGAAGATGGGAAGAAAGGGCTCGGAAGAGTGCTGGCCTCAGCCGTGTGCCCTCCGGCAGGCGAACCCCAGGCCGGCAGGGGAGGGCAGCCCCAGCGCCAAATCCAGGGAGAACAGCTTGAAGAGGCGGCTGCTGCGCAGCGTGTTCCCCTCCTCCGGCGGCTCAAACAAGCCGGGCCCTTCCCTCCAGATAAAGGTACAGTTGTTCGGTGTTCTTTTGGGTGAGAGCGGTGTTGACTTCACGGTTCCAGAGGTTACTCGCGCAGCAAAAACCAAATGTAATTGCAAACATCATGCAGCCATCTGTTATTGTTATGATTAACGCTGGAACCAAAACGGTCCCGGACAGGGGAAGCGTGTAGTCCCCCTCACAGGGTATTCTGGTGGGCACGGCTCGGGACGGCAGCCAGGTGTCCGGGAGAAAGGCTTGTTCTTGGAGCCGAGCTCGCGGGGGCGTCGGATGGGAGGGAGGGAGGGGACTTACTCATTTTTGCCCGCCTGTAGTAGTAAAGGCACAACTTCAAATGCCGCGATGCCAGCACAAACGTGCTTTTGCCATTTGGGAAATTGCCGTAATTTACATTAGTAATGTATCCTTTTGCCTGTGCAAAACAGAACTACCTTCTTGGTTATAGCCGTATCTGCCAAGCCGCCTACGGTGGGAGCGTCAGCGTCGGCACCCGCAGTGCTGTCGGTCGGGGGATCCGACTGTTGGTAGGGCAGACCTGGGGTTATCTAGTCCCTGCTCCAGCGAAGGATCTGCGCCATCGCTGGCAATTGTTGACCTCGGCTGTTCTTAACAGCCTCTGATGATTAAAACCTTCCTCTGCCTCGCAAATGACTCCATGATCTGAAAGGTCCCCACCAAGCTAGACAATTCTGGGAGTCTGTAATTCTATGGATGGAGGCGATGATGTGTAAGTGTGACATGCAATAAATGCATAATTGCAGGTGGCATGGAAAGGGGGTACAGCGGGCTGAAAATGGGGAGGTGGGTGCCTTGACAGGCTGCCCACGGTCGCCGTGGGAAGCTTGAGCGCTCTTCCCTTTCAACCTAGTATGGAGGGGAACGGGAGAACCAGCAACATCTCAGAACCTCCAGAGACCGAAAATGCGTATGCAGGGGCTGTCGGATTACGGGAGCAGGAAATAATTCTTGCGCGTGGTTAGACAAACGTGTGTCAGCTTGCGCGCGTGTTCTGTGCCCTTTCGCGTGCTCTAGGTTATATAAAACCTTTTTTTTTTCCCCTTCTCTCCTGAGATAAAGCAAGAGTTGGGAAATACATACTTGGCTTCCCGGAGCGTGTCCGTGCGGGGGTGGGGGGGGAAGTTCTCCTGACGGGCAGCTCGTGTTTGCGCTCCCGCACCCCCATCGCCTCCCGGGGCCTCCGTGTGGCTGGAAACGAGCGGCGTGTCTGCCAGCCTCCTGCAGGCGTTACTGTTGACAAAAATCCTTGATTAAAACCCAAAGTGCATAGAATTAAGTTCTCTACAATTATTATCTGTCTGAGACAGAGAAAATGAGTGCTCTTTTAAATATTTTTTTTTTTATTGGCAGGTTTTTGGTTCCCGTACCCATATTATTAACTTTATTAATAATCTGTCTGAATTGTGAGAGACAAAAATCTCGTTGCTTTGAAGTTTTTATTTTGCCCTATAATATAAATGATTGGCTTGCTCTTTCTGAAGTTGCTACTTTGTCAGATCCACTATTATTTTCCATATAACTATGTGTGTGATGTATTTTATACCTAACCTGTTGTTGAATTTGAATTAGTCAACGTTTCCAGGGTGGGTATCAGCACTTCAAGACTTGTCCTTCCTGGGAGACCCGTGCGTGGTGCTAGTGTGGGAATGCGTATCCTGCAGCCGCGTCGCCCCGGGCTGTGATCTCCCCAGATCTCAGAAACTCTCCAGGGTTGGGCCAGTTTGGTTCTCGAGTGGGAGGTCTACGGAAGCCTCGAGTGCTCTGGGAAGCAGAACTGCGAACCCAAATGGTCGGTTCTGGGCCAGCAAGGTGGCGGGTGGCTCTGCGTCACTTGGTGTCACGCTGGCCTCCCCCCCCCCGTCCTGGATCAGGGTGCTTTTCCCAAAGATCTGTGTGCAATGGACGGGAATGCTCCGCAGGTACCAGCGGAAAGCGCAGTGCGAGTTTTCAGTAGGCAGAGCGTAATTACCCAAAGGGAATTAGGCCAAGAGATCAAAGTGATTTACAGCTTTGGCATGAATCCTCTTTCCTTTTATATATAGGAAGATCAGAGGCGCAGAGGGATAAAAGATTTTAAAATTCTCTGCAACACAGGTTGCCCCTCAGTTTTGGTGGCAAGGTTGGAATGCTTTTTAGCAGCTGCTTTTTTTTCTGTGGGTTTTGTTTTTGGTGTGTGTTGTGGGTTGTTTTTTTTTTAATTTTTTTTTTTTTTTTTAAATCATGTGCTTTAAAAGGTCCCGTTTAAACTGCCTCAGTTTGGAGGTCCTTAAAGCGTAGCATCCATCCTGCAACTGATTCTTGAGAATCTGCATCCGCGTGGCTTCCCCTGGTCATGCAGCGTACGTTGGGCAGACCCGAGACAAGGACCTCCAGCTCTTGACTCCGGTCTGCCACAAAACGTACTACGCCCGAGTGGAATAACACCCAACCGATTCCTGACAGTTCTTTCTTCCTGTTAATCTAACCGTCGCTTCTTCTTTCTTCCACTTTGATGTTTGTTCTTCTCCCAGCCTAATGCTTTCTTCAGGCCCCAGCAGTGGGGTTCACCGCGCAGCCCCGCGGCCAAAGCCCAGTCTCTTCCACCAGATCAGCCTGTCTCCGACCTCCCCAGGATGATCTCCGAAGCCAGGACCCCCCAGAAATCCCCAACGGTGGAGAAGGCAGCTGCAGTGCCGCAGGGCAGGCCGTCGCCCGCCGGCTCTCCCAGGAACCGGCAGACGCAGACTAGTTCTAGCAACCTTCACCTTCCCCAGGACTCCTCTGCGAAGGGGCAGCTGGCCAGCGAGGACCCGGTGGTTGTCACTCATGAGCAGTTCAAAGCTGCCCTTAGGATGGTAGTGGACCAGGGGGATCCTCGGACGTTGCTGGAGAATTATGTGAAGATTGGTGAAGGGTCCACGGGTATCGTCTGCATTGCTCGAGAGAAGCACTCGGGGCGGCAGGTGGCGGTGAAAATGATGGATCTGAGAAAGCAGCAGCGCCGGGAGCTCCTGTTTAATGAGGTGAGTGTCGTGACGAGAGGTGGGGTTCTGCTGTCTGCCACAAAGCCATGGTGACAGTCGGTGTGGTAAAAAAAAAAGGGAAGAGCAGGAGACACCTTCCTTTTAATTTAATAGAATTATGCCAGTACCAAGAAGAAAAACGACTGGGGGGTGGAGGCCACTGCCTTGTACTCACAGGGTTGTGCACGTTTGCTGCGTTGGACGAGATTAAGGGTTGTTAGCCATTTTGTGGCCGTCAGTTGTCCACTGTGTTTTTACAGGTGGTGATAATGAGGGACTATCAACATGTCAACGTAGTGGAGATGTACAAGAGCTATCTCGTGGGAGAGGAGCTCTGGGTGCTGATGGAGTTCCTGCAGGGGGGAGCCCTCACGGACATCGTGTCTCAGATCAGGTACGAAGCAAAATCTGAAACATCGGTGCTTGTGTTCCCACCTGACAGGCAAGAGCAGTGGAGGGGAGGTTTCTGGGAAGAAGAGTTTCCCTCAGAGATCTTGTGATTGCGGTGCCCTGAAAGTATTACACTTTATAGCTGTCATCCATTTGAAGTATGTGATGATACTTGTGGTGTAGAAGAGACCTCATTTACAGTACTGGCCCCTTTAGAGACCCGCTAGCCATCTACTTGATGACCTTCACCGTAATACAAAGTACTCATGAAAAGTATTGTTTACTATATCTGTTGTATTCTGGCCAGGAAGCTCATTGAATGAGTATTAACGAGGACGCAGAAATAGTTTTCAGTGGTACAGCCTTACTGAGGTCGAATTTGTGGCAAACTCCTCTGGAGAAGTGCAGCAGAGCCTTGAGATCTGGACTCCTTCCCAAATTTCATTGCCTAAAGATAGCAACTGCTGGACACGCTCCTAAATTTGTTTTCTTATCCACACCACTTCATATTAATTAATGACCGAAGCGTTCCTGTAGGGCAAAGGAGTTGTTCTCAAATGGCCTCTGGAGTCCCGCTCACACGGTGTTCTGGTGATGCCGTTCCGATGATCGTGTCTTAGCCATGACCCTGGAACGCCCTCCTCCTCCTTCCAGCAGTCCCGCGAGGCTGAGAACTGGTGCAGGGACCGCCAGTGAAAAGACTGACCGAGAAAGTCTGGAGGATGAGCTTTCCTTTTTTGAAGATTCAGAATCTTAATTGGATTACAATTAGGTAGTATTGCTAACGCTAATCGTATTTACCTTTTTTAATCATGCTATGCCTTTAATTCACTGACATGCTTTGACTAGCCTTTACTCATCCTGTGGTGGATTTAAGGCATACGGCTTGCTCTGCTTTGGATTTGCATCTGCGATGTGTTTGGGAAGCATAAAGAGGCACCTTGTCCTTTGTAGCCTCCACAACGCCACCTGTAAGGAGTGTCTTGGAGACACTTAGATGGCCGAGCCCTCCAGCGCTGAGGTCGGAGGTGCGCCTCGGGGTCTGAGAACCCAGGTTTCGCTGTAAGTCCTGTCCCTGCTCCTGGACAGGAAAAAGAACATTTCTTCGTAGAGAGTGCTGAGATACGGCATGGCAGAGCCGGTGAGACTCTTGTAGCTCTCAGCGGGTGTTAGAACCAATGGAACTACAGATAAAACAGATGGGAGAGATGGGGAGGGACTCTCTATGAGGGAGCGTCGCGATAGTACACGCGATAGTACACACAGATAGGGGAAGGGGTTTCCACTGCAAGAGGGGAGATTTGGATGAGATATGGGGAAGAAATTCTTGGCTGGAGGGGGGTGAGCCCCTGGCCCAGGTTGCCCAGAGAAGCTGTGGCTGCCCCATCCCTGGAGGGGTTCAAGGGCAGGTTGGACGGGGCTTGGAGCAACCTGGGCTGGTGGGAGGTGTCCCTGCCCAGGGCAGGGGGCGGCACTGGGTGGGCTTCAAGGTCCCTTCCCACCCAAACCATTCTATGGCTCTATATTCTGAAGAGGTTTGTGGAGGGTCTGAGTAGTTTATATCCACCAGCGAGACTGAATTCCACTGTGGGACCTCAGCCTAGATTTGAGTTATTTTACGAAGCCTTCCTTTGAACCTTTTAATGGTTTTGTTTTTCCACATAGTGAAAACAGGATCTGTTTTTTATCAAAAGTAAGCTGCAAGCCTTTATCAGTTTTTCACAGGGAGGAAAATACCCTCATTCCGCTCATTAAACATTTGCTGAAGGTGATAACTGATTTGCGTCTCCAAGACTGAGCTAATCCTCCAGTAAATCTGTTTGACACCATGCAGTCACTTGACTGAAACCAAATTCCATACGTGACCAGCTGGAAGCACACCTCTTCTTATCTTCTAGAACCACAGAGCTCAGACGCGTGTCAGCTTTTCTTCTAGCTCATGCGCTGCGTGCTGTTTACGAATAGGTTTGGTTCTGGATTGGGGAAGTCCCTCTCCCTTTAGAGGTTAAATCAAAATGGCAGGAGTAGCCTCCTGCCGTCCTTCAGGCAGCCACGGCATGCACCGTCCTGCTCAGGGGGTTGCTTTGGTGTAGGGTGAGACACGGAACACACAACAAGTTGACGGCGGTATAAATTTCTCAGCTGTTGGTGCAGCCTCCTTCATGCATACGTAGAAATTGCTCTTACCTATCGAGAAGGTCGTGGTGGGCTCGGCACCGTCCTGCCTTCCGAGCGCTCTCTTCTCCCCAGGCTTACTTGCAGACCTGGATTTGAGGAGGTATCATTTCTGTGCCCTCAACCAAGAGTTGTTTGAAACAACTGCTGGAGACAGGCTGAGACTCAAAAGTACTCAAATTGGGAACTTCAGCTATTCGTTGAAATAATTAACTTCTAGCATTGCTCAGTATAAACGCGCAGGGGACGCTGTCACTGTCCCCAGTTACAGGAGATAATTTGCATTTCTACCATTTTCACTGATGCTTGATCATGGAAGTGTTTGTGTTGGCATTCGGAACAGAAAGAGCTTCTAAAGATAAGCTTCTTGGTGCTCATCCTCGGTGTGTTCCCAGGGAGAGCGGTAAAATTCGGGAGCGTCTTCCCTGCTTGTAACCTGTGCTACCATTGCCGGGGTATAAGAGGATCCGAAGTGTCCAGCAGCACGAAACCTGTAAAGGATCCCTATATTCTCAACCAAATTACACATGTTTAGATGTTTTCGGGATAAAGGTGCACAATATGCCTTGTGAACAATAGCTTTACCATATTTGCTTAAAAAAAAGCTGTCTCAACAGTTACCGCAGCAGCTCGGCATGAAGCAGCAATCCTGCCTATCGGAACTGCTCGAAACAGCATCTTGCAGAATGAATTTAGACACAAGATTTAAAAAGCAATTTCTCTGTATTGGACTTGGGAAAACTTGAAATTGCTAACTGTCCAGACAAAAAGGTTTTCAACAGTAAAGGATGGTCATAGAAGAACAGTAAAAGCGAGATGGTGGTCACGGGGAACCAGAATACGTATCTGCAGTTCGACTTCAAAATCGCGGTGTGCCTTTAGAGAGGCCCTGGGAAGGGGCACTGTCTGCTGCCCGCTACAAAGCGGTTGAACTCCCCTGTCTTTAATTTCAGGCTAAATGAGGAGCAAATTGCAACAGTGTGTGAATCGGTGCTGCAGGCTCTGTCCTATCTTCACTCTCAGGGGGTCATTCACCGAGACATTAAGAGCGACTCCATTCTCCTGACACTGGATGGACGGGTGTGTTTCCTCAGACAAATCGCTTTCTGTCGTCTTTGTCTGTCTCCTTATTTCTCTTGTTTGTACCTTGTCCTCTTACTCCCTTTGTCATCTTTGTCTTTGGCGTTTCCCTCCATGTCGCTTAAAAATTATTTTTAAGGTTGGCTGCTTTTCTCTTTGTGCAGGTCAAACTCTCAGACTTCGGTTTCTGTGCTCAGATCAGTAAAGACGTACCTAAAAGGAAGTCCCTGGTAGGTACTCCCTACTGGATGGCTCCAGAAGTTATTGCAAGGATACCGTACGCTACCGAGGTAAGGGACCGCTTCCCTCAGATCAGAAGAGGTTGCAAATAACATTCTGAAGTGTCACAGGACAATAACTGTTCGCTTTTCTAGGAAGAGCCTCCAAAGTCTGTTTGAAATATAAACACGACTATGACTTCAGATGTGACTGTGGCGATATCAGTATTTCCTAAAACAGTAGAAAAACAGGTTGTTCTGCTTCCGGGAACAAGGTGTAAACTCACTCTATTCTTATACCTGAAGCTTGGCTCAGGCTCGAGTCTGCTGTCGTGTGGGCAGATGCGAGCGAGGAGCAGCCCGGGATGTGATAGGGATCGGTAAATCTCTCAGTGCCATAAAGGGAGGGAGGAGAAGGGGGGAAGGCGCGGATGGGAGCTCTGAAACAGGGGGCAGGTGGCAGCAGACCGATTAGTTGCGTTTACCAACCAACCAGGTGTAGCACAAGCAGTTACTTGCAGACCTTCGCATGTTGCAACACCGGCGTGGCTCGGTCCTAGGTGGAAAGTTGTCTTTGTTAAACTGCGGGAAGGAGCCCAACAGCATTGCGTGGGTTCATGTTTGACTCTCTTGGAAGTGTTTGTCATGGGTGGGGTGTTATCATCTTTGTGACAGCGGCAATGCAAGGACCTGTTGCTCTGAACTGTGTCTATTGATGCAACATTGGCTCCCGCAGGTGGATATCTGGTCGCTGGGGATCATGGTGATAGAGATGGTGGATGGAGAACCCCCCTATTTCAGTGATTCTCCAGTCCAGGCAATGAAGAGGCTCCGTGACAGTCCTCCTCCCAAACTGAAGAACTTCCACAGGGTGAGCATGCTGGCGAACGCTTGTAAACCCAGAGATGATGGTGGGGAAACATCCAGATCAGCCGTGAAGCTTGCTGTGAAGGCTGATCTTGCCAGGACACGTTTCTTGGGGAACTTCTTTGGCCAGGTGCCTCAGTGGACACAAGCTGCTGCCAACAGCTAGTGGCTGCTTTGGGAAACAGCCCTAATAACGTAAGGTCACTTGGGCATAAACCTGGTAATGCAAATTAAAGCCGGTTCAGGTGGACCCAAGAGTTAATATCTGGCTGCTGTCGATAGAGGAGCTCATCTTCTAGGGAAGCAAATAGGAGGCTCCTTGCTCTTGAGTTTCTGGCTCCGCAGCTTTCAGAACCGCAAAGACGGCGTTGTGTGAGGGCAGGAGAGCTCTGGAGAGACAGGAGCTGTGGAGACATGGCAGCGGCTTTGAAGATGAACTCGGCTTCATGGTGTCTTATGAAAAAGCAGCAGTGACACAAGAAATACAGTGATTACCTTTTAGTCGCCACTTAGAGCCAGTCCTCCTTTCATTTCAGTCCAAGCCTCCGAGATCAAATAGCTTCTGCAGCATTCTGAGCTATCCGGCCTTTCCAATTAATCAGAATATCTGCAGCTGCTAAAACTGAATTATTTAGCAGAGTAGACTGCTGAACCAACAGCACACGCTCAAACATCAACAGCTGCTCTTTCCTTTTTGCCTCTGCCACGCTAATTAAAATGCCAAGGTCATGTTCTGGACCGGGTGCTGCCCTCCTCGGGCCTGGTAAAGCCTGTCCTGGTCCGGATCCCACACCTCGCCCCGTGAGATGGCCCTGCCACGGGCTGTGACAGCCACAGCCATTCACAGTCCCGCTCTGCTCCACTTTGTCCTGGGAAGCAAAGTGGCTTCCAGCAGACCTGTGGGTGGCCAGGCTGGTGGCCATCCTTCCCCAGGCGGGTGGCGGGGCTCAGCACCGCCTGCGGGTCCGTTCTGATGACGGTTAATGGCTCACTGTGGTACTGGGGGCAGCGGGGTAAACGTTCGCCACCTGGGGTAATCTCTGCTGCTTTTCTAGAGCACGGGTGGATTTCCTGGCAGGGACAGAGGCTGCTCCCTGGCACTCGCACTTGCTGTGCCTTCTCCCGCTGGCCAGCGCTGGGAAGTCCTTCAAACCACGACGAAATAGGCAGTAGCTCAGTGTGAACAGTATTTCATGATTTACTTCTAAGTTAACCAGAGCTGGGAAAATGTCCCCAATCTAAAGTGGATGTAATTAGCGGCATTAAAATAAATAAATATGTGCCAAGTTCATTTTTTATTCAGTGTTAACGATGCAGAGGGTTACCACCAGCAAGAGACGTGCAGCGCCTTTAAGTGGGTCTTGGCTCTGGCTCCTCAGCAGCCTCTTATGCCTCTTCCAAAGGCCAAACCTGCCGAGGTCATTTGGCTTTTTGATAAACTGTTCTGCAATTTCTTCATCTTCTTGTACAGGCACCATCAGGTTTCCAGACTCTTAAAAGCTATTTGGGAATCCTGTTTAACTACTTTTTCCCCAATCTGTGGCCAGTAAAAGAATGAATTGATCGACCCTTCACACCCAAGTGTGAATCTCTTGAATCCATTTCATGATCTTAAACTTTTTTTGGGGGGAAACCCTTGGATACAGGCCTCAAAACAGGAATTCTGTTGAATTTTTGAGCTGAAATGCAGAAAAGATTAAATTACAAAATGGGAAACAAAGTGAACTTAGATGGAGGGACGTGGCAGGCAGTCTTGTCTTCATTTGCTGGGCCCCATAAAAAGGAAAACAACCTGTGTAAGTGTTGTGCCTACTGGGGACAGAAAGTTATTGCTGCAGCCTAAAAACATGCTCTCTCACGTTAGGTTTCTGTGCAACAGCCAGGTTACAGAGCCAAAATGTCCTTTTTAACCAAACCTGCCTCAGCAGCGGGCTGTGGCGCGAGCTGTTGCCCGGGTCCGTTGGGGGCTGACTCGGCTGGTTGCTTTTCCACAGACCTCCCCGGTTCTGCGAGACTTCTTGGAGCGGATGTTGACGCGGGATCCACTAGAAAGAGCGACGGCGCAAGAACTTCTGGATCACCCCTTCTTGCTCCAGACAGGACTTCCAGAGTGCCTGGTCCCCCTTATCCAGCAATACAGAAAGCGTACCTCTACCTGCTGACTTTACGTAAGGGGAAATGCTAGCAAAAAATAATGTTTATTTAAATAAAAAAAAAAAAAGAATAATCAAGAAACCAGGCAATCTTGTCCTTTGAATGGTGCTTGGAACCTGTCAGCAATCTTTTTAGAGGATGAATGTGAATCCTGTCCTTGCGTTCTCAGCCTTTTGTGGCTTCTCTTTTGCTGAAGACAATCAACGCGTACAGATCCAAATCAGACCCAGTGTGTCTCAAGGATGAAGCAGGAGTTTCCTGACCTGTGGATCGCTTCTTCCGAGGAGCGGCATTTTAAAGCGGAGTCTGAAGTTGCGTATCTGAATGTCTGCAAGTTCCTGCAAACCTTGGCTGCTGACTACTGAACTGGAACAATATTTCCCAGTTAGAAATGTGATCTTTGTTTCCTTAGTTGTACACTGGAGCCTTGAGCTGACCCAAACGTACATTTTTGGGGCACGGGCCCCTTTAAGCTCTCAAACAATGCACAAAGACTTGACAATTTTTTTCCTCTGAGACTTTTTCACAGACTATTTTAATTTCCTCCAGTTAAATGTGGACCTGGGAAACTGTACATGCTTTCCTGGGGAGCAGATGTGATATGTATATATTTGTTCCTAAATGGCTCTCTTGCATCAACGTGCTTCTCTTTGGCTGAGGAATATGTATGGTTTAGTGGTCAATCTTGAATCCATTTCATGATCTTAAACTTTTTTTTGGGGGGAAACCCTTGGATACAGGCCTCAAAACAGACTCTGAAGACGGGTGTTCTTGCCGCTGGGATCTTGTGGTTGAAAATTCACAACGCGCGACACCTGCAGTGCTGTTGGATGGAGCCCGTGAAAGCTTGCTCCTGCCTTTGGTTTCCAGGCGCTTTATTTCCAAGTCCTTTCTCCCAGGAGAGGCCAAGAAACGCTGCCCCGAGCCCCTTGCTGGGTGTCGCTTTGGAGATGCTCGAGGAGACTGAATGGAAGAGTTTCAGGTGTCCCGTGTACCCAAGGAGAGGTTTTTGTGTGGATGTGAGGAGGTTTGTTGAGCCTCTGTCTCCCCTGCTCGCTACCCCAGAACGCGGGGAGAGGAGGAACTTCAGATTATTTTTCGTTATTGGTATGACCTTCCCACCACCCCTTTGCCCGTGCATTCGGGAGGTTACTGGTTGTCTAAGCGGCTCTCTCCGTTATTTTAAAATAGATTTAGATATTTTGTATGATACACTTTCTGAGCAGTGAGATAGTCGAGGTCATTGGACTCTAGGTCAGGCTGTAACGTTGTACAGTGATGGTGTGTGTTGTTGTGAGGTCTCAAGAATATAATCGTACGTGTGGAACTGGGATCCTGTTTTGAAACTCCAGATACAAATTTATTGGAATTTAAGTTATTCTTGGGACAGTCCTGCTGTCTCAGAAACTAACCTCATAATTGCATTTTCTTCAGAAGATGTTAATTATCCCTGTCCTCTGCTACTTACTCCAGTTACAGATCCTGCTTCAAAATTGAAGCCACCGTTGATTACTTGAAGTAATTTGGGACGGAATTCATCTGCACTGATGGCAGCCATCTCAGTGGCGGGTGCCCAGCCTGCGAAGCGGGTAGCTCGGCTCTGTAGAGTGCGGGGAGAGGAGCACGTCCGGAGGGTGATCCGTCCCCGTTACCCCGATACCTGCTGAAGGGCGAAATCGCTGTCTCTGGATGTCGCCCTCCCCGTGGCCAGCGGAGGGGCCGGAGGGGTTTGCCTGGACTGGATGTCGAAGTTTGGGGCTGATGAAGTTGGTTGAAATGAATTCATTTAGCTCCTCCTTAACTGCACTGGAAAATTTTTTTGATGTAAAATATTTCTGTATTCCAGATATATTGCTTTTTTTTTTTATGCAAAAGAGTGGGGCTTTGAAAAGATTTATAATTTGAAACAAACGATCCTGCTCATCTGTAGTTGTGAATCCTTTGCACTTGTGTTTTAAATTAAAGTAGATCTTGATTTATTCATAAGCCTGTTGCGGTGCTGAGATGCTTTAAAATGTGTCTGTAGTTCAGAGATGTAGGAGAAGCGTGAACCTTGAAGTCTGGACTAACTCACCTGCTCTGTGGCCACGTGGCTTTTAAAACAAGAAGAGACTATAGCAGAAGCCTGGATCCCAAAACAAACATTTCTTGGGGCCAGGGATGAGAGGTTTAACGGCGTTTTCTACTGTGGCCCAAGTCTGACTAAAGGCAGTGAGGGAAGGCCCTTGAAAGATTGCATTCAAGTATCTTATAAAATTTTAAAGCCCTATTACCATATTTGTGAAGAATGCAGAAAGTATCCATCTTCCTCTGCAATACAGAATCAAATATCCGATCCCTGTGTTTCTCTCTTTACAGTTCGTGCGTGGCCTGTCACCAATTAACTGCTCCATTGCTTAGATGAGTGTGGAATCAAACATAGAAATCCTAAGATAAACGCAGATTAGTTAAAAGACTGAAGCCCTGTCTCCAGGGCCAACACCTCCTTCCCAGGAGCCAGGCAGCCGGGCGGGAGAGCGCTGATGAGCAGAGCAGGTTTGTGATTTGCATTGCGGTGGAATTCAGGAGCGAGATTTCGTGTATGCGAAGCGATACCTGAGTTTGTGACAAAATGGAGCCTCTTCTCTGAAGAGCTCAGTGGGTAATTACGCTTTGAGGTGGTGTTTCCTCCGAACATCTCGTATATGCTTTCAACAAGGTTACGCTTACGTCTCGGGGTTTTCTCTTGTTTTGTGTCATGTTTCACCCGAATCATTCCCTTTTATTTTTCCTTCCTGTCGGCTTTGCTAGTATCGAGTCTTTTCCGCGCTGCCACAGGCGCGGCAGTCAGCATGGAGTGGGCCTTTGAAGGTGGCAGCTTGAATTTACAGCAACAATTTACTGAATCAAAGGGGGAGTCTGTGACTGTCATCTCCCAGTTGCACTTGTTTATATGCAGCGGTGTCTGTCCTCCTCAAACGGGGCTCTGCGCTATCAAATGCATCCCATTTATTCCAGAACAGGACAAATCTTTCTCTAGAGGTCCCTGTCTTTTAAGCAGCGATTACAGAAGGACCCTGGACCAAATAAGCTCCCGACTTTTAAGACTGTTCAGTCTGGTGGGAGGAATCCCCCGCTCCCCCCGCGGGCCTGGAGAAGGGCCTTTGCTGGTGGGGTGGATGTTGACCATGAGGGGACAGGTGTGGGGCAGGGAGAGCATCCCTCAAATACGGAGCCACCGTGCAGCAATTCCTCCTGGAGCAGCAATGGTCACGTCAGCACCATCTTTATTGCAGACATAGAAGACAATTTTGGACCATTCAGTACAGAGTGAGCCTGAACCGTAGCTCTCAAGGGGACATAGTTTGTAGGAACGTCTAGAGCAGCTCGTGGTGTGCAGCGCGGCCATGAAATACTTGAAGGCAGTTTGCTGTAACTGCAGGAGAGGGAGCAGAGAGAACGGCCTCTACGCACCCTCCACCCTTCTGTCAAAACCCGGGGCGCTGCTGTTGTGCAAACGGGAAGGAAATGAGTTACCGTTGCTTACGAAGGAGGAGAGGATGGCCAGGCGTTTGGTTGGAGCTGTGAGGAGACATCAAAGACTTCTGGGTCCCTGACTGCCTCGGGAACGATAGAAGTAAAGCTAAAGCAACCAGCGCCGTGCGTCTTCTCGGTGTTTGGTTGACAACTTCGTATTCGTAGGGATCTGCATCTGTTCCCCACAGCAAACAGATCCGCTTTAGCAGCGACCTTCGGGCGTTCACTCGTGCCGGTGAAGCTCTGAGGATGTGAAGGGCATGACGGTTACAGCGCAGCAGCTCCCGCGAGAGCTGTGCGCACCCCGGCTTCCCCACTACCACCAGTTCCCACTGGATCGTGACGGGACAGCACGGGGACGCTTTCCCCGGGGTGGGCGTCTCATCGGAAAGCGTGTGCCGTGTTAGTCTTTTAGGGTTTTTTTTTTTTCTTTTCTCCCTAAATGTCAGTGCTGGACTCTCGTTAGGGAAGCTGCCTGCAAAGGTGCTGATGAGTTCCCCTGCTGCGTCTTTTGTCAGTAACGCTCTTGTTTCGGAGAGTCCCCGTGCCCACCCCTCGGGTACCGGGTCTTGTGTTCGTATCCCTTGTTATGGCTGGAGCCCTCTTTGCTCAGGGATCCCCATTATTTAATATTTTTAAGAATAGATTACAAAGTTTGGACTCATTATAAAAATAAGTATTTTGGGCAAGACAATTTAGTGGTAGAGAATGAGATTTAGAATATGCCACAGAAAAGATGAAAACATGGGAAGAATCTAAGATTGTGCCGAAATCTGCTGCTGTTCAGTGTCCGACCAGGCACTATTGTTGTTTTAATTATTGTTGAGTTTGGTTTCTGTATGTAACAGCCTCATTAGAGAGACGTGGCTGATCCAACTACCACATCGCCTGCGCTCAGCAGGTGTCCCGCGGGAGGCAGGGACACGGGCAGGGCTCCGCAGCCGCATGGAGGAACCTCACGGATGCCTGAATTCTGTGGGAAGAAACAGCGCTGGACAGGCAGGAGGCGGCGCTTCTCCTCGTGAGTAACCGAGTGCTGGTGCGACTGCGAGCCCTCGTGCTGCTGGAGGGATGCTCGGGATTCACTGTGTGTTGTGGGAAACCTCTGCAGGAACGTTCGTTTGAGTGCCTTTATCCTACTTTACCCCACTCGGGGCCAGGGTTGTCCCGGGTGGGCTTTCGCTGCGTGTCTCCATTTTTCAGTCTTTCCTCAGCGTGAGGATTGCGGTGGCTCCGGGGCTAATCCCATTTCATAGAATCATAGAATCATAGAATTGTTGAGGTTGGAAGGGACCTTTAAGATCATCGAGTCCAACCTTTAGCCTACCCTGACAAGAGCCACTTCTAAACCATGTCCCTCAGTGCCCCATCTACCCTTTTTTTAAACACCTCCAGAGATGGTGAATCCACCACCTCCCTGGGCAGCCTATTCCAATGTTTAATAACCCTTTCAGTGAAAAAATGTCTCCTAATATCTAATCTAAACCTCCCCTGATGTAACTTGAACCCGTTTCCCCTCGTCCTATCACTTGTCACCAGGGAGAAGAGGTCAGCCCCCATCTCTCTACAACCTCCTTTCAGGTAGTTGTAGAGGGTGATAAGGTCTCCCCTCAGCCTCCTCTTCTCCAGGCTAAACAACCCCAGCTCCCTCAGTCGTTCTTCATAAGGTTTGTCCTCCAGACCCCTCACCAGCTTTGTAGCCCTTCTCTGGACACACTCCAACACCTCAATGTCCCTCCTGTAGCGAGGGGCCCAAAACTGAACACAGTACTCGAGGTGGGGCCTCACCAGTGCCGAGTACAGGGGGATGATCACTTCCCTAGTCCGGCTCACCACACTATTCCTGATACAGGCTAGGATGCTGTTGGCCTTCTTGGCCACCTGGGCACACTGCTGGCTCATATTCAGCTGGCTGTCCACCAACACCCCCAGGTCCTTTTCTGTCGAGCTGCTTTCAAGCCATTCTGCCCCAATCCTGTAGCGCTGCATGGGGTTGTTGTGACCCAAGTGCAGGACCCGGCACTTGGCCTTGTTGAACCTCATACCATTGGTCACAGCCCATCGGTCCAGCCTGTCCAGATCCCTCTGCAGAGCCAACCTACCCTCAAGCAGATCAACACAATTTCTGACACCATCCCCGATCTCCGCCGCCAGCCCCGCTGTGGGCAGCCGGGGGCTAATGAACACAGGCCCCGCTTCGGAAGTGCCAACACTGCACCCTGGTTTGAGTCAAAATATTGAAGTGCTTCCTGGCTGCGGCTGTCCCTCGCTGTGATGTTTGTCATCTTTTTCTGAAGGCCCTCAAACCTCCCAGGGTGAGTCCGACATCAGGGATCGAGGCTGTTCTATAAACCAACAAAACTGATGGAACTGGAGTGATGTTTTACCACTTACTGAAAGAAAGCTTCAGTCCTAGAAGAGTGAAGGCGCCTGCTCTCAACAGGACGTGGCTGTCCTCTGCTGTACCCATGATGGAGCCCAGCAGCCCTGGGGACCGAGTGCGGGCTGGGACACCCCGGCATTGCTTGGCCGGTTCTGCCGCAGCAGGAAGGCTTCACAGGGAGCCCCGGCTGTGCCAGGAGAGGTGATCAGAGCGAGTGGCGCGTGTTGCCGTGGGGCAGAGCCAGCTCCACATGCAAGACACGGTGCTGCTGTCCTGGCGTGTCCGTGAAGGACACTCTGTCTCTAGGGAGTCCCTGTGCTGGTCCGGACTGAGCCCACAGGAGCGTGAACTCGCCAGAACAGCTCTGACTCCCATTGAGGGGCTGCTCCGACCCGTGCTTGGGAGGAGGAGGAGGAGGAGGAGGAGGAGGAGGAGGTGGCTGCTGTCAGGGAGACAAGGCGACCTGTGACGGTTGGGACCGGGAGCGGGGTTTGGACTGTGAGTCATTTGCTTAGAACAAGGGAGTAGAGAGAGAGCAGAGAGTACAATGAGGAATGGAACGCTGCCGTGCAGAGGAGAATGCGTGTGAGAAGGAGACGATGTTTAAGACCCCACCTCAGCGCGTGTTTAGGAGCTGAAGAAGCTGAATCCAAGAACTGTGAGCACAGATGGCAGAAAACTCCGGGCACCTGCTGTCTCTATTCACACGTGCGTATGTTGGCCAACCCTTGGGACTTGCTCCCATATCCACTAACTGCAATTACAAAAGAAGGTGACCCATTTTTTTTAAGAAATGCAATGCTTTATATTTTTTTTTTTAGAAAATAAATAAGTCAAAAATAAGTCCATAGACAATTCCAGTACTATGTTAACACCGCGGGGAGGTACAGTCTCTTCTGGGATGTGTGACCAGGTTTGGAACAGCTTCTCTCCCACCTACTCGAGCTGGGCCGTGTCTGGGGTTTGGGTTGGTGTTTTCATTTTTTATAGCAGCACTTCATAATGCGTTTAGCAATGCAGTTTCCAGGTGTAACTGTTCTCGGGTAACAACCGCTGCACGCTGTAGGTTTGCCGAGGCTGAGCTCACTTTGCTAGAAAAGACGGAAACCCGAAGACCAAGGTGAGGGGGGACTTTATGAAATCCCACTGCAGAGTGGCATGAAACATTCCGGGGAGAGGCCGTCTCTCCAGTCAGGAAGCCGTCTCTTCTAGTATTGTCTCAAATTAAGGGCAAAAGTTTCGATAACAAGAGGATGGAAGAAGCTCCTTTTTCAGACCATGGTGTCCCTCATTTCTGGGCCATGGCGGGGTTTAAAGCCACTGTCCCCTCTGCGGCGCTGCAGGGTGGCACCAAGAGGCAGCTGAACGGCCAAATAACTAGCGTGAGGGTTCAGCGGCACAAGGGGCTCCAGGGGGCTGGTGCTCAGCTGCGGGTTGAGGTCTGGGAGGGTCCCATACCCCCCACTTCTCTTCAGCAGTGTTTGGGGGGGGGGGGGGTGGTTGTTGTTTCCTTGACCGATTTGGAAGATTTGACCTACAGTAATCTCGTCTCTAGGATAAGTGTTTGTGATAAAATAGTTGCAGTTCCCATTCCCTTTTGTAACCCTAATTATATTTTCTTTCACTTCTTTTAATTAAATCTTACTATTTACAAATGTAGGACTGGGGAGAGATGACTCGTGGGGGTGTGTGTCAGCTCTGTCCCCCCCTCCCCCTGCCCGGGACATCTCCTGACCACCACTGCCGAGTCCCTGGGACCTGGTGCAAGTGAACTGTGGCAGGACAAACTCCAATTCTTGGGCTAACGTTATTTCGGGACGCGGCATGCGGCAGACCAGGGTGTGGCTGCTCTGTACTGAATTATTGCTATTTCCTGCTTTTTTAGGATCCATAAGCAAAGCCTGTCTTAAGTGGTGGTAGGAAAAGAGTTGGACCATATGTTTCCGGTTCCTTCCTTCTGGAGGAGTGAAAACTTGCTGTGTCAAAGCTGTTCAGTGCACAAGGTCATAAAGCAGGGGAGAGAAAGCCTGCATGGAGGCGGGGGGGGTGGTGGGGGGACAGTGATGCAAGTTCTGCATTCACAAAATAAGGCTTTGCTGTCCTACGAAGTGCAAGTGTGAAGACAGCTAAGAGGCACCTACCCCTTCTCTCTTGTGAGACGAGACCAGGCTATTGGGACGCTGGCCCTCCGCGTGTTTGGCTGGAAGGTTTTGTGCCTGAGAGGCCAGGCAGCAGTGTCGGGGCTGGGGCTGGAGGAGCCTGAGGGCCACTTGCCCTTCGAAGTCATATGGCCAGGCAGTTTTCATTAGAGCTTGGCTGTGGAATGAGGCTTATCTGTTACGGCACCAAAGCAGGGCGCTGCTCATACTCACAGGTGGACATACTTCATGAAGAAATGGGAAGTGACTGAAGCTATGAGGGCTGAGGTATGCCGTACTCCTGTGATGGGAAAGCAAACAGCAGGAGCAGCGTGTTGTCTTCCCCCAAAGGTCCAAAAGAACACGGATATTTGAGCAGTTTGGTTTTCCCAGCAGCAAGGAACAGGTTCTGCAGATCACTGCTGAGCCCTCTGTTGTCATTAAGTGGGATGGCAGCTTGTAAAAGCAGCTCTAGAGAACAGCTTTCTGCTACTTGAATAGGTAATTCAATGTGGCTTCTTACGAGCCGCACTCCGCTTTCTGTGTAAGGGAATCTTACGGGCAATATAACTGTCTGGCTCTTTATTTGAGCAACAAAATTACTTTCAAACAGTTTAGAAATGTTGTTAACTGTTGTTATCCTAAACCCGTAATATGGAACTAATGTAGCTTCATGAGAAGAAGTTTCAGTGATGCTCTAAAAATGTCAAATTGCTGTAAATGAGAACTCTACAAGTGTATTTTGGTAGCTGGAACAAATGTTGAGGCTCCTCGACTCTCCATCATGTGCATTATAATTGCCCAAGGAGCCTGCTCAAGACTGGCAGGGTCTTCAGGAGATAGGGATCCAGAGCTGAGAACTTGCCTGAAGGCCTGTGAGAGTCAAAGTTAGAATTAGGACTGAGAATCAGCCCCCGGGAATAAGGGGAGGGTAGGAAGAAGCAAAGCTGCAGCGCTGGTAATGCCCTTTCCCACAGAAGTCACCTGTGGATACCAACACACTGAAAACTGTCCTCGTCTGACTGGGTGGAGAATCAATTAAAAAGCCAGCACTGGTTGTGTAAGGAAGTGCCATGCTGACAAAAATGGCGTGAGGTGCTATCGAACTGACCTTTCCTCCTACAGACGGGGGCTGCATCCACATTAGCAGGTGGTGTTGCCAGCAGGAATGCTGCTTTAGAAGAGAACGGTTTTGCTGAGCAGCTGCCACCCACACTTAGGTGGGTTCAGGAGGCTTCATTCTGGGCCAGTGCGCAGCTGGTAGGAGCGTATGAGGTGGGCTACTGGAGAGTGTCTCGCTGTTCAATTTTGTTCAGAGAGCTCTAGATCTGAGACCACTCTGATGTGAAGAGATGCATGCGATGAACGATGAGGGAACTTACTCTAAAAACTGAAGTCTGAATCCAGACGGAAATATTCATGTAGATGCTGCCATGAGTGCCGACAAGTAGCTTGTCTTCAGCCACGGGCCCTTTCACGCTGCTTAAATACCTTAGTGCGAAGGCGGTGGAAAACAGAGAGAGCAAAGCACTCCCTGAAGGGTGATCTCCTCAGATGCCTTCCAATAGCTAGGATAACAGAATCGTAAATTCCTAAAGGATTTCAAGAGTTCCCCAGAGTGGAAAGGGATAGTAGTAGTTTGTCAAGCTGGTCTTTAACTTCTCCACAGACCTCCATAAAGCTTCTTGAAATGGAACAGTAGGTAAGGGAAGCATCTCATAGTATGCTTTCTTCAACCTCGACATCCGTTTCAGCTCCTGGGGGCTCAGGCAGGGCTGTTTCAAGCCTTGACACCTCCGCCACTGGGGTCTTTTCTTCCAGTTGTTCTGCAGAGCCTTGTTCTCCCTCAGGAACGCTCTGAACTGCTTCCTTCTGAGTCTCTGGCTCTCCAGGAAAGCCTGCTTTTGCGTAGTTCTTCACCAGCTCCTGCACCTCCATATTCAGGCTTCTCAATTTCTCCTCGTACTCTGCCAGTGCCTCCTGCTGGAGCTGCAAACAGAGACCTCGCATCACTCTCTGACCGCTGAAGCTAAGCAGAAGTTGGGCTGAGAATGGTATAAAAACCTGCTCTGAGAGAGACCAATATGATGGGATGTTAGCACTTCATAATTTTGGTCTCAACCCTATATTGAATGACTTATCTCCATCCCCCAGGCGATCTCTGGCTTCCCTGGAGATGAAAGCAGAGAGTATTGCTGATTTACATTATTCTGATTTGCACCACAGTTTGCTGAAGTGAGACTGCGTGTTCACTGCACATCAGCCTTGAAAGAGCATGAGTGCGGCTTGTGTGTTTTGAGAGTCTGAGGAGCTCAGGGACGAGACTCATCTCCTCTAAAGACGCATTTCCATCACACGTTGAACGGGGGGTTTTTTGCATGACGAGCTGCAGGCTGGTGCTGGCACAGGGAGTGTAGGAGTGCAGCACCTCTGACTTAGATCTGTGGAGGCTCCTGTAGAACCACCTTCTAAGTCATTCATTTTCTCAGCATCCCTCCTGCGGAGTGGGTGTCTGCAGTGTGTGTGGGGAGGATGAGTGTAGCATTAATTACAGACTGCGCCAGGAAGCCCGATGCCCTGGAGTGCTGTGGGTTTACTGTACTGGGACACAGCACTGACCCTGAGCTTCAGCTTTGCCTTTACCTGACTTTCTTTCTCCTTGATTGTTCTCAGATTATCTGCCTGCTTCTCTTCCAGTTTCTGCTGATACCTGGCTGTCTTCTCTGTCACCTATAAAAAGAACAAATTAAAAAGAGAAAATTCCACTCATATTTAAGTTTTTACAAACAAATGCTTTAGCTTATAACAGCGAGACACAGGGTTATAGAGCGCATGTCACAGTGCCCTTGTCTGCTCAACAAGGGGTTGGATCCCTGAAGGGCCGAGATGAGATCTTTAGGGTGTCCTCCCCTTCTGCAAAATTTTCCACATTATTAAACAGATGCGGCGTTACAATGCTCATTAGCTGCGCTTAAAAAAAAATAATCCCTTAATTAGAAATGCAAAATCTCCTGGAGAGACAAGGCCCTTATGGACCTGCGTTACTTCAGTAAGGGCAGTAGCTGTCTTCAGCTGCACTTTGGCGCTCTGCATTCCCCACTCAGAGTCCTTGACGCAGCAGCCATTTAATGAGAGTTAAATGCCTCGGAGAAGTCGCGGTCTGAGAGACATGCTGATGGTGTACACGAGACACTCCTACTTTGCAGAAGGCAGAGATGCTGTGGCAGATTGTCACAGGAGGACTCACCAGTTTGATTGTTTGCACCACTTCCTGAATGTGAGAGTTATTAATTTCTTTCTTCAACCTTTAAAGAAAAGAAATGTATAAAACCCTATAATCCATCTGTTGTCTTTATATAAAGCTGTTTATCAATACCGCTACGTGCCGTACAGTCAGACAGGACTGCCCGTGCCCACACGCAGAGACAGGTGTGTTACATTCTCAGTGTCCTCCCACAGTGAGAGGTTGCTGTCATTTTAGGAAAGGCAAATAAAACACTAGTCAAATTTGACTGAGACATAAGCCAAATAATTGGCTGCAAAAATCTATTTTTTCAGCTTAACAGACAGCAAAAGGACCTTGCTATGAGCTGGAAGCAAAGGAGGTAGCGCACCCTCTTCTCTACCCTGGAACACGTGAAGCTGCTACAAGCGATTGCTGCCGCGCGGTACCTGACCGCACAGGCTCAGCACCACAGCGTTAGGTTTCTAACAACGGGAAGGGGAAGGAAGGCTGCAGCCATTATATGCCAAAACACAAACTCTTCACTGAGAGGGCGGCTGAACCTGATTACAAAGAGATTCTAGAGAGGCTGGGGACGGCCTGCCTTCGACGCTACGGGGAGATAAATACCCAGCAAGGCAGGAGGGTAGGCAGGAAGGATTTGGAAGTGCTCTTAGGCTTCAGCAGAAGTGACTGGAAGGTGCGTCATCACGTCAGCAAGAAGCTCACATATCACATAAGAGCCAAAGAGACGGGTGCGTGGGAGGCTTGTCTTCAAGGGACAATTTCTCCATCTGTAATGCCCTCCCCCTGCATTTCCATACAAGCTCCTACTCCCTGCGGCAGGGCAGGGGGCATTTCTAAGGCACTGCTCCACTCGGGCTACTCAGGAGTCCAGTGCGTGGAACCGACCTTGCAGGCTGCCTCACACACACACAAATGAAGCCTATGGAGAAAGCTCCAGAAGCCACTGTCAGCAGAGACCGCAGGAGGAGGTTACCGCTGCAGCTAGGGAGCAGGCGTTTGGCTTCACTCTGCATATGTTTGTGTACTGGGGGGCAGTGGAGAAAAAATGCTAAGGCAGGAGTGAGAACAGGCCAACACACCTTCCCTGGCACCTGCGGCTCTGCCACCACCTGCCTGGAGCAGGACAGCTAGCGTTCCGCACAGACAGAGCCCGGTGACATCCACCCCAGTACCTCTCCTGAGCAGCCTTGTCACTTGTGTTCCTCATCATGGTTTGGATTCGGTCCACTCTCTTTGCCTCCAGCTTCTTCTTAATGTCTTTAATATTGCTGTGGAGAGAAGAGTGCTGTGAGGGACAGGACTGGTTACAAACCCCAGGGACGCTTGCTCTCTGCAGCGCTCTACTGTCCAGAAAAGCAAAGTTTGAGTGATTGTGCAGCAGAAAGCCCTAAGTCTTAAGAATATTTTAAGTCCTGTAATGTTTTCTTTGAAAAAAAAAAAAGTGAGTCATAACAAAAGGACAGGAGAAAATAGATGTACACATGTTGTATTATTTAGTTGTATCGTATACCTACATTGGGTTCCTCTGGAGCAGCAGGAGACTTGCTGAAAGTACTTACACTGCTAAATGTAAAAGAAAAAAAGAAAGAAAGAGAAAAAAGGAACTACATGGCTTTATAGGAGAGCTAAAAAGCAGACCTGAAGCAAACAAAAAGGCACATATTTATGGGATATGACTTGCAAAGCAGAAAGCATAAACACTTACAAGGCATTTGATCAACCACTAGGAAAGATGAAAAGGACAAAACTTGCAAAACCTCAGCTCTGTGCGCCCCTGACTGAGGCGTACGTAGCCGTCAAACACACCAACTGCAGGCCAGAGAACACGACAAGAGAGACAGAGGAAGGTGGTAGTGGCAGGGCATAAGAGCCTGCTGGCACACCATCAGTACTTCATCCCGGCCATCCAGGTACAAAACAATCACAACAGGACAGCTGCTGAGGTGGCCATAAGACTGGCCATCGGCTTGTGGCCCACTGGTCTGCTGTCCTGCCTGCAACAGTGGAAGGACCAGATGCTTAAGAGCAGTGTAAGAAAGAACAAGGGTAAGTTTTCCCTGCTCCACCTTCCCAGTTTCCAGTCTATCCTCCAGCTTCTCTGTGTTCATCTCCCATGAATGGAGTTTAGCTCTACTTTTGGACTTCACAGGTCCTTGCCCTGAGAGGAAAAGAACTTAGTTGATCTGCTGTGTGACAGAAGTACTCCCTGGAACGTCTCTGGCTGCCCCACATCTCTCATGACAAACAGTAATCACTTCCCTATTCTTCTTCTCCATACCATTCATGATTTTACACACTTCTGTCACATCCCCCTCAATCATCTGTTCTCCAAGCTGCGTCTGTTTTATTTCTTTTTGTGCAGAAATTACTCCTCACTGCTGCCTACCCTTGCCACCCCCTTCTTGCTCTTTCAAAGCTCTTTGTTGGCGATGCCATACTGAAAAGGTGCCTGCACTATGGAGACAGAGCTAGTGGCATAATTGTGACTTTGAATCTTTTTTTTTTTCCATACAATTCCAAAAATTCTGTTTGCCACGTTAGGCACTGCGGAGCTGTGAATGAGGAGCTGTTTCAGAGAAGTACCGGCAGCAGCTGAAGGTCTCTTTCCTGAGTGACAATGGCTCATCCCTGGGTACAGTTGAGCTATGGGTGTTTTTTTCCATTGACATTATTTTGTATTTATCCATACCGAATTTAACTGCCATTTTACTGCCCATTGCTCAAGCTTTAAATCTTTCTGGAGCTCCTCACAGCCAGCTGTAGATGTGACTGTACTAAATGGCAGCGTATTGCTAGCAAACCATTACCTGCTGCTCGACCTGTTTTTCTTAGTCTTGTCTGAATATGCCGCGTAGCTGAGAGAAACAGAGACTCTGTCTTGGTGGAGGGCACGAAAAGAGGAAGTTTTGCCTGACTTAGCAACTAAAGCCTCAGCGAGGATTTAATGGGAAGGAGGAACGAGTCAGGATTTTAGCTCCAGGACAACGTTATTGCAAGAACAAATGGATCAATGTCTGGCTAGAAATTGGTGAATTGATTCTGACAGTTTATTTAAGTACCGGAACCAAGATGCTCAATTTGCTTAGACTGAGCTGATCAGTCCCTGCAAGGGATTATGGGATGCACTGACAACAGCAGATAGAGATGACACCCAGTGACCAGCAGTCTTATTTCCTATCTTTCTGAACTAGTCAGTCAAGGCTACTTACTGTGGCTTGGACACTAGTCCCCTGTTTGGTGCCTCATGGCACAAACGCTGTTCTGGAGATCACAAGAGCTGTCTTCCCACCGCGGCCACTGTGTAACTGTGAGACCCTGTGTCACAGCGCACCAAAGTAAATGAAACGCTTCTCTTCCCCTGTATTCACTCACCGTCTGTACTACGGTGCTTTGAGATACAGCAGAAAAGGCTACCCCAGAGAAGAGCTATGCATTAGTACTTCGTTATTCAAATACGAAGTTTACCTTTCCGATGAGTCCTTCAGTGCCTTCAGCTCAGCTGCCTGCTTCTCTCTGGCTAGCTCTGTTATCTTCATAACTTGCTGTTCAAGGGATGAAAAACAGGATCAAAACCAAGCAAACCAAGATGAGACGCAGCACACCATCTGTATCTAATAACCACCAGATCGAGCTTTATCCCTCCCTGCACTGAATTCCAGGGGCCAGCTAATCCACGAGGCTTTGTGCAAACCTGTGCACCACAACAGCGAGCTCAGATGCGCCCACAGATTGCACCATGCTCATGGACCAACTCCTCCAAGGCTCCAAAGGCCACTCTGTGAGCCACCACCCACCTCTACGTTATCGTTATGGACAGTTTCCTCTCTCTGTGCAGGAGGCAGCACCAGATTCCCTGTACTTGTGGGTAGGTGGGAAGCAGCAGTAGAGCTTACCTTTGAAACGACAGAGGCCAGCGAGAGGATGGGCCTTCTGTCTTGTGGAGACACTTCTGCTCTGTGGAAACTGCTGGCAGAGTATCAGCGCAGTGAGCCCTGCCTGCACCGCTGCCTGCTGAGGCACAGCCTGGAAGGAGAAACCCTGCCTGCTGGGCTATGTGCTCTGCAGGAAGAACTCAAGGTTTTTCTATTCTTTTTGTAGCCTTGCCCAGTAAATCTCACCGTCTTTGACAGAGTTGTGAGACAAGGATGTTTTATTGCTTTGGCTTCTGTCTCTGGTGCTCAGCGTGATTTCCAGGTAAGCTAGTTCTCAAAAGGCAGGGTTTTTTCCCCTAGGGTTGGCACAGGCCAGACCAGCTGGTCTTGTAGACAGCTTGCAAGGTGCTTGTCTAGTTCCAGTGCAGCAGTGAACCTAAGATTTAAGATCTGACGCAAACTCCTTTGGAAAATAATGACAGAAAAAGGCCTCCAAATCCTGGAATCCTCCCCCTTTCATTGGAACAGGTGGCATACGCCATATTTATCATCACCATCTTGTGGACTGCCCTTTGTCTCCAGGCGTTACTGTGTCTCTTGCTGGTGTTTGCTTAAGGTGGGGGGGTCTGAGGTGTGGGAGACACGGATGCACTGTCAGGACTCACAGGTGACACCCTACGCGGACACTTACTCTGACTTCTAAATCGAACAGCAAAACACTTCCCGGGTTTCAAGAGGAGTGAGATCCAGCCCTGCTGTCGGTGCTGCGGGGTGGCCCTAGGACCTAGATCCCTTGCAAAGCTGTCCTTTTATTAGCCTGGATGCACTAATGGCTGCTCTGTTCCCACACATCATCTGTCCCGGCTGAATGACAGCGGCGAGTGTGGTTGGCCCTACAGCATGTCTTTAATGATGGTTGCCACTGGTGACCCTGCAGGGCTTCCACAAACCTGTGTGGCACCCTAGCTCTGACGGGAGGCATCAAGCAGGGAGCCGTGAGAAGCGTGGTACAGCCTCACGTCCCCACGCTCCTACAGAGCTGGCACCAGGCAGCACATGGAGCCAATAAATGCCACGTTAACCCCAAACTAAGTTATCGGAAGAGTTTAAGCAGATGGAGCCTGATGTGCTCCAAAACAATGCTTCTCCATTTTTTTCAAATTGTGACCTTTAAAAAAGTTTCTGCTGGATTTTTGTAGCTTCTAACAAATAAGCATCACTGTCCACATTCTCAATTCTCTTGCACGGACCTGACAATTGCTCTGAGGGGTGTTTTCTGCCTCGTGGCCACATTTCCAATGTCACAGTTTAGTGAAAAACTTGTTTTTTCAGGCTGTCCTTGCAGGGGCTCTCCTAGGCTCTATTTTCTGTTGCCACTTGCAGTCCTTACCTCTGCGGCGTGCTGCTCTTTCTTTCTTCGAATCCCATCATGGTGTTCCTCCCCAAGTTGGATGAGGTCCATCTCCAGCCTCTCCCTCAGTTCCAAAACTCGGCTATCAATGCTTTCTGCCATTTCTACAGGATTTGCACGTGTACCGACGTCACCTGGTGTCAAACTCCTGCAGAACAGACACAGCAGCTGTGCTGCTTCGAGAGATGTCGCCACCATCCTGACCTTCCTACCCCCCACAGTGGGAACACGCGACACTGTATGAGCCCGGGGAGATGTGGATGCCCACACCACCCTGCACCTCCTCCGGAGAAGGGGAGCCCGTGTTTCTCTTGGGGATCCCTCCGCTTTGGGTTGGGGAGGGGACCCACAGGCCAGATCCTGCTGGAGACCCTGTGCTGTATTTACCTCTTCTTCTGGGTTTTCCTAGCATTCCTTTTCTTGCCTCCATAGCAGACAGACTCCGAAAAGAGTACCGAATATTTCTGCAGCAGCTCCTCCCTGCGTTTACTTCCTCTCCGCTCCAGCTCCCTCAGTTCCTTCTCCTGCCTCTTCAGCAGCTTCAGAAAGACCTTAATCTGCTGCAGTTCTGCGAGGCTGGCTGTCTGAGGCTCTAAAATAGAAAATAAAGAGAGGCTGTTTTCTCTCACCCAGCATTTCTCAACCTGCTGCGATGCCTTTTGGGGTCAGACAGGTTTTTTTCAGCACTGCCTTCATTCAGCTTTTCCTCCCTCTTCTCAGCATCGCAGGCAGCTCAATTCACCACCTGGTGGATGCCTGGCACGGGCATGGCCAGAAGAATTGCTGCCTTGTGGTCCTTTGGCCAGAGGAACACACTGGTGGTGATGTGCCAGTCTGTCTGTCTTGTGCCTTGCACCCTTTTCCACAGTTCTAAGTATCCCAAAGATAGCACAATCGCTAAGCCAGTTGGTAGCAATAATTATAAGGGAAAAGATTTGTTATTTCATTACCGATTTTGTTTTTCAAAACTGAGTTACAAGGACAGGTGCTTTCATCCCTTCCAGTTTTAATGCCTGGCATTTCTTCAATTGTGAGGAAGAAATGAAAGGTCTTTTGAGGCAAATGAAAATGAGAGGGGAAGGATGCTGTGAACTGCTGGGAGAACTTGTTATCTGGCAGCACAAGTCAGTCAGATGTGGCTATCTGTGGCAGAAAGGCCACAGGGGGTTATCTTCGCAGGGGAAGTCACTTTTTTTTTTTGGCTTGGAATGTGTAAAAATTAACAGATCGTGTGGGTGTGTCTGAAACACAGTGCTGTGCTGTGCAGGGCCAACTCCTTCTAAAAGGCTCCCACTGAGGAAACGCGAGGGTACAGCTTAAACGCAAGTCTAGACTCTCAAACCAGAGCCCACTGTGCTTCCATGGGATGAGATGCCTTTTATCAGAGCACGTATTTACAGTCATCACAGCTCTGTCCAGGGGAACATTTTTCTTCAGGAATAACTTTTAAAAACAAAACTTATTTGGCAACATACCCTGAGCGCAACAGGTTTACTCTTGTGCCTTCAGCTCGGTTTTGTGGCACGATTCGGCACACCGGTTATGATTTTTTTGTATTGATTTGTGTCACACTGCATTAAGACAGAGAAGCAGGTGAACAAGACATGATTACAGAGGGTGCCCACGTGCTGAGGTCTCCCTGTGGCCACATCACCTCTGCTTTAGTCAGGGCAAAGGAACCACCGAATCCGGCCAGAGCAGGACTCGTGTGACAGCTCCAGCTCCTACCCTGCCATGGAGTTGACTTGCTGCAGCGTTGCTGCAACCAGTGGCCTCAGAGGGCTAAAGCTGGAGCAGTCCAAAGCTCTTCTGACCTACCCGTGCAGATGACAGTGGCCCAGCTTGTGTAAGGCATGGACCAGGGCAACTTCAAGCTTTTCTCCTCGAGACCCGCTGTGAGCTCGATCCCAGCCTGAGAGCTCGCCACACACCATGGCAGTTGTCAAAATGGGCAAATGGTGCCACAGGCAGGGAGACTGTGTCCCTGAGCCTGAAGATTCACATGGTTTGTCTTTAGTGCTGGCTACAACAGGCAGGGTTGGGTCAGGTCTTTTTTAATTTGCAAAACAGGCTTCATCTCTATCCCAGTCAGAAATCGGGCAGAGAGGGAACGTAAGATGACTGACAGGCCTCAGCCCATCTTACCTGCAATCTGCATCACTTCGATCACGTTTTCCTCCTTGGCGAGAGCCGCTGCTCCTGAAATCACAAAAGAGGATCCTGTTTATGTTCCACCCTGGATCTTTGGGTTGAAAACGGGCAGCAGAGAGCTCATCAAGAACACAGGCTACATGAAGGGTGTTAGTGTGAATACAAAGGAATTAATTAAGCTGCTGAGATGCCTAAATGCTTGGGAACTTTGTTAACAGGCACAGCAGAAAGGGAACAGGATTCTCTGCCTTGCCAGAGAAAAAGGGCAGTGGCTTTATATTAGCTGAATATTGCTAGTGATGATTTGGCACATGTAAACTTGTTTTGAATAGGTGGGAAGGATGTTCTGGTCTGAAATTTGAGAAAACTAATTGTTTTGATACCAACATATTTGAAAGGACACTAATCACGTTGATACAGTTAATATGGAAGAAACCCTGATTAGCTGTCAATTACTTTACAACACAACAGAAGAGAATGAGGTAATCGAAGCGTGTGGCAGGGGAACATGCTCTTACCTAACCTGAGATCATGCTATCAGTTAGTTTGGATTAGAAGCATGTTCGAGGAATGCTCCTTCTGGCACTTTGACCAATACTACACCTTTAACGTTTGTTGGCTATCTTGTTTTGTAAGGCCAAGAAAGTGCCAGTATGAAAGGAACAAACGTACTGTCAGAAAGATCGTTCTCTGCTAAAGCTTCTTTAAACCTAGTAATAAATGCTGACTTTGTCTTTTGATTTCTATCAAAGCAAATCCATTACTGTTTTTCAACTCATGTGAGTGGTCAGAGTTAAGTAGTTTTTGCCCTTGTTACGTTAACGGGTCCTCATTTAATCTAGTGGCCAAAACGCAGGACTGTGCTCCATTCCCACTCCTGCAGAATGCCAGAGGTGGGATCTGCTCACTCTGAACTTGTAATGGGTCTTATAAAGAGTCTAGTGTTCATCTGAGCTGATGAATAAAATAACTACTAATCTTTAAAGCTCCCAAGTATTATACAACCAGACACTGGTGCAAGCACAGTTTCGCGAGATGCAGAGTTTTCAGGGGATCTAAACATACTTAAAATGTCAGAAATCAACAGTAATCTACAGAAAGAGGCCCTTGAAAAGGACAACAAAGAGGTGAAGAGCAGTGAGGTATTATGGGATAAAACCAAACCAGATCTTAAAACCTTTGTCTCACAGATATCCAGAATTACCATGTCTTTGCTCAAAATCAATATCCAATCTCCAATTTCACACTTAAGGTGACAGACTACATCTGCCACAGGCCACTTCTCCCTTGGACAGTGGTTCCCTGTTAACGTAATTATCTCCCAGGGAACTCTGTGCTGAACCTGGAAAACTGAGGTGATCTACGAGAGTCCTCAGTTATGTGCAAGACAGCCCAGGGACCAGCAGCACTCGTTAGCCCTGCCTTGGAGGGGAAGGACGATGTTCACCCCAGTTGGGCCTTCAGCTTGTTTCCAGGTATTCTCAGAAGATACCCGAGATTACCTTTCTGTTGAGGAGTAAAAGAGTATGCACATCACACTCACCCCAGCCCGAGTCAGGGGATAACTACAACTTTTGCCATTAATGAGCAAAAAGCACCAGAATTTAAGCTGGTGACTTGGCCTGAGAGGTTCTGACCCCATTACCAAGGATCCTCAGCCTCCACCACTGTTTCTTTCAGACTTTTGAGTGTACAGGCTTTCTCTTCTACTTTTAGCTCAGCCCACATCCACAGCGTTACCTGCAGGCCCGTTAGAAAGAGGAGCGCTGAATTTCCTGGGGGAGTCTGGTATCCCGTTAGTTTCGGCAGATGGGAAGTTCCTTTGTGTGCCAGGCCTCTAAAACAACGATCAGAGGTAAAGCAAAGCTCTGTTATTTCAGGCTGAATCCATGCAACGTGTTTTAGAGACAGTGACAGAACTTGGGAAAACTTACCTCCCCCGAGCCATCTTTCAGCTTAACTGATCTCTTGTCTTGCAGACTGAAGAACTTAATGGGGTTGGAGAGAGCAATAGTCAGATCTAGAAACAAAGAGGAGGTCTTTGCTCGGATTATCAAATAACGCATTGTACTCTGATTTTCCTTGCCTTCTGGTCTCCTTTCTGGCCTAGGTCAGGCAATTGTGGAGAAGGGATATTGCACATTCTCTGCTTCTAACTTCTCCCTGACAGCACCCAGGGAGGGGGCCGTCTGCACCTCAGTCCCTTTCTGAGGTGATGGCTCACAACTGGTGTTTAGCGCAGGTCTATGAAGCTGCAAAGAGCATACTGCTCCCAAAATCCAAAGCCAGGTTAAGACTTTCCTGACCCAGACAGCTCCCCGCTACAGTTCCAGTCCAATGCTGTATAAACTTGGTCTTTTTTACAAATACGTGTTAAAACCATCAATTTCACAGGATTTCCCCCACAAAGAAGGTTCATTTGGATTAACACAGGGGAAGAGACAGTAAACATGAGAAGTATTCACAGCTTCTGTGGCTGATGCTGTCACATGCTGCACGGCTTTGTTCATGATTGTTAAAAAGTTCTGTTTTTAACACCGCCAGTGGGGCTCCTTTCCCGACTCATCTCTCACTGTTTGGCCAACCCCTTTTTAAAGGCCGATCCCTGTATCTCAGTACCAGCAAGAACCTCCCTCTCTTCCAACAGGGAAGAGGAAAGCTCCTGTGCTCCCTAAAGCCCTATTCTCGTCAGCACCTGTTAGTTATCACCTCTTCACTCAAGGAAACCTCTCCCGGCTTATGAATAAAAGCAGTAAAATGACCGACCCATTCCAAACCGGAGACAGCCACATCTGCACTGCACATCTGGCACGTGCGCCTCGGCCCATACAGGGAACCCGTCACAGTTACAGCGCGAGCATCCGCTCCTCTGAGGAACGTGAGGGTGTGACATGTGCTGGCACATGCTCACGTCCCACCCTGACACGGAATGAAGGGTGCAGCAGGAAAGCACCCCCCCAGGCTGGAAAAATGCTTCTGGCTCACAGTTTGGACAAAGCCAGAGCACCCCCACGCGCATTCTGACACATAACTACCTGCCCAAGCATCGGGAACGTAGTCCTTTACTTCCAGGTACACAAAGAGAGAAGGCATGGTGAGGGGCATGTTGCTTTCACTGCGGAGACAAATGTGGTGGTAGCCTGAAAACAGAAAGCAGAAGAGGTAAGCTGGCAGAACCTCTGTCCCTTCTTCTCTGTGTGTTCCAACAGTAAAACAAAGTCTCTCCTTACAGGAGGGCATGGTGAACATGGTACGGAATTAAGGTAAGGCTGTAACGGGATGAATTTGCAGGCTCCACTGCCTCCAGGAATGGAGAACACGTAGCAAAATACGCAGATGTTCGTATCTTCTTTACAGCTCCCAATGGGTAGGCCGCAAGAGCACAACAGCTGAAGGAATTTCCACAAAATTTACCTGAGTGCACTGCAATAACAGGAATGACACGATGACCGATGAACTTCCCGCCTTCCTCCCAAGCCACAATTTTGAGAGACGCCAACTCAGGCATCATGATCTAAGGAAAAAACAGAGTAAGACACCCATGTCCTCACCTCTAACTCCTAACAGCATACTGGCTTCACCAAGTAGAACTTTACTCTCTCCTCCTTCCACCAAAACAATGCCGTCTCTCCAACGAATTCACTGCCAATTTCTGCATCTTGTAATGTAAGGCTACAGTTTATCACAGACATAAATGAATTCACAGAAACACCACAAAACACAGGCTTCTCAGAGGAGAGACTGCATGGGATCACAGGAGAGCACTTCACCTAAAGAAAAAACGGGGCAACAAACCCCCAGACCACAGCTTCCATGAAGCAATTCACCAGAGAAGGGAAGGAACTCGGGAGGATAATTTAGCAAACGTGGTAAATTTGCCATAAGGGCTCTTGCCTCCCTCCTCTGCCGTTTTCTTCTGCCATAAAATGAACTAAAAATTATTCTGCCAGAACTGTAGCCTGAAAAGTGTTTTCTGAAATGAGGATAATATTTATCGACGACATCACAACTGGGCTGAAAATATCTGCTATTTCAGTGTGCTTGACAGAGGTGAATTGTGTAACTTGTATTTTTTTGCTACTGCAGAAAGGCCAAACATTACTATCACCTTTGACTTAACTTCCCCGTACCCCGTAGCTGGATTAGTGACCACTGAATTCTTGAGGACAAACAGGGCAGTTTTCTGTATTCTGGCACACCTGGAAACCTCCCTCTGGTCCCATTACTTCTCCAGTTTGTGTTTCTCATTTACAATTGAACCACAGACATTCAGTTCCTTTCTGCTTCCTGGTGCTTGACATTTTCAAAGCTGATGAGTCAATTCAGTCCGAAGTGCACCACAAATGGGAGACTTGATGCCTGTTATTTCCAGAAACGTCCCCATCGACCCCTTCTCTGTTCAGGGAAATACTGATGGAGGGTTGTTTTGGATATTTTGTTTGGATATTATCTGAGAAAGCGACACCTAACGCCTTGTGTGTTTAAATCCGTGACCGAGATCTCCAGAAGGGAGTCCCTTCTGTTATGCAGTGCTTGTGGCCAGCAGGATCATTAAGGATTCTCTGTCTAAATTACTATCAAATGTAATTACCTTTTCAAAAACAAAAGCCTCCTCTTTCCATACAGGGTTAATAGAATTGGCAGTGGAGGTCAGTTTGGTTCTGTATTTGCGTTTTGTGTCCCTTGGCAACCCAAACAGCTCTACTTCCACATATGTCTTCACACTGCGGTCTGAGAGGAACTGACCAGAGAGTATCTACAAACAAGGAGAATCGGAATTAGCAACTGCTGAAAAGAATAAAAGAGAAGAACCCATCCATACCTTCACCCCAAAGTCACTCTCCCACCCAAAACATCTCTTCTGCTGCAGCTTCCAATCCACAACAGGCTTTTATTTTACCTCCACCCATGTTCCTTCAGCACTTCCTCCAACCTCCTCCCTCCCCATCATCGCAGCCTTGGCTTCTTCTGTGTGGCAGATGCTAATTTTCCATTTTCATGCGATTATGATTAATTTAAAATAGCGAAAAGACTGGGAGTTGCCATGGTAACACTCTCCCACAGGACTCTCGGGGTTCATTTGCCACTAAGAACCGGATAATAAAGAGCGGGGACATAGATGCCAGTTATATACGTGGTGCCAGGAACTGGCTGTCAGGGGAGGAACAGCACTGTGGTTTGTACTTGCCGTGACAGACAGGGTACTTGCCACCACCACATCAATGCGGTCCACAGAGAAGGGGTCAAACTGCTTGTCCGGACGCCGCATGAATTCGTGCTTGAGTAGGTAGCCACACTGGCCATTGAACTCAAACAGAGCCATGTTCTGCTGCATGGGGACATCTGAGATACAGAGGAACACAGTGAGAAAAATTTCTGTGGGACCTCATCAGGTGCCTGGTGTGCCACGAGTGAGCTGAAAGATGCTGTACTTTTACAGCCCCTGCGAGCCAAAGGCTCACAAAGCCATTTCAAAAACTAATTAAGCCTCTCAGCACCCTACAGGGAAAAATATTAAAGCAGCTGCTGTATGAAAGGTAAGCGGTTTGCTTATGATTGCACCCTAACTCATGGGTAGAACTAAATTAAAAATTAGTTTAAGAAGTACCTGCTACTTTTGGGTGTGAAGTAAATAGTTGTCTGAACCCCTCTACTCCTTCCCCCTTTCATTTTGGGTCTCCTCGCAGTCCATCTTCTCCTCTGCCACTTCTCTTGAGAATGCTGCCTTGTGGTTTCTGACCTGTCTTCAGTATGATATCCTCTTTGTAACCCTTCTCTCACTCTCTCCCTTTTTAAGTTGCTTCACGTTTTCTCCTACTGATCCTACAGCTAGTCTCCTACGCTCTCTATACATAAGACATGGAGGAAGGAAGAGGGATAAAGAATAGCTTTCTCTGGAGACTTTTCTTTGTCTCCTTCTCATGCTAGATGTGCATCAAGGCAAGGCCCTTCTTCCCTGTTCAGGTCAAAATACTGGAAATAAACAGCAGAGCAGGCTAGTCCTGTAGCCAGATGGAGCTCTGCCCGCTGCCTCGCAGAAGAGGAAGCAGCTCAGGGGAAGTGGGAGTTTCTGATGCATTTGTGCATATTCTTTAGTCTGACATCACGTTACAGGACAGCCAGAGACAGTACCCAGCCACTGGACGACAGCAAGGCCACCTGTGTGTGTACGCACTAGTGTGTAGGACCAGACACTGCGTGCCAGGCTTGTGCCGGGCCTAGAAAGGTGCTTTTGGTCTCTAGGAGATGGAGTCAAAGCCCATCACCACGCTGGGAGAAGCCACACAGAATAAACGCATTCAGGGAAGCGGCAGCGTTAGGAAATAGCAGCGAAAGAAGAGACAGTGAACATGAGCACACAGCCTCACCCTCTCAGAAGCTGGAGGACAATGCGACACTCACCCATGGTCTGGAAGTTGAGTGCCACCATCTGACAGCCGACGTTCCAGAACATCTGGGGCATGTAATTAGAGGAGTCCATCCGGGTGCCTTTGGGGTAAATCCGGCTCATCTGTCGCTTGTTATATCTACGGTTGCTCTATTGGAAACAAGTCTGGGGCACTCCTTGTGTACCCTGGGGCTACCTCACGTATTCAGATTATGAAAATTGTTTAAGCTCTCCTACCAAATGCTCAGAGCCTTCCAGACAAGAAGAAAGAGAGACCCTGGCAACAACAGGCTCCTTTCCCATACCCCTTCCACTTAAGGACAAGCATCTGGCAGCCTTGGCGTTCACTATAGCAGGATGCATCCTGTCAAGAATCTCTGTGAACAGCCTCCAAAGCCACCCTGGAAGATCCCAGGGAAGTGTCCCACCTGCACACTTTATATCTCTGATGAAGAGTTTACCAGGTCCTGAAACCAGAAGCCAGTTGGATGTGTCTCGGCCTTACCCAAGCATCAGAATTAGCTCTCCTACTCCATACAACCAACTATACTGGACAAAGGCTGCCAAAAGGATACTCTACAAACTGCACGGGGAATTTGGTTAGTAGATCATAAGCCTTCAACTCCGTGAAGGAAGAGATGACATAACTCCGGTTCTTCTCTAGAAACAGAAGATAAGAAAGCATTTAAAAGAAAGGCATGGAATCATAGAACCGCCCAGGTTGGAAGGGACCTTTCAGATCATCGAGTCCAACCATCAGCCTAACTCTGATAAAAACCATCACTAAACCATATCTCTAAGCACCACGTCTACTCGTCTTTTAAATCCCTCCAGGGATCGTGCCACAACCACTGCCCTGGGCAGCCTGTTCCAATGCTTGATAACCCTTTCAGTGTAAAAATTTTTTTCTAATATCCATCCTAAACCTCCCCTGGCACAACTTGAGGCGTGTTCAGCCCCTGTTCTGTGTGTGGGGCCTGATGGACCAGGGAAGCACTTGGCCTGTTTACTCCCACCTTCTACCAGGTACAATTTTCTATCAAGGCAATTTACCTTTCTCTGGTCCCTTGAAAAGGGACTGAAGAATAATACTCCACAAAAGGCAATTTATTTTTACCAGGGAGACAATGGTTGTGCACTACAGGACAGGAACTTCATGCAGTACAGACAGGATGGGCTCGCGAAGTTTAAATGGCAATAATTTTGCCCATCTCTTCCTCGATGTCAGTGACATTTAGAGAATAGCTCCCGCTTGGGAGTTTTAGTTCCAAGTGAATCCAAATATTCAAAGTCTTGAACAAACATCTTTATTTTGACAAGTTTACCCGTCTTCACTGCCCTGTTTTTTTCTTTTTCTTTTCTTTCTTTCATCAAACCAGCTCACTCAAAGCTAGGCCCAAATGTGGCAACTGTTTACAAGCACCTATTGCGTATAAAGAAACTGCGTGCATTTTCAGCGTTCGAGATGTGTCTCTGTCCAGTCACCGCAGAAGAGGAAGGCCAGTCACATATATGAAGAAAAGCTGGGCACGTCCCTTCCCTCAGAAGCAGCAAAGCATGCCCACAGAGACGTCACTGCCCTCTAGGCTGTTTCTTTTCCTCCTCACTCATATAACTGGCAGCAGTATCCGACATAGCCCTGTCTTCTCCTTACCAATTCCTTACTACAGGGAGGAGGACAGAAGGGAAGTGTTTGAGACCATGTGCATGTTGTGTGAGAGAGAGAACACAACAGAAACCGGGTGAAAGCAAGTCACAAAGGCAGGTGGAGAACAGCAGCACCCAAAAGTACTGCTCTCCTGGCTGAACAGAAATACTCGGGATTTTGAAAGGCCTGAGTTTGACTTACGGGCAGAGACTTCAAAGGAGTCAAATTTGATCGGCTGTATGTAATTAACTAGGCTGGACATTTCCTCGTACGCTGTCACTTCCAAACCAGCAGTGCCCTGAGCAGAAAACAAAATCCAAGAGAAGACAGATGGAGAGACCTTTCCAAGAGATGAAACAAAACACACTTGGGCGTCACGATCAAAGAACTCTGGTGGCTGCCCCAGCCAGAGCACACCAGTTCCTTTGGCTTCCTGGTCGTACAATTACATTGTGGGCAGCGTAGTCAGGGGCACAGAGTTTCTAAGTAGCTTGGAAAAAACCTGAAATGAGGCATATGGAGAGGTATCAATATGTAAGAAGCCCAGGACCTCTTTTACCTCGCAGGGCATGGACCCTGGGGCAAACTGGAGACATTGTTTTCCCTTCTCTCTGAGCAATACTAGGCAGATGGAAATAGGAAATGGATTTTTTTTTTATTCAAGGGAATGCAGATCTCCTCCTCCCCCCTTCAGCAGAAGCACTTCATGTTTTGCTAACTACTTTTATCAGACTAAGGCTAAGAATCACCAAACAGCTTGAAGGCAAGCAATTATCTCCAAATCATGCAGAATATCAACGGCAGAGTCAGAAATAATCACTCTTCTGCCATATTCTCTATGCTAGCAACATCATTTCTCTTACTCAGTTTCTCCTGCAAAAATCGTGTTGCATGGGAAAAGGAAAGCCCCCGACTGGCCATAGCGCTGCATTTTGGGTTCATCTCTATTCAATGTGGTCAGGCCCCAGAGAAAACTGGAGGCCAGAAAAACCCCAGAAAAGGAACAGAAACAACAGTGACAGTACCTCATCTGACTGCATCTTTTTAATTTCCTCTTCATCCAGGTTTCCGAGATGTTCATCCTCGTCCTCTGGTTCCTCTTCAACCACATCACCTGCCCAGACTAACACACACAGCCCACATCAGCACTACGGATCAGTAGCACACTGAGACAAGACACTGCGGATTGCTAGCAATGGGGAGCTCTGCAAAACCTCACAATCAAGTCCTGCAGGACCAAGAAGTGGAAGAATCATACAATTTTATTAGCCAAATCCAAACAGGAACCAGCACACTCAAGAGACCAAATCATTCCTCCTGCAGGCTTCCCTCATACCCCAGGAGTGACAACCACAGCGCTGTTTTCCCCACCAAGATCACACACATTCATGGGAATAAATGGCCATTTCTAGGTGCTCTGTAGTGGCGCTCAGCTTGTCTTCAATGACTTTATGTGCTCCTACCATGACAGGGACTGAAAATTCACTGGTTCTACCACAGGCTCCCTGAGCCCAAGAGGTGACAGCCTCGAGACTGGAGGAGGGGAGGAAGGTGGGGCTTAAGGTTCTATAAACCTTCACGAACCTCACAGTGAAGAAATAGGCCATGGTGAATTTGTGGTTATCAGAGAGCTACAAGCAGTAAAAAATTATCCATCATCAAGCCAACAGCCGGTGTGTATCAACGAATTACCAACTCATGCAGCCATGTGACTTCGAGCAGGCTGAAGAGTCGACTGATGGGCAGGGCATACGCTGATTGCCTCTTTTGGTTGGAATGAAGCGTTTAAAAATATTCTGAAGATTTAATTTCTCTTCGAAGCTTACGCTGCTTCTTGAGATAACTGAATTAGTGACTAGTACTGGCTTGCCTCAAGCTAGTATTGGGTGATTTGGAAAGTCTCCAGGGGGCTAAACTTGCTCATCTAGCTATACTAGTCCCATTTCCCCTTCAGACATACCAGTATCTTCAGCATCCGTTGGCATTGGCTGCTCAGTGATTTCTGGTTCCACATTCCTCCCTTTCTTCAAAGAGTTCTGCCTCTTCCCAGATACAGATTGTTTCTTTTTGTTCTTAATCAAGATTTTCCCTAAGAGATCCTTAGGACTTGGCAAAGGAATTCCAGGCTTCAGCTGCAACAGATAAACTTCATACTGAATTTTCATCACGAAGACAGAATACAAACACTCATCTCTCCTGTCCCTCCCAGTATCATTCCTCTGGCCATTTACTGGTACACGGACACATCTCTCACCCACTGTATTCTTTAATTTCCCCATCTGCCAGTGTACCCCACTATATCTATGTGATTTTTTCCTAAGTCTTCACCTTCAGTTTCAGACCAGCATTTTGCACCTCTCAGCCCTCTCATGTTCTGCTGCCTGCACTTGCCACGCTGTTCCCAGCCACCCATCCTGCACCTCAGCTAAAAAAACATCTACGTGGCCTGAAGGCATCCACACACCTCTGGCTTTCACATTCCACGTGTTTCTCTCCTTATCCCAGAGCCTCAGTCCTAGAGCAGCACTCGGGCCATATTTAAACACTCTGCCTGCAGCAGATTTGAGAGAAAGATCCCAGAGTAGGTGGCTCAAGACAAGGATGCGTGACTCAGACTGCTTCTCGACCTACACTCCCTGCACAGATAGCCACAGGCCTGTTCATAATTTAGCTAATACCCTGAACTGTTTCTCCTCGCCCCGGCCCTTGTTTCTCCCCATTGCCTGCACAAGGACATGGGTCTGGGCAGTGGGCAACTGCTGGTTTGCTCACTGTTTCCTTTCAGCTCTTCTTTTGATCTTGGTGCTTGAAAATGGGTGCTTGGGCTATGTGTCTCAGCTACCCCCTCCACCACGTAAACCAAGGAACTGCCTCACGCTTTGCAGAACACAGGCACCGCCCGTTATCTGCAAATCAGTGTCCGTTCACGAGGCAACTGAAGTAGCAATGTGCATGGGGATCACCGAAGATGTCATTGTGTCCCCAAAAATACACGCTTGTACAAATAAGCTGTTGACTAGGGACAAGCAGATCGGGAGCTTTACTCAGCTACTCTTGAGCACACAGCTGTGTGTGTCTCTGACCTGCCCACCTCTGCCGGGAAGAGAGTGTTTCCAGGTTGGTAACAGGAATTGAGAAGCACTGGTAGGAAGAGCCTGAAATGCTACTAAGCCCTTCTTCCTGTTTTTTTCCAAAGTAAATGCTGGCAGACAGATTTGAAACAGTTCTGTGTACAAAAATACACTGACTCATCTTGGTACACCGGGTCCGACTTGGTTACCTAGGGCTCCGTTTCCAAAGTCACTCAGGTCACAGAAGGTTAAATAAGCGCAGAATCAGGGAAGTTCCCAGGAAAACCTCTGCGACTGGGAGGTCTTCCATCCACTGACTATGCTGCTCACCCCGATGAACCAGGTTTATTTGTCCATGGCATCATCTTCTCTTTCACTGTCCTTGTATCTGTTGTGGCATCTCCTGGCACCAGGAGTGACTGGTTTTTTCCAGAAAGACCTCTCCACTAGCCTCCTTCCCCAGCTTCCACTTACTGGGTATTTTTCCAGTGGCTCTGTCAGCAGCATATCTCCAAATATGGTTCGGCAGTACTCAGCCATCTTCGCCTGCTGCTTGGGCCTGATGAACAAAGAGATCAAGCAGGAGTGAACAGGAAAACAGATACGCAAATCCAGAGCTTAGCATGAACAATCATCTCGAGAGCAGTGTACTCTACCTAGAAAACCACCTCTTGCCTTCACTCAGACAGCTATGCAGATTTTGAATCACAGAACCATAGAACGGTTTGGGTGGGAAGGGACCTTAAAGATCATCTTGTTCCAAACCCCTGCCCTGGGCAGGGACACCTCCCACCAGCCCAGGTTGCTCCAAGCCCCGTCCAACCTGGCCTTGAACCCCTCCAGGGATGGGGCAGCCACAGCTTCTCTGGGCAACCTGGGCCAGGGGCTCACCCCCCTCACAGCAAAGAATTTCTGCCTCAGATCTCACCTAAATCTCCCCTCTCTCAGTGTAAAACCCTTCCTCTTCGTCCTACTGCTACAAAGAGTCCCTCCCCATCCCTCCTGCAGGCCCCCTTCAGGTACTCGAAGGACTTGAAGTTCCTTCCCAGGCCGACTCCCATGTGTTCATACTCTGCCATCCCGAACTACAAGGCTGCACAAGTGTGGTCACTCTCACTCTGCAGCTTGTGGCTCATCTTTCAACTCTGACCCACCGTCAGTTGCTTCAGAAACCTCAACTGATGTTTCATTTCAGCTCAGGCTCCCACTGACAACCCAGCAGCCCTTGCCCGCACGCTTTCTGCTCTGGACAACAGAGAACACAATTCTCCCACATCTGGTCCCCAATCCCCAGATACTCACGAGTCCACGTGGTTCTCAAAGGACAGGATGACAGGGTAGAGAGATGTTTTAAAAGCACTTTCTGCAATGGCCTCAATGGCATCCTAAAGGAGAAGCGATGGTCAGAGAAAAGATCAGCACTCATGAATAAGAGCCACGCAGCTGATCTCCCACTGAATGCGCCCCCAAGTTTCAGATCTCCAAAATGATCACTGTCAGGGGCTTCTCTTTAACGTAACTAATCTCCCAGTAAGAAATTACTTCTTTTCATATCTGCACAGATTGAAACATGAGAAATGTCTTCTCTTCATATCTGCACAGATTTCTAGCTCCAGAGGATACAAAATGCAGCTAAACTCAATAGCTCGCATAAAAGAACAAAAAAAAAAGCTGAAGATGTAAGAATATGAGGTTTTATTTTTCTTACTATTCTTCTATAGTTTAGTGTGTATATAAATGAATGTGAAATCATCTAGCCGCCGAGGCAAGGCACTGCCACATGCACTTTGAACTGGCAGAAAAAGGCGTATGCAGCACCAGATTAAACTGCTTCAAACTCTATTTATACTTATCTCTGAGCCTGTCCGATTTTCTATCATTTCACCTGCTTACAAAATCCTTCTGTCTAGCAGCAGAGAAAACTGGAATCTTCAGGAACCAGCAGTGCTGACATTTCAAATGCAAATACCATGGAAACATTCTCAGCATTAATGATGTATGAAAAAATAATCATATTTTCCCCAAGCCCCCTGTTAAACTGCCACAAACTTTCCACTATCTTCTTTTCGGTGCTGCTAATCGACATGGCAAAGATGTGTCATTTGCTCCTTTGCAATGACAGTCCCCTACTCGCCCCCAAATCCTGGTTCAGCCACGATCTCAGCACGGAGGGAGGCTGCCACAGCTGCTCCTCCACGGACCACTTGGACTTTCTATCGCAGAAACCTGCAAGGCTCAGAGGAGGGGAAGCTACAGAAAAAGCTACTAAAAGGCCACCCGCAATGGTAGAAAAGGGAGGGAGGTGTGGAGGGAAAGATCTACGTATTATGTAAAACTCAAACCTGGGCACAGGCTGCGTTAACACGTTATAATTTCCTTGAGGTGCAGTCACATGCTTTAGCAGAGCTCTGCAATTACAGCAGCTACAGCTGTCATTATTTCCCCCGTCTGTAGTGAGCTGCTGTGCAGAAAGCAGCAGTGGTACTACAGGATTTGGGAAATTACTGACACTGAATATGACAAGATCTCTGATCTCTCTTAAGGACTGGGTTTTTTTTCCCCACATAAATATTTTAGTAATAGTGAAGCATGGGAACTGGGGAAAAGATATGGAATAAGAATAAATAGCTTTAAAAAGAATCTAAAGTGACTCTGCCTGTTGGCAGCAGCTGTGTAAAGGAGTGCAGAAAAAGTAAGTGTGATGCATTGATTTTGAACCTGCAAGCTGTTCGGAACTTCTGTGGTTAAATGCCCTGTATTTCCAAGGGAAAAGCAGGCTTTGCACTGTGTTTCTGGGAGCTGAATCCTCAGGGAAGCCATCTGCCCAGCATGCGAGAGGGCAGCTGCTCCACTGAACACATTCTACGCACTCATGTAATTAGGAAGTAATTGAAACCTGTTCCTCCAAAGCACCACCATGTGAGGCTGTAAGCCACAGAAACCTGCTGTAGACCACATAGAAGATAAACTCATTTCAATTATTTGTTTTCTAAAAGTCATCTTGTTTGTTTCTCTGATGTGCATCTATCCATAAATCCACCGTTCTCATGCAACCTTCTGTCCATACGTCCATCTTGCTACACAGCCCATCGCTTCTACCCCCGCATTTCCCGCATTCATTCATCTTCATCCGGCTAACAACCTCTCTTCTGGTCCTCCCACTCCAAAAACGTACACAAGCTCCAACCTATTGCATCTTTGCTCATCTTTCATTCTATCTACACATTCATTCACTTGTCATCTTGCTGTCAGTCTTTCCTCTCAAACATCTTTGCCCTCAGCCCATCCATTTGACAGTTCCCTCCGCCGGCCTCCTCCAACAGAGATCAGTCTAAAACCAAGCAGGGGAAAGCGTGTATGGAGAAAACTCTTGCCATACCTTGAAGAGGATCTCAGTTGTCATAGTGAACCCGTGAGTGATGATCGGCTCCTCATCCGGGGGACGGCCCTTCCAGCAATCCAGCTCCACGCAGCGGCAGCCAGCCAGCAGCGTCTGGCGATACATTTCAGGAGACGAGATACCAGAAAACTGCCCAGCTGGAGGAGAGCAGAGGCTCGACATTAGCTATTCACGTGGGACAGTTTCTGCATAAACAGGAGCACCAGAACTCCCTGCCACCCCTGAGCAGGTGTACGTGGCAAACTGACAGGATGTTTTCGGTTACGGGGTGACATTTCTTCTTCTTACACAGCACTTAAGTGGCAAGCTCCTCCGAGTGCACTGCAGCCCCTGGCCCTCCAAACCTCAGGGCAGCTACATCTGCCCGACTGATTGCCAGCCCGACTGATTGCCAGCCTCACTCATCCCGCCGGTGGTGGCACGTACGTGTTGGCGCGGAGGCAGACCCCGGAACTGCCCATACCTGTTAAATACGTGTTGTGTGATGAATTGATGAAGTAGTGTGAGAGCGGCTGGGTCATGTCCTGGTACAGCACCAATTTGTCCAGTGCTATCACGTTGTTCTCAGGGCCACAAAGAAACCAGACCATCCCCTCTGGAGACAACTGCCCTACACGGAAAACAAAGCTGTTAATAGTATCGAACAAACATGGTTCTGGCACCTCCTTGCCGGGGCATTGCAACACAGTGAGAATCAAGCCAATTGCTCCCCTGGGAACGTCAGGGTAGCAGAAGGTGCGAGATCCTCTGCTATTTTCATACTACCTCTATAGCAAGACTTTTGGGCTGAACAAGACTCACCTCTCTGGATGTTAATCCCGCTGGGCTCGTACTTCTCTATCAGGCTCTGCACCTGCTCAGGTTTGGCTGGTGGGAAAAGGATGTCGTTGAGGCGAGAGTCTCGCTGCTTCTTATTGATAAACTTTGCCAAGTGCTCCTTGGTCATGTAGGGCTTTGCTTTTAAATGGCTGAGGTGAGAGAATTACAGAGGAGCAGAGGTAAGGCCTATGTATTACCCAGACAACCTTTTCACAAGAGAGAGACTGGTGCTCCCTCAGGTTTAGCAATGGGTGTCCGCCTGCCTGGGTGCACAAATTTCTGTTTTGTCTACATTTCTTCCCGTAAGCGATGCTTCCCACTGTGGCCTTTCTTCTTCCTAACTAATTCAGTACTGTGGCGAGGTTGTGCCGAGGGGAGCTCAAAGCGTATTTTGAGTCTCTGACTTGAACTCTAAAGGGACCTACATTTCAGAGCACACAATTGCTTGCCCTGTGAAATCAGGTCCATTTAAGAAGTCACAGATTTACCTACTTGGAAAAAAGGTCCCCTTCTGCTTGTGCAGATCTATGGTTTTCACACTGTACGTGGCCTTGTCTGAGGCCAGCCACAAGCAGTATCACGCTAGCATGATGTAGTGTTGAGCTGGAATCAGCCCTCCTGATGGTGACAGTTAAGTGTCCCTGCAGCACAGTGAGGCCTCAGCCTTTTTATTCAGGCTGTGAGAGAAAGCGTTAAGTGCACTGGCACCGTTTTGTGTTCTGGGTTCTTGCCCATCTAAGGCTTGAGATCAGACAAACCACACAGCGTAAAATCCCTTGCCTCTCGTTTTTGCCTGTCTTTCACCACAAGAGATCGAGTTCTCTGCTGTGGCTCGAGGGAAACTTACTGTGAGGTAAATATCTCATCAATCTCAGGCCGTGGGCACAGATTCATGAGGAAAGTCTTATACACCGTCTCAGGGAAGTCCTCTGGGTTGATGGCATCATTCTGAGAACGCAATGAAGACATGTCAGTATCCCAAACCCAGGACGGCTTTCACCCCTCCATTAGCACCCGCAGCCCAGCACTTGTTTGTGATGATGCAAGACAGCGGCTGGAACACCCGGCAAGGTGCTCAGGGAAGAACAGATGGGGTGGAGAAGCACCATAATGCCCTATTTCAGAACGGACAGTTATTTAAACTGTCCCTTGGTGCCTCTTGTGTGACGGTGTAGGCTAAAGGCTGATGCAGTGGTAGGAGCTGTCAGAGGCCTGGATTGTACTCTCTGGGTTGGGAGAAGCACCAAGATTAACCATCAGATCTGTTGCTTCTAAGAGCAGACAGTGAAACAGGCAGAAGGAAACGTGCTGCTTCTTGTGCCACGGTGCAAGTGATGGAGTCGCAAGCGTTACCGCAATACAAACAGCAAGAACCGATGCTAGCAGGCCTGCAGTTAGGCATAGCAGCTAGTGGTAAGGAAAAGGTTTCACAGCAACTAAGAGCAACTGGGCTGATGATTTTTTTTCATAGCAAAGAGCATCATAGTCAGGGCAGGCAAAAAGATTATTCTCAAACTAGCGAGACCTTTGGCTACCTAGCGAAACCCTTACCTTGCCCTTTGGAAGATGACAAGCGCTTAATGCTGCTTCCACCCTCTTCCTGTCTGCAGGAAACATCTGAAAAATACTGAGCCGACAGGGAAAAAAGAAATTACTGCAATGTAGCAGAAGTGAAGTCGGAAGGCCTGGGTTTGTGTGGCTGGGAGCTGCAGCCAGAGCGCAAGACACTCAAAAAGCACAGCAAAGGAGCCCGACAAGAAAACTGTAAACATGAACCAGAGAAGAAAGACAGTGTTTCTCCAAGGGAGTAACTGACGTACCGAGTCTTATAAACCTACAATGGACTTTTTGACTGCTGCCTTAATACAGAAGTTCTGCATTTCTGCTATGGACTCTAAGAGTCCTGTCACTAACTTGCATCAGCTTACTCTTGAAATCCCTCTTCACTGTCCTTCCCCTGCCCCTCTTGCGATAGCAGTCTCGTGCCACGAATTCCCCAGGACGCTTCCCCCCACAAGACACTATCCCATGCGGTAGCTGGCATTAGCAAGGAATAACTTTGCTGTCAAGACAACATTCAAAAAAAGCAAACAAACATTGTGCGCATTTGCTGCTTTGAAAGAATTTTCTGGAACCAAAGGCTTTCCAGGAACTGAAGGAACAAACTCATTACACAGGCAAAGCAGCTGGTGTACTACATGGTGGAAGCACAAAAGCCTGCTGCTGCAGAAACCAAAGCTCCAGTTTAGAAAGCTGGGTACTGGTCTGCAGGGCAGAATTCACTGGGACAAGGCTTCAGCGTAAAGCAATCTCTTTGCTGCACTACGGAACAGTAACAATAATGCAACTCTCCCTACTTCCAGAATACCCCAGTCAGCAGCAGTGAGGTCTCCTCCGTGGATAAATTTAGATGGCAGCTCTATTAAGCTCCTGGCATCACAGGTGCTCACAGCCAAAAAGGGGAACAAAAAGTGCCAAATGTGTTGACAGGTGGAAAACTGTTCAGTGGGAGCTGCAGCGGATTTATGCAAACTCGGTGCATATTGGTTCCCAAGCTGCCCTTTGCAAGGCAAAAATTGCAGCACCCTTGTTATGATTCAAAAGGGATTTAAATGTCCAAAGAGAAAGCAGATGCTCAGTGGAATTTTCAGAAGAATTCAGACGTGGAGTTTTTAAAGCCTTACATATACCTGCACCTGGAGACGCTGAATAATTTTAGAAATCTGGCTCTTAATCTGGACTATTTAATGGTCTAATGCTTTGCACAGTAAAGCATTTTTAGCACTCTGCAAGAAAGGCAGGACAGAGCATTGAAAAGAGGTACAGCCTGTACCAGATATTTTTTCTAGCTTATTTCAGAAGAATAAGCTGTTTTCTCTCTGCAGTAATGCTACCTTGCTTGCATTTTAAAGATCAATTCAAAGTACTCTTCCCTAGTGTGAGTTATTCATTAAAGACCTATACATTTTTAAAAGCCCTTTGATGAATACGCTGGTTTCTGACAGAATGAAATTCTGCTGGTTGCTGGTTTAGAAAACAAACAACAAAAAATGTTTCTTGTTGAATATCGATCAACCATCCAGGAGCCCATTTAGCCAGCACAGATTTAATCTAGAATCGTTCTGCAATATAACACGCAGTAGGTAGCGTATTTATTACAGGTGATTAGCGCTTGCCTCTTGCGATGCTGTAACACAGCACAAACCTAGAAGCAGAGTGGTTCAAAACCTCGCAGTGAACACCCACAAATGCACTGTCTGCAGGTCCTTATTCTTAAAACAAATGATGCACCCAAAAGGGAATTCAACAAGGCAGGGCAGCCTTTTGTCGCTCTGTGAGGCGGATGAATCAACACGGAGGAGTCAGAGGATGAGCCATGGAGGGATTTTACTAGGGAAGACATGGAGTGGCACAAAATCAATTCTAGACTCATGCCAAGCAGTGCAGGGGAGAAGTAACAGGCTGGTCTTTGCTTCAGCAAAGCGGCCTTGGCGTATTCTAGTGGCAGCGCTACCCTGATGCGCAAGGCCAACCCTGGGGACAGCGAAGGGCAAATCTCCACTGTTCTGTACTTGAACCAGCATTAACGTTGGCCCAGAGGTCTGCCCTCAAAGGCGTTTCCCTCTTATGCATATCCAGAGCAAAGACTAAGGGCAGCGGAATTACACCAGCGGAGAACGGCTGTAGCAGTCACATGTGAAGAAAGAAGCCAAGCGAAAGCAAGGGACCCCTACCTTCAGGCTACCTGGGGAGCCAAGTAAAGAGTTCTCCCAACACAGAACTCCTTATATGAAAGGCAAAAGGAGCCCTACGCATCATCCACCTTTCAACTCAGGTTTGCAAAACGATCCGTCATCAGAATTTTACCAAAGTTGCTTAGTTTTGTTGTTTACTTCTCGGTAATAGCCAGGAAGCGAAATCCATGGCTGTTTTATGGCAATTTCTTGCTGTAGATGAAGGCCACAAAAGGTCTCCTTTCCAGACCCAAATTATGTCCCAGGCCCTTCCTTGGGGGGAACCTAGGTGCAGCAGGAGTCCTCTCATGGCCTGAATCCGGAGGGAATGATCTCTACCTCTTAGGTGCAGAAAGAGTAGGCAGCTGAAGCCACTGGGCAACCATCCTCTTACCAGCTGCTCTGCCTTTAGTCTGACTGAGCACCCAATAAAACAAACACCCGTACTCACTTCCTGACAGGAATCTTTCCCTCTGCATTAAGCTGCATCTTCAGCTTCACCAGGCTGTGAAAAAAGACAAGATTATGAAAATGCACTTGTACAATCTTAGAGGTCCTACTAAGTAAGGAGAAAGAAAAAATATGCAGTTGGGAGTTAACTAAAATCAGGGCCCTCCAATCCATCATAACCTCAGACAGAACCTGTTCCTGTTTCTTTGTAAGGAGAAGCAGACAAATTATAAGAGCTTAGGTATCAGAAAGATTCCGCTGAAATGTAAGATACAGATAGAAGATAACAATATCTCCTATTATTTAGCGTTCCTCAGCGATCCCAGGCTGCCAACCGAACAATATTACAGAGCAAAGAAAACGAGGCAGCACTTTGTTGGGGTGAGTTCTGTGACTGCAGGGGCTCAGAATTGCAGTTTGTGTAATACCACATGTGTTTGACTCAAGCACTTCTGGGACAGTCGGTTGTCATGCAACATATGGCCTGACTACCAACGCCCTACCTGTGCCCTGGGGCTCCTGAGCTGACACAGGACTTGTTTTGGAGGCTGCCGAAGGCCCTGGAGCTAAGAACCTTTTTCTTTCTAGTATAGACAGAAAGGGCAGCACAGGAACTTTTAAGAGAACAACTTTTGTCAGAAATCACTTACATTTTCTCTAGGAAGGTGTACCGAGAAGCGTTGTATGTGAGGGGATTCCGAACAATGGCCATAATATCCTCAGCCCAGCTCTGTGAACACAAGGCAGAGGCGGTTGGGCATTATGGAACTGCACCAAGAAGTTCACAGCAACAAACATGGAAAGGGCACAGAACCATAGAATGGTTTGGGTTGGAAGGGACCTTAGAGATCATCTTGTTCCAACTCCCCTGCCCTGGGCAGGGACACCTCCCTCCAGCCCAGGTTGCTCCAAGCCCCGTCCAACCTGGCCTTGAACCCCTCCAGGGATGGGGCAGCCACAGCTTCTCTGGGCAACCTGGGCCAGGGGCTCACCACCCCCATAGTAAAAAATTTTCTTCCTTACATCCACTCTAATCTACCCTTTTTCAGTTTAAAAACGTTATCCCTTGTCCTGTCACTACAGGCCTCAGTAAAAAGGCCTGTCCTGATGCTTCTGGGCTCCAAATCGCACAACTGTGCCCTGAGCTTGCCTATATCGTCTTCCTGCTGCCTATATACACTAGCAGCTAAAACTCTTCCATTGAGTCTTCTCAGCTGTCTGGTTACCCATACAAAGCACAGGAAGGACAAAAATGACATACCAAATTTTTTCCACTGGTCCTTCTCCATACAGGACAGAAATTTCTAGAGCTATGGAGGGACCACAGCTTACTGGGACACAAACCTGCTTGTTTATAACTGCCAGTAACATTGACAGGGTTCAGTTCCCTGTCTTCCCCTCTCCTTTCCTGCCCCCCTCCAAATTCCCCAATCCTTTGTGTTTCCCAGTGCTTCCTTGCCCTCAGGACTCGGTACCTTGCCAACGTTCTCCTTGTAGGACACAAAGTTATGGAAAGTGAGGTCCACCATGTCAGGGCCAGATACAATAGTCAGAGTCTTAAGCAGGAAGGTGCTGTGAGGGTAATCCAAGTTAAAAACCTCTCGGAGCTTCTGGCACTGCAAAAGAAACAACAGATGGGGATAAAGGGAGAATGAGGCAAACTGCACCTGAAAAAAACCAAACCCAATCCAAACATTGACCCAAATTCACAGCAAGCTTTCAAGGGTTGCAAAATTGTTTAATGTGATCTTCCTTCCCTTGGCTATCCTTATTTTTCATCTTTATTCTGGAGCCTGCATTACCTGGAAACTCCATGGAACAAAACCTTGTGACTAACATCACTGCACAAACATGCCGGTTTGGTCTGAAAAAGTAAAAGCTGGAGACTGCTCTTCAAGAAATTCCTCCTGAGACTTCAGCCTGAACTCGCAGACAAGCAGGTGAGTATTTGGCCTGCTCATAGCAGAGGTGCATAACCAGGTTATTGCAGCCACCCGCTTGTCAAAACACACGGTAAAAGGGTCTGTTAAATTAGTGCGATACCTTTTGCTGTAACCAGCCTCCACCACAAGAAAGATGTTTGGCCCCCAGGTGGTCTGCCAGCTTCAGACCTGGTTACGGGAGGGATGGGCTCTCTGCCTCCAAATCCCATTTCCCGCTAGCTGTCAGTTGCTAGAAGTGGTTTTTTCCATAGCGATTGCAGTATCCTACAGCGATGGCTCACCAGAGATTTATTTTGTTAAGTATAAGGCTCATCTGATTAGCCATGCTTGGGTTTCATCACCATATGAAAGTATTTATAGAATCTCTTTAAATTATTTAGCATTTTTTATGTTCCTACATAAGGCATCACTAAGCCAAGGTACCCTGGAGTTGTACTGACAGTCGCTATTTATAATGAAAGGATAAAATTCCCACGTCCTGGAATAAAGCACAGCAATTCATTATCTACAGCACCGGCTAAATTCCTATCAAAGCAAACAGGGAGGCTGTCAGAGCACCTGCTCCCTCAGAAACTAAGGACAAAATTCACAGTCTGGGATTTTAGCAGAGCGGCTCAGACTCGGAAGTTTAACTGGAGCTGGAATCTGAGCTCTCGCTGTAGGCACAAACCTGCAGTTTGACACACGGCAGAGTTACTGCGTTTCAACAAGTTAAAACACCGGTAACACCTTAACACAGTAGACATCACATTAGCTTCAGCAAAAGAGGTTTAAACAAAATTACCTTTGTTTTTGCTATAAACTTCTAGCACATACGAAGTGGGTGGCTGCAGTTCAGCTCGTGCTTAGCGACTTGTTAAGCTGCTACTAACTGGACAATGTCTGAATCCCTGCAAGCTGAAGAAAGCAAACTCCCCCCTCCTAGTCTTCCATGGACCTCAATTTAGCCCGAACCAACTAAAAAGCCCTACAGGCAACCAGCTGTTCGCATCCCATCGTGATTCCAATGGAAGCAATTCCATTTCCGCCCCAGAATTCTCTCTTTACTTTCGGACTGTAATAGCAGAAACTCCAGAACAGCTCAGCTTCAGGCATTCTTATGTGTCTGCACCACGTCACACGCTGAGCTGCGCATGTATTTTATAAGGAGCTCTGCAGATTTTTTCCCACTGCGTTTCTCCAAATTTCTGGATCATTTGCAATTTTAACACATCTGTAGCAAACAGGCACCTTTAGGAAAAACAGGATGGGCTGGATTATAACTCAAGATATCTGGCTGCTGTCTCTTGCTTCATAAAAGCAACTCTCTGCGGGGGTAACTCTGAGACCTGTACAATCCTGGAGCATTTGGAGGGAAAGGAGGGGGAAAGCAATCAGCCACCCAGAAGATTTGCCTATTTTCTAATAGTTAGGCAATTTCTAAAATGCCTCATTTTTGCTTTGGGAGCAATTTTCTTTCGCAGAGGTGAGCAGCACCCACGTACCCCCACCTCCTTTCCCCGCTCATAGCAACTTCTGATAGAGTTTAACTTTTCATTATATGTGGCAAAGCGTTAGGATTTTAACTTTAGATTTAACTTCATCTTGCAAACACACTGGCATTTGTTCAGCTTCCTTACCTCTAGTGTTGTAAATTATATGAAGCTAAGACAATAGAGAACTTGTGGTTTATGCTGAACTCATTTCCTGTATTTGTTACAGACCAGCTCCTCCCAGCCCTTCCTTCTCTACGAACTGGTGTCTCTCGGCTCTCCAGCAGCTGCTTCTCTTCACACTACAGCCCCAGCGGGCTCCATGCTGCATCAGAGCTTCTGCCTCTACCCACTGGGCTCCGCCGGGCAAACCTGGACCACGCAGTGGTGGCAATGGCCTGGTATCTGATCGCCTTCTCAGAAGTTGCCGTTCACGGTTAGCCTTACGCTGTGCAGCTTTTTACATGCCATGCCCTTTTATCTGCATTCACTCATGACACCTCCTAACACCTCGGTGAAGTTGACAGCTCATTTTGCAAGAAGCCAACTGCAGCAGGAGAAAAAGGATTTTGTTAGGGATCTAAATTGGGTCATAATTTCCCAGCGACTGGTGTCCTGCCTGGCCGTAAGCAAGTCACTCGCTTACTCTGTGCTACCTACTATAGAACCATAGAATGGTTTGGGGGGGAAGAGACCTTAAAGATCATCCAGTGCCACCCCCTGCCCTGGGCAGGGACACCTCCCACCAGCCCAGGTTGCTCCAAGCCCCGTCCAACCTGGCCTTGAACCCCTCCAGGGATGGGGCAGCCACAGCTTCTCTGGGCAACCTGGGCCAGGGGCTCACCCCTCTCACAGCCAAGAATTTCTCCCTCAGATCTCATCCAAATCTCCCCTCTCTCAGTGTAAAACCCTTCCCCCTCGTCCCACGGCTCCCCTCCCTGATCCAGAGTCCCTCCCCAGCTTTCCTGGAGCCTCTTGAGGGCCTGGAAGGTCTCCCCGGAGCCTTCTCTTCTCCAGGCTGAACCCCCCCAGCTCTCTCAGCCTGTCCCCACAGCAGAGGGGCTCCAGCCCTCCCAGCATCTCCGTGGGTGTTGGCACTGCACTGAATGAAGATGGTCAGAGAAGCCCAGAGACTGTGTCCAAGGAGCACAGAACCTGATGCCACGGTTCTATTATAACCTGTACTCCTCTGGCACCTTGTGCTGCAGTTTCACTACATAATTACTTAGTGTCACATTCCAGGTGGCCATAGAGAAAAAATAGGAATTACTACATGAAAAGCAGGACAACCAATTTAGCTATGCAAATCAGAGGAAGGGAAACATGCTTAGGAAATCGACTTAAAAAACCCAAACAGAAATCAACCCACTGGCAGAGCGGCTGAAATACAGATTCCACTTGCATTCTACTTCCCGCCCTCCTGATTTCCCTAAAATCCTCGTCTGTACAAACCAGACTCATAGTCCAGAGCAAACCAAATTCTCATGCAAATATAAACAAAGAGCCAGGCCTAACGCAAGAGATCGAGACAGTCCCTTCTCTACTTGAAACGGGATACAGCTGAGTGATAGCCAGGATTCGCCACAGCTGCATGCACTCAACACTGACTATTTCTGTATCTTCACAAAACACGCTACATGATGCAGTGCTTGGGGTATTAGAAGACAGGACTTGACAATAAGTCTTCTCTTTCGGAGAAGAAAGGTCTTGTTTTGTTGTCAGAGGGGAAAGGGAACACCAAAGACTACTCAGATTGTCTCTGCAGGTAACGTTCGTGTCCTCGTTAGCAGCACCGCTCCAGTGTGGGATTCGGGAAGACCGATGGCTGTGAAGCGGGGCCATCCTGTCACCGTCTGCACCACAGGGACAGCCTGTCTCTGCTCCCAGCATCTCAGCGAGATGAGGCAGAAAAAAAAAGATGCAGATGAAGCACTCTCAGCTCTCATTGCTGTCTTATCTAAAGGAAGCGGAAAATGCAGCAGCACACAGATTCTCATGGCACAAAATAACCCGCAGCGTTCTGGAATCGAGCAGGAACAGACTGCGAGGGAGAGATGCAGACTGTGCATCCTCAGTAACTTCTGTCCCTGTGGTCTAAGAGCTCACACTGCGGAAAGACGGAAGAGGCAGAAAAAGGGCCCTGCAGGGCAAAAAGCCGTTACTGAGATGTTACTATTTCCTTGCTCGGCCCCGTTGCGCTATTATAAACCCTTTGCAAGCCGTGGGCTTCTACCTGCTTTTCTCTTGCATGCACACGTATCAGTTTGTCTCCACACGGCTTCTTGTGATCACTCTTTTATTTGGAGGCCTGAATATCAGCAGGTTAGTTCCACCCTGTGCTCACACCCATTCCCGAATCCCCAGCACAGCGCCGAGAGGATGCTGAAGCCCCAGAGCTGCCGCCTCCTGCCGTGGTGCAGCAGCAGGACTGACCACCCACCGTGTGTTTATGGTCCCTGGCTCAGCCCTCTGCTCCGCGCTGAGCGCACTGTGAGCACTCCCTGCATTGGTGGTTCCCCATTCCTACTTTATCATCGCAAAATATGATGTGTGAAATACCTTGGTATAGTTTTCTCCCTTGTACGCGTTCAGTTCAGAGTCTGCTTCTCCGGGTTCAATAACAACAAATGAGTATGGAGGATGAAACTGCTTTATAATCGTGACAGTGAGAAAATGCAATTTCTGTTTTTACAAAAAATTATGCTTGTTTCAAAGCCAATGCCTGCTGGAACGTCTAAACAAAATGCAAGCTGAAGCCAACAGCCCAGCAGTCTGGCCTAAAACACCGTGTATTTTGGTCCTAATTATTACATCTTCTGTCACTGTTCTGGGGTCTTGGTGCATCAGAAAAAAACAAAATGGAACAGTCATTATTGTTCCTTGTTACTCAAAGGAAGACACAGAATTGCACTGCAAATAACATCTTGATCTGCTTCGGCATGCTGCTGAACTACATTCAATAGCGTTTTATCTTGTCTCGTTTACGTTCAAAGTCCCTGCTAATTCTTATCTTTATTACTCTTGAACATGTGCCAAAGTTCATTCTGCCCTGTCTCACAAAAAACATTTCCATCAAGAAAAAAACACTGCAGAACACTGAGTAGCTCTCAAAGAAAATAAAGCAAAGAGGGAGAGAAGGGGAAACCTGCACATGCCCGGAGGCAGTCATGGGAGGACTGGGGGGCTGTGTGCGTGCTTACGTGTAATATGCCAGGAGGTGAGGGCTCGAGTGGGGCAGAAGAGAGAGGAGAGTCTTTCTCAACAAGAGCACGGCTGTCCCTCGCCTTCAGCCAGGTTCATTCCAGGAATTGTTTCCTTCTGGGGCAAATAGCACCCTCCTCTTTTGAAGGTGGCTCCTGCTGCTGCCAGCCCTTAGTGACTCGTCCCTTTTTCAAGGCCACGCTTACTGTGCTGGGCACTACAGGATGACTGTCACCTCCCTAAACGTTCCGCAGTGTCAGGAAGGGGATCCCACCAGTCCCTGCCCCCCAGCTTGCAGGGGCAATGCCGTGACCTGTACTGGGGAGGGAGCGCGTATGACAGCAGGTCTTTTCAGAAGTGGTTTTCTGCATGGGCTCTTCGGTGTTATTCTCCTTGGTGTGCATAGAGTGCTTACAAAGAAAAACCCCAAACCTCTTGCTTAGCAACCAAGGGAAAGTGTTACTGAAAGCAGGTAATTCCTGATATCCCCAGTGCAACCGCCCACTGGCAGAGAGACTCATTTCCCCTACATTGGTCTGAAAAGCTCAGGGCATGTTCCACCCTCAGGCAGCCAGAAGAGCAGAGCACCTTGCAGGGGAAAGCACCGTCCTTGTAAATTCCTCCAGCCACAATTCCGTATGAAAACCAGACACAGGCTTTGCTTCCGAGAGACTGTGGCTGTGCCATGGCATCACTTGCAAGGACAGGGAGGGGGAAAGGATGCTTGATTTGTTATTGGTACTAGCCAAAGCTCTTCCAACACTTGCAATCTTGTTCTCCTTGTCTTACATACCATCCGTTAGCCCCTTCTCCTCCACTTGTAGCCAATGAAACGTAACCAATGTATTAGTTTCAGCAGTTATATCCCACAACCATTCTAAGCCATTATTTTGTAACAGGGGAGACAGGACCCTTTTTCATTCTTCTGCCCTTCACCTCTCGCAGGTCTTTGCTTTGCCACACCAGTTTTTCCATATTTATACCTTTTTGTAATGACGCACCAGACATAGCTGCCCTACGCGGAGGGTGTGGTGATTCACATTACAAAATCGTCACCGCTTTCTGCATTCCCTTGAGCATATTCTGTTCTCAGGAAAGCCAACTGAATACACAACGGAAGGCTTTAAGCAAGCCCTGCAGAAGCGTCGGGGATAGGACAGCCATGTGTAAATAAGAAATTCCCAGGACTGGTCTCTCCCAGCGTTTCAGTTCAATGGCCATTTCAGTGTCCGCACAAGACCTCCCACCATACCATAAGAGAAAGGTGGACAAGGAGCCAGCCTAGGGCATTTTACTACACGTTGTCACAGAAATGCCAGAATATTCCCTGAAATAAGAAGGAGACTTATACTAAATGCGTCTCTGAAATGCAGAATTCAAAAAGCACAGCAGAGGTTGCCATCAAGCGCATCACTTCTGCCTGTTGAGAATACTTAATAAATCACTTGGTGCTTGACCTTTATTGGTGAAAAATGAGCCGTAGCCAATTCCTAGGACAGTAAAATACTCTCTGGCCTCTTACAATGGCTAGAATACAACAGCTACACCAGGTCAGAGCACAGATCCATCCAGATGCCTGGGGAAAAGTAGAACAGGGCACACTCCATGATGCTTCCCTGACACACTTCTGCAGCTTCCAGCAATTTATGATTCAGCAACTTCCTAAACCAGAGGCTTTATCTTGCACTTAATAACCCTCAAAGGGCATTTCCTTCTTGTCCTGGCTTTCAAAACTCACATACGTTTTCATGACTTGTGGAGGGAGGCATCCCCCAGCACAGCGACACGACACGCAAACCAGCAGCACCTCCTTCTGCTCGTGCAGAACCTGCCATCGGAAAATTCCACTGGGTGAGCAGCGCTCACGCTGGAAGAAACCCTGAGCAACCGCTTCGTGCTCACCTTCTCCATTCAACTCCCGATGTTACAGCACTCCACAATACTCCTCCACATCCCCCTCACCTTCTTTTCGGCCAGAGTACAGTCCCTGCCTACTCAGATGTTCCTCCTACAGCAGCCATTTCATTCTTCTATTAACCTTGCTCTTCTCTACCTTTTCCTTGAGTTCTTTATCTCATCTGAGATGAGGACACTAGAAACGCACAGAAATATGGGTGCACTCGGGGTGTACACAGTGGCATGATTTCCTAATTCTTTCCTTATAATTCCTAACATACAACTTACTTTTTTAAGAGCAAATACTACTGATCACCGTGTTGATATTTTACCATACCCTCATGATCTTGTTTCTGAGTAGCAAGTCAACTCAGAGCCTTTTATTACAGAAAGTTAGGATCTTTTCTTTTTTTTGTGTGCATTGCTATTTTTTATCTGTACTAAATTTTATCACTTATTAGATCATCCAGTCAATCATCAATTCAAGGTCTTTCTACAAACCAGCCCTCGTTTTATTACCCCAAAGAACTTGGTGCCATTGGCAAACTTTGCCTCTTGTGAACACACAGTATGTCACAGGCCCAAGCACTGATCTTTCGGGGAGTCTGCTGCTCCTCTCTTCTCCCAAGACACCACCTTCTTCTCCTCCAGCAGTAATCTTTCCATGCAAAGATGTCCTCTCTTTTTCTCTTCTTTAAGAGCCTTTCCTTATTACGGGAATCACACGGGCTGCTTTCCAGTTTTACTGAAAAGATTTAGAGCTAATTATTGGAACAGAACCACTGCTTCCCTCTCCCCTTTTGCTCTTTGCTATCCTGGTACTGCTCATGACTTTCCTCATTCTTTTCACAAACTTTTTTGCGCTTTCATTAAAAATCTCTTTTAAAAGGCCATTTTAGTTTTTCTCTAGATACGGAATGTGGTCATCCCAAAAATGTACTGTGAATCACTCTTATTAAAACTGGGGTTGGCCTTTTTTCCAGAGCAATTTCTGGTTTGCGAGCAGGGGCTCATACAGAAAGATGCTGTTTGAGTAGAAATTCCCTCCATCCAGAAGCAACTCTGACACTGCACTTATGCCAGCATGTTTCTCCTGGTAGTCTCCAATTAGTCTTCCTTAAATAATTACTAAAATCTAGGACATTTTTCTCCTGCCTGCCGCCACTAGAAGGATATCCACCTACAGCCTCAGTACTTACACCATCAATTTATAATCTATATCAAAGCCAAATTTGTTTTGTAAGCAGGTTATTCCTGAAATCTAACACCCTAGAAAATAGTATCTCACACCTCTCCTTTAAGTGGGCCTTTTCCTTGGCGCGTTCTGTCTGGAGTGTAGCACCCAGCTCCAAATACTTTATTTTCTCAAATGAAAAAAAAAACTTCCGAGAGCCTTTTTCAAACACTATTCCCACAAAGAAGTTGCAGACAGAGTTTTAGGCTTGTTGAAAACTCAAATATGTTTTAGTGAATTTCCAAGAAGAAACACAGTTTCTCAGAAGTAATTATGATTTTTAAGAATTGCGTACGATGGGTACTGTCCTTGAGCTCTGCTGTGCCTTTAGCACGCACCTCATTACATTCTTTTGAGAAACATCCGTCTCAGGGAGCTCTCCCTAGACACTTCCAGGGCAGTATTAAGAAAACAGCCATACTGCTTATGCGAAGAGGCTGCTCAAGTCTTCTCAGTGTACATTGCAAAATCTTCCCCTTTTGCGTTAGTCTGAGAATCACCTACGTTACCACACGGAGCCATTCTCTTTACTCCTTTGTTTCCTTTTCACATTCTAGCTTTACTTCAATTTTCCACGTATGGAAAAGGCAAGAAGAAAAGTTACAAACAAACAAAAAACAGATGCAGAAAAAAAGTCCTACCAAGGACAACTTTGCTGCAGGAAGCTTAAATTGTAACTGAAACCAAGAACAAAGTAGTAATCATGTGCTTCCCTTAGTCTGCCACCCTGCAAGGAGACAATTTAAAACTATTTGGAAAATAGAAAAAAAAGAGACGCTAGTTTTTCCAAAAATACTTTTTCTTCCATTTAAAGGGAAAAGCCCCACCACACACTGCACTGGAGCCTCACTGTAACTACAGGTTTGTAGCTGCACAAAGCCGTCAAGCTGTAGCCTGACCCAGCCTGTGCGACTCCGCACAAGAGAGCGGCTCTGGTGACTCAATACAGAAGCATCACACGTCTCCTGCAGGACTTCCCTTTGTAGCTGGGTGAATGCAGAGGCCAGGCCAAGGCTAAAGCTGGGCAGATGCACGGCAGGGCGGAGAACCCAGCCGCTGTGCACAACAGAGAACAGGCCTTTTGGAGGGCACTTAGATTCCTAGCTTTCTCGCACATTCTTTCCAACAAGCTCAAATACCATAGTCTGGACATGCCTTTTTTTTTGGGTGCACAGAGGACGCCCGGGGAGCTCAGGGACAAGAGTAAAGATGGCTGTTCTGTATTTTTGCGTAGTCGTGATGTAAGGAGACAGGGTCCCTCCACCTTCGTGTAAGAGAAAGCCAGGGTAAACTGCTTCAGCTTATGCCGAGCCCTAGGCAGCCTTGCCTTTCCCACATAAACACTGGCAGAAACGAAGCTATGCACTCACCTTGGGGATTTTGGCAAAGCGCCCTACTCGGGTATCTCGGATGCTGGTTATATCCAAAATTTCCATTTCCTACAACAGAATAAGGACAAGGAAGATGAAGGAAAGAAATCCACTGCAGAGCCCCCAGAAGCTGCAAGGCAGGTCTCTGCCAGTGCCCTTCCCTGGGGAAAAGCTCTCTCACCCGGCAGGGAAACATGGGCTGCTGCTCTCCCAAGCCGGCAGGGTGGCTAGTGTGGAGGCGGCAGGGGGCCTGCAGCACTGTCCCCTTGAGGGTGAGGCCAGGGGCTCGGTGTGGATTACCCCAGCAAGCGGCGTATGACATACATCCAGGTTTATATGGTGAAACTCTACCCCAGTTACAGCCCATGTGTTAATAAAACCCACTCGTGTTCTCAGCCTGCCTTTTGCCTCCGCGCGTTCAACGGGGAGCAGCTGCGCGGGAAGGCAGGCACGGCCACCGCACCCCAGGTCGCTCCCAGCAGATTGTCACCTGATCTGTTCTGAAGCAATTCCCATGGAGGACATTCCACAACCTTCCCTAGGCAGCCCACTCCACGTCCTCACTACTGGCTACTTGTCATGTTTATTTTGTTTGTTCTTTTAATATCCAACCTGAATTTCCTTCCTCTGTTACTAATTTGTCTTCTCACCACGGATCTGGAGAACAAATTATACTAGTTGTAGCAGATAATATTATTTTCCAGGACCACAATAAGGAACAATGTGGATACCATGTCTTCTGGCTGTATCCCCATTTATTGTCAAGTGGGATGGAAATTTTACGCCTAATCCCACTCCTTTCTGAATCCCTAGTGTAAAAGCAGTGCAGATTTTCTTCCTTGCTCTTCATGACAAGCATCTTAAGAGGAGTTGGCCAAAGATTAATAAGCCACATGAATTCAGCAGACAAACTACTGACCATACCCCCCCACGCTCTGTATCAGCCCATCTCGTCCCTGGTTGCTGTGCATGTGCCAGCCCGCACATGACCTTCACAGGCCTGTCCCAGCTCCCTCTGACAGCCGGCATTTGCCCAACACCCTTCTGGCCAGCTCATACTGTCTGCAGCTTCCCTCCGAGAACAGGAAAGATGCCAGACAAGCACTTCTCCAAGGATGTAATACAGGCTGTTGCTCCACTGTGGCTCTCAAATTTGCTTAGTTTATTTCAGGTGCAGATCAATGGCATTTTCCGGGAATATGAGACACCCTCCCAAGTCTGGGTTTCCTCATGTCAGCTCTGCTTCCTTACCCCAGTCCCTTTCCCAGGTAATTAAACCCCTCATGCCACTAACACAGTGAAATATCTCACTTTTGGTGGGTGACAACAGTTCCCCTTGCCCCATTTTGTGCACCTCCTCCAGTGCTACCGCTTCTTCCTGCTATCTGCCTGGAACTCTTACAGCAAAGTTCTACCACCAGGAGCAGATCTTGAAAGGGGAATGAGAGTGAGGGAGATGGCTGAAAGGAGAGCACGTCTTCTAGAGGCTGACAGTCCCTGGCCTCACAACACTGTGTTCTCAGAGGATATGGCTGTGTGGCCTTTCCCCCATGGCACTGGGGCACAATCTTCTGAGAAGGCAGAGCTCACCAAAACACTACAGGTCTCTCGGCCAGGGCGCTGTGCGGGACTGTCTCTGTCTCTTTATCTCCCATGCCTCTTCAGCATGTAGGTCATGAGGAGGAAGTAGAGCTGAACCACAGCTCTGCTCTGGAAAGCAGAAGTAAAGCCCAGCCTTCCACCTCCAGTCAGCCAGATCTCTCCACCCCTTCTTGCTCATCAGCGAGGAACTGAACTCTCTTTCCTAAACTTGTTGCCCCTCTCTCCCCCACAGCAGCAAGCACCCTGTTGTTTACCTCCACACACCACCCAGGCCTGAGAGGAGCACAACTCACTCTCCAGACTTCATACAGTCTCTGCATCACTATGGTCACGACTTTTTTTTTTATTATTAAAATCTCTAAAACACCAACAAGTCAGTTAATTACAACAGAGGCTGCACATAAGGTACATGTTAGCTGAAGTTGCATACATTTAATTGCATACATCCAGCCACTTTCTTCCCAGCTGCACCACTGCACTGGTTGGGATGATCTTTTAGCACGCTGGGTAACAGGGGTATCAACGCTGTCGTTCTCTGTGAAGTCCTTTGAAGTACACCTAATGAACTTTGCAGGTATAAGACCGCCAGCATGACAAGCACAAAAAGGCCATGCTGATCTCTGGCATGCTTGCAGCTTCATTTCCTGCTCTTTTCTGGAACTCGGAGACAAATCTGCCATTGGATAAGTACAAGACTCCCAGGTCCTTTGTGCGTGGTTTCTTGCCAAGTGGAATGAGCGTGGTAGTGTGCTCCTGAGTGCAGAACTCAAGCACCTATGGTGTTTTAATCTTGCACAAACTTGAACTGGCTATTTGGAAACCAAGCTGTGAAGTCTTAGCATTTACCTTATTCTGATAGGTCCAGTATAAGTAAAAGCCTTTTGGATCCACTCGAAGAATCACAGGAGAGGCACTTGCTGTTTCCTGCCACACACAAAAAAAAAGAAGAAAGAAGGTCAGCACCTTACGTGACTTGGAGAACCCATCACGGGATGTAAGGTTCCCAGTTCAAATATAGACCCAGCGGGGTGAATCATCCTCTGTGATTTATGGAAATGAACCAGATGATTTTAGTTCATCTCCAGAGTAACAGTGTGAGGCTATGGAAGCTGATCTCTGCGGAAGCCTGGGTCTCACCTAACACTTTGCATTTAGCTAGAACAACTTTCTCGGAGCTTCTATACAATGAATGAAGAGAATAAAGTACCTCCAGATACAACTGTTTGTTTCATTTGAACTGCCTTCCCTTCAAAGCACCTACTTTGTTCTATGAGCTCCAGAAGGAGCCCAGACCAAGCAGAGACAGCATTCATCCACGGCAGCTACCATCTAGGTGTCTATACTCACGCTGGTTATCTGGGCTCTCTTCGTAGAGGGTGGGGCCTAGTCAGGAAGAGTTCAAGGAGGGGTCCACCAAATACAGCACAAGAGTCTGCTTTAGGTGGTGATTCTTAAACTCTGTGGACTAGCTCTACACAGACTATAAAAAGAAGCAGCTATTTAAACACCCACACTACAGGCACAGTTAGATGAAATAATGTGGGGCTGATGCTGAACTCCACACAACAGGGGGCCCCTCCAGATCAGAACCAAGGCACATATTGCAACAGAGACACAGGCTGCTGTGAGGTTGTGTACTTCACCCCTGAATAGTTACACTGCTTCTGCATTGTCAGTTAAGGACAACTTCACAGAATTTTCACGACAACATCCATTCCCATCCCACATGCAAGCCTGTGCTAAGAGATGAATTAGTGTGAGCTCTTTGGAGTCAGAGATAAAGAACGTTTGGGTGGCTCTGCTTGGGCCCCAGCCCATTTGCTCGTTCAGTCTAGATGACTCCTCACCGCATTTGACCTTGGGTGCCACAGAAGATAGGATCGTAAGGCCTATCAGCCATTTCCAGGAAGGCTTCAAATTCATTCAGGAAGTTGATATACACAGCTACTGAGATGAAACCAGTAATGGAATCTGGAAGTTGTATTTGTCACTTGGCCTTGAGTTCTTCAGTCTGTTATTGAACTCATACTTCACTCCAGAGCCTATCTGTATTTCCAGGGACCTCCATTTCATAGTATCATAGAATTGTTTGGGTTGGAAGGGACCTTAAAGATCACCTAGTTCCAACCCCCCTGCCCTGGGCAGGGACACCTCCCACTAGATCAGGTTGCTCAGAGCCCCGTCCAACCTGGCCTTAAGAACTTCCAGGGATGGGGCTTCCACCACCTCTCTGGGCAACCTGTGCCAGTGTCTCACCACCCTCATTTCCAGAGGAGGTTACTTCCTTACGGTAAACTGCCCATGCCACAGTGCATTGTATCTTCTCCTTGTACTCACGACTGTCTTTCTCACACTGTACTAGGGACAATGCTGATCTGCGCAGCATCGTGCCCGTGTTCCCAGAGCTCTTGGTTAGCTCCCTCAACACAAGCCCCGAAGAGCAAAACAGGCACTGTAGTACTACTACTGAGCATTGTGCCATGTTTCTAGATTAACTTTATCACCTCTGAAGCAGCTTTCTTGAAATCTAGCTCAGCTGCAATAAGGACCGCTGACAGCTGGCCTCCTGATCAGGGACACGGATGGCCGCAGGGTGCAGGTACACTTTCCTGAGGGGTGGCTCCTTGCAGCAAATGCGATGGTGAATTCCACAGAAGATGGTCTGGCAGCCAAACTGGCTGCTGCTCACACTGTGGAGTTCAACTCTAGGGCAGAAAGCAAGTGTTGTCTGGTAAAATCCTGTAATACATAATCTTTCAAGGATAGAAAATGTAAGAGTCAGCATCGAGCCAAATCCATAGGCTTCTGCTCAGCTCAAGAGGTCAGCTGCTACATTGTGCCCCACCTGAGGTTTCAGAAGGGTTCCCAAGCCAGTTCTTGAAAGAAACCATCACCCATGCAGTAGGGCTTAACCTCCCTAGTCTGGCCGGCAGCCCCAGCTTGCTGGGTGCTAAACAAAGCACAGCAGAATTGCGCTTTACCCCAAGATGTGCCAGTGCAGCCTGTCACAGATCCTACCGCACTCCCCTCCAGAGAATACACTACAAATGCTGGACAAGGTGTAGGCACTACAGAAAAAGCATGGGTTTGCTTTACTTAAGAGACTGTTGGGTACAGTGAAGGGTACCATCCAGCCCCAAACCGTACAGTGATGTAAGGAGCCAATCTGATCTACCTTCATTCTTTTGCCTCAGATATTGTGGAAGGAGTTCAAAACTATTACCAACAGCATGGCCAGGTCAATTCAAAGAGCGAGACAAAAAAACCACAGGACCGTGACCTCTGAAGAGCTGCTTTTATCCTGACCCTCTGCTAGTAATGCTGCAGCCTGGAGCTCTTGCCATCATCCTTTGCAGCCTGCTCTAACTGTGGAGTGGGAAAGCACAATGAGATGGAGCAACATGACCAGAACAGCCCATTTGTGGAGAAGGCTTTCATTATTGTTGGAGGTCAAGTCTATAAACTACTTAGTAGTTAGAGGCAAACTTTTAGGAATGTTTACAAATCTGTAAACCTCAGGGACAGGGAAAAATCCACACAGGACTTGAGCTCCCTAACTCCTATGGTTGCAGCAGCAAATAAACACTTGGTGGGTCTGGAAGCCCAACTCGAGTCAGCTTGGGTTTCAAGGGAACCTAATGATTCCAGGAATTCCCAGTGAAGTATTTAATAGCTTCCAGTTTTTGGGAAAATGGTCCCCATGCTTTTGCTGCACACAAGTGATCTACCTCCCTGGCACACGCTGCCTTGGGACTTAAAACTCTATTCCAGCTTTACGCCCACAAAAGTAAGCACTGATCCCTCCTATATTGCTGCTGGAGGCTCCTTCTAACGCGTCTCATTTGCAATACCACATCAAATGCTTCCCCCAGATCTTGATGAATAATCATAACCTGGCCTGCCCCCCGTTTTATCGGCATTCATGCTCAATAGCAGACAATTCATACTCCAGACAAAATGGATGGGCAGCTGCTGTCCTCTTGCTCAGGTACGTGGGTATCAGGGGAAATACTCTTTTGTCATCTAAGGAACTGCGGAGGGGGACTACTGCATTCAAATTACCCTCTCCTCTTCTGCTCTTCCACACTTTGTTTCCCTCACAATGAAAGACAAACAGAGACTGCAAACCAGGGGTCTTGAAGACACAAGAGGACACTGAGTCGGAGAGAGAAGCAGCTTTTTGCAGCACCCTGTGAGGCTCTGGCACTGTTACCACACCGGCCCCTCAGTGCTCGGCCGCTGCGCAGACCCACAAGCGGGCAGGCGTGGGAGGACATGGCTCACCCTCTGATCCACTCCAGGAACAGGGCCATAAGAGGAAGCAACTTGGAGCCTGATTTTTTCTCTATCTGCAAAGCACGGAGAGTCTGCTCAGCTCTGGAGTAAATCCTACTCATCAAACTCCTCTGGACGTGTCCAAATGCAGCATGTGCCTCTCACCCCAAGGAAGCTCCCAGCAGCGACTGCCTTCCTGAGGGCCGGTTCACAGAGAGAAACAGGACCTGGGGTGCTGCACCAGAGCAGCTGTGACACAGACCCAGTGGCACACGCCATTTACTTCCAGCCTCCACAGTAACAAGAGGTGCAGAAGTCACCTCATCAACCCCTAACGATATGCCCTTTGTTTTTAGCCCTCAGTTCACGCTCCCTATCCAGACATCGCTGCTCTCAGGTACGACACACAGTGTCCCTTCCCCCCCACTGAATACGTGCTCCCAGCCTCCCCACAAACCCTGACCAAAACACAGTATCTGCCCTGCCACCACGCATACAATCTAGCAAAGCAAAAACCCCGGTACTCACATCATCCCATTTGATGAAGCGCTCACCCTTGGATAGATACTCCTTCACCTCCGGGGGCTGCAGGACAGGGGTAAGCATTGACATTCTGTCCCACAGATGTGCTCCTCAGCTACCAGAAGCAAGAGCAGCTGCACAGTTTGCTCCTCCTTGGCCCCCTCTCCTCTATCTCTGCCTCTCACATGGCAGGGCGCTCTGCCACTGCCACTGTTGGCATCAGAAAGCAAACAGCCTCTTATATCCCAGCCAATTTTAGGAGGGGCAGGGGCAGGCAGGCGAGGACCGATGAATCTGCATTGTAAATCAACAGCTCTCCAAGCAAGCACGAGCAGCTCAGCCCAAGGTCACCTAGAGGAAAGCTTGCGATGGGCTGAGATGCCCGCGTGGGCAGTCATGCACGCACGCACGCCGCCTCTCCAGGAGGGACCTACTCCTCTGAGTTGTACTTGTGAAGCGCACGGTTCGTAGCACTTCCGCAACTGAACTTCCTTAAATGTTGTCTTTGACAAAGTGCAGGCATTGCCAGCTGACACTCAAACTATTTCAGCAGATGTGGTTGCGGAACAGCTCAGGCTTTGGCTACAAGCAGACTGCCCCCTTCATGCGATGGGCCAAATGTCACAGAAAATAAACTTATTCCTTGCTCTGTACAGACTCCGCTTCTGGGGCCACTTGCTGCACTTTTCTCCTTTCTCTTATCGGTTCTTCTGAACGTCAAACCGAAAAGTGAGACAGGTCAGCAGAGCAGATGGAAACTGCACAGACAGATGAAATAAACCATTCACCAGAGTCCGTAGGAACTGCAATATTCTCCAGATTCACTTGGGTCTACTGCAGATGCTCTGGGAACACAGAATGAGAGATGTGTAAAGTGGGGATTATAATGATGAAGCTGCCAGGAAGTGACAGAAAGCAGAACAGAAGATTAATGGCAAACGGGGCAAAAACGAGTCCCTGCTCCTGACCTTGGAACGAAGGAATTACGTGTGGACAGTGGAGGAGAAAAGGAGCTCTGGTGGCAGATGTGCACTGGTGAACCAGGAGAGTGGCTTGTGAAAAGGACCGACACGGGCAAGGTTAATTTTAGTCAAACAGGCAGAGCCCCACAAATAATTAGAAGTGGAGATAACTGTGCCACTCTTCCTATAATAGGATTCCCAGCCACGTGCTGAGATTTCGTCCTTGTTGTCTCCTATGAAAGTCAAGGTGTGGCACTTGCCATTGCTCAAGAGGGACAAGGCACTGTCAGAAGTAGCACAGATTCTCCAAGAAGGGTGGACAAAGAGACTCCCACTGTGCAAAGGGAGCCAGCTGCATGGTTTTGTTCGTTCTTTCCCACCTCTGACTTACTCAGTTCGATAAGGCCAGCACTTCAAAGCAGACTGGGCAGCCGGGGGAAGGCTGACTGAAGGAATCCTAAGAGCATTCTCAAATGTCAGTGGCACAAGAGATTAAGTGGACCTGTAGCAAGTACTCTATTTGTAAAAAAACAAAGATGGCAGCAATTCTCAGAGAGATGCCTGCTGCAGAAACAGAGAACCCTGAACAAAGCCAACATCCCTTGTACATTTCTCTCAAGGGTTTATCTGCCTGGAAAACTGGGAATAAGAGAGTTTCTACATTTCCAGCTACAATCTGCATTTACTAACTTATTTTGCAAGGCACTGTACTTTACAAGAACTGGCTATCCAAGCTAAGGCTGTTGGCTCTATTTTATTAGGGCAGTGAACTGGGGTGGCTTACCCATAGCTGTGATTACTCAGTATCAGGGCTGAGACTAGGGACATGGGAATCAATCACCTCCAGCCTCATAACCAAGCCACACCCGTGGTATTAAGCTTCCTTTGCATGTGCAAAGTGACATGTTCTTCTCGGGCAGCCAGCTGACAGAGCAGTGGGGTACTCCAGGCCCAGCCAAGACAGCATCACCAGGACCCCTCCACCTCAGAGAATGCCGTTACTCCCAAGCAGCAAAGCAGCAGATCCCAAAGGCTGAGCTAGACGCACTCAGGGACTTCAGCAACAGCCTGGCACTTGCCATAAATGCCAGTGAAACTCCAGGCACTGCTGGGTGGATTTTGTTCTGTGCTCTTCTTGTAAGCAGCTTAGGAACAGACCCTCAGGCCCAGGTACGCGTAGAGAAAGCCCATGCGAGCACAGGAGGCTGCAGTGAGGAGTGAAAGTTTTCTCTGCTCTCACCTGATCCCTTCTGCAAGGCCAGAGCAGTTTCAGGGATGCTTAACTTTAACTTAGGGAGCAGCTGTGAAGAGGATAGAGCATCAATCTTGCTCAGAAGTGCTGCAGCCCTCCTGCCCTCTGCAACACAGAAAGCAATAAAGGAAGCCTCCAAGATCCCAGCTGTGAAGCAGTGAAAGGTGGGATGCGTTTTGCCACCTGGTACAGCCAAGAGCATAGGGACTGCAGGAGAGATCAGGCAGTGACAGCTACTGGTTCTAGTGGCCCATCTGGTATTTACCACAGTTGTTACAGCTTCGTGAGCAATGTCTGCTTCTTGCCAGATCCAGGGCCTCACGGAAAGGCTGCATCTGTCCTGCATTCTCTCAGACCTGGATATTCAACAGCTTTCTCTGTCTCATCAACAAACATGAAGTAAGCAAGAATCCTACCACACTTTTACTTGCTTGTGACTCAAGGTCAGCTTTCCCTAAGGGATAAAACAATAAATCTAAAAAAAAAAACCAAAACAAAAAAAACCCACCCAACAACAAACATGCAGAACAGCAACCAAGCTAGCGGCTGTCCTGTGAGGCTGCACGGTGCTGCACAACATCAGTGGCCAAGATCCCTGCTTGCATAAAGATGGTCACAAAAGCTGAAGCTCACTTCCTTTTGCATAACCCAACCTCCTTATCTTTCATTTCACACTCCTTGCTCTATGTGGGACCTTCTGTCCCTTGCATGAAGAGACGGCTGATGGAACAGCGATAGAATAAAGCAACCGTCCTGCCCTCTGCTGAAAGCTCTGATAGCGGAGCAGGCAGAAGCAGCAGCACTTCAGCAGCATTTATTCCAGCCACTCTTAATTTTCTTTCTCCTGCAGGGCCTGTCACCCAGTGTATACTCATCCTACATCCCCTCTGGTCAGGGCCCCCTGCCTCCTTTGCTTTCTTCCCTTACCTTCACCGCCAAGCACCCCACCACCCACTACAAGACTGCTGATATGCAAAAATTTCCCTTTTTTTTCCTGCCCCTTTTTTTTTTCCTGAGGACTCTTCCCTATCTCCCTGTACTATCTATTCAGCAGTCTCTACCTCCCACAAAGTGCACGCAGAAGCAAGGTAGTCAGCATCACCCTTCAGAGATTTTACAAGACAGGGTCTGTAGACAGTGATTTAAGCCACGCTGTCTATTAAACCACCTTGACTGGATGGCTCCTGAGTTCTAGCAAATTACTTTGTAACCTCAACCCCAACCTATTCCTAGCACACACAAAATCTGTAAATCTCTCCCAGCACCGCGCCATTATGATGATACTTTGCAATGTGTAATACTGTCCTCTAGTGAACAGCTATGATATTGCGCATGCAGCCTTCAGCATTGCCTTCAGACACCAGTAATAAATTCACGGCTAAGCAAAACTGAGTTCATCCTGCTGCTCCTTTTACTATTCTACCCTCTGAATCCTGGGAATCCTGAAAGGATTAATGGCACCATTAGGACCACAAAGGCCAGTATTTTCTCACCACCCCCGGAGAAGAGAACTGCTGAGTGTGTGTATACCGGGGCACATTTAGCGTCCTACCTTAAGCCCAAACCACAAAGGCCAAGGATTCATGACAGCTCTCACCTGACAGCATGACTCTTCAACTCCATCTGCAGAAGTCAGAGGGCAGTGGACTACAGCACAGAAAGACAACTGGCCACAGATGCCACAATACCATAAAAGCAGTGAGGTTTGGTATAAAAAAAACAAAACAAAACAATCTGACCAACCACTGAGACATCATTAGGTCCATAATTAAGCGTCCACTGAGCAGGAATATGCATCAGGAGAATGTTGTGCTTACAGCACTTTGCTGGCTCTCTGCGTATTTCCAAACCGCACAGCTGAGCGATGCAAGCAGGCTCTCACACTGTTTAAACACCCTATACATTACTGCAGTACAAAAATAACACTGCACAGGCATGACTGAACCATGCAATTCCTAATGGCTAGCAAAAGAATGAAAATTTCCAAGACAGGCCATTAAGAGAAGAGCAAGGAGGATAACAAGCAGCAGCACACCAGATAGAATGTGCCCATCTCCTGTTACCTTGCAGTAACACAACAGCAAGAACAGGAAAGTGAGTTCTACCAAATCCAGGGGTGAATCCATCTAATTGCCCCACTTTGTTTACCTACAGTATAAAATACTGAATCGGAAATCAGGATTCTGGGGGAGGAAGCCCCATTTTGCTCTTGACCTTATCAACCTTTTCCTCCCAGTGTACCAGCCCCATTTATTTCACCTGCAAGCTGCTGCTTTCTGTGGATGTATTTGCTGTCTGCCACAGCAGACTCCCAATCCTGGTTGAGACCTCAGTATTACTGCAATAATTCTGCCATACTTACATCCCTGTTGCTTCTGCTTTCCACAGTCAGTCTGTTAGAATAGAGTATTTCAGTTGGAAGGGACCAACACCAATCGTGCAGTCCAACTGCCTGACCAATTCAGGGCTGAACAAAAGTTAAAGCATGTTATTAAGGGCATTGCCTAAATGCCTCTTAAACACTGACAGGCTTCGTGCACCTACTACCTCTCCAGGAAAACTGTTCCAGCTCTACAACGTGGATTTTACTCACTCAACTTCCCTTGGATAGGCATAATTTTTTCAATTTGTGAGAAGGTCAGATGCTAAGGCACATTTTTCAAGTGCAACCTCCTATGGAAGGTCCAAAGGAGCAAACCCAGCTGCCACAGTATCTGTGTCTGCCCAGTGAGTCAAGTCCAGAAGATCACAGTCCCCTTGAGCAGGTCACAGAGAACAGCAGCTCAGGGGGCTTTGCAGCTCAAGGTCAACTTCTTAAACTGACATACAATGGAGACAGTATCTGGGGCAAGACACAAACCTAACAACTTTAAGAATGGGAGAAATTACATATTTTTTAAGGTCAACATGCTCATTCTCAGTTGAGACAAACTATTATTCCTGAAACATCAGTCTTCACTGTGAAATAGAGAATGAGGAGTGATACACAACAGTTTCTGCTCAAAGCATTCAGGGTGTAGGGAAAGCCAAGACCCACTGGGAAGAGGCACGTTTCTTGCCCCATCCAGACAAAAGCCTGACCAAGAACCTGGGTGCAGACTCAGGTACTGAGCACACTTTGACTCTTCCCTTCAGAGAGCTCCGAGGCAGCCAGGGTAAACTAGCAGATTAGTCCGGTCTTCAGGGCAGGATTGAACCCCTGTTTCCCTGAGAGCGGGCACGTTCACTGGTGTGGCTCCAGGAAGGTGAGAGCTCCTTGGCTGAGAAGCAAAGGATATCAGCTTGGTTCCAGCATCAAGCTAAGGCAGGCAATGTGGCCTTCAGCCCACAGATGGCTTTTTATCAGCACAAACACAAAGTTTTCTACATGGATTTAAGACAACTGTGTCCATATGTGTAAGCCCCAACACACTGACTTTGAAAGGCAAAGCATCCTAATGAATCCCATTCCAGAGACGCTCATCCCAGACTGCCTCCTCGTGCAGCACTGTTCAGAATCAGGGATGAAAAAACAATAAAATAATAGAAAAAAAAAGCAGCAGCTATAAACCTTCTTTGCAGTGCCCCTACCAGCTGATTCCAAGTTAAAGCATTCTCAGGCTGCTACCCAAGAACCACTCTGCCCACTCAGCTAATGCAGCTGAATAGGTTCCAGCCATGGTCTTCCCTGGCCCACCCATAAACTTCTCCACATGCTAGACTAAAAATCTGCTAGTAATATCCAGCCTCAACCTTCCACTAGTGCCCTCCTCAATGCAAAGGCCTGTGCACATTATATTCCAAACTCTTCACCTCCTTGAGGTGAGATGCACTTGTGAAGCAATGACATATTCAAGTTTAGTCCTGCAGGAAAGAATTAATTTTCCATCACAGGCTGCAAAGGAAAAGCCAAGTAGGTTTGCAGGTAGGTCTACAGCCTCCCCTGTTTTAAGTAAATAGTACAAAATCAGAGACTCACAAGCTTTTCAGACTAAGGACCACTTTCAGCCCCCACAGGTTTCTCACTAACCTCCACCTAGATAATTGAAGCTGTTGGAAAAAAACCAACCCAGAATCTCAAAAGGCACAATGGCTCCCCAGCCCCTGGAAGCCATCAAACAAAGCTGATTTACACCAGCTGATATACCCGGCAACTGTAAAGATGAAGCTAAAGGTGTCTGAAGCTAAAGCGGCAAGACCTCATCCAGGCAGCATCCTTTGTAATCACCTGTGGATGGGATGAGGGTTTTAGATCAGATCCTGATGAAATGATGAAACCCATTTTCATCCACTTTTGCAGAGAGTTTGCTCTCCTGACCCATCCCTGCTCCCCACGATACCACTGTGCACACAGAGAGATCACAGGCTCATCCCAGTGCCATTAACTAATGAGCACATGAATTACACACACATCATGGCCATCGCTTCTTCTTCCATTGCTGCTCTCCAAGAGACTGCCTTATCAGGAACTGCCCTTTTTAACTTATTTACTGTTATTTGTGCTTTTTACATAGCTTTTCTAGCCCTGATGCATGCAATCAGTGCAGTATATTTTAAATCCTCTCCTGTCTTTCTAGAGGTCAAAATTAATCATTGAAAGTGATTTTTTTATTTCATCACATTATCAAACAGGGAACAAACAATGGCACCCACACAAAATGACTACAGATTTCTTGGAAAAGAGCTCTCTAGAAAACATTTAACACTGTGTGCAACTCCAGCCCTGCTTTCTTTGGAACAGTCAGATAAACATGGGAAGAGGAAAAAGCAGCAAATGGAATGGAAATCACTACCAGAGCACAAGGAAGGTCTCTTACTAGGTGATTTCTGTGGCATTCCTGATGTATGAGCGGCCAGAGGCAGCAGCACGTTCATGAACTACACTGACAAATACAAGGCTGGGTGTACTGGTGGGAACAGTGAAGGCTCAAGAAGGTGTATCAGGGGAGGCTTCTGTCTAATGAGACACGTTCACAAAAAGCAGCGCAGCTTCCCAGATACAAACACCAGCTCTGACACATGCCACCTTGTTAGTACTGGGAGCATACGCAGCTGGGTTAGATGGCAGGTTTGGTTTCATTCTGCAGTTCACAATTCGTGGTCTTTAAGATCCCAATAAACAAGCTGGAGTTGGTCCCCACGCTTTCATGACCTCTGTAGTATTTTGCAGCCAACAATGATGCATGCACTGCTCTCCGCAGAAAACTGATGAATAATACTGTCACATAAGCAAAACCATTTGGACACCTCTGCTGGAAACATATCCATCCAGATGAGCAGATGATTATCAAACCACTGGATCTGGAAGAAATATTTTCCTGAGTAGAATGGCCAGTGGCTTGTAAAACAAGATTTAAAGATTTATCTGAAGACAAGACAGCATTAATATGGAATCCCATTTCAGCTCATCACCAACAAACCTTCCCCCTTTTCACAGGTGTACAACACAGCATGACTGAATTTTCCACTGACATTTTCCATGCTTTCTGCTCCTGGAAGCATGAGAACAGCCTCTCCCCTAGGACTTTACAGCTCCATTCCCAGTCGCAGCCTGAACCAGGACAGCAGTGTGAAAGCATAAGATGTAACAAGTAAGAATCAGCTCCAACAGAACTGGGAGAGGTTTCAGGCTGCTATTGTAATTCAGTTAAATAACCCTCCCTTGCACAGGGTTATCAACATGAGTCCAGCACATTTTCCTCATTCAGCTACAAAGCCAAGCACACAGAAATGGGGAAAGTCAAAAAGTAACAGCCGCTTTAGATTTTTTTTCTGCAAGGAAAAACTACTGTGATATCAGGGAGCATTATCACATTCAAAGCTACATTATTTTAACTAGGGTGAAAACCCATGTTGACTTCATATATAACAGAATCTACCTGGATCTTTAAAGCAGCTAAAATTTCGCATTGCCTTAGCGTAACTAGGCAAGGACCCAAACTTAAGCTAAGTCAAGCTGACTTTCAAGAATGGACACGCTGTTTGGCCTAACCAAGAGCTTGGCTGCATTAAGAGCAGGCCCCAAAGACCATTGAGCAATCATGCACAGTGAATACTGCAAAAGCACCCTTCTCCATCCTGGGTAAAAAAAAACCCCAAACTATCCCAGATTAAAACAGCGGTAACCCAGGTTAAACCAGGATCACTTTAGCTTCGGGGCTGCATCATGAGATTGTGGGTAAGGCTTTCCAGGAAAATCCTGTTCCAGTGCTTGTAGGGGCAATCACAAGTTGGTGCAACTCTGCATAAAGTGTTGTCATTCTGCAAACATTGTAGGTTGTATTTTCAGACAACCTATGTCAGTGCTCTCCCACACACACGCGAACAAATACTATATATGTGTACCTCTGTGTGCATCAATTCACACATATTAATTCTCCACACATAAAGGTGGGTGAGTTCAGCTTCTTCAGACCATGAAGACCAGAGGCAAAGATGCTCAGATTACACGGCCATTAATCATTGCTGTCCTATTGCTTGAAAAGTCGTGGTTATTTTCAAAATACAGCCCTCGGAACTGTGTTCAGATGTTAAGCGTGCGTGGGTGTGTGTACATGAACATTTCCTCCTTGCAAAACGAACAACGAAGCACTGACTTTTGACTCCGGATTCCTGCACAGAGACTGCGTTTAGAGTCACAACCAACGCAGACAGCACAGGTTCACACGCAAATAGAGACTTTTTTTTATTTTAAGAAACCCCAGCCCTCACCCTCTTGGAGTCCTGTACTTAGTGAAATGAGCACAACTTTCCCCTTTTCAGATGCACTGAACTCTCTCAAGACCTTCCCCACCAAGGAAACAGTCACTGTCCAAGGCTCTCCTGCAAGTGGGACATGCTCTTTATACTGTGCAGATGATTCACAGGATAACAAAACGGCTCAAAGTGAGCCTCACCAAGGTGATGATAGAAGGTTGAAGCTGCTGATGCACCCCTGCCCTGAGCTTTCTGCCCAAGGCCTCTATCCAGAGCAAAGCCAGACCTCCTGCTGTTATAGCTCACATTCAGCATTGCTGCTACCATCTTCCCACCCACCCTGTAACCTCTGCAGATCACTTTCCAAGTCAGCGCAAGACAGTGGGTTGTGTAAACCTCACTTACCACAGCTAAATCAGAAGCTGAAGGAATTAAAAGAACATCCCCAGCCTTCCCCCATCTGTTATTGGATTAACAAGAGAGACAGCACCTTCCCGCAAAAGACAGAGGAGATATTGAAGTGTAAGAAGAAAATGCCAGAGAAGAACAGAATCCGATTCCTTGCAGGCTCCAAACAGGAGACTGGAATAACAGCAGGAACTAAGGTGTATTTCCTTTAGAAAGGCAGACAGCAGAGCATGAAGAGATTGTCCCCTGTCAAGAGCAGAGACCTTCTCTATGACAGAAAGCTTAAGCCTAGCAAAACATCTGATCAAGGACTTCAGTCGAGAGAGAGATGAATTTAAACATACCTATTCCATCCTTTAAACATTAGGCGTCAGGTAGAAAGATCTCATCCATCTCTCCCCTCCCCATCTCACAAACGTGACCAAAGAGACAGTATAAAGTTTAAAAAACAACATGGACAATAAAAAAAAGTAACAAAACTTTATGAAGTCTATAATCTGCCTGTAGAAGTCACACTGCCAGAGGCAGATACCAAGAACAAAAACTAGGGCCAGAGTTCAGCCACGGGAGTGCATAGCATGATGGTAGTGAATGATGACTTCAGTTACAGAAGCTAAGCTAAGCGGAGTAACCAAACCGCACACCTCACAGAATAAGCCATCATGTGTACGGTGTCACATCAGATGGCCTCCTAATGACAGGGCACAGGAAGCAAAGGCAGAGTAGCTGCCTTAGCCGAATCAAAAGCATGGGGGCAATGGGACTGTGGGAAGCCATCCAGCCCAGCCCTTGTCCCAGGGCAGGATCAGCTGTGACATTTATCAGCTCTGACAGACGTTAGTTCAGAGCGTTTCAGGAAGCCTCCGTTAACAGCAGAGACTCAACCACCTCCCAGGCAATCCAATCCAATGTTTCACTATTCTCAGAAGCAAGGTCTGTACAGAGGTAATATCTTAGGCCAATAATCTTCCCTTAATTAAGTCTTCTCTGTCCTGAAGCACTAGATACTATCCACTGACTCCGAACATGGGAAATCAATAACACAGGTTTATTTAGCTACATCCTTCAGGGGCCCTTGGAGAGCAAACAAACATCCCATTGCAACAGGTAGCAGCAGAATTCAAGCAATACTGTTCAGTTAGGTAGGTGGAACACCAAATCTTCACCAAGCTATCTCAGCACTTGGGTTTTCAACTAAACACAGGTGTAAGGCAGTAAGTAGCAGGCTCATAAGTAAACAAGTTTCCTAGCGGACCCTCGGGCAAGAGAAATAAATAATTGGAGAAGCTTATAGAACAATGGGATCCTGAAGCGTATGGCATTTGGACTGTCACAGGAGAAAGGCTCGATGTTCAAGGGCTATACAGCTCTCCTTCATTGGCAGGTCCAGTCCCAGGGCACATCACGTGCCCCTGACTGCTTTTGTCTCAGGCAAGTGATCTCTTCTGTGTTCTTTAGGCAAAAATCCCAGCAAGAACTAATTTGCAAGCTTTGTCTAACGTCTGACACATTCACTGACTTCACAAGACCTCTGAGCTCTGCACCCCAGAGCTCTATTTCTGCACCACGGGAGCCTGCTCAACGCACAGCTTGGTATTCCTGCTAAAACCCAGAGGACAAAGAAAATACCATTATTGCAGCTCTGGCTTCCTGACTCTCATTTGCCTTTATGGGTGGTTGTTAGCAAGGAACTAAGTTTAGGAACAGAAGGCACACGCCTTCTGGCAGCTGCCTGCACTTGAACAAAAGGACCTGGAGAGCAACTCACACCCATTTATTTGTGCACAGTAAAAATTGGGAAGGCAGGAAAGAGCGTAACTCATGCTGAATTATCATGCCAATTTTCTAGCTGGAACTGCTTTAGTTGCTCCTAGAATCTACATTCAAATGATACGAGGTGCGGTGGTATCTCCACCACACCACACTCGCTACCTCTGCTGGGACCGCTTCTACAACTCCACTGCATGTTCTTAGCCAATCCAGTCTGCCAAGACCTCCACTGATGGAAAAGGAGCGCTATTAACTCGGATTCATAAACAGAGATTTGGTGAGCAGAGGGAAAAAGAGCACAGCAGCAGTGAAAGAGCAGCAATCATTTGCACAGAGATTAAGAAGGATTGGTTTCTTCCCAGAGGGGAAAACTAATTTTGGGGACATCAGACTAAGATATGCAGTTATAACTGCTTTTTACTACACTGATTCCTCCCACCTCACTGTTACCTTTCGTGCGTATTTCCTGTATCAACCTGCTGACTCTTTTAAACATCCCTTATCAAACTCAAAATAATATACCTTTGAATACCTAGCAACACCAGGGCTCTGGTTTTTGTCTGCCACCTTCTAGACACTACAACAGAGTTGAGTTAAGCAATAAAGTAGGATGCAGCATCTCCAAGGACAGACTTAAAATGCAGGAAGACAACATAGACTAGACAAGCATCAAGCAAAGACTGTCAGGGTCTCACTCAGCCCCAAAGGAACTGCCGGTACACATCAATCCTCTCCCCCAGAATTCCAGAACTGGAATTAAGGAAGAGCATAGGGAAAGGTCTTGTGACAGGTAGCAATTAATCATCCTTTCACCAGAGGAAATGATAAATTGTATCAGTGGCAAGAACAGATATCACAGACAGCATAAGGGTTTGGAATGAACCAATTTCTGCACAGATGATTTAAGGAAGAACTGTGAGTGGACAGAGACATGTCTGTGAGGCTCTGCCTCTGCCCGTCTTTGCATCATTCAATAGCGGGAAGAGAAAGGCCAGCAAGAAGGTGAGTCCAGACCAGCAGCTGCGAGGATAGATTAAAAAACAAGCTGAAAATCTAAGAAATTACGCTAGACACAAAAGGTCTAAACTCAATCTTAAAATACTCTGTATCACAGAAACCAAGAAGTCTCTGACCTCAAAATAAATAGCTCAGTGACACATGTAAAGCAGAGGAAAGGTGTGCTGAAGTCCTCATCAAGTTATAGAATTTTCCTTTTAAATGCAAACAAAAGATGGAGCAGCAGATAGCTGCTGAATGAAATACATGAAGCAAGGGAAGAGGTGGAGCAAACCCATCATCAAGAGAAAACAGCCTGAAAATTAGTGGAAAATCCATTTTGTAGGAATTGCTATAAATCCAAACATACAACTTAAACATACACAGTCCAAGACAACTGGTGTACAGAATCTATAGGAGAACACCAAAAATGCATTTCTGTGACTCAGGAAAGCTTTGTCAGGAGGATGCCATCAGCTCATATGATTCAGGTGTATGAAATTCGACTTCAACCAGGGGAATGCAGTCAGGTGCAATAAATCAGGGCAAGAGAGATAAGGGGGCCTACAGAAAATCATAATATCCACTTGCAAATGTTTCCTAGACACATACAGGGTTACAGAAACATTTCATGAAAATTAGGTATTTCATGAGGATAGAGTATGTCATTAGCTGTAGAATCACAGAATCACTCGGGTTGGAAGGGACCTTTAAAAATCATCTAGTCCAATCCCCCTGCGATGGGCAATAAGCCCCCTCTACCCTGAGCAAGCAGTGAAATCACTGCTTCCCTTGCCAGTGCTGGCAAGGCAGCCACAGTGGGATCCACTCACTCCTGTATCTACGCTGCATAGCCATGATTTTTATTACTACAGATGAGATGTGTGCTGAGGCCAAAAGGCAGAGGATCTCTTCTGAAGGCAGCTGGCAGCACAATGTTACAGCCTTTACCCCTTCCATGCAGGCAAGGGAAGGATCTGGATACAGAACATCCCATGTCTGCATAGCTGCTACCTCAAAAAAGTTTAGTCTCCAAAATTCCTTTGCCCTTGTAAGAACAACCAGGCAGAGCCCTTAAGCACCTCCCACTGAGGGGCTTCACGGCCCCTTCCAGAGGCTCCCTTTGCTGCTGGACACTGGGAGCTCCCTGCTACAGCCAGCTGAGGGTGAGTGTGCACAGATCACCACGGCAGTGCTACCCTTACACATGCACACAGCAGCCCTGGAGCTTTTAGTCAACACAATCCACCACTTCTCCAAGAATTACAGTTATTTTCAAGTTACTCCATTTTATTCTCTAACATATTTTCTGCTCCAGTAGTCTTCCTCAGAGCCGCAAGCTCCATACTTCTTCCTGCAAAAACTCAGAGGTTCTTCCTTTCTCTCCCAACCCTCCGCATGTTTCCTGCTATTGAGTGTAAAAATAAAATGCTACTGTTAACTGAAAACTCAATCACTCACTTCCTCTGATGCTTTTCTGGGTGACAGTCATTTCTCCAGCTGCTGTTAGCCTCTCTCAGAACTGTGGTTCCTTGTTTACAAGAGGTTTTCTGCTGCAACACACCTGACTGGCCTAAGACTTGAGGGAAAAAAGGAGTTGCAAAAGGAGCAACTAAGTCATTCTCAAAAGTAAACATCTTGCACCGTAAAGAAAAAAAAATAAAATGCTGATCCATATCCTAGAACAGCACTTCAGCTGTCTTCAGACTAAGTCAATATAATGCTTTTGTGAGGGACTAAAGAGAATAAGGTAAATTCAAACCCTAACAGCAATAACAGCTTCAGATAATCTCCATAAATTTGGGATCAGCTCAGTTTGAAGGGAACTAAACCAGCCTCTCCCCAGACACTGCTGCTCAGCCAAGGCACCCCTCAAGCTGCATGAGAGGTGCAGGCAGCACCACATCACAGACTGGCAGGGGTTGGAAGGGACCTCTGGAGATCATCCAGTCCAACCCCCCTGCCAAGGCAGGCTGGACAGGAACACATCCAGGTGGGTTTGGAATATCTCCAGGGCAGGAGACTCCCCCACCTCTCTGGGCAGCCAGTGCCAGGGCTCTGCCACCCTCACAGCAAAGAAGTTCCTCCTCGTGTTGAGATGGAGCTTTGTCAAGTTTGTCCATTACCCCTTTTCCTGTCACCAGGCACCACTGAGAAGAGTCCAGCCCTATCCCCTTGCCACCCACCCTTTACATATTTGTAAGATCCCCTCTGAGTCTTCTCTTCTCCAGGCTGAAGAGCCCCAGGTCTCTCAGCCTTTCCTCAGCACAGAGATGCTCTAGTCCCCTGATCACCTTTGTAGCTAACCACTGGACTCTCTCCAGCAGTTCCCCGTCCTTCTTGAACTGGGGGGCCCAGAACTGGACCCAGTGCTCCAGATGTGGCTTCCCCAGGGCAGAGCAGAGGGGGAGGATGACCTCCCTCCACCTGCTGGCCACACTCTTTTTAACGCACATACCTGCGGGCAGGGAGGCCCGAGGAGCAGCTCCCACCGCGAAGAGAAAGCAAAGGGAAGGTTCCTGACCCCCTCCTATTGCACTAGGCCTCCGCCGGGAGCCTTCCTGGCGCTCACCCCCCCTCTGCTCACGGGGCCCTGAAGACGAGCCCTAATCTCGGCCCGGCTGGGTGGGTGGATGGGGTACCGCCCGCCCTTCAGGCCCCGGGGGGAGGGATGGGGCGGTCCCACAGCAGGGGGCAGAGCCCCAGACCACCACCCTCCACCAGCCCACTGAGGTAAAGAGGCCAGCACGCTGCCAGACCAGTGGCCGTGGGGCGGGCCGTCCGCCATCGCCCCCTCACAGACCCGCCGCCCGCCTCGCTCCCCCTCACAGAGCCAACGGCCGCGCACGCGCAACGGCGCCACCCCACTCCCGATACGGGGAGGGGGAACATCGCCCCTTTAACCGGCGCCCTCCCCACACCCCCCGGGCGGTGTTGCCCCTTTAAGCCCCGCCCCTCGCCCCCGCCCGCGGTTGGCGGAGCGGCCGGAGCGGCGCGGGCGGCGGCACGAGGCGGCGGCATGTCCTGAGGCGGCGGGAGCCGGGCCGGGCCCAGCACGGCGGGGTCGGTGGAGCAGCGGGCCAAGGGCCGGGCCCCCATGAAGGAGAAGGAGGCGGGGGCGGAGCGGGGCAAGCCCGCCACATACACTGGGGACAAGAAGGCGCGCATGGCGGCCAAGACCAACAAGAAGTGGGTGCGCCTGGCCACTGTGCTGGCCTACGTCCTCTCCGTCTCGCTGGCCGCCATCGTCCTCGCCGTCTACTACAGCCTCATCTGGCAGCCGGTGCGCAGCGGCGGCGGCGGCTCCCCCGGGCCCGGCCCCGCCACCGCCACCCCGCCGCCCCACGCCGCCACGCTGCCGGGCCCTGCGGCCGGACGCGCGCAGGAGCCGCCAACGGGCCCCGGGCCCAGCCTCGCCCGGACCGACCGCCCGGACGCGCCGCCGCCCGGGGCGCGGGGCAGCCCCTGAGGCCGCCGTCAGCTATCGCCCCCCCGCGCCGGAGGGAGGACGGGCCCGGCGGACCGCGGAGGGGAGGCCGGCAGCGGGGGGATGCCGCGGCCGGGCGCGGCGGAGGACCCGGCCGGCGGCGAGGCGGCCCCGGCGCGGCGGAGCCCCGAAGAGCTCGGGCTGGAGACTGACCGGGCCCGGGTGCCGGCGGGGGAAGGAGACGTTTGTACTGGGTAGAACTGCGGTATCTTTAACGCCCCCCAACCCCCCACCTCGTGTTTCCTCGAAAAGGGAATTTTGTGGCTTCGTTCTTCTCCTCACCAGGGCTCGCTTCTCCCTTTGAACCTGCATTGAATTCCTGCGCTATTTATGCCCGTCTGTTACTTATAAAAGGATATCGGTGTCCAAAATTCCTCACTATTTACAGGATCAGCTGGGAACAATATGAATTTAGAGGCTGTAATCCATTGTTTAGGTAAAAACAGTTTTGTTTAACAATGAGCATAAACTTATTTAAAAACATGTGAAAGGTAAATTGACTTGTTTACTATATTAAAATATTTTCCCAATATGAAAGTCTCGGTAACGCAGTATGTTCTCTTTGGTGGTGGGAGGGGGACTTGAGGAGGAACTGGAAGGGTTCTCTGGGTAGCCAGAATGGTTTGCCCGCTGTCATGGGCAACTGTGGCATAATAACGTTGTTGATTCATTTTTCGTTGGTGTCCTTAGGTGAGGCTGGTGAAACCTCCGTGATTAACTCCCGTTAATCACGGCAGCTAAGCGCTGGCGATGGAAGAAGGTTTGATCTTCAGGGGGTAGGTCTGTGCCAGCCAGCTGGAGATGTGCCCTGGCCCTGGGCAGGCTCTCCTCCGCGCTCCATGTTTTCCTGCCCTGTAGGCTTCAGAAATGTTCTGCTCGGCTGTATCGCAGTCTCTAACGACTGTAGGATGTGAGCTGTCAAGTAGGAGACTGTAAGACCTCTGTCATTCTGAGCGGCTGCTTTTCAGATTGATGGTTTCGGTTGAACGCCTTAATTGTGAGGCTGCCGGGCTATTCCGCGTCCTCTGAAAGGATCCCAGGAGTTCAGATTTCCTCTGCTCTAATGTGGTGTACGTATTTCGGTTGTGCAAATCATGAAGATACTGTAAAATACAGCACTTGACTTTTTTAAAGTTGGGGGGGAAATTAGCTGTTTCATACCTAAATCAGTATGATTGCTTTGGAGAAATGCTTTGGTGTTGCGCTAAGGCTGTGTCAGCTGGGCATTCCTTTACAGCATCTGTTACAGGTAGAAATCAGGAGCAGCGGGTTTCCAGAGAGAAATTGGGCAAAAGGGGGGAGCGGTTTGGATGTGATCGTCCACCCTCCTTTTCCATTTTCTGGGGAGCCTGCGGGAAGGTCTGGATGTTGTTAATGCGCTAAAAAAGAAGGGTAGCTGGTGGGAAGGAAAAAAGATGATGCTTAGTCATTTTAGCCAAAAGCCTGAATGTGGCAGGTGGCAAAAGACCAGTGCCACCTTTCTGCAGGGCAGGTAGAGGAGCTGCTGAAGGAGCTGAAAGCCCGGAGCTGCTGGAGCGAGCGGCTGCGCTGCCACCCTGTCACCTTCTGCTGCTTCTAAACTCTTGCTGTTTCTCCCCTGCAGTGGCAGGGCCGAGGGTGTCCTGGCAGCAGCGCCAGCTCGCAGCTTTGCCCAGGGGTTTGGCTGGGTTTAGCCCCATGTGTGTCTGTTCTGTAGCGTTGGGTGATGGGGTTCCCGTGGCAGTTCTGGCTGCAGCATGCCGATACCTGCTCGTGGGGCTGCTGCACGCAGGCAGTAGCTCTGGGTCCTGGTGAGAAGGATGCTGTTTGCTCTCCTTGCAGCCTCTGGTTTTACGGGGAAAGGCTTTCTGCAGCTCTCTAAGGGAGGAACGAGTAAAAGAAAAACAGAACAGGCTCATTGTTTGGTGCCAGTTGAGTTTAGTCTGTGTCTTGGCTCCGGTGCTAAATGCAGAACCAGTTGGGAAGCATCTCTGGGAGGGAGCTTGTGTTTAACTTTTAAAACCTTTGAATATAAATAAAAGCTGGGTGGAATTACACAGACACTGGGATTTCTCTGATCCTGGCCTGCAGCTCAGAGCTGGTGACTGTAGTGGCTTTGAACAGTACGTCCGATGTATGCTGGATGTACACAGACTCCTGGCATTTTTCACTTTAAATACAATTGCTCTCAGAAGACTAATAGAGCGCGGCTGCGTGGAGCAGATGGAAGAGGAAGGGAATTGAATTAAATGGGCTGCATGGCCCTCTTCCAGCCTGCCATGTAACTGCGGAGAGATGCCTCGTATTCAGGAGCAGGAACAACTTAAAGCTCTTCACCTGGTTTGTGGTTTTGGTGGTAAAGGATCTTTGGGGCAGTGGTAGCGTTCAGATCCGCTTCATCAGAGGGAACAGACCCATCGCTGATGGTTGCCTCTCTTTCTGGTGCTAAAAATAGCTGATGAGCCAGTAGTGCGATGGTTGTGGCTGTCTTCATTCCTGTATGAAAGCGCAGGCTTGATGAGTTCCCAGACTCTGTTTTTGCATCTTCTCCTCTGCTGACAAATTGAGATATGAGTGAAACACTTCTATTTCTGTACCTCTTACAACTGGCTTTGGAGCGTCCTGTCACCTCACCACTGTCGTACTGGGCCCACGGGGTGGGGAGAGCTCCGGCTTGTAAAGATGCAGATGGATCCCGGGCTGCTGGCCTAGGGGCCAGGGAGCTTTTGTGATTTGAGCGGCCTTGTTTTCCAAAGCCCTTTTGGACCTGGATTCTTCAGATAAAATCTCTTCTACATCCTTTCCCTAGCCAGGAATCGCAGTCCTCTGGAGGAAAATATGTTCCCCATGAGATACTGCTGCTGCCAGCCTGCAGTGAGCCAGGCTCTGGGCTTGCTCCTCTCTTTGTGGCAGACTGTCCAAGAAATCAGTGACTACGTGCACTTCGCAAATATTTCTAGTAACAAAAATGTCTCGTCCTGCCTGGTTTCTAGGTGTAAGGTAACTTTTTAAAATTTAGGGTATTAGGGCTTTCTTGGAAAGTAGGTTGGCTGCTACAGATAACAGCTGGATAGTCACCTTGGACTGTGAGTTTTTGCATTATGTTGCCATCGTTGCACTGAGACAGTCATCTGCATCTGAAACATAATTTTTTTAGTGCCCTAAATTGGTGCGGTCACCACTCTTGGGTAAACCTGAGGCTTAAAAGGCAGAATATCTTGTTATCTGTGGTATTACTTCAGCACCAATTCAGTCTTTCCCTTCATTGCTCCTCCAAGAAAAACAAAAATCAGTTCACTTAGTGTAATTGTATCAGGCGCGATAAGGCACAGGCTTTTGTGTTGCTTCCTAGATAGAAATCGCTGTAACCTCGTGATTTGTAATGTTAGTTCCTTGGCCTCGCTGGTAAGGGCTATTCCCTTTACGCAGATGCTGTCCTGCCTGTTGCAAACAGAACTGTGCCGTATTTCCAGCGTGTGCAGCTCTGTGTGAAAGGGAGTTGGCTGGAATTCGGTTTGGATGAAGGAGATAGTCGGACATGAGTGAAATGTTGGGTCTTAGGCCCTTTGCTTTAATCATACAAGGAAGTTAACGGGGGTCTCAAAACTTGGAAGGGTGGGATGCTCCTGTGCAGCGTGTTGGCTGTAAGAACATGGCTGGAACATGGACACCTGTGCTTCCATTTTTTTACTTCTGTTTTTTGATTAAACATGCTTGTAATTCCGTAATGCCAACTTTCCTTCAAGCTTTGAGTCTCTGTATCATTTAGGGCCTGAGTTCCAGATTTTTGTCAAGAGCCTTCAAAAAATTGTGTCATAGAGAACAGAAGTTGCCGTATATTTGTGCTTCAGGTGCAGCTTAGTTCTGAAACGCGGTGACAGAACGCGTCGTGGTCAAGAGGCGAGGGAGGTAAATACCACAGTAGCCTTGATTTTCCAGTTCCTAATCACAGTAATCACTTCAGAGGATGGAGAGAAGACCAGGTTGTGTTCTGCTCTTCCTTTCTGACTGAGAAGAGTCTCGTGAGGGAGGAATTGGACTTTGTGTGAGACAATTTCTGCTAATCCTGCCTTGTCCAGCTCTCAGCGGACCCTGGTGATCCTCCAGCACTGTGTAACGCTGCCTCAGAGAGATCCTTAGAGAAGGATTTGAACTGCAAGCTCTGTCAAATGGAAGCGCTCCCTAAAAGGAGGAGAAATAAGTGCAGAATTTTTAATGATGCCCAGTCAAAGGTGCATCTAGATCAGAGGGTGGCTTTTGAACCTTCTTCGTTCGTTCCTTGTGTGTAGGTGCCTCTGGGCTCACACTTATTTATGGCCATATAATACTTGCCCTCTGCTTGTACGCGCTGGTCTTGTCCCATTGAGCTCCCTTTGCTCAAGGAGAGTGTGTTCGGTGTAACTCGCGTGCTGAGGGACCAGAAGGAAGGGAAATAGCTGGAAAAAAAGTTACTGGAGCGTGTAATGTGCTCCAGCAGCTGCTCACATTTTCATCTTCTAAAAGCTACCTCTTCCCCACGCATGTTCTCTCGTGATTTCAGCTGAGGTAACGCGTACATCTTCATCCCCGTATTTCTGACACGGAAGATGGTGTTATTTTTACTCCAGATCTTGGCTTAATTCATGAGTGCCGCTGAAAAGCAGTCTGGCGGTGTAGTTTTGGTAACAAAAATCAGCGGCTGCTTCTGGGCATCGGGGCTCTCCTTCAGAGGTCAAAACTGATCTCAGTGGCTGCTCTGGAAAGGGTTGTGCACAGGGGGGGTGTTACCGATGGCTGGCTGCGAATCCTGGGGGTGCTGGAGTGTGTGGAGAGGGGAACGGGGTAAGAAACACTTGTACCTGAGCTGGAGCACAACGCGAAGGAGGTGAAGCTCGACTTCTGGTTATTCCACATGTGTTTGGAGGCAGTTTTGGGAGAGCATCCTATCTGGTCAGCTGTTGTGTGGCTGTGCTGCGCTGGCGTCATTGGGAAAAGGCTGGGGACTTGCCGATGCGTCAGCTTTGGCTGCCGGTACCCGCGGGGTCTGAGCCGGCCACGCTGCTAAAGGACAACCTTTCCCCGGGAAGGCAGCAGGCAGCGTGTGGAACCTCACAGCAGCACCCTGCTCCTGCTCGGGGCCTCTAATTGACTTAAAAAGCTTTCCACGTAACTTAGAAAGCACCAACTACTGTATTATGCTCTTTAAATACACAAATTTCTGACTAAATGCCAGTTTAGCTTCTGGCTCCTATGCCACTTGGAACCAATTTATCTGGAGGGGAACTGGTGTGGAAAATGGGTGACTTTCTGTTATTTCTAGTTCTAGATTCTCTGTAGGGGCTGTACTTGTGAGTAATCGCTGCGGGATGCTGCTGCTGTAGGTGTTCGGCTTGGTGAGACAGGAACAGAGAGCTGCAGCTTCTGTCAGGATTTTATGTTATTGCCTCCTGCAGTAACTGGCTTGGTAAAGCTTTGGAAACTGAAGTGTCTCCAGATTTATCCAGCTGTACTTTTTGTCCTTGGCTTGAGGTTTTTGAAAGCGATCTCTCTATACAAGAACTGATTCACCAGTCTGAAATCAATTTTGATAGGAATTTTAGCTACAGAGTTGCCGTGTTGAAATTGATGGTAAATTTTGCCAACTAGACGAGCGTCCAGCGGCAAGCTGTTTGGTTTAAAGAAAAAGGTGTTCTGCCCGAGAGCGGCTGCTGCTTTCCCCTTGTCCGGAGGAGCCAGAGTAACTCCCACGACGTCCCTGCTGGGAGGAAACAGGTACCTGTGCAGGCAGGTGACTTTGCAAGCTGCCGTCACGTCTGCTTGCAAGAAAAGTGCTGTGGCAATGAGGCGGCTCTGATGCCCGTGAAAAAGTGAGCCTCGCGTTACGCTGCTGGCTGTCATCTTCTTGGAGCTAGCTGAGCTGGCCCTAAGCGCTTTCCTAAGGGCGAAACGATCTGAATTGGAGTTGCTGCTCTAAAAAGCAGAGATCACAGATTCAATTCAGAAAACTCTACATGTGGGGCTGAGAAACACTAAGAAACTGGAGCTTTTTCCTCATTACAACTTTTATTTCACATAAATAATCCCTCTGCATCAGATTTTTTAACTTTTCAGTCTTTTCTCTCGCTGTAAAGAAACAGCTAGCCACAGTTTTCTGAAAAATTGCAATCCAGGCACCAACCAAAGTGCATTCGAGGAAAGTGTTAATGAGCAGGAAAACAATTACACTTAGAACAGCCCCATCATCCGTACAGCCCCATCCCTGGAGCTCGGTACGGACTCAGTCCTTCCTAGGCAGCATTAAATGCAAAGTTACTTGGATTTACAGGAGAAAAAGGAGGGAACGGGGAGGGGGGGAAAGTGACTGTTTTCCTTTCAAAAAGAAGCCTGGAGTGGTAAGATATGGAAACAATTGCAGCTGGTTTTTTCACCTCTACAAGTGCGTGCTGGAGCAGGGCAGTGTAGAAGTTGGTGCCTGCCTGGCTGTGAGCCCGACGGCGCTGAGCCCCACTGGCGCGGGGTCCCCGACTGCGCCTCGCGTGGCAAGCCAGCGCCTGGGGTGTGCTGGTAATGACTCAGGCTGACGGGACCAAGATTGAGGTAAGTGACTTAGATGTAGAAAATAAGAATAAATTTAAAAAATTAAACAATTGCAAGCAGGTTTTTGAGCCAGTCAGATAAGGAAAATCAGCCTTTAACAGTGATGGAGAATCTCCAGGACCTGGAGCAGTTTTACAATCTGGCTTTTATCTATCTGTTCTTTCATCTGTTGGATAAATCCAAATAAACCCATCCTGGGTTTTGGTGGGGTGAAGAAGTTGCTACTGGTAAAACATGAAAGCGGCACACTCTGTTTCTTGACAATACCTCGTCTGAAGCCAGTAAACTCTCCTGAATGTGGCATGTAGAGGAAATTCCCAGGCTCATCCTTCATGAGATAGGTGCTATGGATCTAAGTTACATGGAAAAACAAAATGTTTATCTGTGCAAGTATTAGTTTATTAAAACAGCATACAGTATTTCAGTCCACACATGCCAGCCTTACCACCAAGGCAGTCTGCTGTTTTGGTTAGCAAATTCATCCTGCAACGAAATCCAATAAATCTCCACGCATCCGTGTCTGCATGTACGTTTACTCCTGCATCAAGTTTCAGAGCAGCGCTTCAAAGTGAGGGCGATACCCTCTCTGCTCTGTCATTCAGAATCAGAAATTACGTTGTGTTATTCCTCGTGCCTGCTTTCTGCCTTCTCCTTAATCGGGAGCCACATTTCAGCTCAGTCCTAGCTTGCTGTGAATCTCGTAGCTGCTTGGAAATCCACGCAGCTGGGATTCTTGCGCATTTATGCTTCTAAATGCTCATCCAGATCCTCGATTTGAAAGGTGTCTTTTAAGGCCAGGTCAGAATGTCTGCATGGCAGCCTCCAGGGGAACTGCTGCCCTTAGTCAAGCACAAGGCTATGAAAGGCACAACCAGGGAGGTGACAGCATTTGATAGGAAGCCTTAGACCTTCAGCTCCAATTTGGCCTGGGTCCTGCTGCCAACTCCTTTGCGCAGCGTGGGGGAGAAGGAAGATTATTGCGTTTGTGCTGTCCTCCTCCTTGCCCTGCTTGGCACACAGAGCTGCAAGTATCTCCAGTTACCATAGCCTTGCGCAGCGGGCAGGGTGTTTTGTGGAGCTGCACAGACCTGCTCAACCCAGCAGCCACCTGCCTTAGCAAAAAGCAGTCTCCTGATGTGCTGATACAGCCTCTGCTGCCTGTGCCCTTCTGCATCTACCAGGAGGAGGAAAGCAAGCTTTTAAAGGATGAAATACTGTGGTTGGTGTGTGCTTGTCAAAAGCACCCGCACCCCACGGTGCAATTCAAAAATGCTCCACCCTCTTTGTGCCCCGCGACCCATGCAACTGCTGAACGTCTCTGCCAACGCATCAACTGCATACAAACCTCTAGCACAGGAGCTGCTCTGAACGCTGCTTTCCCATCCACCTACTGAACTACAACGTAACGCCTCTCGCCCTGTCTCCTAATGCTCCGCTTGCCCAACAGCGAGGGAGAGCTGCCGCAGCCCCTGCCAGCCTCTGGGGGAGGAAACGGGGGTGCCCGGAAACCAAAATCTTAACTTTAAACAGAATTAGTTATTAAATAAAATAAAGTGCATCCAGTAGACATTCAATTGGCTTGCCACACAGCTGCAATATAGGCAAAACAAATACAAAAGATAAGTGAGAGGAGTGTGTGTAGCCTTCCCTGTCCTTTGGCGTAGGGCTAGGGAAGGGTGATGCTGAACCTGGGAGGGGGGCGGGGATGGGGACCCCACGTGTTGTGAATGGGTGCTGAGAGCTGGTTTCATAGAAGGTCAAAGAGCGAGGTGAAGCTTGTGCTCCTCTTCTCTTCTCTTCTCATCCACCACCTCCAGCACGTTATCCTGTGAAACGAGCAGAGACAGCAGCGGGATTATCAGTCTTTAGGGACGTGCTGAGCAGTAAATGAAAAATGTCTGCTGAGTTTCAACCTGACCTTCCTGCACGGCTGGGGCTGCCTGGGGAGTCCCACCGAAGCGTAACCCAGATACCTGCCTGCCAGACCCCACGGGAGCAGCGGGGGGGCTCCGCAGCCCAGGGAACGAGCTGAATGTGAGTCTGGATGGAACACGCTCCCGGTCCTCCTCTGGGTTCGGTAAGGCTGCTTCACTCTCTCCTTTTCCCTCAAGAACCATAAGCTCTGCGGGCTTTGGGGTGTGCTGGTACAGCACCTGGAGCAACAAGAGGAGGGGCTGGTTTGGGGCAGGGCTTTGTGTCCCTCTTGTGAAACCTGCCCTGGGGGTGCAGCACTTGTGTCCCCCAAGGGCACAAGGGTCTGTCAGCTTCCCTCCAGTCAAACACTGACCCCTGAGTGGAGCCTGCTGCCCTGTACCTGCCCCACACCTACACACGTTGATTTTAATTGGGAAAGGCAGATATTTTTTTTCCTGCATTTGCCAGATGCTTGGATGCTGCTCAGAATTGCTGAGCTGGTGTTTTCCTGCATCCATGTTTAAATCCACAGATCTGCCTTTTGCTGATGGAGATTTCAGCACCGAAAGCTCACAAGAAAGGGCGGGGGGGGGGGATATGAAAAGAAAACCAGATGAAATACCACGAAGGCGGGAGAGGCGAGAGTAAGCTAGGCTCGCGTGAAGAGGAAACCTCTAAAGGAATCAGTTAAGGACACAGCCACGGATATCTCATAAGGAACTGCACTGAAATCGTACCCGAGGTACTGAAATAATCGATGCTGTGTACAGCTGAGAGGAGATTCTAAGACTTGCTGGAGACATTTTCCATTGTCCCGCGTGTGCAGCGGGCGGGGGTGGCCGCATCCTGCTGCCACGGGGTGCTCAGTGCTGCAGCAGCACAATTCCGGGGTTCAGCGCTACCGTGAAGGCCGGGAAGCAGATTTTCAGCGTTGTGCGTGGTGGCCCAAATACTGTAAAATCTGGTTTGTGAGTCTGAACTGACTCAAGAGCTAGCTCTGTTTATTGTTAATCTATTTTATTATTAATGGTTTCAAAAGTCTCTTTGACAGCCCTGTGCTATTAGCGCTGGTAGACAATTCTCTTTCCTGTTTTCCAATATTATCCTTTCAATACAGACACCTCCTTTCTGTGCATGAGTGAGCCTTTACAGCCAAGGCACTGAGGGGCTTTAAAGTCGTTACTTCTCTCAGTAATTAGACACAGTGATTAGCATTTCTCTCATTTCACACTGGATCCTCTTTTCCGTTCATAACTCGAGGGGCGGTGGGAGGCGTACAAGGGCTGGGCTGGCTGTTGGGAGCCGGGGCACAGGGGCGAAGCGGCTGGGTGCTGGCTCTGCCCTGCGCAGCAGGGGCTGCAGTGCCACTCTGCCCTCCCTGTGTCACTGTCACTGCTGCAGGAGCTGCCCGTGAAACCTTGTGCCGTGGGGGTGGATGTGTGTGCAGTCCCTGGAGACTGCAGCTGAGTGTGCCTGATGAAGCCCGGCAGTCCGTCCCTTGCTCCTCCAGCCGAGGTTAGCGCCATCCATCCTCTGCTCGGGTTGGAAGATGCAATTTTGCTGGGTCTCTCCCGGGGCAGGTCCAGAGTTCCCTGAGACAATTTTGTTCTTAGCGGACCACGCCATTTGAAACACCACGAGGCAAACTGGGATGTGAGGTGTAAGGACCAGCTGTTAGACATCATTACACCAGATTTTCTCACTTAGCTTTTTTAAAATGGACGTATATCTGCTGTTCCAACATACACTGTAAGGCCAGAAAAAAGACCAGCAAGATCATGAGACATCTTCTCCTGCCTAGCACAGGCCATTGGACACCCTTGAGTTAATTCCCATTTGAACTAGAACTTATCGATTTAAGGCCGGGGGGGGGGGAATCCTGTCTACATTTGCCACTGGTAGAAAAATTATCACTGCAACTCTTGATGAAAGGGTTAAAGACAGTCTTTGGTGGAGATTCTTGTTGGAGTGGTTAAGGTCTTGTCATTCTCTACAATCTCCCTTCTGAACGGCAGAGCTGGCAGAAGGGAAGAGGCCTGTGGGCCTGGCAGGACAGACCACAACGGGGTGTATTTATCTCTAACTCCTTTTCATCTGGGGTTTACGTTAAGAGGGTAACACAGGCGGCTGCGTTACGCTTCGGTAAGCAGCCCTAAGGAAGTATAGGTGCTTTGGTCTGTGACTCTCAGTGCATTAACAGCTTCAAATAGTTCCTTCTCTGCACAAGTCACCACCACAGACCAAAAAAGAGACAGAAGCTCCTGCAAAGTGCCAGAGAAATGTAGGAGTAAAGAGCCTGCATTTCCCGATGGGCTGTGTACGCTAGTTCTGCTGGGTGGCGGTGAGAGCATCTGTGCTGACAGTGGTCACCAACTTCCACAGAAGCATACACAGCTTCGTCATCAGACTCATCCTGCTGCTGCCACAAGCACCACGTCACCTAATCCCTGCCAGAGGCGTGCTGGTCAGGCCAGGCTCCAAGGGGACAAGTGTCCCTGCTTCAACCACGGCACGCTTCCAAGTCATCTCTCCTCTGACAGGTACTGACCTTTTTCCGGTTTTCCCATATTTATTCATGGGCCTCTTCGATACGTTGATTCTCGCACCAGCATTGTTTTCTGGACTGAATGTCTCTTCTCCTTCCCTGGTGTTTACTACTCCACTGTATTTATAGAGATCGCAACTCCATCGCCTTCTGCCTTCAGTTTCCTAGACTAAACAACCGTTCCCTGAACATCCCTGGAGTCCTTCCCTGGGGTTCTTCAGTCCGAGTACGTTTCTCTTCAACCATTCTCACATAATCCCTGTGTTTTCCCATGTTAACAGTATTTTCCCATGTCGTGCCATGGAAGAGGCTTCCCATAGCTACAGAGGCATGAAGGTAACTCTGTTGAGTGCTGTATTAAGCCCTACGATTCCCTAATTCTGCATGAGGACTAAACTCTCCGCTTCGGTGGTACGTGCTGCTGAGATGTGCTCTGGGAATCCGAAGTGCCCGTAGCACGCTGGTGGGCTCCAGAGGTGGTGTGGGCTGCAGGCAGGACCGGGCAGGCCAGTGCTATTAAAGTCAGGTCCTTGAGACCTCAGCCTGCCAATCCCTGGCCGTGTCCAAGACATCACAGAGGGGATCTTCTTGTCTCTTGAACCTTGGGGAAACCGGTATGTGCTTCGTAGCTCCGTAACTGCATTGAGAAGTGTTGGTTTCTGCTTGCACTGCTTCCCGCACCAACCTTTAGCACTGGTTTGCATCAGAAAGCCGACCTCTTCTGACCTCCTCCGTCCTGCGGCACACAGGCCCTGCCTGCCCCACTCCTGTTTACGTCAGCCAGAGCTGCAAGGTCAGATCCCTGGAGCTGCTCTGGAAATCTACCCCCAGCTGCATTTGCTCTAAAGATGTTAAGATTAATTTTCTCAGGAGAATTCAGGGAAAAGCTTCTGTGGTTTTTGTGTATCGTTTACTTCTCTGGGACTTGTTGGATGTTCTCCAGGGATTCCAGTCCTGCACTTCGGGTAAATATTTATTCCTTGTTATTTGAAGCAAAGGATGAAAGCCCCACCACACTCCCTGCACAGCATCTCCAACTAGTTTGAAGGTGCTGGAGATTTTTAATGCCATAAATAGACATTAGCGGTGGAAGCTGTGAAACCCGCATGGTGGCTGCTTGCTGCAAGGAGCTGCTGTTCTGCAGAAATGGACGGGCAGCATCTGCGGTGGGGAGTGGAGTCTGCACGTTAACGTGTGGGGGACATGGGCCCCCCAAAGCCCAGGAGCCGGGCAGGTGAAGAACACGTTGTTATCACTGATTACTGACGTTCACTGCCACTACAGGTATCTGCCATGCTTTGGGACCTGCGAGATCCATGGTCAGAGGGCAGGTCCCTGGCATCAGGTGATGTGACCTGGTACAGGATTTTCTGCTTGATGGAAATTCCATGATATAAACTTTTTAATGGAATGGTATTTTTACATTCCTTCCGGGGTTGATAGGTTGTCTTTTGCAAAATCATACCATCTGTTTCAACGCTGATTTTCCAAAAATTGCACCGTATCAAAACTGAATCACCAGTATTTAAAAACATAACATTAAAATTTTCTGTTTTGAAAAGGTTTAACGAGGGCTCCAGTTTGGGTTTTATGAAATACGAAATGTGGAGGCAGACACATTTCTGGTACATGCATAGCATTTGTCAAATCTGTATTTTTTAAAAAAAACCACCACCCCTCATCTCACTGGGAAGTTACCTGCTGCCTCCCGGCAGGAAATTATTAACCAGTCTTGATAACCCACGACAGTGCACCCCTCCAGATGCTTCTCTTTATGGATGGTCATATCTCGTGTTGGGCCCGGTTACAATAATCATCTTCCTTTTTTGCCATGAACTCTCTGTCCCCCAAACCCGTAGTCATTCAGACTCTGTATAATTTGGTTTCTCGGCACAGACTTGGCTCATGTTTTCTGCCAGGTGCTTCAGGGCATTCCCCAGTATAATGGCCACTGGTTACATGGACACAGGGCACTGTAAAGGTTTCCTGCTGGCCTGGATTTACCAGACCAGAGCTGCTCAGTACCTCCTGGAGGCTTGTGTAACAACAACCCGGTCACCTTGCCACGTGAAGTCCTTCTGCAGAGAACTTGTGTTACCCTTGTGCACAGGCCACAGGGTGAGACACCCCCTCCTTCCTCCGCTGCAATGGGATAATCGTGGAACTGCGTCTGCCTGACCTCAGATCAATACAGTTAAGCACGGACGTCTGCAATGCAGTGTGAGCATCAGCTGTTACAAACTGTACGTGAGCCACCAGCCCGCGGCCTCAGCCTGGCTTACGGACCATTCACTCACTCTTCTTAAGGAGTCCACTCCAGCCGTGAGAGGAAGCAAATAATTAAGGTGGTTTGGGCACCTGAATTGACGGTACTAGACACAGAAAGAAAAAATAAACTTTTAATTTTGCATTCTAACAAGAAAGCGCAGCTCTTTGTTTAATGCTTGATCTTATTGCTCTTTCAGCTTTCTGAATGATGCTCTTTTCCTGGTTCTTGCTAAACCTAGCTCTGCCGGGTAATATCCGACTTCTATTAGATAGGCTGAAAAAGGCAGACTCATTCGCCTGCCACACGTGGTGACAGTCGGGAAGGGGCTCCAGCCGGCGCGGGGATGCTGCCCTCCAGGATGGCCACACCTACTACGTCCCTCTGTGGGCCACAGTCAATGCCTTTGCTGAACGCAGGGGTCCTGTGGGTTGCGTTTTGGGCAGTCCTTGCCCTGAAGCATCGTCTGGAGTCAGCCGCAGGCATCAGGCTCAGTAAGCCAAAAAAATGAATAGAAAACCCCACCACGGGTCCAAACACACCTCAAACGGGGGCAATCCTGAGGGATCTGGTTCTAAAGAATTGCTGTGAAATAACACTTTAGGGAGAATTATGTGAAAATAAAGTTGAGCTAAAACTAATCCATAGAGCACTAGGAAGCAGAAGCCAAGGGAGAAGGGAAGTGACTGTTAGCAGCCGGTGGTTATTTATGACTGCCATCTGTGTCATTATGCAGCCTGTCATGTTGATTTGGGAACTTCAAAGCAACAGCAGGAATAGACACGAGACCTTTTCGCTCCGAACGCACTGACAGCTTAACCGACATGAGCCAAATGAGCTTTTGCTTTTTCGGTTGTGGTTGTTGTTGTCGTTGGTATTTTGTTGCTCCTAGGAGCCCTGCTGTCAGGCCACGCAGCTGAACTGCTCTGGTTGTGCTGAGCTAGAGTGGAGACATCCAGGTCTTGTGGGGTTTTTTTTGTCTGCCAGGGGATGTTCCTGACACGTTGGACACAGGGAGCAGGCAGTTAAAGACAGGTCCCTCTGTCTTCCTCTTGGCTCTTCTCCCCACTACAAATAAATCATGGCAGGATTTACTCTGTCCGCAAGTGATGTTGTTTGGGAAAGCCAGCCCCGACCGTGGCCTGTCGCTGGTGCAAAGGGAGAGGTCAAATTGCTTTGTGGTGACTTCAGCAGACAGGAGGTGACAATGATGCCCTAGAACATCGTTAAAGACTAACAGCCAAGCAGCCCTCGTGCGCTCATTCCTGAAATGCTCCTGCAGTCAACAGAATGAAAAAAAAAGCTGGAGAAACCCATTGCTGAGACGGGGGACACAGAAACTGCGGCGCCGGCCCAGGGTGCGCTGTCAGCGAGAGTCAGAGGCTTCAGGGGAAAGCGCAAGAAACCTTTGGATGAAACAATCACAGACCAGGGTGCTCAGAGAGGATACGTCGCTGTGTCTTTGCTGTGAATTAGCGATCGGTGATTGTTCAAGGACTGAAAAGAATGAAAATGCTTTCTCTTGGCGTAAGGTTTGACGTAGCTGTGCCTATTCCTGTGATCCTAACACAGGTCAGCCCCGCCACGTCTGGTTAAAGGCCGACCCTCCCCAGGTGACCTGCCACCCCAACCCTGCACGGGGCTCCCCTGGAATCTGGACCATCTCCTGCATTACAGGAAGTATCAGAAAAGGAAACCATCTTGCTTTAATTTGTCTGCATCAAGAGGTGGTATCTGATGCTGAGTGCGTAGTTCAGGCACACCTGGAAATTCATCTTAAACTGTTTGGGAAAGAGAGGACAGTGGGGCAGGACCATGCTCTCTTGGGGGGGCATGATCAGGCCAAGGAAAATGGGCACTGCAGGTAGGAAGCAGACAGATGGGAAGGCAGGCAGGATGAAAAGGTAGGGGGTAACTGGGGCACCAGTTAACCCTTCATTTTTCCCCAGTATCACTACACTTGGTGTTTCCCAAGCAATAAACACCTTCATAGAGCAATAACAGTCTCAAGTTCCAGCTTAGCCAAGCAGATATGTGAGTGCTTAAGTGCAAACACCAGGTTAAGTCACCTCCTCTTCTCCAAGACATAAGACTATGGTTATAATTAAGCCTGCCTTAATGAATTCAGTGAGGAGCGATGGAGTGAAGAGCCACGCTGAAGTGGACTCAGCAAAAACCCATTGGAGTCTCCATTGCTGAGATGAAAATGGACTACTGTAATTTATTGTTTCCTCTTAGCAGGTGTCTAATTAATGACTACTTTTCTCACTCAGGATAACTTTAATTTCTTCATCCTCTACTTTGCAGGGGATTTTTGGTAGAATGGAGAGGCACGGCCTGGACAGTAAACTCCCGCTATGTGCATCCAGGTGTCTCTTAACATTTTCCTAAATGCTGTTGGAATTAATTTCCCGCACTTGAAGGAATTTTAGTTCAAACACAGAACTGGCTCCTGCTGGTTCTTGGTGTTTTGTCTTTTTTCAATAGCTGTAAGCTTGCGCTTCTCCATGCCTTTTGTATAGTATTGGATTATAGTGAAAGTCTTTCTGTTAGCAGCTTAACCACTTCATCCCTAAGCTCATTTGTGCCTCTGGGATGAATACTAAGCAGCGCTGCTGGGTCGGGGTCTGCAGAAAAGCCTGCTGGAATTGGGAAAGGCGCTTGGTGGGGCGCTCTGCCTGCCTAGCTTTGAGCAGCTAGCTGCCTGAAGCGCCTATTTATGGAGTATAGCTGCTGCCTCTCTACTTAAAGTATGGAGCCAGGAGTATCCTGAGGGCAATTCAGGTGTTAGGCAAGCAGGATTGCGTTCTGGAAGTCTCATCTCTCTCCTTTGAAGAGGAACAAAGCCTAGATCTTAAGTTAGGTGCTTCTGTCCTGGCCTGAGTTAGGTGGAGGGAACTGCAGCCTTACTGCCTAACCTGGTGGTAGGATCCCATCCTGACTTACTGGTCTGCTCTAGCGCCTGTGGGTGTGGTATCCTGATCTGGCTGTGACATTGCCTAGAAAATACATGTCTTGCAAAGGTAACTGCCAAAGAGCCCCTACGCTCTCTCTTTGCCCCTTCCTCCTAACTTCTACTTTATTTTTCTGCCTAGCACACTTTGTTCTATCTCCTGGCTTTTCTTGTTCTGCATTTGCCTTTCTGGAAGAAATTTCTTTGCTTGAGTAAAACCTGGAGCATTGCTACATACACAGACCTGTTCGTCCTCCTTTCTGTTTGGTTCATAGGCCTTTTCAACAGGAGCCACCTCACCCTTTGTATTTACACACTGCCTTGCACAGTAGTGTTACCACATGTATAATTCAAAGTGCAGCGTTCACAGACCTTGTACTGGGAAGAGAATCCTTCTTCAAACTATTGTCCACAAGGTGGGCCTCCATAGCTCTGCAAGTGTTTTGGGAAAGGGACTACATGGACCTCAAGTTATTCTAGTTGTGGTCACCCCAAAGACAGAAACAAATTCATTCTGCTATTCTTGCTGAGGTTATCCCTTCCCAGCAATAGTTTCAGTTTGTGTCCTAATTAATGCATGTCACCAACCAGACTCAGCAGTCCAGTTTTCTGTCCAAATTTTCCTGTCTGATTTTCCATTGTTTCCCCATGCACTCCAGGGCAGGTCATCGTGATGCACAGACTACCTGAGGGATCCATATCACTGTCAGTGAACACTTCTGGACAGTTATCTGGCACGATGCTGTTATGTACTATGGCTGAGAGCATTAACGGGGTAACAAAGACACCATGGGGAGGGGGGTCAGGAACTCACCTTCTGTCTCAGGCAAGCCCGTGCAATCTTTGCTAGTTGAGAGTGTCCCCACTGTCCTTGTTCTTGCAATCCTCAGGCTGGTCCCCTTCCCTGGACTGTGATTTTGCTGTGTCCTGCTCAGACACAACAGTCTCGTCAGAGTTGGCTTTCCCTGGGGGCAAAGGCTCTCCTCTGTGTTCGGTGCCTTCAGCATCTTCACCTCCTTTAAGCGCAAGTGTTTGCCCCTGAAGGGCAGTGTCTTGAGTCGCTTCCTCCCCTCCTTTTCTCACCAGCGGTCCTTGATCTGCATCCAGTCTGTCTCCCACTGCTGTGTCAAGCTTTCCGCCGTGGCCGTTTGAAGGCTCCTCAGTGGATTTCTGTTCTGAAGCTGTGATTTTCTCTAAGCCATCTCCATCTAAATTCGCTCCCATGGGCAACGACAAGGTCTCCTCACTGCCACGCCTCGTGGCTTGCACGGTTCTTGGAAGGCTGCTCTGTGAAGCAGTGCTGTTAGTGCTCTCCTTCTCCTGGGAGATGTCAGCAGAGCCAGGCTTCCCATTGGTATCTTCCCCATTGCCTTCCTTGCTTGGCTTGTGCCCTGGCTCTGAGTCACCTGTGTTGGCCACAGACGCCTCCGTGCTGAAGCCCTTCACTCCTCTCCGCTCCTCCTTCTGGCCATTGTGGGCAGACTGGACCTTTCCACTTTGTAGCCTTTGTGATGAGGAGGCCCCATGATCTTGGAGACTTGGCTGTTTCACCTTCTCCTCCAGCTCATCTGTGCAGTTCTCTTCCACCCCCTCCTCACCTCTGCTCTTCCGCTTGTCCTTACCAAGGCTCCTCTAAGAAAAGAAGGAGATATTTAGTTCAGCTTATTAAAATATTAGTATACGGCATTCCTTGACTATGATGGTTCCCAAAACTGGGGGGAAAATTATGGAATTCATTAAAGGAAGTAAAAGGGTGTAGGTGGAGACGAGAAGTGTTCAGGGACCAGATTAAGTGGGGTTGTGCTGACAGAGGGTCAATGCAAGAAGTGAAGTTGCTGTCACATCACGCCATCTGGAGGGTGCTAAGGTGGGTACGCTTACCCCAACGTAGAGGTCTTCCAGCTCTGCACTGGCTGAAAGCCTCCAACCATCCTGATGGTGCGTGTTCAACTTGAACTCATGAACTCACCTGGCCATCAACGTCATCCTTCAGAAAAGACATGTCCTCGCCTTCTTTTGCATCCCATCTGTCAAGAAAAATATTTTCAGAATTTAGGCCTTCAAGTTCTCATATGGCAAAGTGACTCTCCCTGCCTGACACCTGGGTAGGAATTTCTACTAGGGCCACACATTCCTTGTCTGAGCCCCTGGACCAGGCAACAAGAGATAAAGGCGACAGACATAACTGGTCCAGTTCCTTTTGGCACCTGCAAAGCACTCAGCCCGTCCAGAGACACTCATCTGAGACCACTAAATCTTAATGAACCGGTTGTTATAATTCTAAATGTAATGAAAACATAAAATCCAATTGCCAGAACAGACATTTGTCGTTAGACTAATAAGATATACAGTTTGCTTATGCTGATGTCTGCCCCAGTCTTGTCCTGCTTGCCCAAGTGTCCACAATGGCAGACATAGAGGCAGACAGTGAAGGATAAAATTGCTTTGAAGTAGTTTGGGAGACTTGAGACCTTGACATGTGCAAGCAGGCTGCAAGAATGGCCATAAGGATCAGCCTGAAGGTCCAGCTAGCCCAGGCTCTCTTCCCCTCTCAGCATCACTAGCAGATGCTTAGGGTAGAGTTTGAAAAGAGGACAAATACGTTTAACACCTCCCCGGTACCCTCCCCAGTTTCCAGAAACGTGCAGCTCGGATTTCCTGAGCCTGAGATGGTATCTCTGTGTTGAGTCATGCTTAGTAGACAGTCTCTTCCAAGGATTTGTGTAAGTGCATTTTGACCCCATAATAAATTTGCAGCAGCTACAACATCCTGTGCCAGAGGGCCACAGGGGAATTAAAGGCTGCATCACGAACTGCTTTCTTTTGCTTGTTTGAATTTCCTAGGGTGAATATAAATCTGAATTTGCCCGTGTAGTGCTACTGGGCAGAGAGGGGTCTTAGTAACCCTTACCTTCTCATATGTGTGCCTGGTGAATCATATCGCACGCTCCCCACACCCCCCCAAACATTTTATACACACACACACACTTCTCCCTGCCCCATACTCTTAAAACACAACATATGCAAACGTGTGTGAGATGTAATTCTTCTCTCAGACTCTGCTGGGCTTACTGACCTCTTCGTTTGGTAAGTTTGTGTCAAAAAATAAAAAGGCACATTGACGTGACTGCAGAGTCAGGTGTTTCCAGAGGCAGATGCGTTAGAGTGATCCCACGTGCCCTTGTGAAAAACGTGTGGGAATTGCCATCAGAGGCTGCTGATGATACAGTCACACTAAGCTGCCTCACACTGCCTTTATCTAGCAAAGTCCTTAGGGCAGAAGTGAATTGCATTTCAAGCACCTCAAGGCGCTCTCAGAGTGTAGAGCTGGGTATGGTGCCCTTAATAAGGCAGAGAGTGAAGCAGCTTGGAGCAGCCCTGTAGGGCTTAGCGACAGACCCAGCACCCAAACCACAGCCAGCGAGGTCTCGTCCTGAACACAAGGTAGGTCCCTGCCGCCGGCTGTGACAGCTCAAACCGCACAAGGGCCCCTTTTCTTGGGAGCAGCCCCCGCCACTGGGGTTGTATTTTCAGGGGAGCCCTGCAAGAGCTCAGAAAGTCAGGCTGCATAGAAGGGTAGAGCTCATCATGCACAGTCAACCGTGTTAAATTTCAGCATGGGCTGCCCTCAAGATCGACTCCCCTCTGCGCTCCGCATTGATGCTCGTGGGACCAACGACTGTTTTTCCCAGACCGATATCTAAGCTGAGGAATGACTTGCTGACTGCAGGTTTCTGCCTCTCCCTGCTCTGTCTACTCTACCACTGCACGGCTCCTGCAGAGCCAGCCTACAACAGACCATCCCCCCAGGTCTAAAGATAGCCAAAAATAGCTAGGCAGCAATTCTGAAATATTCAGCATCTCCACCTGACATATTCCTCCTCCCCATCATTACCCCAAACGCCCCAGAGTGTGTTATTAATCACTAAGATGCAATGAAAATACACAGCTCATTCCCTAGCACGGCTAGTGCTATCCATCACAGATGTTCATCTGGGAACTTGGCTACAAATTCTTGGGTATGCTGCTGCTGGAAGTCACTGCCAGATGCGCCAAGCAGGTCTTACCACTGTTGTTGAGTTGCTTGGACTTAAATGGGAGAGGAGTCTCTAAGTGATAAAGGGCAGATACAAGCGAAGGTAAGAAATACAAGAGGTAATGGGCACAAACTTGACCATGGGAAGTTCCATCTCAACATGAGGAGGAACTTCTTTGCTGTGAGGGTGGCAGAGCCCTGGCACAGGCTGCCCAGAGAGGTGGGGGAGTCTCCGTCTCTGGAGACATCCCAAACCCTCCTGGACGCGTTCCTGTGCCACCTGCTCTGGGTGACCCTGCTCTGGCAGGGGGGATGCACTAGATGATCTCCAGAGGTTCCTTCCAACCCTATGATTCTGTGATTCTGTGAAATATTCAGCACCCCAAAGGCTCCCTGAGCTCAGGTTTGAAATGAGAGGAAAAGCTTCAGGAATGATTCTTCCCAAAGAGAAGCAGTGGAGCAAGGGATGCTCTTCCAGCTTCAGAGAAAAGATTACGTGACCAGAGAGTCACAGGATCCCTTCTAGATCAACAGAGGACACAGAAGATGCAATGAAGAGGAGATAAGAAAAATAAAAGTCCCTGAGGTGAGACGGATGGGCAGCAGGAGAGCTATTCTAAAGTGATTCTGGCAGGACGGAGCAATCGCATAGTGCTGAGGAAGGTGTCCACGCTGCAGCAGACAAGTGTTTGGCTTCCTCATTTCTCCTGCTATTCCCAGGTCCACAGGTGAAGGTGAGGACTTCATGGCATGACTCCATATTCCAGCTACTCACAGCTAAACACACTAATGTTTAAGATACTACTTTGTAGTTTTAAATGAACCAGGATTTTCCATTCTAGTAGCTGATAAATATGAAGTACTGAAGCAAAGCAAACAAGAATGAAAAAAAAAATATCAGGATGCTTTCTAGCCCCATTTCTAATGGAGGATGTTCAGGGAGGAGTATGATATATTGTTTTTCTGTGAGATAAAATGAGAAAAAAATAAAAAGAACAAGAATAAAGAATGTCTCTGTGGAGACAATATTATATAAAATTTTATAGTTTCATCAGCAAGAGAATTTAGGCATCTAAATAGGTTTCTAGCACCAGCCATTTTGGAGCCTTAAGGCCTTTAAACGGGTATGAATAACATCCTGATGGTACCCAGCAGCCCTGGAGGAGTTAGACGCACTAGAAAGCCTCCAAGCCTCTGCGCTGCAGACACAAACATGTATTGGAAAACATACCTTCTCAGTTTGTTGCCAGGACAGGAAGAGGCTGTGGAAGTCTATGACAAGCCAGGCATCCTCTCTGCAACGCATCCTCCCTGCAACGCATCCTCTACGCCTCCCAACAGAAGGTGCTAAACCTTGCTGTGTAATCTGGCTAGCGGACCTTGCCCTCTCCCCAGATAAAGAACGGATCCAGAAACCACTGTCACTTTGAACTGGTTGACATTGCCAGTGTGCTTCGACTCTGATATGGTTCAATCAGGCACGTCCGAGGCACAAGGGATCTTAAGTCTGCTGGATCCACTGCATAAATGTCCTGCTAATGGGGTGAGGTGAGAAAAGCAAGGGAATAATACTATGTTATTACAGCAGGTAAAAGTGCTGATACTCAGGTATAACCCTACTTGGTTTGAAATGATGCTAACTGTCCCAGCTGCTGGCAGAGAGGAGGCTGCCATCTGCGGCCTCTCCAAGCTCTGGAGCAGAAGAGGCACAGACCACTGCAGGCAGAGACTCCGAGGGCTGCTAATGAGGCGCAGCTCAATGAGATGTCGTCAAACAGCGCTCCAAGCTGGCCAGTCAGAAGCTCTGAGGCAGTCTGTACAAAACATTAAATCCCAGCCCAACATTATTTCTTTGAATTTCTGCCATAAGACAGCTAGCCAAGGCATTCCTTCTGGGCATGGCTCTGAGAGCTCGGCATAGAAGGAAAAAGAAACGTCTCAAGATCCTGTTATGATTTCTGGAAAGTAGTCAGCATCTGCCTGTCACAGTCACGCTTTGGGGCATAAGTCAAGCTTTGCCAAGGAGGAGGAGAGGAGATGGGCGTAGGGGGGTGGGCAGGCTCTCACCCCTTCCCCTGGGTCTGACCAGGGCAGAGACGGAGCCTGAGGCAGGACCTGAGCACTGGGGTTTGACCCATGGGCCGTGGTGAGGAGAGAGCAGACCATAGCGGGATCCATCCGTCCGCACTGCCTATAAAAGGGAAGCAACAAACTCTTTGTCCATTCCAAGAAGCCGCTCAAAATCAACACCGCTCTTGCATTTACAGTCTATTCCCAGCACACACTTAAGCAGCCATTTGCATCTAAATTAGCCAGCTAAGGTGTCCACAGAGAAGAAAAAATGACTGCATTGGGATGAAACTTTAGGATTAAACTTTAAGATTAAACTCTGGAAGCATGAGGGTTATCATGTCATCAGGTCCTTCTAACATCATCGTTATTTCCTGAAGTCTTTCCTTATGTTTTGCAGAGCCACACTTGCTCCTGAGCGTAGTCGTTGAGGTCTGGGAGTTTGGTTTGCCCTGATGGGTTGGCATCTTCAGGCGGGGCAGAACAGTGTAATCACTGCATCTTTCATAGTTCTGAGCAGCAACATTCAGCCTGAAGCCTTCTAAGGTATTCATAGAAAGCAACAATATAAAGGAAATCTCTTGGCACACCCATCCCGCATATCCTCTGGGAACTGCTGTAATTCCCCGGTGCCGCAGTCAGCGGCTGGGGGGGACCGAACACGAGCACAGCTCATCAGCTTTTCTTTCCCAAGTACCTTTTATAGGGGATGGAGCTGAAGAATGGGAAGGGGTGGAATGTAACTTGCGAACAAAGCTAACTTGATTATTTGCATGCTGTTGAGCCCATTCTTCATCAATTTATCAGATTTAAATTTAATTTTAAATGTATGATTAACTAACGCGGCTCAGGAAGACAGAAGATAACCCATCTTTATGCTGTAAGTAGGTTCCCAGTCCACAGCTTAACTAGCTGAGAGTTACAGCTGCTCAGGTGCATTTCCTCAAAGCACAGCCACTGGAAACAAGAGCAACATTAAGAACCCTCCAGGCTTAATACAGTGCCAGGCCCTGCATATTAGACCTACTCCTGTCCTGACAGCAGAATCCTGCACACACAGCCCCTGCCCAACACTCTTCAGTTCAGCCAAGTAACAGCAAGCAGCAGCTGGCCTCCACCTACCTCATTTCTTCTGGGGAGTGCTGTGGGTACCCCTGTGAAGCACCTATCTGTTGATGCATCTCTTTAACTGTGTGGTCATAACTGACCTGTACGGTTGAAGAATGATAACATTAAAAGCTACTGGAATGGTTTGTGTTCTGGGTAAATGAAGAGGCTTGGGGTATGTAATCAACTCTTCATCCTTTTGTTGCCCGCTAAAGGGCATGGCAGTGCTGTGAAGATGATTAGCGTTATTAAACTGTCAGTGTGGCTCCAGGAAACTGGAGACTGCACTGAAATTTAATTATGGAGAGCAGCAGGGGAGGGGGACCCCTGGGAGGATGTGGGCGAACCTGTAAAATGCACTTGGTTTTGCTGATATTCTGAAATTACTTCTGTGCAAATGACTATATTGCTGTGTGCTGCCCACAGCTGGCAGGAGCAGGCCAGTTCCCTCCTCACCTCTTTAAGAACAGTCGTTTAAGAAGAAAAGACATCTGTATCACAGTATCAATCCTAATTGCTATTTGTTCAGTTGGAACTACCTTTGGAGCCTGCTCCTCCATATCAGCAGTGCCTGGAAGTCAGGTAAGATGTGGTCAAAAGCTTGCTGGGGCATGTGCCAGTGCTACCCAAACCTGGTGAGACAGTAGCCCCGAGCCCCTGGGCTGTTCTGCAGAGAGCTGAGGCAGTGGCTCAGTACAGCGATGCTGCACCCCACAAGTACCACAAACCCCACTAAACGAAGTCCTGCCAGACACGGGCCCAGCCAATGTGAACCGCTCTGAAAACATGCTGTTGGGGAACAATACTTCTTTTTGTCTGTCCCTTTTCACAATTGGGCAAGGAATGAGACCTGGACAGGTATATCACAGCCACTACTTCGCTGCCAGCCTCCTTACCTTCTGGCTCTTCCCGTCAGTCTGTCCTTCCCTTTGGCTCGGCTGCTCACAGCAGGTACTGCTTTCACACCAGGATCGCTCACATTCACTCCATGCTGTCCTCCACCTAGAAGACAGATTGGAAATGCCATGCAAGAGCAGGCAGAACCAGGTGACGGACCACTGAAGGGCCCAACATCCTTGTATCACTGCAAAGTACCTCTGGAGGAGGAAGCCTCTGAAGCTGTAATGCATACTGTACGTGTATTTTCTAAAGTAAAATACAAATTGAGAATTTAGGGGTGTTCCTTCTGCATTCTTTATTCCAAATTCCAATTGTAACTTTCAAACTTATTCCTTGGATACAATCTCCTTTGTGCTGTTCTTGGAAGACTTGTTCTCGTTCTCCCTTGCCGCACAGCACAGACTGTACCACACAGCTATGAGAGCGGCCATGTGGTATGTCCCCAAAAGGCACTCCAAATCTGCCAGAGTGCCTGGAGAGAACTCTCTCCATGAGGCCGTATCAGAGGTGCTGATGTTTAGTGGGGGGATACAACCAAGTCACATGGTTTACTCACCTCTCCCGTCGGGAGGAAAGGACCTGTGCTGGAATTTCCTTGCGTTTCTTCCCCCTGAAAGGACAAAGCAAAGCATGCACAGAAGTAAGTGAGGTTCTGTAACGGACACGCAGCAGAAAGCCTGACGTTCAAATAGGGCATCACAAGGGAAAGCTTTGTTCTGCCAGTCCATCTCCTGAGAAACAGGAGTCGTGATGGACTTATGCTAGTAAAGAAGCCAGCATGTGCCACAGGGATCAGAGATGATGTGCTCTGGAATAGGATTGCCTCTCAAACCAGTGTTTGGGAAAGGAGGCAGTGCTGAGCCTCCGTATTGTGTCGTACAAGGTTACAGAAGCCACTGCTCTCCCTGGGAAGACCAAAAGCACTAGCACCCAGATGCTGAAATCCCATCCCCTGAGCACTCCGCAAAGCAGAGAGGGCTGAGACCCCAACACTGCGCTCAGAGGCGTTTGCCCAGGAAAGCACAGTTTCACAACTGACAGCCATGACAGCTGCTGTGGCACTGGGATTCGCACGATCAGCATTCACTAGCGTCAGGACAAAGTCTAGGTGTCCCTTGCCAACCTTTCTTATTGCTGGGATTATCCAAGGCTGGCTCCCCATCCTTAACAAAGTCCTCTTCAAACCTGCAGGTTAAAAACAGGCATTGTCAGACCTGATGATTCTCTCCAGTGTGCAAAAGCGTGGACGGGAGACCTCGAGACGACGCAGGCTCCAGCCTTCGGCCCTTCTGCACCTGCCCACTGGCAAATATGCGCAGGTTTATCAGCAGGCGCTGAAACTGCATGCACTAACCAGGAGAAATGAGGCTGTGAGGCAATTCTACCCCAAAGGAGAACCTCCAAAACCTTTACATCAGTACCCATATGTATATATATAATTCTATGAACATCCACAAAGCCTATAGATGCCTGTAGTGTAGTGTACCATGCTCAGATGGAGCTTTCCAAGCTTCTAAACACAATCTGAAGCAGCTTCAGGACTTGTGATCTCAGATTAGACCCGTGGATCAGACTCGTTTGGTTGGTTTCTAATCCTGCTTGGTTTGTATTATGGCTTTTCTCTTAAAAATTGATATACAGGAGAACAGTAGGGCTCAGAGCTGTCTTGCCAGCAACACTCAGCACCCACTTAAGTCAATTCACCTCCAATTACTGGGGTCTCAGTGACTGAAAATCTATGTATTTGGTCCCACTCCTCAGCCAAAAGATTGTCCCATCTATCTGTCCTGTACAAATTCTTTGACCAGCAAACCTATGGAACATCCCCTAACACCACACCCTATCAATCCCTTATCCTGCTGCAGGTGCTACGTCATCCTCCAAGGCTTTCTAACTGGTGTGGCCCAGCTGAACAAGCACAGTCAGAGGGACAGTGTTTAAAGCAGGGAAGTGCCAGACCCCACTAAGAGCTCTCCCACATTGCTGTCCCTAGCATTTCCCCCATAGGTGGCCCTTTGAAGTGACCCCCTCACACCATAGTGCCTGAACAGGCTGAGTTTGAGGTGTGGAGGATTTAGGCATGTTGGCCTGTCCTGTGATGGAGAAGGAGAAACAAGCAGGGCAATGAGAAAACCCATGGACTAGCAACGCGAGTTTCTCCATCTGTGTTTCTAGAAGGGCAGCTGCACCCTCCTGCCATTGGATTTGTCCATGTGGAGATGGAGAGGACCCTCCAGATGTAGACTCAGAAGTGATTCACAATCCCCTCCCTTCCACAGTCCATGTCCTGGTGGGGCCGAAAGCAGGGAATCTTTGTCAGCACACAGTATCTCCTATCTGAGTAGGAGCCCTCATGTCAGAAAGGAAATATGAGAATCACTCCGATATCTGGTCCCACTGACAGACATGGTCAGGAGGAGAAAGAGACAGCAATGTGGATTTGGTCAGGGAGAGGCACATGACAGCGTGGGATCTGATCAGCAATAAACATCTGCACAAGACCTCATCACTGGCTTCAGACGGCCTGCTGCAGACAAACCACCCCAGGACTGTGCAGGACCTACATGTGCTCCGACTTCTCCACATCCCAAGCCCGTCGCCACTCGCCCTTCGCGTTCTTGTGACGTGCCAGTCGTTCCAGGTCAATCTGATCTCGCTCCCTCTTCCAGCGTATGTACTCCGAGCGTTCCCGTCCAGTCATGGGGAAACTCAGGTCCCCCGGGCCCTTCTGGACTGACTTCCCACCATCCTAGTGGAGGCAAAAGAGCTTCTTGTTAATAAAAATGTCTGAAACAGCTGCATTCGGTGTGCTTTGTACTGTCCAGAAATGCTCAGTAATAGTTGAAAACAACTTGGAGCAAGCTTAGCTTCTCTCTCTAAAGTGACGTGCACACAGAAGGGCTCTGCTTTACCCGTAGCCTAAATACACTGGTCCCAGGGTTGGGTGACTTTACAGAGAGGGAAACCGAGGCAGGAAGATGTTACACGGCTTGCTTGGAGCCACACCGTGAATCCATAGCCAAATCAGAACGAGCAACCATCCCCTCCCAGGGATATTCAGCAATGATCATGATAATTTGTGGCAATGTGTTTCTGAAAAGTTGTTCCACTTCACCCAGACAACATGAAGAGGATTACATTTCAAAGGATTAAAATTGCTTCCACCTATATCCCTGGATTTTGCCATCTGAATACGTCCCTCTTGCCTTAATGAGATGGGGCTTCACTGCTGTTTCCCTAACCTAAACTGCAATGTTTCTTTGGTTCTTGGAGTGATATCTAACCTCCTGAGCCATGAAGCAGCTGCCATAAGATGTAGTTTTTCATTCTAGATATTCAGTACCCGATTACAAACTTTTGTAATGCCCCTGCAATGCTGTGTGCAAATGGCCACAGGATTGATTTGCCCAAGTTTACTTGCAGTCACTTTAACTGCAGGCAGAAATTAGACAGTGGCTTTCACCTGCTGTGTTCCTGCTCACCTGAAGGTTTTAAAACCAAACGTTGTCAATTTTTCCTGGAAGAGGCACTTTGCTAAGGTTTACCTGTGGCACATAGTTAGTTCCTGGAATGCTTGCAACATCTCCCAACAGAGTTTGAAAGGTAAAACTCTCACAGAAGATGCACCAGGCTGATGACTCCCCCCACCTGAGGACTTTGGGACACTTAAATCAAAGTTACGCCTATGAGATCCTTCACACTGACAGGCTCAAGAAGGAAGACAGCCTTCTGTGACCACCAGACAGCCAGGGGAGCCCACAGTCACAGGGCAAGTGTCAGGTGCAGCATCCCTGTAGAGAAGGGGCTCTTCACCCTCATTGCTTTCAGCCTCTTGGTATATCACTCCTCCTCGTGATAGACTGATTAAGGGCTGCCACTGTTCAAAAATTCAAAGCTTAATGAAAAGATAGTTCGGAGCTGATGGAGCACGTGAAGAGAGAGAGGTGGGTAACCCAGCTGTCAGGTTAATGGACATGGTGGAAACAGGAGCCAACTGGCCATGGTGTGTTGTCAAGCAACACCGCGTAGCAAACAGCTTAGCGCAGAGCTGAGTCCTGGGGTGCTAATTACCAGCGGATAATTCATCACTTCATACACGTGCCCTTCCATGCCAGCCACCCTCACCCCTTCCCCAAACGGGAATTAACTCCTCAGCATTGCACTGCTGTTAAAAGCAGAGCAGCGGGGAAGGAGTGACTGAAAGCCCTGTTACCAAGGAGACCCACCTGCGTGGGCTGGAGATGGGGTGGCAGTAATTGCTCCTCCATTCCTTAGCTGGCAGGAGCTGGGGAACCTGAGACTGCATCCCCAAGCAGGGAGAGACGAGGTCCACAGAAAGGCAAGGCGCACCAGTGGAAAGCGAGGGCAAGCACTGGTCCCTGGGTTGGGGCACAGGCCTGGAGATGCTCCCCACAGCTTCCAGCCCCATGGCAGGGCAAGGCAGAGCGGGTCCTGCCACGATGGATCCTGATGTGCCCATAGATGAGAAGCTCGCAGGAGCTGAGCAGCGCACAGCTAGCGAGAGCAGGGCCCAGCCTCCAGAGCTGGAGGGGAAGGGAAGGGAAGCGCCCTGCGCCACTACCTTGGCCCTTAGCAAAGGGGAAGCCAAAAGGGAGGGAAAGAGCGAGGCTAGTGCCCGTGCTCTCTCGTCGGTAGATGCAGAGGTGGCTGTGGGGCCCACAGAGCAGGGGGGAGGCTGGTCCCTCACCAGGGGCTCACCTCAGTTGCTGTATAGCTGTGGTTAGCTGGACCACGAGGCTATCGTGCTCCCCTTTTCTGCTCTGGGGGGCTCAGCTGGAATTAATGTTTAAGAGACCATCTGTGTCCTCCTAATGAATCATGTTGAGGTGGGGCTATTCAATTTGTGCTCCACTAATTAACAGCATCTGCAGGCTCAGGGGAGCCAGCATGTCCTCCAGGGTTTGCATTAAACAGTCAGTGGGAAGGCCTGTGCTTTAATTTACCTCCATCCTACTCGGCTCCTGCTGAAGTGAGGAACTGTGGCTAATATGGCCTGAGCCTTTCAACCCACAAGTGTTTTTGGGAGAGAAAGCAGCTAGGGCTGTGCTGCAGCATGGGATGAGCACATGTCACCCTTCGTAACACCCCTGCTGCTGTGCCAGGGACTTCAGCGGCCACGACAAGGTGTGAAGGGCAGGTCCCCTGTCACCCCTTTCCTGCTGTGCTTGAGGTGTGTTAGCTGCCCAGCAAAGCTTTGGATGACGAGAGGGATGAACAGTGGGGACCACATCAGAGCACATTGCTGCTTCCTTCAGGACTGTGCAACTCTTACCGGTGGGGAGGCACATCCTACTGGTTTCCTCTTCCAAGACAAGAGTCCCCCACAAAGGGACATGGCGCCAAACTCACCTTCCGGTTGTGCTCGTTTTCTGGGCCCCTGTCATTGTCTGATCTCCTCTTCTCTGCTGTTCTCCTCTCCTCTGCCTGCAAGAGCACAGACACAGGAATTATTTCTAGGATTAAGCAAGGACTCCTGGCAGGGGAGTCAGTGCTTGACCCTGTCCCCATGAGGACGTGCAAGAACTGCCCTGAAAAGGTCAGCAAAAGAGGAAAGATTGGTTTGTGGGGCCTTGAATCAAACTGATGTGAAAAAAAAAATAAGTCAGAAAGTAAGGGATGTATGAGAAAAGCAAGAAAAAGGGATGTGTTCCCGCAGATGTCCTGTGTCCTCCTCCCAAGCTGGAGGCAGAGAGGTGTCCTGTATGGTCCCTTTTCTTCCCAAGGCAAAGTTTCAGGTACCTTTTCAGATTTGGGCCAAAGACTCAGCTCACGATTCACCTGTAGGAGAGCTGGGAGCCCATCTAAGACACAACTAAAAGCCAGCATGGTAAAGTTGGGAGTGATTTTTGTCCATCAAACACAGTGCCCTTCTACTGGGGTCCATCCCTGCTTCCACGGGGTTTAGCCATGCTGCCACCAGATTGGCAAGCTCTGCTCTCGTGTTGGTATCCCCCTGCCCGGCAGGAAGTGAAAATTAACCCCTCTGACTTAATGAGCTACAGACACTAAACGTGAGGCATGCCACGGCCAGGCATTTCTCTGCCCCTGCGTGGGACTGACGATACAGAAGCAGCCATGTCCGAGGCCAGGGCGGGATGACAGTGGGTCTTAGCAAAATAGTCTGCAGAGCATAAATATCTTTTAAGAAAGGCTTTCTGCCCTGGTTAGATAGCATTATTGCGGTGCTATCAGGAGAGCTGTGTGCCGTTGCATGTGCCAGGCAGATGTGGGCAGGGTACCAGCCTGCCCCCCACGCTTCTGAGCCCCTCAGGGCAGGGGTTGGTGCTTGCTCGGGGCTTGGACACTTGTCCCACTCCCACCCATAGCACATGGTTTGCAGCAGGGCGGCTGCCAAGTGGCACAGCATTTATCACAGCTGCCTCCCCCCTGTTTTCAAACCCTACATGGCAGCCCTGGGGCTGCCTCGCACAAACGCTGTCACGAGCGGTGAGGCCCCGGCGTGCTGCAGCCCAGCCGAGGCATCCCCAGATTCCCCTCCCTGCTGAACCGCTACAGCGCCAGGGAGAGTGTGGGGCTGAGATTATCACACTGCTGTTTTGCACCGCCAAGCAAAACTGAAATACAAAGAGGAAAGTCGCAGCACAAACTGCCAGGTCAGCCGTTCGAGAAAGTGTCAGTGCGGTGAGGTCCAACCCAGGCTGGGAACAGGGCTTTCATTCCAGGCATTTGCCAGCCCCAGGTTTAGCCCAGCATTACAAGGCCGGACGTGTGAAACTCGGGATGCCAGTCGATACCTGCCGGCTCTGCCTGGCCTCCTGAGGCAACCCACCCCGCTCCAGCCTGCTCCTGTGTACCCGGTGGGATGGCACAGGGAGCGAGCTGGGCTAAATCCGCACGTGCTAAATCTGAGGCAGGCAGGAAGTGTGACCATACAGGCAGCGCTCATGGACATTGCACTCAGAGCACAACAGCTTCACTGGCCTGACTGGTGTGGTGCTGGTGTAGCTCCAGTACAGGTGGAAGCTCGTGTAAACAGATCCTTGGAAATAATGAGGAAGGAGGTAGCTATATTGTCCTACAATTTCTCAGCCAAGATTTGGGAAAAAATGCAGAGGGGCCTATGCTCAGAGGAGCCACCCCCCACCATATCCTGGCCTGTTGCAAAACGGGCCAGGATATGGTGAAAGACAATAGTGGGTATTTATTTCCAAAGGATGCTGTGAAAACTTATGTAACGAAAAATGCTCCCTCCAGGCTCAAAGTCAACTGTTCGTGCAGCCCCATTTGACGAATCTGGGTCCCTGCAGCCCCAAATGGAGACCTTGCATCTATAGAGAGATTAAATCAGCAGAAACCTGGGAACTTTGCTTATTTGAGGAGGCTGGCTGGGGAGCAAGGTGCAGACGGATGTTAGCCTTTAAAGCAGCTGTAAAAGAAACACCATTTTAGAAAGAGTACAGCCGCTGCAGAAGAGCTGGAGCCCCTTTGTCCCACGGGAAACCTTATGTGGGAAGAGAGATGGGAGAGAAGGAGCACTGATTGCCTCAGAAATGCCAGACAGCTCATAACTGATGGGGAAACTGAGGCAGGGAGCTGCACGGGTGTGCTTATTGTTTCATCTGCGTCTGCATATTTCTCCTGCAAGCTCATGCAAAGAATGATTCAGTCTGGACCCTTTACAATGCCTGATTGTGTCCCTGAAGACAGGAACCGGAAAGCCAGAGCATACGCTCAGCCGGAGCACTGAGCCAGGGTGTGCGTAAGCTGCGGGGGGAGCAGTGTGCCTCTGCCTGCCCAGCACAGCTTGACTTCAGCCCTGCCTCTGCCACGCGAAGAGCGAGCCTGCACCCAGGGGATGTGCTGGGATGGCCCGGCTGAGGGACAGTGCTGCGGCCCGCGAGACGTGGGAAAAGACGCAGCTCCTGCGTGGCTGGAGACCTGCGATCCAGAGCCTGTCCTGTGTTGGGCACCAGCTCTTTGGCGCACACCACAAATCGCTCTGTCACAGGGACGTTGTACAACTCTCCATCCTTTTACACGCCTCTCTCAAAGCCAGGCTGCCTTTTTCCTTAGTCTGCTTCTATATTTGCTTCTCAAAGGGCACTGTGGAAAACAGAGAGGACCAAAAAAATCTGGTTCTCTCCTACTGGGAAATCAGGTCTGAACCGTGCAGTTAAGAAAACACAGAATCATAGAATCATCTAGGTTGGAAGCTTTGCTTTTGCACTGGCTCAGGCGCAGATTTTCGCAGCCGCTCCGTGCTGCCCCAGAGCTGCTGTCAGCCTGTTATGACACACCCAGGCCATGGGGAAGAGCAAAACATGTTTTTCTCCTCCTTCCTCCTCTCCGCCCCCAAAATTATGAAATATGACAATGACATTATCATCTCATAGTTTAACTGTTCCTGCACAGCAGGGGAAGAGATGTGAGGAGGGAGCAAAAACCTAAAGTAGACCGAGAAGATTAAGTTTCTTTATCCTGAGATTTATGCAAGGATTTCTCTACTTCTCTGGGGCCGGTGCAGGGGAGGGCAGAGCCTGCTCCTAACCAGGATACGGCCCTGGGATCCCAAATGCTTTCTGCTCTGGGTTTGTCTGACCTCCCGAGATACATATACTCAGCTAATGTTAATGTGCAATGGTGACGATGCTGATGCCGTTGTGCAGCCATGTTAAGCATTGTTTTATACTAACAGTTCTTCAAACAAAAAGCTTTGACGTCTCTGAACTACTTCATTGTCTTCTTGTTTTAAAAATAAGTACCAACAGATGTGTTAAATTAACCTTTTGGTACCCACTTCTCCATTCACATGTTGGCACCAGAACCAGCATTTCTTCTGCAGGAGGAGATTTTTCTGAGAGCTTAGGGCTGGTTTTCCAGCGCTCAGATCCCCCACTGGGCAGGATTTTTGAAACTAGTACATGAGAGGGTATTTTTTTCAAACCCTTTTGAAGAATCTGCCTACTAATTGTGCTGCCTGAAGGGAGCTAAAGATTTTTCAGACACCCTTTCTGCGTATCTTCCCCTCCCATCTGCAATGTAAAAGCAAGTGTTTCTCCTGCCACAGGTTTGGATCCTCTCCCATGCAAGCACCGGAGTCAGACTCCTCTCCGTACGTCCCTGAAAGCAGCTTTTGTTTCTCTTGATTACAAACAGTCATTTCTGATATACCATCCTGGGAAACTCTGTTAATAAAAGGACAATTTAAAAGCCCTGAAGCCCTATCAACTGTCCATTTAAAAGATGATTTGTAACCTGCTAATTAACCATTGTACTCCGCTGGTCCGGGGCTGCCAGCTTGCAGCTCTAATGCATTAATGATCCTGAAACATTGCCAGAGCATGGAGTGGCTTTTTAGGAAAACTGATGCTAAACATTAGGCGTTACCCCCAGCCCTGCTTGCAGATTTAGGGGCAGCCAGGCAGGGATGGGAAGAAAGGTCCCAGACGTGGCATCTCCAAGCCAGCAGCAGCACCGAAGGCAGGAGGTTGCATCAGCAGAGCGACGTGCCCAGGCTAATTCATTCTGCAAGGAGACAGGATAATTTGGTCTCCCCAGCCTGGTCTGGTGCTAACAGAGAGTGAGAGAGTCTTTCACCGGGTAGAAAAAAACAGGTTTCAAGATGGCAGGCTAATATAAGGCACTGGGGCTGTTTCGGAAAAGAAGATCACGAGAACAGCTTTTTTTTCCTTCCACTTCCTCTTTGGCAGCCTCTGCCACAGCTGCGATATGGTCTGGGACTGACAATGTGGTGCTAGCTGGAAGCACCAAGGGCAGCAAGAATGGAAGTCTCTTTTTTTTTTTATTGAATTTCATCATGAATAAAAATAGAGAAAAATGTGGGATGACGAGGATGCCCATTGAATGTTTTAATAGGATAAATCTGGCAAGCGCAGAGAGGAGGAGGCAAATTTGACAGTGTCCAGGCTACGGGATGTTACCGAAGGGGAGTGATGGATGTGATCCTCTCTCCTAGGCACCACGGGCCTCTGTGGGGAGAGGACACCAATAGCCCAGCACAAGCTGGGAACCAGCTGGGGCATGAGGCGAAAAACCCCAAAGGATGGACTGTGCAGGGGTAATAAGGGAGGCTGAAAGCTAATGCTCCAACTGGGGTCTCAGCTCAGGTCCTAACATGCAGCTACTCATATGATAACACTGATACCCCATCAGGCTCTCCTTTTAGTTATCAATTTGGGGATGAAAATGAAGTTTCTCTTTTGGATTATCAACTAATTAAAGGATAGAAAACAAAAAGTGGCAAGAAAATGCCAGTTTCCATGGCAGAAGATTAGCAGGGGTGCGCCACTGGCTGCTCAACATGCTCATAAATGGTCTGGAAAGGGAGCTGAATAGAGAGATGACAGTTCGCTGATGATACTAAATCATCCAGGGCAAAGAATGTAATTTGCCAGGAAAGAGCTGCAAAAGATCTCTTCACATTGAATGCCTGCATCATAAAATTACAGATGAAATTCAATATCAATAATACAAAATAACTCACATGGAGAAAAATGCCCCTTCTTATATACACACACAGTAATGAAGCCTGAACTACGATTAACACTCAGGAATGAAATTTTGGTGTTATTGTGACTAGTTCTCTGAAAATGTTAGCTCAATTATTTATAAAAAAAGCAAAGAAAATGCAAAGTTGTTAGGAGAAGAATAGAGAACAAGCCAGAAACATTGTTATGTCACTGAGTACATCCAGAAGAGCCCGCAGCTTGAATACCATGTACAGTTCTGGTCTTCTTGTATTAAAAGACCATAGTAAAAATAACAAAGGCACAAACAAGGGCAATGACAGTAATCAAAAATATAGAACTACTTCACCAGACGTGTCTCAATAGGGTCAGTCTCTTAAGCCTGCAGAAGAGATGCTGAAGGGGGATGTGAAACGGGTCAATAAAATCGTTTGTGCTTTGGGAAAGTGAGCAGGGGATGATCTGTGCATTGCTTCCTCTGACGCAGAAACATCAAGTGGAGTTATCAGGTAACAAGTTTGAAGAAAAAAAAGGAATGCGTGTTTCAAAACATGCATTGCAGCTCCTGGCTGGAGATGTTGTGGGGGATAAAGTTTAGATGGACTTAAAAAAAAACCTATTAGAATTCAGGCAAGAAAAAGCCTGTCAAGGAGAAAGATGCTGTTCTTGGTGGAGGAGGCCCCTAACCTGGGGGTGGTGAGTGCAGGAGGGGAGGGGTGACTGCAGGCTTCCCTGGTCTTCTGCACCTTCCCTGACGCTGTGCTGCTGGCTGCTGCTGCTGCAAACACTTGGTTAGTGCAAACACTGCTGCACAAACACTCCTGCCTGTGCCTGGCCCTCACTGGGCAGGTCCCAGCTCGTCTGCGGTGCTGGGGTGGCTTGGGGATGCAGAGCCCACCAGGGCAGGTTTCCCTGTTTACTAGCTGGTTCCCTGTTTACCGGCTTTGCTGAAGTGACGCAGTGCCGAGCCACTCGGCATTGCTCCCATGCTTGTGGCACCACGGCTAGGATGGCAGAGGCGTGCTATAACCCTGTTTATGTGGGGAGAACTGAAGCCCAGGGCTGCCAGGGTCTGTGGATGCTGTCATTCCAACAGTGCTGGTGGGATTCAGCCTCCATTTCCAAAATGAGTTGCTGTATTCAACACCCCTGCGACACACACTGAGTTCTGCAGGCTAAAATTGTTTACTACGGCATTTTATACATTTTGGTATTACTAACTCTGATCTTCTCTCTGCACTGCAGTCTTCCAGTGCCTCTTGGAGAATCGCTCCGAGGTACAGCACGTGAGACGGACTTGCCTGGTTTCAATTTTTCAAGCACTATCTCTACCAGTAGAAAGAAGCACTTGTTTAAAACACTAATCCTTAACGCATCTTAGGAACAGCTGAAACGACAGGGTGGGCCAGACCAAATCTCCCTTGACTCAACCAGCCCGAGCTGGCATGTTGTGTGAGATGCCAACGTGACCTGTCACTTCAGGCCCCATCTGCTTCTGTCACTGAGCCTGGGAAAAGGCTGACCAAATGTGGATGGAAGAAAGTAGCTTGCAGAGGTGACCGATAAATCCAACCATTTAACCCTCTTACAGCCCCATCCTTTGAGTCATGTTGTAAGATGCCTGCGTACTGAAAGCTGGATTTTGTCCTGGCTGTTGTAGCTGTTGCCCGAAGTTACACAATTAAGAGAGTAATATGAAGATATCACCATTAACTAGAGATGAACAGGACCTAATCAGTCTAGGGAAATCAGCAGGAACAAGGAAATCTCCTGAGCTCAGCTGGACTCTGAAACATATCCAGCTAGTAACAGGTATTGGAAACTAGAGTTTCAAACACTTTTTTATCTTTTTCAAAATTATAAGAGGAATCCAAAGAACAACAACAAATACTCCCATGAAAGCCCTTTTTTAAAATAAGCTCATTAACATGCTCTTCCAGCCCCTCCATTTCCCAGCCGTGGGAGGTGTGCTCCGTGGCAACCCCTGTGCAGGCTGGGCAAGCACGAGGTCCCGAAAGCACCCTGCCTTCCAGGGAACAGCAAGCTCCCATTCTGCTCGCTCTGAGCTTCCAAGAGGCCAGGGGAGGTGTGCCTCAAAGCTCAGGACAGAAAACGGGGCAATTTTTCTGTGCCAGCAAGAAGCGTGATGCTATCACTAAATGGTCTTGCCAGCGATGTTAGTCCAGGACTGCTGTTGAGCCAGGCTACCTGTCCAGCCAGAAGACCAGGTGATCAAGCAAAACTAATCTTTCTTTCCAGTCCTAAGTAATGCTGAGGGCACATACTGCTCCTCGGTGGTGTTACTTGATAGCTAGAGTTATATGAAGTCTCTGTGGCTTTCCTCTCCTGACAGAGATCCTCCTCTTGTTCAGCCAAGGCATGAAGGCACCAAATGGCTCCGCACAATCCTTCTCCCTGTGGACGTCAGCACCAGCAGACTCTTGCCCAGCACCTAGCAGGCCTCCCTCGCAGCCTGCTGCTGCTAGAAGGCTGCCTGAGCTTCAGTCTGACCCTCTGCCAACCGAGCGACTGGGTTTGGATTAAGGAAAAAAAACCCCAAAACTGGAAGAGTAAATGAACTTTGGTATCTGAGGAGGAGCAGCACAGAGTTGTCCGCATTCCTGGGGATTATCAGGATTACCTTCCAGCCCAAGCTGTGTGAAGGAGACTGCTGTGGCTATGTACAACTGAGGAAAGGAGGGCTGACCGAGTTATGTGAGCTCCTTGCGCTGCTATGTGGAGGTGGCAATGAATTTAAATGAATGAGCTTAAATGAATGGCAGCACAGCGGGAGCTGAAAGTAGCAGGACCAAGACCCAAGACACCAACCTCCGCTGAGTCACCAAAATCCAATCTGCCAGGCATTAGGGACCTCACACCCTCTTTGCCAGCCTATGATTCAAAGCATCAGGTCTTCAGTGCTTCATGTGAAAAGGCGTAGGCAGATACAACCTTAAGCTAGCACAGCTGTAGGCCTGCACTCATACACACTCGGAATCTAACTGCTTTGGGGCCAATATGAGCAAGGCATCACCAAAACCACGTATGAGGACCCTCAGCCTCAGATTTCGTGTTCCATAATAAAAGCATACGAGGTATTACCTTTTCCAGGTCTGTCCATACACTTTTAAAACAGGGCTCAGGTTCTGAAGCCAAATTCTAGGCACTCCTCCTGCTGCTATCTCCTAGCGCAGTCCCAGCCTTGATGACCTCAGAGATAAGTATTTAAACAAGCCCAGCAAGAGCAGAAGCGGAGAGACTTGCCCTGCACATGACAGAATTATACTGACAGCCTCAAGGACAGCTACTGCACAGGCGTGGTCAGGTCACTCTCATCCCACCGTATATCTAGGTGTGTTTTCATGACACCTAGACTGAAATGGGCAACATCTGCCACATGAACATTTGGCAAATGGATAGTTACTCAATCAGGCAGCCTATATGAGGTTTATGGCATTCAAAAAACTGCTTGGTAGCCATTGAAAAGCAGTGCATGGGCTTTCAGAGCCTAGGTGAACTCTGGGGAGGAGGAGAAGCTGAAGATGAACGTGGGCAGTTAGCAGCTGGTTGGCTCCTGTCCCAGAGAGGGTTCTTCACAGGTCTCCCAGCCTTCCTGGGTGTGTTTGGCAGCTACACTAAGTGTTGTTTTCCTTCATAGTCTTTGGTGACCCTGTTTGCTGCAGGCATTCTTACTTATCTGTGCAAACTCTTAAATAGGAAAATATCACATGCCTCTGTGTGTGTAAAGAGGAAGGTATTTGCAAAGAAGTATTTGAAATATGTTTCAAAGATTAACAAAGTTCAGCCAGCTCACCCAGTAGGTTATGGCCAGGCACAGCAGGACTTGGGTTTAGAAGCAGATATTGCCCAGCTCTGTTAAGTCATGCAGTGTGTCAAGAGGATGGCACTCCTGACTCAAATCTGCTGTATGGCGCCAAAAAGAAGTTGGTAAAAGACAGGAGGTGGGATTCATGCCCTATATCTGGCAGTGCTTTCATTGATCCTTCCAAAACAGCATCTTATGGACCCAGTATGTTTAAGAGCCTGCTAGCTCTAGCTAGGATCACAGACAAGGGAAAGGACTGTAGCCTTTCCTCTTTCACAGTGATGGAAGCCCGAGTTTTATGGCGATCAGCTCCACACTATTAATATATAGTCTCTCCCAATGTCCTGTTGCTGGGCTAACTCCTACTGTCCCCATGGCCCTTCTCATGCCAGCAGAACTAGTGGATCCCACTGATACGTTGCATCCAGTCATTCACAATGCACTTACTTTTTCCTTGTTATCCATGGTGATGGCAATCTGCATCCTTCTGCCCCGGCGGAAAGCCACCAAATGGTCTGTCTCTTCTTCAATCAGGTCTGGCACCCTGCTGGGGCCAGGGAAGCACTCGGTGCGTTTCTCACTGACGATCCGCTTGCCCTGCAAAGGACAGGATGAGTTAACGACACCTCCATTAGGCCTGTGCAGTGCCCTTCCTAGGACAGTGGCCACCTCCAAATTGCACAGGATTTTGGTCTGGCAGAACAGAAACACGAGCCAGATCGTCAGTTGTCTTGGTTTATAAAGCTGCCACCCTAGGTGCTTTAAGGGATATGTAACATTACATAGGCATGTTTAACTGAGCACAACTTAGGTAGGGCGGGATTTACCCTCTTCAGATGCTTTGCAGCATGAGCACTGATTTACGTTCTAATTTAGACAGGCGAGCCATCTTGTATTCCAAACAACATGTCCCAATAAAATGTGAGGCTACACTGGAGCAGAAGTCTAGAGGGTGAAAGAGAAGGGAAACAGTGGTGTCCTCTCCAGCCTTGTCCACAAAGCAGTTACTACCCTGAAGTGTATTAACACTTGATAATTTATCATCTTCATCGTCATTGTACGTTCATATTTCTGGAATGATTTATTCAGCAGTGGAATAGTTTAGAAAACTGATATATAAACTCCTTGAACAAGGGCAGTTTACCCCTTTCAGATATTATTTCCAGCTGTCTGTATCAGTTCATGACTTTACTGCGTGGATTTACATCTGGTTCTTATTCTGTTAATTATCTTTATTGCTGGCTGAGCTCCTGCCAGTGCCCTCAGCCATCACTTCCACAAAATGAGCACATCTTTTGTACAAAAATACGTACTTTTTCTCATTTAAAAGTATCATCTTTCAGTTCCATCATGTGCCTTTTTATTTTTGCCTTACAAGGATACAAGAGACATAATAAGTCATCTCCATCTTTATCTCTGATCTTTTTGTTTTCTCTTCATCTGTATGATTCCTCTGCTCTGCTTTACCAGGGATGAACAAACCTCAGACGCTTCCCTCTCTACAGGATGGTATATTTTCCCCTGTTTTTCTCCTTGGACTTCCACACGTACCGGAGTCTTGATTTCCAAGGAGCTCAAAATCTCCAAGTAAACTTCAGTGAAACTTGGGAACTCTTTGTTGCTATGAACTTGGTTTCAAAAACAAACAGCACACACTGACCTCTGATCTGTATGGACGTCTTGCAGGCATCGGTGAATTTGCCATGACATATGATATCAAGATGTCTTGCATTAGCTTCATCTTCACTTGGCTCTGCCAGAAGCACAGATGTTAGCATGGAGGGAGCCTTGCTGCAGACAGCCTCCGTCAGCAAGACCTTTTTTATCGCTTGTCCAGTCATCGAGCTTCCTAACACATGATAAATGTTTTAGGAGGCACTGGAGTATTTCCAGCATCAGACCTTCAGTCTCTTGTTTATTCTTCTTTCACATCTGTGTAATTTTGCTGTCTCAGCAGAGACAGTTCTTGAGTTAGTCTGATGGATGCGAGAGTGAGTCCCTGCACTGCCCTCGGTTCTGTCTGCCAGAGCTGTGGGACACGGTGGGAACCTCTCTCTACATTCCCTTGAGTATATACAGCTCTGGGCTTAGGTTTCAGCTGTAGCTCCTAACAAGTTCTCCTGCCCTTAGCAGGACCCTTGCTATTTCTGCTTTTCTTGAAATAAGTGAAGCCACATGTTGCGTTCAAAGCAAGGATCTGCTGCCAATCTGTTCAGTGCCATTCTAGTTCTTTCCCTGTTGTTCTCTATGCTTGTGTCAATGCAGCCTCCAACTTTGCTGCCGAGGACCAACATCTGTGAGCCATCCCCAGAGATGTCAAGATTTTTTTCCTGAGAGAGTAAAATCTGATAGTCAAGAGAACAGGCAATCATTTAAATATGGAGTACAACTGTCTTGGCATCTCCCATAGCCAGACTTTTAGGTGTACTTTTACCTGCCGCCAGGACATATGTCCTGGAAAAGCCTCCATACCTATAAACAGTAAGCTGCTTTAAAGGCTTCAGTCTATTTACCTGTCTTAAGAAGGATATGATTTTATCAGAGACCAGGCACAGCCAGAAAGTTCAAAGCAGAATCTAAACTGCTCTGAAATCCTGCTTTTACTCCCCCTCCAGGAACAGGGCGTGCTACACTGTCCTTAATTACACACCCCACTGCAGTCACAACGTTACAAGCGATTGCATTACTGCAGATGAGTAAGCGACTGCCCTATTCCTAAAATAAAGTCAGAACTGGTTGAAGATGTGAAAGTCACTGGCAGCTTTGGCAGCAGTGACCAGAAGACAGTGGATTTCAGGGGTCTGAGAGCAGTAGGGAAGGCAAGCAGCAGACTAGAGACCGTGGGCTTCAGGAGAGCAGATGTTGACTCCTTCAGGGAACTGGGAGGCAGGATCCTGCATGAGGCTGTCATGAAGGGGAAGGGAGCCCAGGAGACCTGACTGATTTTCATGGAGAAGGCACAAGAACACAAGGACTTCCTGTTGTACAAGAAAATGAGCAGGTGTGGAAAGAGCCCAGCTTGCTGAGCAGGGAGCTCCTGGTTGAACCTAAATGCAAAAAGGGAGTGTGTGGGAGGTGGAAAGGGAGAGGCTCTCAAGTAAGATTACAGGAGCAGGACCTGGGCGTGCAGGGATGGAGTTAGGAAAGCCAAAGCTCACCTGGAGTTGAAACAAGTGAGAGATGTGAAGGTCAGTAAGAAGGACTTCTGTCCTTCTTAGCGGCAAAGAGAGTTGAAGAAAGCTGTTGGCCTGCTGCTGAATGGGGTGGGCAACTTAGCGACACAGGGCACGGAAAAGACTGGTTACCCTATGCCTTCTTTGCCTTGGTCTTTTACTGGCAGGGTCTGCTCTCTAGCTCCCAAATCCCTAACCTAGCGGCAGAGTCAGAGAAATGCTTCACTCCCTCAGTGTCCTGGAAGATTCAGTTATGGACCATTTAAATGAAGAAGGTGGGACTAGGTGGGCTGCATCCAAAGGTGCTGAGGGTGTAGGCTGATATCACTGTCAGGCTGCTTTCTACTGCTTAGCATCTTCTCAGTGGTCTGGATAATGCGACAGACTGCACATTCACCAACTTCATGGGTGACACCAAGCTGATGTGCTGGAGGATGGTACTGTCATTCAGAGGGACCTTGACAAGGTGGAGGAGGGTCAACAAAAACAAATGACAAGTCCTGGGACAAAAGAATCCCTAAAACTCCCTGCATCACTGCAGGCAGGGGCTCAGCTGGCTGGGAGCAGCTCTGCAGAAGTATTTTGGGAGCCTGGTGGGCGGCAACTTGGCCATAAGTAAATGGTGGGGAAGGCTCATTGCTCACGTGGTTCCATTAGCATGAGGAGGGACGTCAGGTTGAGGGACGTGATTATTTCCCTCTGTTTGGGACATCTTTGCAGTATTGTGTCCAGTTTCCCTTCACCGTAAGGTGAGAGAGGTATAGACAAATTGGAAAGAGTCTAGTGGAGGGTAACCAAGCCTAGGACACACTTGTGCCCACGTCTGTAGCCTGCTTCAACTGTGAAGTAAAACTTATTTAGGTTTTACATCCGTGTATGTGCGTATATGCACACATGCATGGGTGCAGATGTAGGCAAGTAATGGATTTAATATGCAAGTATGAATTTAGTAATTTTGCGTAATTTCTGCAGCTCTGGCTTTTATACAACTAGAACTAGGTAGTACAGACCAGAATTCGGGATCAATCAGCCACAAAGCTCACAAGCATTTAGCTCATGGCTTTGAAGCAGTACCTGCTCCGGAGGGACTGAATCACATCGTGTCCAAAGGTAACATATTTCCATTGCCAGAACTATTAGCTAATACAAACACAGGATGTTTTAAAATGAAAAAAATATTCCAAATCCTGTTTATGTTCTATGATTAATATATTTTAGTCCAAAATTTCACTGAAACTGGAGACTGGAATTAGAATGGTCAGCCTAGGATTCCTGCTTGCAGTCGAAGAAACCAATGTGGTTTTCCTTTATGTCAGTGCAAATCACTATTAATGGACATGAAGAAAAATGAACCTTGTGAATAGACTGTCTTGGTCTTGTATTGCAGACCACAGAGCTGGGCTGGATAATTTGAAGCTGTAAATCTCTCCTGCCATGCCCTCTGGGTTCATGGGGCAATGTCTGCGGCCACAAGAGTATCCTCTAGTCTCATTCCTTTTGGCAGTTATGCTGAGATGATTTAGTGGCTCAGAAATGCAGTATTAACGCGGTCATTTTAGGAAGTTACTGTGTATCAGCACTAACAGGCCATGCCAGTGCTCTTACCTTGTGATAAACACAGGAAAATACAGTTTTATTTAACTCTTCCATTAAAGACTATGTAAATAGACACCTTTTATACAGTAGCTTGCAAAGTTATGCTAACAGAATCATGTGTCTTCCAGATATATGAACAAACACTTCCTGTTGTGATGACAAGGTAGTGCAAACCAACATCTTGTCAGCCGCTCTGAAAACCTGAGCCTTCCTATTTAAACTTTCTCCCACAGCTAGAAAGGATGAAGTGATAAGCATCATTGTGTGTGCTTCACAGTTCCCCTTTATAAGGAAAACTAAACTCTTTCTTACGGCTGGAAGCACGGAAGAAAAGTGCTTAGCAGTTTTTTGAGGCACCTTACACATCATGGGACTGTGACTTAACCGCAGAAATGTCATCAGAGTCACAAGAGGGACAAATACAGCCTCCCTGTTTTGGAATTGGTGTACACAAGGCTGCACCTCTCCTTTCTCTCCCCACAGTAGCCTCTCCTCTTCTAAAATCCCATTCCTCACTTATACCTTTTGGGGAGGAGCGCTCTGTAAAGACATGTGGGCAATTGCCCAAAGCAATCTGTAAAGCAACTTTCTATGAAAGAATCTCTTTCTTTTCCCCAGCATCTACCTCCCTGGCAGCAACCCGCCAGCCGAGGAGGCTGCCCGCTGCCATCGAGGAACTCTGCAGCCCAAGCAAGGCACTGCTGTTTCCTCAACACGCAAACGGTCCCCACAAAGGACAGTGTTCTCCCACCGTAACAGCAAAGCTCTCGGGAATCATGGGAATGAGTCAAGTTAGACCCTCCTGTACAGGGTCCAGCCCTGCATGACTGTAGTATATTTGGGGAAGAACTGCGATCTGCTGACATCCTCTGAAGGCAGCTGGACACATTATACCATGCAGAATAGGCTCTTAACTGTCCTGTCTCCCTGCTCTATTTGTAGCATGATTCAGAGGCTGAAAATATGGTCTGGCTTTGCCTTGGAACCACCGAGTCGCTCAAGCCTGGTAGATACTTTGGTGCTGAAGCTGTACATTGCTTTGTTCTTCAATTATTATTATTCTGGATATTATTCCCAGGAAATACCTTTGCTCCGGGGATAATCCTGAGTTTCCTGGGACATTCAAGGTGCTAAATCTTCCCTCCTTTAAGCCCTGAGCAGGCATGTTCAGTAATCCTAGGTGGTACTGCTGAGGTTAGTTCATGAACTGGGCTTGCTCTGCCCTAAACAGAGCACTGATACAAGGTGTTTAGCATTCTAGTTAATTTTTTTTTTTAATTAAGAAAGTAAGCCCAGTGATGGCTTAGCAAGGTAATAGCGAGTTATTAATCCATAACTTGTACTTCAAACAGTAATTCTAGTTTAAGTCAACAGCTGTTCCCTAGGGCTCTTCAGTGTTTAGGTGGCGATGGCCTGTCCTTTAGATAAGTAAAATGGTCACAAATAACTCTTGACAGGGAGGCCGAGCAGCGGGGGGTATGTTTGGAAGATGGCTTCAGCACTTACTGTCTGAGAAGGTCCTTCGTGAGGACGGACATGGGCCCTAAGTGCAAGCGATAGCAAAGTCGCTACCTGGATACCTGAAAACCAATGCAAAGGACCTTGTCCCCAAATCTGTGAGCAGGACAGAAACCTCAAAGCGCACTACTAGATTTACAGGGAGGCAGCACCTTCCTTGAGCCATTAGATGTTAAAAGTCACAGCGGGAAGGCTGGCGCGGTGGCAAAGCCATTAAACCCTGCAGTTTATTGAGCAGATGGCACGGCAGACTCAGAGGCTGATACAGGAAATAAGTATTTCGCAGAGCTGCGATAGCTAGACATGTGCAGGCTGGGGGACCACCAGCTTTCCTAGGTAATACCTCCTCTCCCTCCTTCCCTCCCTCCCTCGCTCCCCATATTGCTTCTGGCTAAGATGCGATGCCTGAAGGCACATTCTGCTTAATGTGCTGTCCTGGTTTGAGATAGAACAGAGTCAATTTTCTTATCAGCCATTTTGCTTTTCAGTTAAGTCTCTTCTAACTAACTGCCCTCTCTAAAATTAATGGCATATTTTTCCATGACATGTGCCGACTTGTGTCTTCTTTTGCTTGTTTCTTATTTTAAGAATATCAGTGATTTCCTAGATTTCTTGTCCCACATTGGAAAATCCTGGCCCTTGGTGGGCTAGTTCCCAAAGCAAGGGATGTCAGATGAGGAAAGCACCCATGCAGAGCCAACGGGAACAGAGAGCGGGGCCCAAACAGCTGGCAGTGCCTGGCAGAGCCACCTCTTCCCTGCCACAGGGCCTGTCCTGGCTCACTCACTGCCTGCAGGAGATTGGAGACCGGCATTAGCTATTTAGCTGCAGTCAGACAAAACCGCGCTGCTTCCCTTGTAGTATTTCACTGAAAAACTGTAAACTGAGAAGTGCCCATCTTCTGCTTGAGGCATGCCCCAGATTGCAAAGGTAGCATTAAAAATGCCTATCTGAGGAGTGTCGGGAAAAAGAACAGGGGGAACAAAGGAAAACCCTAGACTTCTGTCCAGTTTATGCAATTTGACAGTTGCCTTTCCTTTGGGGCATCTCCCATTGCAGTGGTTTGTGGTATTTAGGACTGAATGTAAATGGTTTTGTGCACAGCCCAGCTACTCTGTTGCTTGAACCTTGCAACAGTCATAGGAAGGACGGTGATGGTCATTTAGTCATCCCAGTATCATGGAGCAAGTCTCTCCAGGGACACTTGGTGAATCCTTGCTCACTGGGAAGCTGAAGCAAATGATCTACCTTCTCTTTTAATCTTCAGTAGCACAGAGGATGCCTTAACAGGGCAGCAGCAACAAATAAGCTTGCACTTCATGTGATATCAAATACAATTTTGTCCAAAATCCTAATAATTTTTCCCTCTCACCCAGTACAGTCCCATGCTCTTCCTACTTATCCATTTTAAGAACTACATTTTAAGTAACTAAAGGAAGGTTCTGGATTGATGCCACTGAAACATTCACCAATAAATCAGTTTTCCTCTGTCATCAAGTCAGGCTGCTGGGTTCTGCTTTACACCAACACTTGGGAGACACTGGGGGTCTGCTAAGGCCTGTGAAAGGCGCTTAATGCAAGCAAAATCATATGTATCATACAACAGGGGACTTATGGGGAGTTTCCACAGAGGTATGTGTTTCCAGCAGAAAAATCTCAGAGTTCTATTAATTGGCCATGCTGAAAAACCCTGGCACGGAGTTTAAGGCTGCAATGTGATGTAACTGCCAGTGCTTTGCGCTAATACAAATCCCCATCTAGAACTTGAATTCTGAGCTATAGATTATGGAAACGGCTCCAGGGGACACAGCCTGCCTGCGAGAGCCACTCACTCTGCAAATGTAATTGCTTCAAATATAAGCCCCGCGTGCAGAGCTATGTAGCCATGAGAAACGTTGGAGGAGACTCTCAAATGTCTCGTTGGTAAAGTTCAGTCCGTAATGAGCATGGTTAGATTTCTGTGTACCCTCTCCTCTAAGAAAAAACAGAATTTTTCCCCTTACATCAGGAGGTAGTTTGGTTGTGCTGGAATGAGATTCCATTTGAAGGGGATGTTCATGCTACTGGTAATCTGTCTGGAACAAAGGAAATGAGAAGCCTCAGTCCCCTTCTCCTGAAAAATCATTGTGAAAGGTGCATTATTTCCTAAATGATTCAGTTCCTTCAACATAACATATAATGACTTTATAACGGCACAGTGATTGTGGTCTACTTCTTCGTGGAAAGAAAGGGTAACTAGGTCACAGAAAAACAGAAATGAAAAGGCATTCGAGGCACAAAATCAGAAAAATATTTCCAAGCTGCCTCAGAGGGAGAAATGTCTCTCTGCCTTTTGTTTACAGCCAAGGTTTTCAGCACTCCTACCCCAAAGCACCAGGGTAGCACGAAGGATGGGGTTTCGCTTCATTACCCTGGGGAATGTCTTTGCTTGGACCTCAGCTCAAAAAAGCCCACTCATTTTGTGGGCCAAGCACGTTGCTGTGCCTAAAAGGGGACCTGGGGGAGCACCATTTGCTGCCACCGTTTCCTTTTCCCAGTGCTGCTGCGATGGCGGCAGGGGCTGACCTCGTCCACCCCAACGTCTCAGCGAGGCACAAGGGCCAGCTCAGGCTTTCTGTCTCCTTCCCATCAGCATGGTCAGCACAAAGGGGCTGTGCTCACCTGGGTGTTGTGTCTCCCACTGTCTCACTGGTGTCTCCTTAGTCTTAATCAATAAATAGGTAAGATTGCCACCTGTATTCTTTTGGAACACATTCAACAGCAAGAAATATCACCTGCAGCAATAACCTCCCTCCAGAGAATCACTAACTGGAGAGATTCCCCGAGTTCCCATACAGGTGCATCAGCGCATGCAGATACTACATTTTTCCAAAGAAGGTGGCACTTCTGATCCTTGTTCCTATTTATCTCAGCGGTCAAACTCACAGACTCCAATGAGAACAAGATCAGTCCCCTGAGATATACTCCAAGGGAAGAAAAGAGGAGCGTGAAGCACATACAGGCACGTACTTCCTTGGACATGCTGCCAATACTAACTGCCAAAGTTTTATCAAACCCTTCTTGGCAAATATCTCCTGACATGCTAAAGCTGCTATTAGGATCCTTTGATCATTTTATCTAGATGCACAGACTCCACAAGGCATGAGGTAGCACCCAGGAGGGGATGCTTTGGGATTTAAAAAATGAAGTAGCATTTCCAATTACTTTTGACATTTTGCACAATTTTTAATTAAGTCTGCAAATACTGTGTCACACTTTCTGCTCATCACATTGGCAACTGCAACAGATACATGTCACACTGTTTTTTATTCTGTGCTTAGGACTTTCTGGAATACAGCAACAGGGAGAAATGATGCTGCTTTTACCACCAAACACTGCTGCCTCCCTGGGAATAGCTGGGGAGTAACGCAGCTAAATTTGTCCAAGCTTCCACTTATTTCCATCCCCTTTCCAGGCACAGCGACACAATTTAACAAACCCACTAGTGGCCCAGGAGGGCAATGAGGTGGCTGATCTCTCAGAAAGGGAACTGGCTATGCGTGGCTGGATGGAGCCGCTGGGAGGTTTAGCAAACCTGGGGGCTGGCTCCTGTCAATCAGACATGGGGAGGAAAGTGAGTGGCAACTCGAGATGAAGACCGACGCTGTGCTGAAGGATTGAAAAGGGGCGGGAAGGGAACTATTCCCTTCGGAGATGAGACATCGTGGGACATGCTGAGCAGAAAGCGCAAGTGAGAGGCAGAACAGAAGCTCCTTTGTAAGTCAAGAGGCTGAAGTGTAAGAGGAAACCTCTTCTCTGCTCACCTTGGCTTTGTTGTCCATGGTGACAGCCAGCTGCATCCTCTTCCCCATCCTGAATGTGAACATATGATCTGCTTCCTCCTCCTCCTCCTCTTCCTCACTGCCAATGCCAAACCCAGGGCTCGTAGGACAAGGACTCACCCACTTCTCACTCACAATCCTTTTGTCCTGGAAAATGAATTACTTCCATTAGCAAATCCAAGCCCCTCGGCTCACCAATGCTGTTCCCTTCCCCAAACACACCTGCACGCGAGCAGGGAGGCCAGCTACAGAAAAGGCAGGCCTTGCCCCGAGGAAGCTTTTCTGTGCCCGGCGTGGTGCCGTGACATTCCTAGGGAACAAGGGGCTCGTTGTCTGCTCAGCAGCAAAACCCACAATTACAGCGGGTCTGGAAAATCCTTTGCACTTACAAATCTGACATTTCAGACTAAAATGCCAGAGTTATAGGAAACAAATGTCATCCTCATCTCTTTCTGCAGCACTCTGAGTTAGATCAGGAAAGCCTAAGTCCTGATGGAGATGGCCTTGGAAGCCAAGTGGATGGCTCCTGAGGGTGGTGCTCACCATCGAGAGGGCTGGGCTATCTTGTCCATAGTGTTCAGTCTGGGTAATTGCATCTTTCAGGTCCTGTATGAGAGAAAAACGTGTGCAACAGCGCACCTCCGGAGAAAAGCAAGGGCCGGGACATGGTGAGATGTGAACAATGCACTAGCCTGGATCTAACAACCCAGGAGTGCCGACTGCATGGAAGGAGGGTGGGCTGGCTCAGCAAGCTGCGCGCTTGCTCTGACAGAGGACTTCACCCAGGGAAGCAGGACCGGCTGGGTGGTTTACCAAGCCGCACACTGCCAGGAGGGGTGGGCAGGGCTTGTCAGACAGATTCGGTCCACTTAGGAGGGAAGCCTGGGACTTGCAGCATTTGTCCCAGTTGTGGGAAGCCTCAAAGCAAGCAAGGGCTACTCACGAAGCCTAAGGAGACCATGATTTTGCTACAGGCATCCTCAGAGGCATTCCTGATGCCTCCAGTGACACACATGCACCAATAGGTTTTGCCTGCCTGTTTGTTGCAATGTTCACACCTGCGACCCATCCAGGGCCAAGTGTGCCTGTTCACGCACTCATTTATTTGTCTGTTAATTCTGCATGTTTGGGTACAGGTGCCTGGGCATGGCTGGAAATTTATAAGTTAAAATCACCTTGAGCACACATCTCTGCAGTTTTTAAATCCTTTTTTGAGGGCTTAGGAGCAATGTCCCACACCTGAAAAAGCTTTGCTGTGGAGGCTATTCCTTTCAGAAATGTCACTTTGCTGAGGTAGGACTGGAGTGAGAGCTGACTGGGGTGAAGGAGAGGCAGCACTTACATTGTGAGCCTTGGTGATAGTAATAGTGAGTCCGTCTTGCTTGGGTCTCCTGGAGGTGACAGCCATTCCCTCCTGCTCAGCTCGCTTTTTGTCCTCTTCTATCTCCTGAAACACATACATATCATTATCATCAGCCGGTACCTGGATGCCTACAGATGTTGTCCATTTTCCTGTTTAGGATTTCTCCTAGATGGACCCACCTCTAACCCATGTGTTTCCACAGAAACATATTTCTAAGAGGGAGCAGACCAACTTGTGTTCCATCCATGTGCCCTGGAAGGGGTCACGGGCAGCTGTGACCTGCATTACCTGTCCCTGTGCCACCAGCACCTTAGTAAATGTCTTGTTGATTCAGAGTGTCCGCTGTGGTCCCAGCACATGCAATAGGAAGCAAGCACAGAGTACAGGGGTCCCTTTCTGACAGGCAGGGAAGATGATCAGTCTGACATTCATGAAAAATTGGGTACAGGACATGTGGAGAGGCTGGAAGACACACCAAGCCTGCAGAAAGGGAGGGCCGTGCACAGGAGCCATAGTCCCTGTGCCAGTCTGGCGCCAAGGCAGCATCTGTGGCCAAGAGAAGGTGGCTGAGGTCTGGCGATCTACTAGGCAGTTTATTCTAGAAGCCAAGTGGTGGTGGCAGGTGGGTAGCTTTTCATACAGGGATAAGAGTTCCTCTTCTCCAGCTGCTTGTGGCATTCAACCTTTCCCATAGCTTTCCACTATGTACCATTTTTTGCTGCCACCAGAAAAGGTCCAAAATGGCTTGTATGGTATCAAAGGAAATGTCTTCTATGCAAGACCCAGCCCAGAGCACCACTGAGTCTCTCAGTTCTGGATCCAAGACACAAAGTGCCCTCTGGATTTTCGGGTTTTCAGCATGGCTCTTTGTCAAACTCAAGACTGCCTATCCAGCTGGCAAATGTTAAAGAGCCCCTAAAGCCAAGTGGCCTTGGGCACAGGCAGGAGAATATCCCAGACAAGCCAAGGGGGACCCTTCTGCCAGGATTACCCTCGGGCTGTCCTAATCTGTGCTGCCGTATGCAGACATTCATGGAGAAGGGTAAACAAATCCACAGCGAGAGCTCTGGGTTACCATAATGTCACCCAAACCAGCTCATACAAGCCAGGCTGGCTACCTCCTGCAGGCCACTAGGGACACCTTCTTGGCCAAGGCAGGATCAAAAAAATGGGGTGTAGCTGGAGTACTTCCTCCCAATTCAGAGGGTAAGGCTGCAGTAATCAACAGGCTGCTAAAGACTTGATTTGCCTCCACAGAGGCAAAGGTGTGCTCCCCAGAAACACTGGGACTGGCCAGGGAGGAGCTTCAACCCACACCACTGCCCTGGCAGGGAAGATAAACCTATCAAATGTCTTGAGGATGCAACCTCCTATGCACCCAGGAGGATAAGCACAAGGCACGGGGAAGGACAGACGGGGAAATATGAGGTGAAGGGGTGGGAAAAGTGTGATGCAGACAGAGGAAGACGGTAGGGCAAGAGGAGATGCTGCAGCAGCAAGGCAAGCATCAGTGAGCCTGCTTTCCAAGCAATTCAGGAGCCGCAGCTAGAGGCAGAGCTCTGCCCACTGTTCCAAATGCTTTCCGATGTTAATATGTTACCTGTATAACAAAGTCACACCGACACTGCTGGCCGTTTTCTTCACAGTGCGACTGAGGACTCCAAAACGGAGCTGGGGAAGGTCAGAACCTGCAGACTCACCTGGTATCTTCGTATAAGCGCTTCATTCTTTTTCCGCAAAGCCAAGATTTTCTTATCGAGTTCAACATCTTTCTGCTCCTTCTTCCTTAACACTGCATCATCCACAGCAGCATCCTGAAAACAGAAGGAGCAAAGATCTTCTCAGTCATCACATCAACAGGAGGAAACCTGCTTCTGTTTGGATGGGGTGCGAAGTGGAAGAGTTTTTCCCCACCATTTCTCCCCTTGGTCCTCCATTAAAAAGAATACTGTATCTTGTAAATTGACTTTTTCCTGACAGAACTGACCTTTTATTTTCTCACAATTTTTGTTCAGCAATGAGGTAGGTAGAGCAAAAAGCTGTTGTCCCACTTTGATGGCTGTTGGTAGGCTTCAGAGTTAACACACTGCTTAGCTGCATGCAGTAAGTGACACCTCTCTACTGTTAGTTCAGGTGTTCTCAGGCACATCATTTCCCCTCCATTTACATTCAGAGAGCACCTTGGTTACCACAGGGGATACCAAATTGGATTTTTAAAATTCTAGTGACAGCAGCGTCTAGGAAAAATTAATGCTGAGGATTATCAACTCACTGCAGCAACCTGATCCATATTGTCTAGACTCTGCCTGGTGTTTGCACGAAGAGCAAGGTGGCAAGGCTGAGATCTCCAAGGCACTATAGGTTTATTTTTAAACAGTGTTTTTGTGCACTCCTTATCAGCATGGCATCTGCATGCTGCAGAGGTCTCATATTCCCTCTCCTCCACTCACACCGAGAGCTGGACAAGGCAAAGTGAGACCGGGGAGCGGAGGAAAGGAACCTCAAATCTCTGAGCAGGCATTGCACTCCTGGATATCTGTTTTGCCAGGATTACAACTCTAACCACCTGCAGGCTACTCCCAGCCTGACACCTTTGCCGTTTGGCCCTGTGCAGTAAATCTGCTGCAGGAGCACTGCAGCAAATCCAGCTGCCGTGCATGATGCACGTTGCCCGCAGCACCAGCAAAGTCTGGAGGAATCAAGAAGCAAATGGAATAAAACTGTTACCCATCTCACTACAACTGGGTGTTGCTCCTGTGGGTGACCCTCAGGGTTGTGTCCCTGTGAAGTGGAAACAGCCAGCGCGTGGTCAAAGGCACATTGAGGGTCCCCAAGGGCTGGTGAAGAGGTCTGTGTGTGCCAACGTCCTCTGCGGACGCTGTGCTGCACGTGCCAATCCTGGCCTTGTCCTCGCCTTGGACCTGGTGAGGTCTCTGGGGCTGGTATCAGACCCTGCTCCAGGGCACCTCAGCCCCAGTCCCGGGGGCAGGAGAGGGACCTGTCCAGGGGAAGCTGCGCCCACCTCCAGCCCCAGCCCTGGAAGCCCTCCCAGTCCCTGCCTGGTGCTGACCTGACAGCCGCTACAAGCCTGGTCCTACAACCACCCCAGTTGCATGGATATACTGGGCATAACTGGTGAGATGTCGGCAGCGGGGAGGCGGCCCGGGGTGCCCTGTGAGGGCGGAGGCCATGGACCGCCCCCAGCCGGTCACAGCCAGTTCCAACCAGCTCCTACAGGGGCCTCCCGCCAAAATTCAGCCAATCAGGGGAGCCCGTGGGGCCTCTCAGCCAATCAGGGGGAGCCGTGGCAGCCCAGAGCTCCCAGAGGGGCACAGGGCCTCGGCACCCTGCAGGGAGCAATGGCGTCTCTGTGGAAACCCAGTTCAGAGGAAAGGGGGAAAGGGGCCAGCGCAGGAGGAGGTCGAGAGGAGAAAGGCCCTGCTGGGAGGAAGAAGAGGAGAGAATCACAGAATGGTCTGGGTGGGAAGGGACCTTAAAGGTCATCTCATTCCACCCCCTGCCCTGGGCAGGGACATCTCCCACCAGCCCAGGTTGCTCCAAGCCCCGTCCAACCTGGCCTTGAACCCCTCCAGGGATGGGGCAGCCACAGCTTCTCTGGGCAACCTGGGCCAGGGGCTCACCACCCTCAGAGTGAAAAATTTCTTCCTCTTATCTCATCTAAACCTTCCCTCTTTCAGTGTAAAACCCTTCCCCCTCGTCCCGTGGCTCCCCTCCCTGATCCAGAGTCCCTCCCCAGCTTTCCTGGAGCCCCTTGAGGGCCTGGAAGGGGCTGGAAGGTCTCCCTGGAGCTTTCTCTTCTCCAGGCTGAACCCCCCCAGCTCTCTCAGCCTGTCCCCACAGCAGAGGGGCTCCAGCCCTCCCAGCATCTCCGGGGCCTCCTCTGGCCCCGCTCCACCTGAGTGGGGACCCTTGAGGGGCTGCTGGCAGTCGGGGAGCCACCAGGGGTGAATCCCCCCATCGGCGCCCCGTGCTGAGGGGAACAGAGAACCAAAAAAACAGGGAGGGAGTGGTACCAGGAGGGAAGAAGAGTTGTTTTTCCTAAGGGTATGTTTGGGATTAGTTTTCTTTAAAATCAGAATCAGTCGTTAATAGATGGTTAATTGGGAAATAAAATTGCTTAAAATACTCTGAAGCAGTAAAGTGTTTTTGCTCACAATGCATGGGCAAAGCATGTTTTTTTCCCATCCCTGTTGGCTTCCTCTCAAATTCCTCATAAAATTCCTCATAAAGACACCAAGACCAACAGTTGGTTTCCCCATTTTCATGGGAGCGAACTGTCACCACACCCCTGTGAGCGAGCATTTCTGCTGCTGCCCTTCCCCATCTCCAGGGCAAAATCCCCAGAAGCATCCTCCATGGCATGCTCCGGAGCGTTCAAGATGGGAAGAGCTTCTGCACAGGCAGGAGGGTTTTTTCCTTCATTAATCATGACATAGCAGGTGTGACCTCCTTCAGGGAAGGCTACGTCAGGGGCCACAGCAGCTGGGGACACGGGATCTGGGTCTGACGCCCGTCGTGCCCTGGGTGCCGTCCTGCCGGCGCTGAGCCAGGCAGCTGGGCTCCCCAGGGCCCAGCCACCAGCGGTAGCCAAGGGGCTTGCAAAGCCCTTTCTCCTGGGAAGGGAGGATTTCTCCTGGAGACCTCGGCTGCCTTTTGCCTGGTCCTAAGGAGGTCACCAGAGGAAAAACTGGAGCACTGGAGGGCCGGAGGAGGGGATGGACGAGTGCCATAGAACACAGCCCTTCTTAAACTGCGCAAACATGCAGTGAGAAGCCCAAGGCCTGAAGGCAAAGAGTAAAACCACAGATGCTATAGCCCAGGGGAGGGAAAGCCTTTGACTCTGCAACATGTTCCCAGCTACCTTTGTGAACTCTATCCAGCGACGTACAGGGGCTCTGGCCTCCTGAAGATGTGCCAGTGCATCGAATGAGGCAGAATTAAGGCGCTGTGAACCTGACCCTTGATCTTTGTGGGTCACGTAGCATCTCACCAGGATGGGAATATCCTGCCCATTTGAAAGCAGAGGATTTTAGATGAGCTGTAGGAATTACCTCCTTAACATGGGAAGGTTTTCAGCTACCTGGGAGATGGGCACAAAGTAAGAATGTGGGCATGTTTGATCAGCTGGCCCTTCGGAAAATAATTCTAAGTAGCGCATGGGAATTCAGCCAGGGGTGAGCATCACGGCTCTCCCAAGAGTGTCACAGGCTTCCCGGGAACCAGGGCTGCAAATATCCCGTGTGCATGGCCAGTGCTCACCTTCAAGGGAAGGGATCCAGCTGCTGAATCACCGCACATCCCCGCAACGCTAGCTCTTCCTTTCAAGGGCTTTACGTGAAAAAACACCCCAAAGCTAACTACATTTCAGCTCTGATCAAGCAGATCTGTGCTTGATCTGCAAATAATAGGGACAGGGAGGGGGGCGAAGTCTGTGTATGGTATGTTCTTTGGAGAAAAGGGACTAAAGGTTGAAAATGTGCTACCATCACAGAGGAGGTGTGCTGGATGTCAGAAACCAGAGAGGGGAAAGGCAGGAGAACCAGTTTGCGAAAGCAGACCTCAGATCCTGCACAAGCGCATCGCCACTCGTACCCCCGAGGAGGGGTATTTTATCAGTGCTGATTTAACAGCCCTCACCGAGGGCCGCTCTGCCAGGACACGGGCACCCATTTGTGTTCAGGTGCAACAACAGGGACATTCAAACCGCCTCCACGCATTCTCCTGCTGGACAATGGGATTTTGTCAAGGTCTGCGGGAGAATGAAACACGATTTTCCATTGCCATCAATCAACCGGGTACGCGACAGGTGAGTATATTGTATATGTGGGTGGATACACTTTCATGGCCATTTTGCAAGGCTGATTAAAGCTGAATTCAGTGTTTACCTGAACAGAAGCTATTCTGTGAGCACTAAATTGGCAGGTTCGCCGTTTGCTGAGTGCTGGGGTGTTGGCTGCTTGAGGGTGGGATCAAAGTGGTGCATGCCCTCAAACACACCCCTTTCATCTTCGCATTCCTTTGAAGGAGGACTGACAGAGCTGCCGGCTCAGAAGAATTTAAAAATTCCGGCAGAGACTGCATTTGTGCTCTTCTCTTTTCAGAGGCAAAAGATGGAAGAGACCTGTCAGACCGTTCTCCCTCTCCGCATGAGACTGCACATTTGTCAGCATTTTGGCTACATTGCAACACAGCTAGTGCTGGGGGGAGGGGGGTCCCTCCATTTCCAGCTGGAAACAAGTCACTAGAAGGAAAGTTTTGCTGGTATTCAGCACTTCTCCTCCCCGTTACTAATGAAGCCATTAATGTATTTCTCTCTGCGTGACCTGTTTCGGCAAGCGCTGGGGGTCTGCGGTTGATGGGTGCTCTCTTGCCCGCACAGTCGCGAGCCGCAGAGCTGCCCCAGTGCGCGCAGAAGCGCCCAGCGGCGTTTCGAGTCCCCGCACGAGCTTGCAGGGGCTCCCCCATTGTACGGTTAAGCCAAGTCAGCGTTTGGTCGTCAGCCCAGCCGATAACAGGGGGACGTGCCCTGTCCTCCGCTTCTGGAACGAATCCGCCGCCCCAGCCCATGCCGAAGCTGATGCTCAGGGTGAAAAGTGGCTGCACCGTGCCCTCCCCAGAGTCAAGCTCTTCCGGGGAGCCAAGGTGCCCGTATGTCACAGCGACGGGAGAGTTATAAATGGCTTTGGCAGAACAAACGTGCGATGGCTTTGAATCAGAAAGCAGCTGAGCCCGATGCCTCCTAGATAAGCACAGCAGAGCGACGAACCCGCAGAACAAGAGGACTCTTTCTATCGATTGCAAATAAAAATGTCACAATAGGAGAAATGGAAAGCCAGTGGCTTCGTGCTTCAATTAAATGACGACATCTCGTTCTGTCATACCCCCCACTCCTAAGTGGCACACACACTCGCTACGCAGCTCATCGGGGGCTGGAGGGACGCCTCGCTCCACACTGTCTCTGCACGCAGGGTTTTCCCGCATACTTCTCCGATTGCCTGCTTCTACAGCGAGAGACCTCGGAGGCAGCAGGGTTGGAAAAGCGAGAAAGACAGAAGCAGGGGGGAAGGGAAGAGGAGAGAGGAGCGGGGCCCTTAGCTAACACTCTTCTGCGTAAGCAAATGCATCCGCTCTTTTTAAGAAATATCCACTGGCTTGACAGCTGCGGCTGAAACCCTTGGGACAGGCAACATCAGCACTGCCTGGGTTTCTGTTTGTTACCTACCCCGGCCTTCCGCCCTCCCGGGAGGCACATTGTCCCGAGCCAGTCACTGCAACCTGCCCCGGCCATGGACATGCAAACCCCAGCACCCAAAATCCACCCCCCCCAGCACCCCCCACAATGCGGTACGGCTTGTTTGCTCCCAGTGCCTGCTGGCAGCCAGGCAAGAAAAAAAAACAACAAAGCGACAACCACGGAAAGGCCACCCTGAAGGAAGCGAGTGCACGTCCTTTCTTGGCCTTTTTGGGTGAGGGACCCCTCCGCCCCGCGCCCCCCCCAGGCCCCACAAAGGCAGCACTCACAGCTCGGTGCATGTTGGACATCGGCGGCGAAGCCCGGCGGATTCCAGAGCAGAGCTAAAAGAGGAGAGCCATCAGACGGCCTTTCTCAGCACTGGTTGCACAGCATACAAGATCATGTTTTGATTACAAAAGCCTCGTCTGGGCTCCCAGCCAAGAGCACTGGCTGCCTAATATACCCAGCACAGACAGGGTTTTGAGTGCCTGTGTCCTCCTCTCCAATCTCACTCTCTTTTTAAAAGAAACACTCCCCCTTTTCCCCCCTCCTGACTCCTTTTAACTTCCTGATGCCACAAGCCCTCGTTCAAAGTGGGAAAAGCCGGGCGAACAATGAAAAATGGATCGGGCAAACAGCTTGACTTCACTTCACAGCCATTCATGGGGTCGTGTTATTTGTTATGCATGGCTAGTTGCACGCCTGGCGGGGGACCGGGAAAATATCTGGGGTCCTGAATGTCTTGTGAGTGCGAGTATGTGTATGAGTCTCCACGGGAAAACAAGTGCTGGATTTGCCTTTTTCTGTTTAATTTCAATATTCTCCAGAAATGATTTCCCCGCTTTTAAAATGTGCCTTTCTTTCAGGGAGGGAGCAGAAGTGACGCTGCGGGGTCGGCATTACCAGCCAGCACCATGACTAGCAGAGTCCATAGTCAAAGGAGAGGGCCCCCGGTAAGTCCAAAAGCTGCCAAAATGACCCCCAGAAGAGTCAGAAATAGCCGGGGTTTGAGAAAACAGGCAGCATTCCTCTGCTGCGCTCTCAGGTGGCCACACTCGAACCCTTATCTCAGCACCGTGTCCCGGCTGTGTGCTACGTCCTCCCTCAATGCAGACTGGCTGCTCCTCCAGCACCCTCTGAGGGACCCAGATCAGGCAAGAGGTGAACCAGTGATGGAAGCACATGGAGGAATATTTTGTTGCCCAAGGACTGATGCACACCCCGACCTTAATGAGGGTCCAGCTATGTTTGTATGTTAGAAAAACCAAGCAGGCCTGCTGCTGGTTCCCATCCCTTCTAAGACCTTTGAGCATCAACAACTCACAAAATCCAATAAATTCAAGCCCAAATCCAGCATGGTTCAAGGGAAACCTTCAAAAGACTCTGAAGAATTCTGAATTTGGCCCCTCCTCTGCATATAACTCTAACTATTGGCGATCAGGGCTAAGGCACTAAAGGAGCTGGAAGCATGGCTTAGTAAAAGCGCTTAGAAGGAAAGAATGATCCATATTAATTAGTGGCTACTCAAATGATGAAAGGAAATTGAAACCGTTTCCCAGGCAGCGCCTCTGGATTCAGGCTGAGGAAGGAAATGAAGACTCTGCTGTGGATGGGAAATTGGGAAAAAAACATACGAGCTTTGCTAGAGCCCAGGTGCTCGTCAAGGGGTTTTTGATGGACAAGCCTTTGCAGGAGGTGAGGAGTGGAGCCACGTGGAGCTTTTCCTTGCCCTGGAAACACAGGGGAGCTGGGAGGATGGTGCTGCCTTTGGTTTCCAAACTGACACAGTCCCTTGTGAGGGTGGAGTAATGGCCCATTTTTGGTTGGGCTGGTGGCCCCAAGGACAAGGTCAGCCCTAGGAGATGCTGCTGGGCTGAGTCAAGGAGTCAGTGTTCATGGAAACACTTTTTCCAGCAACAGTGTATTATCCTGTTTGTATGGTGTCCATGTTCTTGGGCTCAAGGAGTCTGCAAACACCTGGGTCCAGGTTAAGACAGAGGCCCACACCATTATCCCAAATACCAGGCAGGTTCTCTGCACAATGCAGGGCAAACACCCCATGCAGCGGGGTCCATTGTGCTACCCATGGGCACAGCAGCTGAGTGATCATGTCCGTGTTGTCAAAGCGTAAGCTAAGTGCTTGCAAGGAGTTTCTACTGACCTCATAGCTGTGGCATCCTAGGTCCTTGCTGTTACCAATGGTGTGGCCAAGCTCTTCCAGCAATGACAAGCTCTTCCAGCAACAAGCAGTGCCATGAGCAGGCATGAAGAGCCTCAAAATACCTTTGCCTTTGCTAGTGTCTCTGGAGAGCTGCAGTTCCTCCAGGGCAGCGTCGGCTACTCCACTGCCCTCAACACAAAGAGCTGACATTTTTCATCTTTCCTTTACTCTGTCTGAGTGGCATAAATGACAAGCATCTACTTCTGCATCATCATCTGAAACTGATGCTCAGTTAATGCTGCAGAAACCCAGGGGCAAAAGGACCTAGTCAAGGGAGCAGCATCTGCAGCTTCAGCAGGGGGGCAGAACAGGTTGGGCTGGGGACCTGTTTGTGCTCTTGGGACTCTCACAGGATGTAGGAAGCAGAATCTTATAAATATGCTGAGATTTATGGGGTTATATACGCGCACATATGTTCTCTTATACCTGCTGTCACGGCCAGAAAGGGTTGCAATAACACCAAGGCTGTCCTCAGCTTGAGGGCTTGCTCTGAACTGCCAAAACTCTGATTTCTCTTAAATCCTGAGATTAGCACTGCCTTCCCATGGGGTCAGTGCCTACCTCGGGGTAAGGGCAGTCCTCCAGGACCATCGTTGTGGCACCAGGGAGCACCGATACCCAGAGGTCTACCACTTGGGAAGGAGAGGAGCCAAAGATGGTCCCCAGTCTCCTGCTCCAGTGAGAAGGGCATGTTGGCTGCAAGACATTTTGGGGGTTCTGCAGGACCTCAGGACACACTGAATCCTTTTCACACGAGCACCCCCACCTTGGTGTCTGAAGCACATCAATATTGCTCTCTCAGGCAGTTGGTGGCATTTATTTCCCAGCATGCAGCAACTTGACGCAGTACTTCAGGGAGCGAGTGTATATTACATCCATGTGCCACAGGAAGGATGTTTGGAGAAACCAGCTTAATTACTCACCCAGGAATTTGTCCATCACCCCTAGAGTTAATCCCTTTATTCTTCTAAAATCACCAAAAGACCTTTAATAAGCAGGATGGCCTGATTCTGGGCTCTTTGTTGTGCTCTGGCTGCTGTGGACTGGCTTGTGCCACCTCTGAAGCCTACTCAGTGCAGAAGCCGTGGGGCGTACCCAGGGCAGACACCTCAGTTTGGCTCTGTGGCTTCTGGTTTATGGAAAGAGGATCTCTGAGCTCTTGCTAACTATTGGCAGCCCCCAAAGGAGCAGTCCCTGGAGTGGGCAGCAGCTTTTCTTCAGGAAAGCCTGAAAGCTGGAGGAATCAAGAGGACATAAGGGGATTTTGCTGCATTTCCCTGCTGGGGCTGAGCTGCACCGAGGCTCGTCTGACCTCCCTTGAGCACAGCCTCCAGCTGCCTACTTGGAGCCCCTGCTCTCAGCTCAGGGCAAAGTTTGCTGGAGATTTTTCTGGGGCAAAGGAAGGAAATCAGGGCACTGGCCTGTCCCTTTTGTGCTCGTGACAGTGAAATAACCCCTTTCTCTAGCTGTGCCCTGCAAAGCCTCTCCCTGACCAGTTTCCACAGAGAATCATCTCTGACAGGAGTTCACAATCTCTCCGCTCCAGGGCAGCATTCAGCAGCTTGCAGAAAGTATTGCCCCACGTTTTAACAGCAAGAGCATGTGTTTCTTTTCTGTCTCTGCCTTACACAAAGGCAGAAGGAAAGAATCTGATCCCTCAATAAACCCAAACCTGACTGCCCTGAGAAGCATTCCTGGCATCCCTTCATCAGCCTTTCCACCAGCAGGAACCGCCTTGGCTTGAAACCCTCCTTCCTTTTCCTTTTGCACTCCGTGAAACTCCTCCAAAGCCACTCAGTCCCATGCTGCCACTTTTCCCAAGTGCACTTCACCCATCTTCATCTTGGCTCCTCTCCCTTTTTTGCATGGCCGCTATTTAGTCAACAGATGGCACTCGGTAACTGCTGGGAGAAGCTGGGAGCCAGCTGCCAAGAAGCCCACTGTAGAAGGAGCTTGAAGTCTGGCTGTTTTGGGAGGCTGCTTTCATATCGTGTATCAGGCCGGCCGGTAAGCCGCACGCCCGAGTTTCAGAGGTGCAATGACCTCACAGATCAGGCTGCCCGAGGCTCCTGAGCAGAACCAGCAACCCCTCTCCAGGCCTGTGGGATGGAGGGAGGGATGGGAACACGCAATGTACCAAAGAAGAGTTTCCCAGTGGCCTGGAGGCGTCTTTCGTATCAACCACAGAGCAAACTTCCCTGCAATAAGCAAACTCCTCCTTTGCCTCCCTTGCTTACCCCCAGCTCTGATCCTTCGGCCAGCTGCAATTGCAGGATAAAAAGGCATTTGAGGCGTTTCCCCCAGCCAGCCAGGAGAAAGGTCAGCATATTCCCTAGACTGGGAGGAGGGACCAGCCGGAAACTTTAAATAGGCTTTAGCTGGAGAGACTCATATGGATCAAAGGACTGCTGAGACATTAATTTTTAAATATATCAATACACAATTAAAAGGAAAACCACCAAAGCTAGTTAAAGGATATAATGGCAGCTTGGTCCTGCGTAAAACCAGTGAAGATCGTAGCTGGCTGTCGGTACTAAGGGGCTGCCTTCCCATAGCGACACCAATCACAGCACCAGCACAGAAACCTCTCGGGATGTGCAGAGCCGCCCTGTTCCTGTTGGAGGACAAGTTTCTCCCCTCTTTTCCCCCTCCCTGCACATCATCCCAGCTTGCAGATTCTTGCCCCAAGTCCCATGGGTGAGATCTGTGCCGACCCGCGTTTCATGTCACCTTGAATAACTCATGATCTCATCACCTCACCTGACATTTTCCGCTCCTGAAAAACTTGTAATTCTAGCGTAGGGCCTCTGAAGCTGAGTGAACGATAAGAGGATCTGTCCTCTTAGTTCTTCCCGCTTCCAGACATGCACAGCAGGGCCAAGTGCGGGTTTGCTGACCCCATTTGCTACCCCAGCCTTCAGATGTAGGACACATGACCCAGCCTTGGAAAGGGTGCCAGGCTGTGGAAAGTGGCCGGGTCAGCCAGTCAGGCAGGTTCTTTTCATCTGTTATGGAAATGCAGTCCTTGGGGAAAGCACAGAGAGCTGCAGACAGCAACTGGTTCGCCCTGGGTGAAAGCTGTCATCAGCAGGGGACAAGGGAGGTTCCCCATTCCATGTCTTCAGCCCAGATCCAGGAGGACGTGGGCAGCCCGGTGGCCTGTAACTTGTAGTTCACAAGCTGCAAATGAGCACACCAAGAGCCAGCTGGCTCTTGACATGGTCATGTGCCCCTTGTGAACTACAAAAAGTCAAAATTATTCGACACAGGGCTGCTTTGGGGCTACACCAGTGGCAACGTGACCCACTTTCAGTCTGATGCAGGAAGAAAGAATTGGCGAACTCAGCGGCTGTTCTCCAGACCCAGGAGTGCCTCCCATCCCAACCAAGCTCCATTAAAACCTGACAAACAATTTCACTTGCCTTTGCCAGCAGAACTCAAAAGCAAACTCCAGAGACCAACCTTGGCTCCAGGGTCTAAGACGGACTGAAGACTCTTCATGGACTCCAACGGCGTCATGTTGCACCGATGCTGCATGGGTTCTGTTCGGGCTCAGCTCGCAGCTAGACAGGCTTTTCTCGTGCAGAGGGTTAAGGTGTGGAGCTGATTTGGAGGACAAGCCCAGGAAAAGGGCAAGGGCCAGCCTGCAAGAGGCACAGAGACGCCTGAGAAGGGAGGAGATGAAAAGGAGAGTCAAGGTGGCAATTAAATATTAAAGGACCAGTTCAACAATAATTAATACTTGAGCGGAGAGAAAGGTTGGAGGTGCATGAAGCGCTTGCAGACACTTGCTGCACTGTGCCTGGCTGGCTGAGTACCTCACTCAAGTGGCAGAAAACTCTTGAAATTGCAAATAATCCATGCTCCAGCAGGGTGGAAATCGTGATTCAAGAGGGTGAATTAAAACCCAGCTGGAGACACTGGTCCTTCTCACAGCTATGGTCAGAATTTGAGCCACGTTGGCCTTATTTCAACCCTCGAACAAGCTGAGGAGGCTCAGCTTGTGATAAATTTATATCACATTTACCAAGGTCCAAAAGGAGACCACACATTTACTCCTGGGAGGTTTCCTAACTGGATACATCACATCACGCTCAGAAAATCCCCTGCAAAACACTTGGGGAACCATCATATGCACTTGCCCTGTTCTTCCTTTTCTCTGGGCATCCATTTCAGTTCTCTGCGCGCTCCCGGGCGAGGTGGCCCTCCCCTGGGACTGTGGACATTTTGTTGGTCCTTCTGACTTGGTCCCTGCAGCGTGGGTGAGCACATTGCTCAGGGCTGGGGGCACTGTGCAGCCCAGACACACAGGACTAGGGTAGGCTAAAATATAAGGGTTAGAATTGGGTTTGTGAAAAGGAAAAATTCCATTTCCTTTCTCCCTGGAATACTGCGTTTCCTTTAGTACCTTCAGATGGACCTGGTTAAACAACTCTTCTTTTGACCTGTTATTACTTAAACCTTTTGTTGAAAAAGGGTTGGAAAAAACATTTAAAGATGCCTTTTTCTGCAAGCATCAGCTGAAATATTCTGAGCATTTCTGGAGCTCAGTTTCTAACCAAAAAAAGCAGAAACATTTAAACAATTTGAGAGACGGAACCTTCTCCCCCCGCTCTCCTACTTGCTTTTATGCCAAAACAACTTCTTTTCATCCCCCCATGGCTCTGATCCTCCTGCAATGGGCCATTTTGGCCAATTTCCTCTCCAAAATGTCCACTGGATCATCCCTGGATGCCGCTGACTCATTGGCACTGATGCCGTCAGGACAGAAGGGCTCGGTTCTTGCGGAAGCCTGCAAGTCCTGTGGGGTTAAGATGGGACTGGCATGGGCAGGGAGCAGCACTTTGCAGCCAGCTCTGCTCGCTCGAGTTTTCCTCCCCTTGCAGGGGACCCTGCAAGAGCCAGACCAGCTGTAATCTTGCGGGATCTGGCTGTAAAGCTAGTATTTGTGGTATGAGTAGGGTTGGGGTTGTTATTATGAAGTAAAAAGGGCAAATTCACAGCTGAATACAGGCTGGGGGATTGGTTCATGGTTAATTCTGTGGTTGTGGTGGCCCTGGGCATGCGATGGGTTGGGTCTGGGCTGGTATCAGCTGCCGCCCGTGTTATACCAATGAAGGCTAAGGAATTGCTTGTGCCGGCAGCATGAAGTAGCTTATGGGAGGAAAGTTAACAGAAGCTCAGCTCTGATCAGCAATTAAAACAAGGATCAGGAACGGGGCTGGCAGCTCAGCCCCGCAAGGATGGGATGCCTCGATCTGCCAGCCCTGCGCAGGCAGGAGGAGTTTGGCAGAGCCGAAGACCTTTTAGTGCCACCTTCAACAGCCAGGATTAAGGTTGTATTTCAGAGCAGTTCTTCTGTCCTTCATTATAGCTTTTCCTCTTCCCCACTGCAGCTTTGATCATCACCTTCACAACAGTCCAGAAACCTGCCAGAACGAGCAACCTGATTTTCGGGAAACCATCCCTGCTAGCATTAGCTTTTATGGTTGGAATTTAAACTCGTCCTTGGCAAGACTGTAATATTCCTGTTTTGAAGCTGTTGTGGCAAAGCTTAGATTCATGAAGAAAAGAATGACACAATAAGCTTGTAAAAGAAAAAGCTCTTCCCATGTTAGAACTTCCTAGCTGGGACCCCTGCTATGCAGACCATTCGTCTGATTTTCTTTTCCTCGGCATGGACAGACTCAGACAGGCTGAGACTTTCTCTTGTCCTTAAATCTGCTGTCACTGCCCTACACACCCAAAAGAGGAAGCGGGGAGCACCAAGCCCTTGCCCCGACAGAATGAGCAACACAGTCCTGTCCTCCCAGGGCTGGAGCAGGAACTCCCTGGAGCTCTCAGGCAAACTTCCTGACTGAAAAATTCGATTAGGAAGGCTGAGCGTCTCCTGGTAACCGATACCTCGGCCGTGTTTGCCGAGCGGTGATAACACAGGTCGCGTCAGCCTGCAAAGCTACCGGACAAAACCATGGGAGCAGGCAGCACTGGTAACCCCCTGCGAGCAACGCCGCTAACGAAGCAAGAGAGGAAGGACGTGCAGGTGGGGAGGGCGAGCCAGAGCTGTGAGCGCCACGGAGCATCGCACGGCTCCTTTGGAGGACCCTCCGCCAAAACACGTTGCATGCAAACACTGTTGTCTGCTGACACCGAGGGGCTGTATGCAAAGCAGGGGACATAAGGCTCCAAGGGGGTATCTACCTCCATCTAACAATACTTCAGGTAATTGGAGGGGGTTTTATAATATATTTTTTTCCCCATTGGGATAACGTCAGTTCAGAAAAAGATATTTTTTTCACATGAAAAGCCCTGTGTCAGCAAATCTCCTGTTTAAAAAAAAAGAAAAAAAAAAAAAGAGTATTCTGAAATCTCGGAGCTGTGGCCCTTTTTGTGTTTCCAAACAAAGCGCCCAGACCCACAGACAGCAGAAATGAGCTCATCTCTCACCTGTGTGTTCTCCGGCATCGATCAAAATCCCTCTTTTGTGCAAAGCTGCTCCACCATACAGCTTAGAGGCCCAAGGTATCGCCAGCTAATGGTGCCCCCCGCTGTACTCCTTGTCACGTTCATTAACGACCTGTCCTTCTGCAATGAAAACTTGATGCCTGAGACTCCCTGACCTGCAACGTGCAATATTCAGCAACAACCTGCCTGCATGGAGCCAGGAGCAGACACAATCTGAGAGAAGCAGGGTGTGCAGAGACGCAGTACCATGGCTTCCCTGATGGCTCAACCCCTTCCAGACAACTGGTCCCACACTTTTATTTATTCTTATTGTAAAAAGAGGGTGTTTTCCCCATTCAGCGCATTATCACGGCCAGACCTCCTTTCTCCAGAGCCACGGTATTTCAATGCTAGGCTTTAGTGCGCTGTGAGACACTTGGGTACAGTGTATTTTGCAGAATCAGGCTTGAAATGTGGGTCTCGTGAACTGCAGGAGCCTAGGAGAGGGGATGGCTGGTTCTGAAGTGTTTGATCTCATACGAGTATTTGGCCAAGTCCTGGCAGGACCACACCACACAGGCTGTTTGCAAAATCCTCAGTTCCACTAAAAGTCAGCCAGAAAGTGCTTTTCAAACCTTTTTGAAGCTAAAGAAGGTATTGTAACAGACACAGTTAGTCAAGGTATGTTGATATCTCCCAACGTCTCCTCTGGCCTTCCCCAGGCTGAGAACTTATGTCCCAATCCTCATAAGAAGAACACTTACTTGCAAAGGATCAGTCAGTCTGGGATATCTCAGGATGCTCGGAGGGAACTGGCTCACTCTCAGTCACGCTGGGAAATGGTGCGAACATATGGGCTGCTTCGGAGCAAATGTGGCTGTGCTCCCAGCACAAGGCACCGCAGAAAATGGCACAATATATCTACAGTCAGATTTTCCCTGCCAAGACGATGATGAATTGGGTCTCCATGGGCCTCCTGCCCCTTCAAACACACAGCAAACTCATCACATCTCTTATTTGCTTCAGTTTGCAATGTACTGGTGCCCAGAAACATAATTGCCGTATGCCTGGTACCTTCTCAGCCCACGGTATTGTGTCAACAGCCACTCAAAGGTCTCCAGCTCTGCAGGAACCTGGCAGTCACTCCGAGAAGCAGAGAGGGGCCCTGCAGGGACCTCTCCTCCCTGTGCTGCACGTGGGCCACGCTCCAGCACGCTCCCTGGGCGCTTGCGATGGACAGAAATAATAACTGGTCATTAAAATTGCCCTGTGAGCCTGATTCCCCAGTCCCTTTGAAATCTCGTATCTTCTATGTTGTGGAGGATGCTTCCCATCAGCACAGACAGTTTCGTGTAAATTTTGGAAGGCGGCAGCTCCTCCAAGCCCAGCCCAGGCCAGAGTGGTCACAAATGACTTTGAATAAATAGGCACTAAATATTATTTTGTCCGTAGTTATATTTCTCAGGTACATTTCTCAGAATTCACAGCATCTATGCATCAACAAGCCAGAAAAAAGCAATCATGGGCCAGTTCAGCTGACTCAAGTAAACTGAGTTGCGAGGAGGAAGAAGACGGGCTCTGTCGAGTGCAAATGTCTGCGGGCTCTGTTGAGTGCAAATGTCTGCGGAGACATATGTCCTGCTGTGCGCAACGGCATTGCTCGTGCCGTGCTGCCGGCGCAGCAGAGCAGCAGCAGATCGGAGCGGCTCTATGAGGAGGCCCGCCATGCACCCAGGCCTTTCTCTTTAGGCACCCAGCGCCGACGTTTTTGGCGTAAGCCTCAGCCTAGATGTAAGTGGCTGTTCGGATAAACAGGTCTGACTCAGGTCTTGGCATTCAAACCGTGACTAAAGCACATTTCTATCTCTAAATTCAACCCTCCTGATGTTGCAGAAGGTGGGTAGCTACATTCACCTGTGAAATAAGCCCCATGCAGTGAAGGTGAGTGGGCTCAATGTGCTAACGCAGCCCCAGCCCCGCCGTGGGCCTGTACTCTGGCTAAGGAAGCAATTTCACGGGCTGAGACAACAGGAGGTTTATGAAGCAGAAGAGGCCAGGACTGCTGCTGCTGTACCCATGGAAATCTTCCAGCACGGGAGGTGCCTGGCACGCTGTCGCTGGCTTTGAGGAACGAAAATACTCCTGCTATTTTATTGCTCCAGTGAGCAGTGACAGGCCAGGGTTGGAGCGTAGCTGGCTGCAGATCTGCGAGACGTTGCACATTGCTTGGAAACAGGCAGCCTGCTGCAAACCGAAGCAGCTGCACAGGCATCTCCAGCTTTGCCTTCACCACGGTGTCCAAGGGCTTGGCTGTCCAGGCAACTCAGAACACGAGTGATTTTGCACTCGTTTTGCACTGTTCAAAACACCGTGGTGGTGTCACCATTGCAAGCAGTGAGCTTTGAGCGTGGTTTTCCTGAGACTCAGGGTAGCATTGTCTACAGCGGGAGAGGCAGGGATGCATCCCCTTCCAAAGAGACTGATCCAGAGCGCTCTGCCTCCATCCTGCTGACTCACCCGTCGTGCTTTGCCAGGCACTGGGAAGAAAACATTCCTCTGGTTGAAGGATGGTTTCAGCTTGAAGGAATTGTCTTGTGGGCATCATTTATGCTCCTAAAACAGTTTGGGAGCCCCATTTGCTCATCCTTCCTGCTCATTTTTGTTTTTTTTTTCTGTAAGGGGATGAAATCTTGGGACCAGCATGTTCTTCCCCTAGAATGGCACTGAGATTTCCTCCACCGGACTCAAACTGGCCAAGCACAGAGGCCACAGAGTGGCAATATTCTAAATGGCAACAGGCACTGGGGATGGATGGCACCAGCTTCTGGCCGACGGTGTGTGCTGATGGGCACAGGCAGCTCCTCCGCCGCTGCAGGGCAGGGGCAAGAGCCAAGTGGATTTTGAAGAAAGGGACTCCCGGCTTCCAGCAGTTCGGCCACCACAACTGCTCCCTCCCAGCACTGACTGCGGGGGGAGTGAGCCCAGGCAGCAGGTCCAGGCAAAGGCCTAGGAGGAGCTCCTGCTCCCTGCCAGCCCCCTCCTTGGATGCAGCCTGTTCGTATCAGTTGGCAGGAGGTCTGCAGGACTGGCTGTTTCTTTCTCTATGCTGGCACTGGCTGCTCGCAACGGCAGACACACACGGCAGAGCAGGGAAGCAGCAGAACGCGGGTGTCTGGCCAGAAAGGCAGGGGCTTCTTTTGGAGCATTTCCGTGCAACATGGCTGCGCCGGCTGGTGGAAATGCCGCAGCTGGGGGATAACCATGTGGTGTGTACGCTCTCGTGCTGCTTGTTGTGAATCGCTTCAATCGGGGAAGCAAAACCCTGAGGATTCGCCCTAACTGGAAGAAGCACCAGAGTGTAGGTAATATTTCCATCTCATTTGCCTGCCCCGGGTGCTTGGGGTGTCCACCAAACCACCAAAATGGCTATTTTAAAGCCCCAGGGCCCTAAGAGAACTGGTGCCAGGAGAGCACCGCTCGCCTGCCTTGCAGCTCATGTGACTGTCGGGTGATGGGAGCTCTGCTCGCGGCTGGGCAGCACCCACGTGTGCGTCTCCAGTGCAGCAGCCCCCGGGTGACTGGCACGGTGACTGGCAGAAATATGATGGTCTGTGTTGTAGAGGAGCGAGATGACCATCACAGCTCTCTCTAGTTTTAAAGTCCAGCCGTGAGGTTGTGCACAGCTCGGTGCTGTTTTGTTAACAGGAGCCTCTTTGCATACGGGACCTGCCTTGGCACGGAGTGTTCGGAGTTCGTCACAGACACACACGGGGGCTGAGAAAGAGGCATCTTCAGCTGCAATAAAAGCAGCTTCAGTTTTTATTCCCTTTGCCCTATTCTTATTTTTCTTCATTGGTCACTCCCATATTGAGCAACCCGTTACGGCCCAGGTAAGGGGTCCTTTGGCTGTTACCGAGATGCTCTCAGGTTTTGCTCATGATTTGGCTTTCTTCTGCAGGCTGCTGCTGACGCTGGATTTCTCTTTCTGTCCTACTCCGAGGGAGCCAAATGTCAGAAAGGGACTAAGAATGACTGGCAGCCACGGGAAGAAGAGCACATGTAGCTCCAGGGGCAGGGATCATCTTTGCTCACGGTGCCATCCCAGCCATGCCAGACAGCGTAGTCTCTTTAACAAGCAGTTATATAGTTCAGAACCACAAAATAGCATGGCCTGTGCTTGCAAAGGGGCCAAACCTCGGAACATCTCCTGGGGCAGCAAGAGGGAGAACCAGATGCCAAAACCAGTGCCCAAGACTCAACAGCAGGTCGTAGGTCCACCTTGCTAAAAAGAGGTCAAGGCCTTATATTAATGAATCTATTTGCAGTGTACCGGAGGGATTCTGGAGGCTCAGGGGCCCGCGACGTCAGTCCTAGAGATACAGTTATCCCAGAGGGCGATGCTAGCACTGCATAAATAGCAAAAGCGGGCTATCAGGAGCTGATATCCCCTGATCCGCTGGGATGTGTCACTGCCTGTTCATGACGATCCAAAGAGGAATAGGAGCAAAAGCAGAAAGGGCAGAGCACAGGGGGGATTGTCTTGTGACAGTGTCAGTGGAGATGAACCAAAGTGATCCGAGCCAAGACAGCCGATGGCAAATGTTAGCAATCAGCCAAGAGACTGCCAAACGCTGCGAGCCGGGGACCGCCGCGCTCCAGCAGCCAGCCCTGCCCGGGTGCTGCGTGGGCTGCGCCGAGCCACCGTGACTGGTGTGCGAAATGCTGAGCTCTGCTAACGGGAGCCAGGACATCGTGAATCGAGGTAAATTCTGCTTGGGGAAATGTTGATTTGCGGTGAAGGAAAACGAATTGTGCTGAAAGTAGCCGTGCTAAAATAGGGCACCGTGAAATGAGCCATGCTGAACTGTGACTGTTCGAAGTCTGTGCAAAGCAAATCCATTGGGAAATGCTCTTGGTCACGTCTGCCAGCCCACCAGATAAAAGCCTTATTCTGCCTTTGTGTACTTCTCTTATGACATGCCTGGCTTGTACTCCTAAAGATAAAGGGAGCCTTGTTACTGACTTTGGTGGGAGAGGGAGGAGCCTCCAAAGCGGGGGACTGTGCACACACAGCACGTGAAGTGTAGCGTTCGCTTCTGACCCCGACTTCTCTCGAGACAGAGAAGAGCTGCGGAAACAATGTCTTGTTTTTTGTTTGTGAAAGAAATGCAAGTGGATGGTGAGCAGGAGGGCTAGGAGAAGCAAGAAGCTATACAACATGAAGAAAAGAGGTGCTTCAAGTAAAAAACATATCAAAGCTCAAATGTGAAGGTTTTTTTCTCTTACCCCTTTCCCAGGTCAAGCAGGAGAGGTAAGAAATCGGTCTTCAATTGCCAGAAATACCAATTAGTGTCAAAAATACCCAACTCTGCTCCCCGGGGTACTGTTAGGCAGTCCCCTTGGCAGCCTGCCGACCTCAGCCTGCCTCCTGGGGAGACAACGGGTACGAGGTGGAGAGGAGATGCTTGCCCTGGCTCTCAGGAGTGGTGCAGAGGGGATGGGTGCCCTGGCTCTCGCAGGAGCAGTACTTTCTGACCTTTTTCCATGTGTCAGTACCTAAGCCTTTTACTACAGCAGAGGTTTTGAGCCCCACTTGGAGAGCTCAAGCCCCAAGCCAGCAGGCTTTCTGCTCCTGGATACTTTTCATGAAAGGGGTAGTTGATGGTGAGTAAGTTTCTCAGGTTCACCAGCAGAAAATTGCTCTCTCAGATGACAGAGGGTTTTTTTGCAGCAGAGCAGCTTCATAAACCTGCCTCCTCCCTCAGCCCCCTCTCACATCACCCCCAGTGCATCTTTGTCCCGTTCACCTGCTCACATATTTTCCCTCTCCTTTCCTTCTCTCCCCCTTTCTCTGCTCACCAGCTTTTTTCTCTTTTCCACACATATCCATTACTGTCTGTCAGCTTTTTTAGTATTCCTGACCCTTTTTTGCTATTTTTCTCTTTGCTTACACTTTTTTTTGGGTCATCTCTCTCTGTCCCTCTTGCTCACCCTCCTCCAGCTTCCTTCATGTCAGAGGGACACCGGGGACCAGCTGGGCCTGTCTGATGCTGGCAGGTCTCTGCTGGGGGTTGCCATGGCAAAGAGCCAGCTCACGCACTGCCGAAGAGCGGAAAAAGCCAACATAAGGTGACGTTCCGACCAACCGCTCCAGCCCTGGCCAGTAACAGCAGCCCCACAGGGACGCGGCAGCCCCAATGCCTGCCTCGCCCAGTGCTTTGCAGCTAGCTGGGAGCAGGAGTCCTGCTGTGGACCCTGGGTAAGGGCAATTAAAAAAAATTAATCCATGTGTCAAATACCTTGCAGGCCACAGAGGAAACCTGTCAAGTTGTGGAAGCGAGGAAGTGTGATCCCCCCACTTCACAGACAAGGAGTTCACACATCGGGCTGAGCCAAACTAAAAGCTGTAAGATGCGACTGTCTGTCAGAAGCAGTGGGATGTTTGCAGTTCAGCCTATTCCCACCATCCTTTCAGCTCCCATGGCTTTAGTATTATCATTACTGTTGCAAGTATTATTATTTAGCATCAGGAAGAAAGAAAAGGAAATAGCACCCATGTCCTTGTCATCACATTAATGCCAGCCAATCTTTTCAGCAGATACCAGGTTTCACTCTTTCCTGCTGGGCCACATAATACAAGCGATTCTGTAGCTGCTCCTCGCAGTGTATCTGATCCTACCAGGCAAGCAACATTTCTGCGGCTAAGGCTCAGAAAAGAGGGCTGGTCCCCGGGGTTGCGGGCAGCACCCTGTGACGCAGCCCAGCAGGGATCATCGCACTGGGACACTGGCGCTGGCTGCAGCCTGTCCTCAGAAACTCCCTCTTGATGGATTGGGAGAGGTGTCAACCTATGATTGGAGAGAATCACCCATCCTGGCATTAGGAAAAGCTTTTTATTCTTTAAACTGTCTTGGGCATTTAAGACATTAAGGCAGGAAGGGCTTATTCTAAGCAGCTAGAGGATTAGTGGGAGTTATAGGATACTCTCTGGTCTAATACTCTCCCTTTTTCCTTCAGCTTTTCTGTAGCAGGTGAAGCAAAACGGATGCCACTCTCATGAGAAAGAAGGTCACTGCCACAGTGAGGAGTGAGGGCTACAGGCGTGGCTAAAAGGAGGTCATAGCCATCACCATGGCCACACACGGGATGATGAGAAGGGAGAAGGTCACTGCCACTCCCATGACCATACACACGGTCATAAGAAAGGCCCAGGCCCTTCCTAGCACAAGTAGTGTCATGGTCATTGGCATGGAAGGGGCTGCAGAAGGAGCAGCCACCATGAGTCTTCCACAAGCTCTGTGGGAAGCTCTCCCTTGGCACAAGGGGACATGAACGGCTACCACACAGCTCAGGGCAGCTTCGTGGTATCAATAGCCAATGTTAGCAGGATCCTGCAGGGAGGGGAACGTGTCAGACCTCCTTGTGTTCTTTGTCCTTTCAACTCGGTTGTTTCAAAACTATCATCTATTTCAAAAAATTGCTTACATATTTAATGCTGCTAAAATCCAGAGGGTGAACCCACACACTTCAAAATGCTGCCCTGCCCTGCCAGGTGGGTCTGCGAGCGCTCCCGGGAGCTTTCCCATCACGGGCCAAAGCAGAAGCACAACTGCTGAGATGAGGGCACTGCCACCCAAACAAGACCAGGGCTTTGAGCAACCTGCTGTAGTGGGAGGTGGCCCTGCCCATAGCAAGGGGCTGACACTAAATGGTCTTTAAGGTCCCTTCCAACTCAAACCATTCTATGATTCTGTGACTCTATGATTTGTGCACTGCCTCTGCCTGAGCCTACAGTCCCCCTCGCTGCACCCTCACCAAGCGTCTTCCCTCAGGAACGGAGCACTGCTCGGGGAGAGGACGGGAAGGGGATTTTGGGGCCGGGGGAGGCGGTTTGCTCCCTCTCCAGGCTTGCCGAAGCCCCTGCTTCCTCCCCGCCATGCGCCCCGGAGCTCCTGCCCCGCACGCCCTGCACCCTGCCCGGAGCGGGGCTGGCCCCGGGGGCGGAGGGAGGCGCCGGGCAGCCCGATGTCGGTGTTCCCCCCTCCCCCCCGCCGCGCTCCCGGGCGCAGCGGCAGCGCCGGGCCCACGCTCGCCCCGCGGCTATTGGCCGCCCGCGCCGGGTCCGCCTCCGCGCCCGCGCAAGCGCCGCGCGGAGCCGCGCCGGGGCGCTGCCGCCGCCGCCGCCGCGCCCGGAGCGTTCAGCACCGCGGGCTGCGGACAGCGCCCCGCCGCCGCCGCCGGCCATGGAGGCCGCGCCGGGCTCGCCGCGCCGGGAGCAGCGGCCCGAGGGGACCCGCCGCGGCCGCCGCACCGCCTCGCCCAGGTACGACCGCGGGGGCCGCGACGGCGGGGCCGGGGGCGCGGGGGCTCCCCTCCCCTCGAGGGCTGTGCCCGGTGCGGCGGGGACGAGCCGGCGTCCCGGCGGGTGAGAGCTGCCGCACCGCCACCACCCCCGGCTGTGTGGGTGTGGAGGTGGCCGGTGCCACCGGGGCGTCGCCGGAGCTGGGCACAGCCCCCCGGCCCCACTGAGGTGTGTCCCGTCCTCCCAGCGAGAGAGCGGGCAGAGCCCCTGGCTGCCTGCCGAGCTGCCCACCCCTCGGTTGGGGCTGGGCGATGTGGATGCTGCCTGGGCTGGTCCAGGCACACCATGCAGAGCCCACTCTGTTGGGGACGATGGCCTGGCTCAGCCTCCCTGGCAGGTTTTTATCCTGCAACACGGTGAGCTCTCCCTTCTGCAGAGACGGGTGAGCTATTGTTGGTGAAGCTCAGCATGTTTTAGTCTTCTTTGCGCTAGGCTCGGGGCAAGCACGGTTTTCACTCCAAAGATCTCTTCCATAAACCCCTGCAGCCCTCAGCTGCTCCCCGCTGCGCCATATGCTCCCCTACCTGCTGTCTTAAGCCAGGTTGGCAGCTACAAGCATTGTCATTTTGTGGAAACGTCAACAAGCCCATAATCATGGGCAAGGAGCCATCCCCAAATTTGCAAGCACATTGCCATTTGTTAGACTGGAGGCAGCAGATCTTCCGAGCTCTTCAGATTCTGTTTGGCCAGAGTGCACCCCGAGGTCAGCAGCACTCAAATTCCTTCTGAAAGCCAGAGAGTTTCGCTTCGGTGTGATACAGGATTTCCATGCTGAGACATCCCCACCTGCCTGGGGGAACCAACGGTGCAGTCTCTTTTCTTCAGACAGCTCTGAAGATCTCAGCCAGAGGCCAGTGTGCTTGTGGTGCTCAGTGCTCGCTGAGTGACTGCTACACATCCGGCAGGGGTTTAAATCTCGGGCCTGCAGTGGGGTCAGAGCTACGGCTGAAGCCCTGTTAGCTCTGCTTGCCTGAGTAATCCTTGCGCATTCAAACAGGGCTTTTGAAAGGAATGCTGTGGCCTGTAAGAGTTAAGTTACAGAGATGACTTAAGCCATCTGAAACAGGTGTATTTTGAATTTCACTCAGGCTGCTCACTCAGAAATTAAAATGTATGCAATAAAGTACAAGAAGATAGCGCTCTCACCCCTGAGCATGCGTAAACATAAATGCTTCTTTATGCAAGGCCCCTCATAGAGCCGCTAAAGGCTTAGCTCTCTAGTCCCCATCCTCTGGCCCCAGCTGATGCTCTTTATCATCAGTGCTCAATTCATCATCAGAAAAATACAGGTGTTTGAAAACACTGCCTGCCTTCTGGCCTTTTTCAGACTGGGATAGCAAGGTGTTGTTTTCCTTCCTCTTTTCATTTCATTTGTTTATTTTTCTTCAAAACAAGGCTTAGCAAACATGATTTTGCCAGCGCATTTCACACGGCCGGTGTAGACAGAACAAAGTGCACCCAGTCCTGCTCTGGCACTGGAGACTGGGAGCGGATCTTCAGCCCTTTGGGGCTGGCGGGATCCCACCACACACACCTGCACCGCAGAGCAGTAGCTGCCGGGGGTAAAGGCAAGGCTCTTCAGACGAGTCAATGGGGAGGATTATAAAACTAAACTTTCCTTGGCAGACTACGTGGGAAGCAGTGTTTTGCAGTCTCATTAATTTTTCATGATGATTTAACCTACTCAGGAGTCTCATTAACAAAAAGATTGTAGGTCTTCTCAAGGATATGCACTATCCTGCTGCTAGACTGAAAAAGCAAAACAAATCACAGCTAGCCAGGAATCTTTCGGTGCAGGAGGGCTTCACCCAGCCTAAGGAGGAGATGAATCGCTCGGGAGGTGCCCGTTTCTCCCTGTCAGCCAGACAGGGCAGCGAGATAACGAGGCGAGAGCGAAACGCATTGAACCCTTCCCTAATCCGTGGGCAATGGCACTCTCGGCTCCTTAGGAAACACAAGCAAAGGAGCTCTTTATTCTCGAGAGCTCCACTGCTGTTTTGCTGGTGGTACGTTCAAAGAGAAAACCTCTATTTAAATTCCATTATAAAACCCCATTCTTAAAAAGTCATTTGCAGCTCTCAAAGAAAAAGCCATTAATCTAGATGGAAGCTGACCTGTAGCACATGGGTTTAATTCAGAAAGATTTTTTTTTCATTTGGGAAAAGTTATACAGCTGATATGCAAGCAAAACCTTTCTAGAGTAAGAAAAAAAGGGCAAGAAAATAAAACCACTTTCTTTCTTTTTTATGAATGAAATTTTGCAGTGCGTAATCTCTAATTGAGCAAAGGTTCCCGGGGAAAAAGGGCTCTGGTTGTAGTCAAGACACAGACTCCTGCCCTTTCTCTTGCTTGTTTTTGTTTCCCCTTGAGATTCTTCTGTCAACAGGAGAAGTTGTGGTTTGACTCAGGCATCAGACAGCTCCATTCACTTGGTAGGTGTTTCCCATCTTTCATATGCAAAGTGCTGCTCTCCTGATCCTCTCCTTAGTATGCAGAGGGTGAGATATGCTTTCTATTAAAAAAAAGGAAGTGCTTATAGAAATACTCTTGGGATGAGGGTGGCATTAGGCAGACAATGAAGAAGCCATTCCTTCAAAACGCAGAATATTTTTGGTCCGTTTCTGCTCTCTCAGAGACGCATGCGCTCTGCTGCTGTGTGGCTCCGAGGGAAGCAAGACCTGAGACATGCCACAGAGATGGAGTGGCTGAGGAGAGGGATGGTGACCACATGCTCTCATTTCCCTGCCCCGCAAACCTTCCTCCGCCCGAGCGCAGCTCCGTGTGCTGGCAGCGACGCCGTCCCCAGGGGGAAGGAGCTGGGGGCAGGCAGCCGACACGGCGTGGTTCCAGCAAACCCTCTGGCTGGGGCCGCAGTGCTGAGCTGGTGGGGAGGTGGGCAGCTAAAGCCGTGTCCTGCTGACACCTTCTGCGGGGCAGAGTCTGAGCTTCACGGCGGGAGGCTGGTCTCTGGGGGGAGGGAGATAGCCCACGCCTTGGGGGGGACTCACAGCGTTCAGCCCTTGGCTCCTGCCAGACTCTGCAGTGCCTGCCACTGCCCCGCGGCCCAGCAGAGGCGGAATGGCAGAAAGCTGTCGCCTTAGAAATCTTGCCTGGTTTCTGGTGAGAAGAAGCTTCAGTCCTTTTGGTGGTTCCCCCACATGGAGGACTGCCTGTGCCCTGGTACTTGTCTCAGAAACGCACTGCTGCACTCCAAGTGGCTCGAGTCGTTCCATAAATTGGATTATTATACTGTCTAGACATCTCAAAGGAAGAGATGGGGAAGCAAATAGCGTGAGAAATGCATCTCCTTGTCATGGGTAACAGGAGCAGTTAACTCCAGTCTACCCCTTGCCCTACAGCTCCTCTTTTCCCAGCATCTCTTTGGTTGCATCCAGCTGAGCTTGAAGAAGAAAATGGAGGCTGTCAGGCTGCCCCTGTTGGCTTTTCTGTGGCTGGGACACTTTTGTCCACTCAGTCCCAAAAATGTCAAGCATCTGACACGGTTCCAGACTGGGAAGGAACATTTAAAAAAAATGTTTCGCTTCCCCTGATGTTAATCTTTGCTAGTGTCAGCGTGGCAAGCGGAGCCCAGTGCGGTGCTCTGCCCACCTCTTCTGCCTGACAGTAAACAGGTGTCACAAACTCCCCCACAACCATTTTTCTAGCATAGTTCAGGGTCCTGCAGGCCCAGAAAAGTAACAGTGATGTGGTTGCAGGCAAACAAGGACCAGCCTCCATCTCTGGTGCAGACCTCAGCAGATCAAACGTTAAGCCTGCTAGCACTATGGCTAATTGGGAGTGTAGCAGTGAAGACTCGAATTCTGCAGAGCTGCCAGCAGTGATTATCCAAACCCATCATTATTTGTGAGCTCCAGGTTTCCCTGGAGATTTTGGATAACCAAGGTCACATCGTCGTGGAGTTGGAGAGAGGCGAGCACAAGGCAACTCATACCCGGAGGGCGAGTGACAGAACTGTAATTGTCCAGTCTGAAAAGGAGATAATGAAGAAGAGTCACGAGTGAATGATTTGAACGAGCCCAAGTTATTCTAAAATATGAAGTCACTGAGCAGGCAGGGGTTTGAGTTAAGAGACAACGTGCGGGGGAAGGATGGAACTTGACAGTATTTCACAGCAAAGATGGTAAACAAGAAGAATGGGCTTTCAAGTGAAATATTAACATCAAATACATCAGCGTATGTGCTTAAAAACTGGAGGCAATCTGCGCTAGCCAAGAGTTTGTCATCTGCTTTCCCCACCAGGAGGTTTTGTAGCTGAGGGGTTTAATGGAGAAGGAATTCTTCACTGCCTGCTTCCTGCATCTCCCTGCCCATCGTCAAAGTGTGTTTTGTGAAAGTCTTTTTGTCCTGGCCGGTGTTAAATATTCACCATCAGCTGAGGCAGACGTGGCAGTAAAACCATCAGACTAATTTAGTTACAAAAAGCCTCTGGTCCCAATCCCCTATGCAGATCCAGGCGTTTAAATGAAAAATAGTTTTGGTTTTGCTTTTTAAAAAAAAAAATATTGTACAGATGTGGGAATACCAAAAGCCCAAGCTGTCAGAGCAGCAGTGTCTCTGTGAATTATTATGCATTGTAGGAAACCATCACCTATTTAAGTGTTAGAAAACCACTTAAATTAGGAAATTTAGGAATTAGAAAAAACAAGAGGATCAAGGTAGAGGGAAAACAGTAACTTAGAGGTATCAAAAAGGGAGTGAGAAAAGGTCTAGACCTTGCCAAAGCATAACCCTACCACAATCCCGGCTCTGATGAAAATTCCCTGATAGTGCACAGCTACGAACCCCACAGGAGACGTCCCTGCACTTCAGTGACTGGACACGTGGGAAGAGTGAGAAGAATTACACGTTCAGCCTGAGAGAGGGGACAGAGGGACTCTGCAGGTCAGCACTCCCAACCAAACCCTGTGTGTTTGGGATGTGGTGAGTAGCACCCCCCAGTCAGGTTGGTTCTATAATTAGTACAGATGGGCAGTGACTAATTAAAGATGTCATTTTATATGTTGACTACCACAGACGGCAATCTTTCTTTCACCTGTCTGCAGCGCAGCTGCCCTGTGCTGCGCCAGCAGAGCTGAATCCCTCCCAGGGCAGGGGTGGCTCTGATGAGGCTGTAACCACTCCAGAGAAGACTTGAGATGACATCTCCTAAACAGCTTTGCTGGCATTTGATTCATAATCTCATGTATTGCATTCATAAACACCAGCGACAAATTTGTAGTCTTCTGTTGTAAACTATCTTTATATAGAGCTGTAACACAAATCACGTGCTTGAAAGGCTGGGTAATCCTGCCCCTAATCCATCTGTGCCAGGACAGCGAGGACTTCAGGCAGTGTGGTTGATATTATTCGTTTGATAAATTCTGTGGGTGAGTGGGATATCATCGTCACAATCTGTTCAGGAACTCCTGCTCTGGCCAACAGCCCTCCCTCTTGCTACGTTGGTCTAGGTCAAGTCTCACTGGTATTTTGGGTTGCAGAGCAGAGGCAACCCAGCACTGGAACTGCTGGGGACAACCTCTTCTCAGTGGGGTGTGCACACATCTGGCTGCTGGTTTTCTGGTACCTGCTTCATTGCAAACGTTGACTTATTTCCAGCCACTTTGAATATCTGTTGTCATAGGGAACGTTAACGGTTGTGCAGATTCTGTCTGACATTGCTCTCTTTGGGTGTACGGCCTCTTCCAAGGACGCAAAGAAGCTCACTTACACAGATATACATCAATTTGCCATTTCCTCTCTCCTTCCTTGGCCACTACCAAAAAATATTCAGCAAAGGAATTTGATGACCCAAAATAAAATCTCCCATGTAGTTCCCCCCTCCTGCACAGCCCGAGCGTCAGAAAATCTGCATTTGAACGTCAGTTATTGCTTCTGAAGTCAGTGTCATTGTAATGAGGACCCATGAAGGTGCCACCCGGGTCTGTAATGGTGCTGCAGCTGTCTTCTGGCTCAAAAGCTAAAATTAGCATTGATGGTGGCTAAGCAGTCAAGATTTCTTTGTTCCTAGTCCCTGGAATGGTACGCTGTGCAAGTAGAGCTGAGTGCGATGTCTGTGACGTGAGTCTCCACTGGTATAACCGCCACCACAAACATCACTCTGCTGTGATGATTTTAATGAAATAAGCCCATTTTGTACAATCACGAAATATAGTTTCTCAGTGTTGATAAACTCAATTGCTGTTGGAAAGTACACAGCACAAGCTGCCAAGGCCAATATGGCCTTCTTTCTGGAAAGAATACCAATTTTCAAGCATTACTGAGATAATAGCATTCTTCATTTCCCTTTTGTCATTGATATTATTATGCCATTTAACTTTGGGTGCAATTCCAGAGACTTGTGATTGCTAAAATTCCGTCTTTTTCCGTGGCTATCTGAAAAAGAAATGAGAGGCACTCCGCAAATTTTCAAAAATATTCCCGTCTCAAACATTTTGCTTTCATTTTTTCCCACGTCGCATCAGGTGCCTCAGGCTAAAATTCATCTCACTGTAGTCTTGCTCCAGCACTCATAACTCTTTGATGACTTGAGACACTTTGTGATTCTCGCTGGCCTGAATCATTCATCATACTTAATCCTCAACTGCAGACGCTAGAGGAAGACATATAAGTCAGCTGTAGACACCATGGCACATGCCCTGAACAAGGACCAGAGACTACTGGTGTTTCCATACTGTGCTTTGTTTTCGAGCTCCAGATGGCGGGGCGCTGCTGAAACTCCCTGACGCCTTGGCCAGCTGCATCTCCTGAGACAGCAATTCCTAAGGCATTTTGGGGGTCAGTGTGACCTTGGTCTACTGTGTGTGAAGGTGGTTTTGGTGTCACGCAGACTAACCAGACTTCAAAGTATTATTCAAACTTGCCCCAAGCTAGCAAAACCTCTCAGGTTCCATAAATCAAGAACTGTAGGAACAGAATAATTTTTTTAATTCCTTGGAGAGAAGAGAGTGTATCCTGCAGAGACCTCATTGCTTGGGAATGGAAATCTGCAAATGTTTTGTCTCAGTAAATTGAGCAGTCAGAGGAAAGTCAAGCTTTAAAAGATCTTGAGAGATCCTAGCCCATCCCCTTCCTACACACCAAGACCAGTAACATCTGTTGCTGACACCCTTGGGAGTTGTATGTCTAAAACGATCCTGAAGAGCCCAGTGGAATCTGCCGGACCTGGGAGCTGTCAGGGCATGTGCCAGGCTGGAGGCTGAAGCCCCTTTTACACCGCCACAGCCATCAGTTGTGTTCGCGGAACAGTTCACTGTTCCGTTTTTTCAGTGCTGGGGATGATTCACTCTCCTACTTATCCCAAGGTGGAGCAGAGCCAGTCCTTCTGCAGCGCAATCAAAGTCATCTTCCCAAGAAGCGCAGATAATTGACCGTCTTCTTCATGTGCAGTCTCCTTTGGTGTCTGTTTCCCCAGATCTCTGTGTTTGCTCTGTGGTCCTGAGTCAGGACCCTGCCATTATCACCAGCCAGCGTGTTCTGCTCCCTCCACAGTGAAATAGCTTGGAGAATTGTTTGAGAGAACGTTACCCAATTTTTCAAACTTTTGGAGCTACACACCATCAGTTGGAGTGACTGAGTCATGGATGTCTTTATAAAAACCATACTCCAGCTCAGCCCTGAGAATGGCTCTTGGTACAGCAAATAGTGGGCAAAGTTTTACATCTTGTGTTATGTGGGAGGCCTCTGAGCGTCTCCAGTTTGCAGGATGCAATTTCCCTGCATGGCCTTTCTACTGCTTTGTTGTTTTACCATACCTTTATTTTCCTTCACAGAGAAAAACAAAATGCAGGACCTTGCCAGACCTGTCTCGCCATGCCAGAGATTGGGAACACCGAGCCCAGCTACAGTGGCACTTCCTGGGAAAGAATTTGCCCAGTCCATCACTGCCCCATTCCTGCATCCCCCAGGCTGGGGGGTGACCACCTGCCCTCCTCCAGCCACACGCTCGGGCCAGTCTCCACCCAGTCCAATGGCCAGGTGCCATCGAGCTCCCAGGACTCGCAGCAGCATCACCTGTATTACCCCTGCAACCAGCAGGAGCCCCGAGGCAGCTATGGCCTCCCCCCGCTCCCTGGGCACGGTGAGAGGCCCATGTTGTGTTCCCACCTTTCCAGCGGTGATCCCACGCCAGCTTCCCACCACGAGGCCTCAGAAACCCCCTGGAAACAGTGGTCCCCCGGGCAGCGACGGCCGGTGCAGCATCACGTTGTAACAGTCAGGTAAGAGGCAGGCGGAGAGCGGCTCAGGGGCTTTCAAAAAGCATCTCGTGAACTTTTGGGTGGGAAGCAGGAGGGGATGAGGAGGCTCTGAGTGAGGATGCACAAAACATGGTTTTCCTCTTCAGTTTGGGATGGCAGCTGCCCCACAATGCACGCAGGGATCCAGTCTGCTCTTGCCGGCCCTGTGGAGGGTGTACGGAGAGCTGCCATTCCCACCCCAGGAGAGGCAGGATTTGCTTCTCAAAGTGACTCGTTGGATAAAGCCAAGGTTGCTCCTAGATCATGCAGCTGTGATAATGCCCATCTTCTGTGATCTTTGTATTTTCTCCTTTTGCACTCCAAGACATCCAGCTGGCTAATCCTTTATCTTGGCAGAGTTTATTAGTGATAAGATCAGAGGTAATTTCTTTTTCTTCCCCCACTGAAGCTGCTGCCTGTGCTGGAAGGGAGAGGCAGCAGAGGGTAAGCACTGGCTACAGCTGAACAGTGAGAAATACAAAAGTGGGGACAATTATTTGGTTTTCCAGGTTGCGCAGCAACAAGGGTGTAAATTTTGTATTGTCCGTGACAGAATCGGGCAAACTGCACTTGCGTGGAGAGCTTGGGTGGTGGATGTTTCTCGGGCAGCGCTGTAAGGATGCGTAGGGATGGGCATCCCCAGCAGCCTGAGCTACAGCCTCTGCCCCTTCCAGCACCATCCGTCCTTGCTGCCTGTGCCTTTTGGAGCCCACTGTGGGCACCAAAGACCACAATCCCTTTGCTACCACAGCAGTAGCCACCAAAGTCCGACAAAAGGTGGCACAGGATTCCTTCCTTGCCTTTGCCCAGCCGTGCAGGGTTAGGTGCAAAAGCCCTTTATGGTCTCATTTTCTAGCCATTAACAGAGGATTTAATTTGCTTGTGTTTGCAGTGTGGAGCAATTGCAGCCAGAGGAATGGAGCCTGGATCCCTTTTAGCTCATATGCTATCAACAAAATTGTCAACTACAATCTCCGTAACAGGTTATTTAAGTAGGAAACGCAGCTGGATTGCAAATCCCTGGCAGAATGTGCAGCACTGGCAGACAGAAAAGTGATAACGTAATAATGCTAGAATGGGGTTTTTAATCCAAGCAAATCTGCTTGAGAAGCTATTGTGAGAGAATTAGCACAGGATGGGCACTGTGCTGCCAGAGAGACCTCTCTTTAATAATCTGGTGAGGATTTTTCTTTGCTCCTCTCTCTCCCAAATCTACAGAGCATCAGCGTGATGAGGAAAACATGATAGAATTTGTTACGCATGCCGCTGAGAGTGACTCTTCCATGGGAAACTCTCCTCCGTTGCTTTTTCATTTGTTCCATTTATAACAACCTGCCAGGAAGGATACGCTGCCACAAGGTCACCAGTTGCCTGCCCGGGACAGAGCAGGGCCATCTGCCCCACGCAGATGTCCGAGGGCAGCAGCACCTTCTCCCAGTTTAAGCCAAGAGCAAAGGGAGGAGGCAGCACTTGCTGAGCTGAGCTTGGCATGGCTCTGGAGGGAGGAGGAAGCCAGGGCTGGGAGCAGTTTGCTGGAAGCTGCGTTGCATCCCAAGACCGTGGGGACATTTCAGTGGAAACGGAGAGCAGAATGAAAGGTGCCTCAGATATGGTGAGCCGCTGAGGTGCAGCTTTTCTGTTGTCAGAGGAAAGCTTGCTCTTAGGGATTCATTAACAAACGTAACCTTGGATCCCTCTGGGGAAGTTCGTTCCTCAGAGCCCTACAGTTAGGAATGACAAATGCTCCTCTGTGAAGGAAACCCTGGTGAAATGTTTTCAGCAGCTCCACTGGGCTTCTGCTCCTCTAGACTGGACGAACACTGTCTTTGGAAGGGCCCGGGAAACAAATGAGAGCCACCTGTTTGGAAAATCCTTGCTGAGCTGAACAGGAAATAAAAACTATCTACAGGCATTGCTAGTCCAGCAGATGAAATTTAATAAAGAGGTATGCTCTTGTCAAGACACAATTTAAAAATTCAGTAGAAAAGTGCTTAAAACGGACAGATTTTCATGGATAGAGCTGTGGGATTACATTGCTAATGTCCATTACCTTCCACGGGGTTTTCTTAGAGGGGCAAAACCGAGGAGTGACTACGTGTCTTCCCATCCTGTTTGGTTAAAATGCCAATGGGAGAGGGAAAGACTCTGTTACTCATTAGACTAATCCACACAGTGCCAGTACTCCTGCAGCAATGGCTCAGCTTGGTGCTCTACAGCCCCTGACAGGGTGACCTCGCTCATGAACAGCACTGTGTCTCGTAGGAAAATAATAAATGATCACACCTTTTTTTTTTTTTCTGTCTGCAGACATGACAAAGCTTTCAGGATGCCAAAAAGGTATGTTTAATATCAAAAGCTTCCAGTCCTTCTACCCTATTATCATTGCTCTCCCACCCAGCTGTTACGAAAGGCAAGGTATTATTGCTGGTGACGTCCCTGGCCGGCACAGCTTCAGAGGCAAGGGCAGCGCTCCCCTCTCAGGGCTTCCCATCCGGGCGGAAAAATCTGCTTGCTTGTGAGATCAATTTAACCTGCATTAATGAATAGCAACACTGTCTTCAGACCTGTTCTTGGGGCAGGTGCCTGGCTCTAGTCCATACAATAGCTTTTGAGATATATATAACAATTCTATATGCATGTGTGTATATCTATATCTATATCGATATAGGATTAATCCAGCTTGGCCCACCAGATGAACAATCAGAACGACAGCCCACCCATGACATAAGTTCACCTTTTAAAAAGACAGAGGATTTTTAATACATTTCTCAAAATTAAAATAATTTGATTGCTTTCAACTTCTGTTTAAAAGCTGATTTTTGTAAACTATTTTTTCTGGAAGGTTGGGGTATCTTCCATCATCAGACACTGCAGCTGATTATTTTTTCTTTTTTTTTTGTTTTTCCCCTGGTAATTCGATGTGGAATCACCCAAAACAGCCTCCAGAAATTATGTACTCTAATGCGTGAAGGGCAATTTTTGTTCATTTTCATAGCAAAGACTTCATCTATGAAAACAAACTTGATAAAGCAGTCTTAAATTGAAAAAAAATACCAGGCCTGACCAAAAGTCATGTGGAAAGCTATTTGAAGGGCTTGTGATGATTTCTAATTACGAGGAATAGCTGCGTTATTTGACTGGGTGAAGCTGGAGGCAAGAGAAGCAAAAGAGCAGGCAAGCAGGAACATTACACCTTGAGGCTGATACGCACTGGCGCAGCCGCTCTAAAGCTCATAACTATTGCACTTCCCCATGAAGCTCAAATATTTGTCAACTATTTTTGAACAAAGAATTTCTTATATTTCAGAAATACATCAGAATACAGAAGAACTACCTAGAACCTGACAAAGCAGAGCAGGAACCCATTCCGGTATCTTATATCTCAACAGATATTTTTGAGGAAGACAAAAATCTTGAGGCAGTAAAACCTGCACTGGTAAAAAATCATGGGATAGTAACTCTGATAGATCATCCTATAGGAGACACAGTTTGTCCCAAAAGAAAACTAGACCTTGGATGGAAAATTTTAGGCCAGATCTTAAGAACAAAAGTAACTGGCAAGAGTTTTGGCCAGAGTAAGCTGGTTCTCTGGAAGGGTTTTGTTTGCATAGAAATGTCATTAAAAATATGTGTGCCACCATTCCACACTGATACGTGTTCCAGGCACAGCCCTGGCCTCTGGGCTTGTATGTGTTCTCCAAACCCCGAAGGAAAACTGGTCTGCTGCATTCACAATGCTCGTGTTGTAGGTTCAGCATTTGGTTTTGAGGCTGATAGCAGGGTGAGATTCCCTCATCCTGTGGATGCTGAAGCCACCTGTCCACTCCCTGAATGCTGCTGTCAATCCTAACACCAGTCACACATCCGATCGGTGGTTTCCATTGTTTTTTACTGTGCAGATGTCCATTCATTTCCCAACAGTAAGGCAGACCCCTATATAGTGAGTGAATTTAGACTAATGCCAACGGACTTGCTTTAGTTAGTGATCTTCAGAGGACCCTTCAGAATAGCCCAAGGACTCTCCAGGGTCCATAGGTCGAAAATCTACAGGCCAAACTGTTAGGCAGCCATTAGCTTACATTGCACGATGGGTAAAAAAAGGAAGAAGGTCTTTTTAAATGCAATCTTTTAAGTTAAATATTTAAAGCTTCATTTTGCCCTAGGATGCAAGAGTCTGGTTTTTATTATTTCTGATTGAAAAAGCAGGAAAATGTTCGGAGGCAAAATGTAATTACCCAAGTTAATTAGAATTGCCTGCAAGCATCCAGTTGGAGGTATAATATGTTCATTAATAGCTGTACTAGAGCCTCTAAGCTTTTCAATAAAGAAATGCTCAAACCAGAAAGCCCTAATTCTTTTACTTCCTTTTACCAACACTACAGTGGTTCAACAGCAGGTTTTGTGCTAACAGCAGAAGCGCCTTCACAGCTGCATTCTTCTCTCCTGTTGATTCCAGTTATTCTCAAATGATCGCGGAGTGGCCCATAGCCGTCCTGGTGCTGTGTTCAGTGACAGCTGTGGTTTGCACTTTAGCTGGCCTGCTTGTTGGAAATTTGCCCGACTTTTCAGAACCCTTAATGGTAAGTCCCTTCAGACAATACGTCAACATGAACGTAAGGAAAATCCATGGGCCAACCAGTGATATATTCTTTCTGCCATATGAAATGAGCCTATGCTGCCTTCCTTCTCTGCAGATAGAGGTGGCGAGGCAGGACAGTAAATCAAGAAGGACATTAAAGCCGCTAGCAAAAATGACCATGTTTATCAGTGATCTGCTGTCCTTAACCCACATCTTCACAACGTGCAACCAAAGCAGGATTCCTTCAGGATGAACACAATGTGCCAGAGTAATGCACAGCATTCGCTGTTTCTGTGACACCACAGGAAGAGCACAGCCTGTGCCAGCAGCAGCCACCTCTCAGCAGTGCTGTGGACTCGCACTACTGCCCTCACCCTGTATGGAGACACTGCCAGCACAAACTGGGATTGCTCCTTTTGCTCCCCTTCCACTGCTGGAAGGCTGGCGCTGCCCAAAAGCACTAGCCAGGCTGGGCGGAGGTTGGATGGAGGATCTGGCTTTGGCTCCTACAGCCTGTGTGGGAGGCTCTTGAAATGGAGAGGCTGCCCTGTTCCAAGCGTTGCTGCACAGGGTCCTGTTTTCCATGCAGAATCCCACATTTTCTAAAGTCATCCCTGTCTCTCGTTAATGGAAAAATCCTGAGAAAGAAAGAATAGACTAGAGTTTGTCCAGGAAGAGGAAAATTACTCCCATTTCTGTAAGTGACTATTTTACCTGAAGAGGAGGAGAAGAGCCTTATGAGATCAGGGAGAGAGAATTGTAGCCATCCTTGCCCAAAAAGGAAAGGAAAGGAGAAATTTTTCTTTCTGTCAGCTCTGGGATGCAATATTTCCAGGGAAAATTCAATTTGTGTATCTCTCCAAGATAGAGTAATAATCTCATACAGTTTCTGTGTCAAGGAGAAGGATTAAGGAGAGCTAAGCTAAGCTAAAATGCAAGCTGATGACAAAACCCTTTTCTTTGGCTGCAGGGTTTCGAGCCACGAGATACTGACATTGGCAGAAAGCTCGTTGTGTGGAGGAATGTAGAGAGCCACACAGGCTACAAGAAGACCTTTTCCCTTTCTCCCTATGCTGAGAAGAAAAGGTATTTAAGTTTGGTTATGGGGGTGTGAGGAGGATGTTGGCTGTAAAGTTACAGATTCGATGTTCCAAGATACCTATGTGAATTACAACATATATGCTACGCTTAAAAGTGATCAAGGCACTGGAGAGTTTAAAGGCTGTTTGCCTGCAGCAGACTTGGGCTCCCTATTCTTGAAACCGGGAATTAGGCTCTAAACTCTTCATGCATTCACGTCACTGTTTACCTTTAAGAAACCGCAGAGGCGACTCAGCATGTCTACACAAGCGGATGCCGTTTCTCACTTAGTTTCATGCAGTCAACCCAATATTGAAAGCTGCCATCCAAGCAGTGCTCTCTCAAGACTATGACACCTTTTATTGCTGCAGCAGTGTTATGTGTGGCACCAGAGCCCTGTCAGTGAACATAACTCATAGCCAGATGATCTCTAGTCACACAAATAATCTGATCTCTTGGTAGCTATGATGACATTGGCATTAGCAGAGGACAGAAGGCTGCCCAGGGAGAACAAGAAGCGAGGACACGGAGAATGGTGGAACAAATCTACGGAGCGGATGGTTTCTTTTGTGGTCCCCCAGGTGAGTGAAATCTTGATGGGGTCATAAGTATTGCACACCCAGAACTCAACAGCTCACAGAATTGTCAAAGTGGTTTAGGACACAGGGAAATGTTCTAAAAGTGCTCTAAGAAAGCAGCACATACAATACCACCCTGTGAAACCTGTGCCACCTTTTGGAAAGTGATCTTCCAGCACTTCATAACTGAGTGATTAGAAGAAGCTTGTTCTGAAATTCTGGAGAAGAGTAGAGTTCTTTCTCCTTAACTTTCTGCCATACTTCTTTTTCCCCTTTAGAAATATGCCTTAAAAGCACCAGTAAAAGGACTAATGTTTGCACAATTTACCCATATCAAAAGTGAATACTCTGAAAAAGTGACATACACCCCACTCCCTCTCTGTTCCCACTCCCTCTCTCTTTCCACTCCTTCCCTGTTCCTTCTTTTCTTCTTGAAAATGGAAGTGGCAGTAAAAGCTGGAGAGAAAAAAAGAGGAAAACTCCAAGACACCCAAAATTTGTCTCAGAATGGACTCTACTCAGTAGAATGCGATATTTCTACTCCCTTCCCTGCCTCTGCTTCACCTCTGAAACTAGTCAAACACCAAACCCTCAGGTCCTTGGGAGTTTCTGGCTGAACTCGAGCCCCTCTCTTTGTACGAGGGGTGCAGAACCAGACGCCAACACTCACCAAAAGCCTGCTGACCGCAGAGAGAGTATTTTGAAAATGTCCCAACACTGCTCTCCTGCTGCTGACAGATGGGCGAGGAGCAGAGGTCAGATCACACACGGCAGACCGTACCACTCAGGACAAACTACTGTCTTTGTGCCCTGCGTCCCTTCAGGGAGTCCTCCACAGCAGTCGTATAGACAGCAACATATGGTTTTTTTTCCATGCACAGAGAGTCTACTCCAAACAGCCTGCCTGATTCATCTTCATTACCTAATCCTTTTTAAATTTTTTTTTCTTCCTCTTTATTTCAGAAAAGAGCTATTCCCAGCTGGTATTTATGTCCACGACTGCTGGGAGTTTATGGAACTTGCAAGCTATTCAGTCCATGTGTCAAATTGAACAAGACAAGGTTAGTAATGTCAGGAAGAACGTATATAGATGCTGACTCTTTTCTGGCTGCCGTAATCTTTAACCACTAGCTGAAACAAAGCCAGACAAAAAATAACGTAAGCTACAGAACAGGTTTCAGCCTAGAGGACTCCAAAGCATTTTACCTACTTAGCAATACACAGGTGATTCCACCTGTCACTAAAGTCCAGCTGCAAAGTTGCAGCTGCCATTAAACAAGAATAAACGAACACTGGACAAGAGCTTGGTCCAGAAGCCAAAGGGGTCCATTAGAAGCTGCTGACAATTTTGGGCAGCAGAACCTAATTACCGAAATGGAGCTGTCATCTTGGAGACTGTGACAGCAAGTTTTGCAAGTGGCAAATTTAATTGGATTAGCTGTGCTTGCCATAGGATCCAAATTTTCAAATTGGAGGCTATAAAATATAAATAATGGGCAGGGTTTAATTTTTGCAAAAGGCTAGCATGTTTCAGTAACTGCAGCACTTGCAGCTCGTCACTGGGAGGATGGCAAGCCATGGCTTGTACACCCGGAGGGGAGGATTGCTGCACAGAGCAAGGAGCACTATGGGGCTGCAAGATGAAGCGTGCAGAGAGGGTCTGACATGATGCTCCCTCCTCTGTTTTTCAGATACGCTCACATGTCCACTTTAGAGACCTCTGCCAACGTACTGAAGCCAACGAATGCTGCCCAAGCTGGTCTCTGGGGAACTACATTGCTGTCCTGTACAACAGGTCATCTTGTTTGGACATAACCCAAGGAGACATCTCCCATACCCTGGCCCTCCTTCGTGCCTGTGCTCCAGACTACCACAAAGGCATCCTCACTCCGTCTTGCATAGGCCCTGAGTCTGCGAGACAGAAACACTCTCAGTGTGCCAAAGTCCCAGAGAAATGTACCCGCTTCAATGCCATTTACCAGCTTCTTCACTTCTTGGTCGACAGAGACTTTCTTAGTCCCCAGACGATGGAGTACCAAGTGCCATCTCTCAAATACAGCCTGCTCTTTTTGCCTACAAGGAAAGGTGCATCTATGATGGGGATCTACTTAGACAATCTTGAATCCTGGGATCTGTTTGATAACTATACATCTATCACTGGAATGGACCTGGGCCTTAAACAGAAACTATTCCAGCACTATCTTTTACTGGATACTAAGTATCCAGTCCTGGCAATATTAGCTATTTTTCTAAGCATTTCTTTTTATTTACGCTCAGTCTTTATTACCTTGATGGTCCTGCTCGCTGTTGTCAGCTCTTTAATGATCTCCTACTTCTTGTACAAGGTGGCCTTCAGATTCACCTATTTCCCTTTTGTAAACCTGACAGCAGTCGTCATTCTCAGCAGCATTTGTGCCAACCACACCTTTGTCTTCTTCGACCTCTGGAACCTCAGCAAGAGCCAGAACCCTTCCGCTGGGCTTTCCCAGTGGGTGAGTCAAACCATGCACCATTTTGCGTATCTCATGCTGGCATCGTGCTTCACAATGGGTGCTGCCTTCTATGCCAGCTACATTAGCAATATAATAGCCATCCGCTGCTTTGCTATTTACATGGGCACCTCCGTGCTGGTGAATCTGGTATTCATGATGACTTGGCTCCCTTCTTCGGCTGTGCTGTACGAGCGCTACATAGCAACGACCTGCGTTTACAAGCCAGAAGATTACTGGAACAACACCGGCCACAAGAGAGTCGCTCTCTCCCTCCATTATGTTCTCAGGGGTCTCCAGAACACGCTGTCTGAAACCTCCAAGCTGCTATTTGAAAAGCTTCTGCCTTGTGGGGTCATCAAGTTTCGGTACATCTGGATCTGCTGGTTTGCTGCCTTAGCGATAGGAGGTGCTTACATTTCCTGTTCCAACCCAAAACTCAAGCTCCCGACTCTCGAGACATCATCTGTCCAGGTGTTTAGACTGAGCCACCCCTTTGAGAGGTACGATTCTGAGTACTGCCACCAGTTCATGTTTGAGAGGCTGGAGCATGGAGAAGGGCAGCGTATGCCTGTCACGATAGTCTGGGGCATTCTGCCCGTGGATAACGGGGACCATTTCAATCCAAAAAGCAATGGCACCCTGGTGTCAGACATCACCTTCACAATCCAAAACCCTGATGCCCAGAAGTGGCTCCTCGAATTCTGCCAAAAAGTGAAGAACAAAACTTTCTATTACCCCGATGCAGAGCAGAAATCTACTGTGTGCTTCATGGAGGAGTTCCTCAGGTGGATGGACAGTCGCCAGTGCTCCCAGAGAGACCACAGCTTCAACCTTTGCTGTAACCAGTTCTCCTTCCCTTATGGAAGCGAAGTCTTCCTACACTGCATCAAAATGATGCTCCTGGAACAAGGCCGGGAAGGGGCAGAAACGTACGATCTGGGCCTCAGGTTTGACGGGGAGGGAAATCTCGCTGCCTTAGTGCTGCAGTTTCAAACTATTTATCACTATAGCTTCAACTACAGCAAAGCCAAACAATTCTATGAGGAAATCAACCTCTGGGTAACAGAGGAAATGAAAACTGCCCCCGTGGGGCTTCAGAATGGATGGTTTACCAGTAAACTAGAGCTATACAATCTCCAGCACAGTCTCAGCACAGAAACGATGGTGGTCATGGGGCTCTCCATAGCTATTTCCTTTGTGGTGCTGCTGCTCACTACCTGGAACGTTCTCCTTAGCGTTTTCTCTGTCACTGCCATTGCAGGCACTGTCCTGGTAACCGTTGGCCTTTTAGTCCTCTTGGAATGGCAGCTCAACGCAGTGGAGTCTCTCTTCATTTCAGCTGCAGTAGGTCTCTCCGTTGACTTTACCGTCAACTACTGCATCTCCTATCATCTGTGCCCCCACTCAGACCGCCTGAGCCGAGTGGCCTTTTCCCTCAAGCAGATGAGCTGTGCCACAGCCATGGCAGCTTCTGCTCTCTTCGCTGCAGGGGTCATTATGTTGCCTGCGACGGTCCTGGCATATAGGAAGTTGGGGATATTCATCATGATGATCAAGTGTATCAGCTGTGGGTTTGCCAGCTTCTTCTTCCAGTCACTGTGCTGCTTCTTCGGCCCAGAGAAGAACTGCGGGCAGATCCTTTGGCCTTGTGCCCACACCATGAAAGACTATTCCGATGACTCCGGGCTGAATGGAAGCTTTGCCTGTGGGGGGAGTGAGAAGCAAAACCGGTTGCGGAAGGTCCAGGAGTCCAACACTGCAAACGAGCAATATGAGCTCCAGCCCTTGTCCAGAAAACTCAGCGACAGTTTTGACAACAGCACTTCCACAAGCAAGCTGTCCAACCGGCCGTCAGTGCTCTCTGAAGACACGCAAGTTGAAGATAACAGATGCCCCAGGATAGGAATGACAGAGAGAGACAGAGAGAGACAGAATCTGCAGGAGACCCTTGGAGACCAGCAGGCTGACCTGTGCCAGTGTCCTGCCTTGCAAACTTCCTCTCCGTACAAGCACAGCAGCTCAGGAGCAGAAATTCACAGGGACAGACTCTGCCGAGATTGTCAATGTCGAAAATATGGCCCGAAAGCTTGGGATGGGTCTGGGCTGGACCATATCCAGCCGGCTGGCATGCAAGAAGAAGGGCAGCTCAATAAATCACAGTGCTCTAGTGACACTGCCCAGCAGCAGTCGGATTATACCTCAGACAACAGCCATCTCCCTGCTGCTGACATCTACAAAATTCACAGATGCCTTTGTTCTCTTGGCAGCTCCTTCGACATGCTCAACATCTCCAGTGAGACGTCGATTAGTGATTTTGAGCAAGGCCTAAAGCTTGCTGAATCAGCCAGTTCTTGTCCTGATGTCTTAGAGCTGTCTGATTCGTACAGTCAAACAGAGAGAGGTTACTTGAACGGCAAGAGAGATACCCTGCGGCTGGACCTGAGGGAGACTGTCTTTGATATCTCTCCAGCTGCATCGCAGCAGAACAGCTCTTCATGGAAAAACCGATACGGATTAGGGAGCGAAGGTCCAGTTGTGTTACCGAACAGCCAACCAGACATGCCCGATGTTTGGATCAAACGATCTAGCGCACAAAGTTCTGGTTACAACAGCTGAAACTCTGCAGAAAACAAACTGTCCCGCTATGGAAAGGGGAAGTCGAAATCTCCCTGGAACTGTAAATATCCGTCTTTTCCTCCCACCTCTCCTAGAGCTGAGACTACTTCTTAGTATGTCAGCTGTGCAAATACCTGTGTTTTCACAGAACCAGCAAATCTGATACTAGTGAGAGGATGTGAGATCAATCTTGATGGAGTACAAACCCTTTGACTTTCCAGTGTCTGGTGCCACATTCACAGCTGTACTGCAAAACTTATTGAGTAAACCTGTTTTCTCATTTCCTACAACGTGATTAGATTTTGTTTTCTTGTCATGGTCACATAGGAGGGAAATAATGGGGATATTTAACAGATATTTAACAACAGAGAAAGAGAGCTCATGTAAAAAATAAAAATAAAAAATCTCAAACCCACAACTATTGAAAGTCTAGATATCAAGTGAAGAGTGTATTGTTAATAATAAAAGAAAGTAATTTTCTACTCAATCAGAAACTGCTTTATGTGAAGTCCAGGTTCATGGATCTCATAAAAATAGTTCAAATACAAAAAAATCTTACCGAGACTTCTGAGTTGATACAGTCTCATACTGATCACGGAGGAGGCTGCAGAATCCAGCCCAAATCTATTTTCAGTAACAATTTCAGTTGGTTTTATCAGAAGAAATTCTAGTACTGCCAAAGATTTTCAGTGCGAGATTTCTCCTCTGAGAAAAGTGTCCCCGTCCCCTCAGTGACTCGAGTGCTTTTGTGTGTCGTCTTCATAGCTTGTTTCCACTCAAGGCATTCCCCACAAACATGTAACTTTTTAAAATTTGCATATCTGGTGCATCTTGAATTTTACATTTTTTCTCTACCAGAAACAAACAGGAAAACAAGCACTTCCTTGCCTTTATCTGTTTAAAAAGAGAAAACGTTCTCTATACAAGTTGACATAAAATAAACGCTTATGACAAACTTTCCTACATTTGAGTGATACTTCGTTTTCACCAGGAACACTGTGGTTCATTTTCTTCATCTTTTAAGCGCCTAATATATTTTCCAATATAACCAGCAAGAGGAAAATACACATCTTAAAAAGATTCGCCCCTTCTGACACCCACAAGTGGTTTTCACAGCTCGCTGGGAGATGGGCCACAACTGCCTGATGTCTTTTAAAGCTAGTAAATGCTTGAATGCTTGAAATATGCAAGGTACTTCAGTTTTGCGTTTTCACAGTGCCGTTTTCATTCTGGGTGCTCGGGCGGGTGTTTCGGCCAACCGGGCCGTCCTCGGGCTGGGAGCCAGCACTGACAGAAATCCTCCCCACGCGGGAGCGGCCTCCACGACTCTTTGGAGGGATTTCTCACCCATTTTAAAAACTGGGTTGGAAGACGCTGCAACAGCATTTAATAAACTAGGGAAACATTTTATACACGTGCACCCTTTCTCCTTGCAGGCTGGAAAGGCGATTTTAACCGCCTCAGGCGCCAGCGGCAGCACCAGCCCCCTGAGGGAACATCAGGGAGGGCCCACGGCCCGCAGCGCCCCCCGCACCCAAAGGCCACAGAGGCCTTGAGGGCTCCAGGCCTCGAGTGCCCAAACCGCAGGGCGAGGCGGCGGGAGGAAGGGAGGGTGGGACGACCCTCCCGGCCGACTGTCGGCTGCCCTGAGGGCGGCTGCGGGGAAAAAGCAACGTCCCCCCAGCCCAGGGAGCGCGTCCGCCACCCCTGAGGGAAGGGGCGGGAAAAAGCGCGCGCCGCCGCCGGGCGCCCTCCGCGCCTGCGCGCCGCCGGGTTCTGCGCATGCGCGGCGCCGCCGGACCGTTTGACGGCGGGTTCGATTCAAACGGCGGCGGCGGGATATGGAGGGGGGAACTTCTCGCATTCCCGTCTACGGCTTGTCCTACCGTGCCGGGCCGCCCGCAGGTGCGTACTCGCCCCGGGACGGGGGGAAAGAGGACTCCGCCCCGCCGTGGGGGAGCGGCGCGCTGGGATGCGGGTTAGGCCGGCGCGGAGCTCCAGTGCCGCCTTGGCCTGTGGTGGCCGTTGCAAAGTCTAATTACGGGCTTTATCCAACTATTTTGTCTCTAAGACTTCGACTAACGCTTTTTTGGCTAAGCGTGCACCCCGGGCAGTTGCCCGCTGAGGCACAATCTGGTGCGGGCCCAAGGGCCTGTATCTCCCCTCACTGAAGGTGGTGCCTGCTGAGGGTAAAGATATTTTATTTCAGAGGCTCTTACTTATAAAAGCTTTTTGGCACTACTTACAGCAGTTTGGAAATGTGACACACCCAGGCTTAACATTAAAAACGTGGGAGCTAGTCTATATCAGTGGGAACTCCCATGTTACAGTAATATCAATGTGCTTATGGGTATGTTGTTTGAAAAATGCTTACCTTGGGGGGAAAAAAAGACTCCTAAACCCACTGTGTGAACAAAGCTTTATATACTCAAACAGCTGTGCTTTAAAGCTGAACAAACTTTACATAGAAAGCTAGTTCTCTATAGTGTTGTTTTATAAGCGTGAATTGAAATACAAAGTTCTCTTAACTGAGAGTTTGAAGGGGGCTGTGCTTGTTTTGCTTCCGGCACTGAATGCTTTGCCTGGAGCCCTGTGCCATGCTGTCTGCTTGATATTGAGACCTCCTTTATTATCCTGCCTGTGTTACCACTTTCAAACTTCCTCTCATTAGTACCAGCCTGGTAACTATGTTTTAACACTGTCTACCAACTGAGCTATCCGTGGCTTGTTCTGGACCCTTAATCCTGGGTAAAGTTTGAAGACTGCCCTTAGTTGCTGCTACATTAAAGTCTCCGTTCTAGCCAGATATAATTGTGATTTACCTCAAATTGAAGGCATAAGAGATCCAGTAGTTCAGTGTATTGTGGTGATATCTTGTAGACTCTAGTGTTCTCATTGTTGTCTTCTTCTTGCAGAAATGCAAACGGCTTTTCCTTCAAAGAAACAATGCGTCGGCAAAACACCAGATCTAGAGTTCAACAAAGATCCCAATTTTAACTTTAGCTCAAACATTCCAGCAGATGGTGTCTTCAAAGCTACAAACCAAGGGTAAACGAAAGTGAAATATTGATGGATTTGTTACTTGGCAAATGTCCTAAAGATGGCTTAGCACTCTGCAGTTTTTGTCAAACTGACAGACTTGGTAATCACAGAATGGTGGGGGTTGGAAGGGACCGCTGGAGGTAATCTAGTCCAACGCCCTGCCAGAGCAGGGGCACCCAGAGCAGGTTGGACAGAAATGTGTCCAGGTGGGTTTTGAATATCTCCAGAGACAGAGACTCCACCACCTCTCTGGGCAGCCTGTGCCAGTGCTCCTCTACCCTCAAATTAATCTGCAAGAATACAATGATCTTTTTGTAATTGTATTTTACTTGTCTTTTAAGGTTGCCTAAATCTGCCAAGAAAGTGGAACCGCTTTCAAAAAAGACAGCTGCAAGAGGGTATGTTTCCTCAAATTTCTATTAGTTGCTGTCATGCAGTAATGTTCCCTCTTGGAAGGTTATAATGAGCTCTCACCCATCTACAGCCTTCTTGCCAAGCTTGCTGATTAAAGCTCTTGGTCAGAAACAAGAGCAAATGCTTCAAAAAAGAGCGCGTTTGTGGAAGCGTAAGAGAAAGTGTGTAACACTGATATTTTTGCCCCTGTATCTTTGATGTTTGACTCTACAGACCCCTCAACAGATACAAGCTAGAAGCAGAGCTGAAGACCAAGAATCAGCTGTTAGAAACAGCCAAACAGCAGCTACACTCCAGACTAACGGGAGCACAAGTAAGGAAAGGGGGAGGGAAATAAATAAATCATTGAATAATTCTTACGTTCTGATCCCTACAGGGTCAGATCAAAGGCTTTGTCTTGCTCATTTTCCTGTCTCCATCAGAAGTCAGTAGAGTTTGAGTGGGCTGGGTTTTCTCCTCTGAAACTCGTGTTGTCTGCTAGAACCTGGAAATCAGCAGAACTGCAGATGTATCTGGATGGATAATGCATCCAGATCACTGTTAATTAAGAGCTCTAATTCCATTTTAAACTCATTGTGGGAGAATATTTCAAGTTCACATCTATACACTCGCATGAAATTTTATTAAAACAGCCTCAACATTGCCAGATGCTTCCTAGCTACATCAAGAGAAACTGTAAATAATCACTTGCCACTGATGATTTGAGGTCTATTAATTCTTTTTCTTCTGTAGCTCCTAACATATGGTAGATAAGCTATTCAATTTCCTTGTCCCTTTTGCCCAGTCTCTCCTAGCTTTATTAACCCATTGCATAGCGTGGTGTGAAAATGCATACAGTATTGAAGATGTGAGTTCAGGAATGTGAATGGTCTCATTTTAGTAATGAAGAACACTACTGGGATTTTGGTCACTGCTGTGCACTAAGTCGGAGGGGCAGTGACCTCATTCTCTTCTGAATATTTAACGTGGAGCTCAGTTCATATAAGCTGATGTTTCTTCCTGCGCTATTGTGTCATATTGTTGCCTAATCTTTTAGTGTCTTTGTATTCTTCTGCAAGTTTTTTCCCATCTGCTCAGCACTGGTGAGGCCAAATGTGGAGTATTGTGTCCAGTTCTGGGCTCCTGGTACAAGAGAGACGCGGACGTACCGGAGAGAGTCCAGCAAAGGGCCACTAAGATGATTAAGGGACTGGAGGAAAGGCTGAGAGTTGGGACTGTTTAGTGGATTCTGTTTCAAACAGATTTGACTTTGTTGAATCAAGTTTAGATTCAGAATTGGCACCTCATTGTTCACCTCCTCTTACAGATCACTCTAGGACACACTTGGCACAATTTCTGTCATGTGCAAGAGGCCCTACTGGTAACCTTCAGTCGTATAAGCTCACTTTGTTTCCTAGTTGTCAGCCAGTTACTAATCTGCGAGGTGATTGTTCCTCTTATCTCACAGCTTGATTTCTTTAAGAGCCTTTGAGACCTCCTATGACGTGTTCAAAAAGCTTCTAACGCTATCAGCTGGATCACCCTAATCCACACGCTTATCGATTCTCTTGGAGAATCCCACTGAACTTGTGGGGTTGATCAGCTTACCCAATTGCCTGAACTGTGTAGGGGATAATGCTGCGGCTTAAAGATTCTAAGATGCCCTTTCCTCCCAGGTGTTTATATGCTCCTCAATACAACTTTTGAATTATTTATGTATATGAGAGGGAGCACAAGAAAAGAGATGCTGGGGTTGCCTAAAAGGAATTTATCTCTAGAATCAAATTTTTCTAGTAATTGCTGTGACATGTGGATGTGGTAAATGTATTAATCCTGTCCAGAAGCAAGAGGAAGGCTCTACAGCAGACTCATTTGCTGTGGTGGTAGAGACAGAAGGGCAAGGTCTGATTCCTGGTGCTAGTGGAGCACTTGTGATGCTAATGGCTTAACCCTTGGTATTACTAACGAGAAGAAAATCTCCTTGGAAACTTGATTCACTTACAACCTGTGTTAATGACAGGGCACTATCAAGGAGTTAAAGGAGGAAAATGAAGGCCTGGTACAAGAAGTTGAGAAGCTGAAGAAATTCCAGGAGACTTGCATGGTGATTTTAGAAAGCAGAAACATTGATCCTGGTAAGGACTAAGCACTTCTTATACCATTCCGGTACTTGTTCTTCAGAACGCTCCCTCCCTTTTGTGACTGTTTGTAAGACATTTGGACTCTGCTTCCTCATTAAGGAAATATTGCTGTAACTCCAGGGGATTTTATTTTTTTCTAGCTCAAGAGAAAAAACTACTTCCTGTAGTAGGCCCTGTTCTGGATAAACTTTGAAAATAGTTTATTCTCTCTTGCTATAGAAAGTTACTTTGAAAAGCTGTTCTTATAAGCAAAATTGTCTGTATATTAGAGTTTCACTAATGCATGTCATAAATTAGTTACAGGTAGCAACATTTTGGAGGAGGAAGAAAGGACACAAGAATGCCAGAAGCAGACAACGGTAAGAAAATTTTGAAATAGCGAAGGGGGTTAAATGGGCTTGGAGAAGTTTGTGTGCCACTGCCCTGGAAACAGCTGCTGAGACTTGCATTTGTTGGCATTATATTAAAGCGTTTTCCTTTTGGCTCTTCAGCTGTTAACCGAGAAGCTCATAGAAGAATTGAGGCTATTTAATCAAACAGCCACAAAGGAAAACGAAGAGCTTCAGGTAAGACTGTGACTTTGTTTCAGGCTCAATCAGGTCATGAGAACTTGGTGCTGGTAATGAGAACTTGGTGCTGAGTGAGATTCTGAAGGTTATTTTGCTCCTCCTGGCGTTGCTCTAGTCTCCAAACGAACCAGACGGTTTGTCTTTACGTGTGTTAAGGAAACTGTATGTGTTGCTCCTCTTCTAAATAGAGGGCTTAAAGCAAAGTTTATGGTGGGGCAACTTTAATTCTCATCTCAGTCATTTCAAGTTGTATTGTGTACAATTGAACTTGAAACAAGGTAGAAGGTGAAAGTGATGTTAATGACTGACAGCTTTCAAGTTTGGCTGTATCAGTTCCAAAGTAAAAGTGGATATTGGTACTGGGAATGGAGCTGTCTCTGCTTAGACCAGCTCCTCTTGAGAGACAGAGTTTTCCAGACTCTATTGCAAGTGACCGTAAGCCCCCAGAGCAGAGATCCACAGATCAGCAGAGCACTGATCCACAGTCTGGCTGTCACACTGGAATTCAGGAGATTTCATCCAAATTGGAAAGTGTTGCAGACCAGTGACCCCGGGTAGTCTCTCTGGGAGCTAAGTATGCAAGCACAAGCAGCTTCAATAATATTGTCTGTGTAATGACCAAAAGAGTCATTAAATTACAGTTCTACAATCCTTGGTAAGAAGCTTAAGAGCTAATTAATGAAATTGCTATTATATAAGACTTCCTAAACTTTGGTCACAGATAAATTGCCATTTTCTTCAAGGAGCCAAGGTAGAAGACATCCCAGTCAGGCGAGACTAATCATAGTTTAGCAGACAAGACTCTGCTAAAGAGTTCAAGTATTTTAGTTGGAGCTGCTTTTGGTACTTTGGTGTTGGTAAAATGCTGACTTCTCTACGCAGACAGCGATGGCCAAGTGGAAATCAGCAGAAGAAGGGAGCCAGCAGTCCCTGGAGAAGCATTCCTCCTTTCAAGGGGAAATTAAGGAATGTTCAGCAATACTTGATGAGTTGGAGCTGCTCCTGGCCATGTGAGGCACGAGGACAGACTGCATTGTCTCTCTTTTTGGATGTTTTACCCTTAGTTCGGTAGTCTCTACTTCACCAACCTCCTTCCTACGTTTGGTGGTCTGAAACCCCGAGCTGGTGATGGCTCTGGGGGACAGTGGATGGTGGGGACAGCGGCAGCAAGGGCTGACTGCCCGTGTGCCGAACGCTCCCGCTGCTCCTCCCAGGTCTGCCAGGGCTGTGCCTGCCCTGTCTCGCCGCACCCGGCGCCGGTGAGGGCCCGTCTGGCCCGCTCCGTCCCCGCGTTGTGATTATTCCCGTTTTTAACCCATTAAACGTGTCGGAAGGAGGAGACGCGCCGTTACTGCCCTTGCCGCACCGCTGAGCAGCTCCCCGCCCCACCGGAGGGGCGGGTGGCGGGGCGGGCCGTTCCCCCGGGGCCGGGCCGCGCCTGCGCGCCGGTGCCGGCCCGGGGGCAGCCATGGCGGCGGCGGTGATCGGGCGGGCGGCGGCGGGCGCGGGGCTGCGCGGGGCGCGGCGGCGTCAAAGGCTGGGGCTGCTGCGGCGGGGCTGCGCCGGGCTGGCGGTGGATGACACGGTCAACGGGCTGAGCGACGAGCAGCGGCAGGTATGGGACGCCCCGGAGGCGGCCGCCGGGCGAGAGGCCGAAGGGGGAGAACGAGCCTGGGCCCGGACGGCGCGCCTTCGTGGGGGTGTGTCGGGGTGGCGGGCTGTGATTGGCCGCGGCCGGGGGGAGCTGGCCTATCGGCGGGCGCGCAGAGGGGGCGTGGCGCGGCCCCTCGCGGCGAGGGCGCGCCTCGGACACGTGTGCGCCAGGCCCGGGCGGGAGCGATCGCGGCGGGCCCGGCCGCGGGGCTCGGCCTGGCCTTTCATCGTCGGGGGAAGGCGTCTCCTCACCGTAAACACCGCACAGCGGAGCGCTGCGGAGAGGGAAATAAAAATTCTACTGCGTTCCCGTCGGGCCTGTGTAATCAGAAATGTGGTCACCAGTGAAACGAGTTAATTGAGACTCATCAAATCCTCTCAAAAGAAGTGTTGCAGCTCTCCCAGCTTGTTCTCTTGCCCAATGGGGGTCTTAAAGATTTAGGATGGGTGAAAAGGACCTGGGGTTGCTGGTCAACAACCGTCTGAATGTGAACCAGCAGTGTGCCCGGGTGGCCAAGAAGGCCAGCAGCATCCTGGCCTGTGTCAGTAATAGTGTGGCCAGCAGGACTGGGGCAGTGGCCGTCCCCCTGTACTGGGCACTGGTGGGGCCCCACTTCGAGTGCTGTGTCCAATTTTGGGCCCCTCACCACAAAAAAAGGCATTGAGGGGCTGGAGTGTGTCCAGAGAAGGGCAGAGGAGCCGGTGAGGGGTCTGGAGCAGGAGTCTGGTGAGGAGCGGCTGAGGGAGCTGGGGGTGTTCAGCCTGGAGAAGAGGAGGCTGAGGGGAGACCTTCTCGCTCTCTGCAGCTCCCTGAAAGGAGCGGGTAGCCAGAACAGGTCGGTCTCTTCTCCCAAGGAACAGGCCATGGGACATGAGGAAATGGCCTCAAAGTTGCGCCAAGGGAGGTTTAGGATGGATATTAGGAACAATTTTTTACACCGAAAGGGTCATTAAGCATTGGAACAGGCTGCCCAGGGAAGGGGTTGAGTCACCATCCCTCAAGGGGTTTAAAAGGTGGGTAGATGTGGCACTTAGAGACATGGTTTAGTGGTGGACTCAATGATCTTAAAGTTCTTTTCCAACCTAAATGATTCTGTGGTAATAATTCTTAGCTTTGCTGTTTCCTCCTGTGTTTGACAGCAGCCGAGCGCTACCCATCGTAGCTCTTGTCCCCTGCTGCTCCAGACAGGCTCCTGCCAAGGAAACTCTTCTGCTTGGTGCTTCTCAGGTCAGGAGCTATAGCCATGCTTTCTAGCTAATTATGACAGCGCAGGCATATGGATGTACACAATAAACTTAGTCATTCTTGCTTTTTCTTACTACAGAATTATACTTTACCAGGTTTGTGTTCATGGTTTATAGCCGTATGTATCAGCTTGAATTAACTCAATATTTCTTTGTGCTTCTACATTCAGTGAAAGGAGGAAAATATTCTTGTAATTCAGATCCGGCTGGTGGAAAAACTAAAAAAGGTATCAGAAATAGATCTTTAGTAATGTTAGTTAAGCTGTGAGTTAAGAGCACTGTAACTCTTACAAACTGTCTTAGAGTACCAGTGATGCCTGTCTGAGTCTATCCCTCAGTCTCTAATTGATTAAAGTTTTTTTATTATTATTTTAAGCTGCTTTTTTCCCCCTTCTTTTAAGCTTTATGCTCAGGTTTACTTCTGTCAACTTTGACACGATGGAAACATATCTAAAGTGTTTGGGTTTTTTTAAGTTTTTAAATCTCTCACCAGGGGTAAGGTTGTTTGGTGGTACTGGAATGGGAGGTCTGGGTAGCCATGGGAACAACAGATCTTCTGAAGTGTAGACAAGAGGCTGCTTTGGTTGTGGGCTCGAGAGAAGGGCAGAGAAGCGTGGGCGTGTTTTGGTTTGTCGCTTCTGCCCCTTCTACAGGTTCTGGTTAAACAGCAGAGACTTTCAGTCTCTAAGACTGTTCCTTCACCAGCTTTAATTTGTGGGAATAAAGAACCAGAAGGAAAAATGGGATTATTAAACTCTACCATAACATCTAGACAAAGTTGTTAAATCTTCGTATTAAAAACACTTAAGACAGTGTATATATTTTCTTAGTGTGCATATAGACTTCTGCAGAATACATGTATCTAAGTATTCAGATTTTAAAATTTAGAAAAAGCTTTTGAGACTTTTAACACTTGGATGAATGAACATACCTGACTATCAAAATTCCCCTCTGTAGGAATAGTGGGATAGCTAAGGTAGTTCCAGTTTGATATACCAACACATTTTAATTAGCATGCATGCACGCTTATTACAGGCATCTGCATATAATTAAATGAAACTGTAGGCAGCTACTGGATGGGGATAATTCATCATAAGTTCTGCTCATCAGCTTTCTAAGTTCCCTGACCAAAACCATCCCCGGCAGCAGGCAGTGGTTCAGTAGCATTCTCTCATTTGGAGTACAGTTGGTAAGGTAAAATGCTGAGAGGAACTTAAGGACATCAGTATCTTCTCTTTAAGACGCTGAAGGACATTTCGTATGGTCTTTCAGCCGCTAACCTGGAACGTCGATTTCCTCATGGTCTCGTGTTTCTGGGTTTGGGATCCTGGAGACGCCTGGCAGTGTCCAAGGGAAGCAGATGACAATATATTGATGAGATGTAACGTGTGTGTTTCTCCTCATCTCTTTCCCCAGCTTAGACAGACCATGACAAAGTTCTGTCAAGAGCATTTGGCTCCGAAGGCCCAACAGATTGACCAGGAAAACGAATTCAAAGGCATGCGGGCAAGTATTTCATGTGTGCGTTTGAAATAGATGGTAGCGAAAGCCTGTCTGTACTTTGATCTGTGCATTAGTCCAGACGAAGAATCCCAGTCTACACCACAGGAACATATGCATTAACTTTTCAAACTTGAAAGCCATCGAGAAACAGATTTTTATTTCCTGTTTTATCTTTTCTTAACAACTTTCAGCAACCTGGGGCAGAACTCAGCCAGCATGCAATTAAAAAAAAAATAATGGATTGATAATGGTTTTGTTTGGATTCTCATTGTGGCATTTCTGCTTGGCTCTGTTCAGACTCCTTCTCTGATATGTGCTTTGTATTCTCCTGGCAGAGACCATTCTTGGACATCTCAGTTCCCTCTCAAAGTTACTGTGAAAGTACTGTGTGCAAATGCTGAAATGTAGAGCTCTTTGACTGTCGAGCTGAAACTTGCCTGCCTAATAAAAACAACAAATTCTGTGCAACGGGATGGTTTGATTGATGAAAATGAGAGACCTAACTATTGGTTTTCATAAGCTCCACAAGACTTAAAAAGCTCAGAACATCTGCTAGGATTTCCCAGAGCTCTGATGTTGACATTTTCAGGGATATATGCACAGCTTTGAAGTTAAGTGTATAAATTTAGCCTGGCGCACCAGATGTCATCCAGAGCTATTCAGTAATACTTTCCGAAGTCTCTGGAGACTATTCACTGATAATTATCTTATTGCTGGACACCGAGACTGTGTGACAAGCATTCCCCTGCGTGTCCCTCATGTGGTGGAGGAGAGGCTGAAGCAGCAGCAGAGAGCTGGCCCCGCCAGCGTTCGTGTGGTCCTCATTGGTGACATCCTCTGCTACGGCAGTATCTCATGGGTTCCCTCTTGCTCCGTGATGCCGTGATCCAGGCACAGCTGATGGGGTTGTCCCTGTGCCTCCAGTCACGCAGCTGTCACTTGGGCAGTGGCATTGACAGGGTGACAAATCTGGGTAACGGGCGAGAGGAGGAGTCGGCGGTCAGGGAGAACAGCTTGTCCTCTGGCAGCTGAACTCCGTAGTGTATGTGTATGGATAGCTGAGTAGTGCCGTCCAGTCCCCACGTGTGCCTGCTGTCCTGGCAGTCTTGAAAACCTACAGGTTACCTACTTGGGTGGCCCGTGTGCATTCAGCTCCTTTAGCTTCACAAGCCCGAAGTGTTCACAAATTCTTTGTTGTGGACGCCCTTTATAACATTCCTAGTCCCGCCTGCGAGGCGGGCAGCACCTCCGTCTGCCCCAGCTGTAACATCCATTCTCTTTAATCTCTCCCAAGGACGCTTCCTTGGCTTTATTTATTAGTTTCTGTTTTACTAGAAGAGTTTTAAAGTGCCAGCTAATAGCAACTCTTCTACGAGTTTCCAGGGTTTCAGTCATGGGCAGCTTGTGCTAACAGCTATTTGAGGCAACCGCGGGCCCATCGGCTGCCAAAGCACAGTAACAAGGATGCATGAAATAAAAGACGAGCATAAATTTAAGTCATAAAGTCCTAAATAATCTTCAGCAAGAGATAGCACCTGAAAGCCCAGAAGTGCAGTTTTTGAAATTAATGGGAGGTTTTAATTTATAAAAAAATCTCCTTAAACAGGGTGATGAGTTAAATCTTAGGACCTCTCCTTGCAGAATTAAACTTAGTGATTTTTCGCTGAATTCACCTGACTGCTCCCCCGTGTAGCATAACTAACGTCCTAAGTCTGGCTGGGTTATTGGTCCGAAGGATGGAGCTGCTGCTGCAGGAGGAATAGGTGTCGGTGTATTTATCTCTGAGATGCCACAAGAATAAGGTAAATGGATGTGTCTGGTGAGCGACCTGGGAAGGCTTCTTACGCTGATACCCCGACTGCGGGTCTGGACTGACTGCTGCTTCTGTGTTTGTAGGAGTTTTGGAAGAAACTCGGGGAACTGGGAGTTCTGGGGATCACGGCTCCTGGTAAGTCTGTTCCCACCTTTTACCTTCCGCTGGGTGATCCTTCAAACAAAAGAGAGACTTCTTAAACTCTCGCTTTCCAGTTCATAACAAACTTCTCTGTGATGTGACATCCGTTTTGTCCAGAAGCTCCTACCTTCATGTCTTTTAAAAACTCTTTCACAACTTTTGTTATTCTTCACTGGCTCAGAATCTTTTTTTCCTTGTTAGACTTCTGGACAATTGCAAAATGCCTTTCACAGTTTAAAAGTGCTGTTCAGAAATGGTTTCTCCAGGTATAACATATGCAGCTCGACTGTGTTTGCGCTTCTCTAATATGAATTGTTTGCTGCAAGTTCTGAAGAATGAGAGCTATAGAAAAAAGTATCCCAGAACAAACAGCCATCTCTAATAGGAGAAGTTAAAGGGTATAAAACAAGGCTCTGAAAAGCTGTGATAACTAACGGAGAGCTGACCACATCCAACCGGTCAGAAAAAAATCAGGGTAAATCTTATTCAGCCTTGTCCAGGTTAGTTGAAAAGTGTTTTGATTAATGTTATAGATTACTGAGGCCGCTCTGGTCATGCTGAATGCACTAACGCAGTGTAATGAGGAGAAGCCCTCAGTGGAGAAAAGCAGCCAATGGGGCCTTTATTTCCCCATCGTAAAGTCTGTGTTTCTGGATGTGCGGGTGCAAAGCTTCTGCAGAAGCAAGCTGAATAGCAATGCCCTCAAATAATGCCTCTGCGTTTCTTTCAGTGGCGCTGAGTCTGCTTGAAAGAGTCTGTATTTCTGCTTTCTTTCTCTTTACTCTTCCCAATTTACTGCTGCTCCTGTTTCTTCTCACTCTTACCTTCTTTCTTCTTTGATGTTGTGCCTGAGGCTCACAGCAGTTTCCCACACTATAAATAAGCCGTCCCCTCACGAGTCCTGTCCTTTCTGATTTCCTCAAAGATTTACCTCTAAAACCCTCCTATGCCCAGAATTTTTTGCCTTATTTTTGATTGTATAGTTGTGTGCACTTTCTTTTTTGGCATTGGTTTTGTCGTAGGAGGTGGAGCCTGGGGTTTAAGGTAACGTGAAACCTTACGAGGGCATATGCTCAATTAAGTGGCATGTTTGGGCACCAGTGGATCAGGTCTATTAAGGGAGCGTTTTAAATAGCAGTGCTGTCTGCTTTCTTCTTAAAACTAAGGAAACTACGTTGGTTTGGTGTAATTTTCCGTTTATTTTATAAAGACCTAAGTTAAGAAATGCAAATACGTAGCTACCATGGAACAATAATATATATAAAGAGTAGTTTCGAAAGGGCAGCATCATCCCACATCACACTGTGGTTCATATTATATGTGAAGTTGTCTGGCAGGATTATTTTCTTGCCGTACAAAGCAATCACGGGCCAGCACCGCTTACAGCAGGCGGTTACCATCCGTGGGCACCAAACCCATCCGCTCTATAGGAATGGATAGAAAGCTCTCTTCTTTTGGCATATATGGGAAATTGTTAAACCCATCTTTTAGGATATTGACAGTAATCCCCTAAACTCCGGTTTGTGACAGAGAGGCGATTTCAGAGGCTAAAGAGCCCTGCAAGGGCACGAGTTGGGACAAGTGACAGGGAGGAAAGGCTGCGTGTAACGCCGGTGGCCATCATGTTAATTTGATGAGTTAGGGGCAGTAGCCCTCTTCCAGCCCAGGTTGTGCATTCGGCTCTTTGGCCGCTCTGAGCATACGAAGATATCTGCCCTTACCGCCGCTGCTGCTCGCTCACAGCAGTGGTGGTGATGAGGAGAAAGCACTCCCGGGTGACGTCCCCGATGGCTCCGCAGTCCTTACGTCCTCCCGCTTCAGTTCTTCTCTTCACAGTACAGCCACTCGCTTCTGGCCTGTAGAACAAAGCTTTTACATCGGGATGTGCCTGTATTTGTGTGTATATAAGTGTGTGTAGGTATATATGTGTGTATAGTTACGTAGGCTGTCAGCTGCTCAAGGCCATTATGCATTTCTCGGCCTTAGAGTCATAGAATCATAGGGTTGGAAGGGACCTCTGGAGATCATCTAGTCCAACCCCCCTGCCAGAGCAGGGTCACCCAGAGCAGGTTACACAGGAACACGTCCAGGCGGGTTTGAATGTCTCCAGAGACGGAGACTCCCCCACCTCTCTGGGCAGCCTGTTCCAGTGCTCTGCCACCCTCAGGGTAAAGAAGTTCCTCCTCATGTTTAGGTGGAACTTCCTATGTTCCAGTTTGTGCCCATTGCCTCTTGTCCTGTCCCCGGGCACCACTGAAAAGAGCCTCGCCCCATCGTCCTGACACCCACCCTTTAAGTATTTATAAGTGTTGATAAGGTGCCCCCTCAGACGTCTTTTTTCCAGACTGAAGAGACCCAAATCCCTCAGCCTTTCCTCATAAGAGAGGTGTTCCAGTCCCCTAATCATCTTTGTAGCCCTCCGCTGCACCCTTTCCAGCAGTTCCCTGTCCCTCTTGAACCGGGGAGCCCAGAACTGGACACAGTACTCCAGGTGCGGCCTCACCAAGGCAGAGTAGAGGGGGAGGATGACCTCCCTTGACCTGCTGGCCACGCTCCTCTTGATGCACCCCAGGATGCCATTGGCCTTCTTGGCCACAAGGGCACATTGCTGGCTCATGGTCATCCTGTTGTCCACCAGGACTCCCAGGTCTCTTTCCACAGAGCTGCTCTCCAGCAGGTCAGCACCCAACCTGTACTGGTGCATGGGGTTGTTCCTCCCCAGGTGCAGCACCCTACACTTGCCCTTGTTGAACTTCATAAGGTTTCTCTCTGCCCAGATCTCCAACCTGTCCAGGTCTCTCTGTATGGCGGCACAGCCTTCCGGTGTGTCAGCCACCCCACCCAGCTTGGTGTCATCAGCAAACTTGCTGAGGGTGCACTCTATCCCCTCATCCAGGTCATTGATGAATATGTTGAACAGGACTGGACCCAGTACTGACCCCTGGGGAACACCACTCGTCACTGGTCTCCAACTAGACTCTGTGCCCCTAATCACAACCCTCTGAGCTCTGTCTTTCAACCAGTTTTCTATCCACCCCACTGTCCATTCATCTAACCCACACTTCCTAAGCTTCCCTATGAGGATGCTGTGGGAGACCGTGTCAAACGCCTTGCTTAAGTCAAGGTAGACCACATCTACCGCCCTCCCCTCATCTATCCATCTAGTCATGCCATCGTAGAAGGCTATCAGGTTAGTCAGACATGATTTCCCCTTGGTGAATCCATGCTGAGTACTTCTGATAGCTTTCCTTTCCTCCACGTGCCTTGAGATGACACCCAGAACGAGCTGTTCCATCATCTTTCCAGGGATGGAGGTGAGGCTGACCGGCCTGTAGTTCCCCGGCTCCTCCTTCTTGCCTTTCTTGAAGACTGGAGTGACATTGGCTTTCCTCCAGTCCGCAGGCACCTCGCCTGTTCTCCAGGACTTTTCAAAGATGATGGAGAGCGGCCCAGCAATGACTTCTGCCAGCTCCCTCAGCACTCTCGGGTGCATCCCATCAGGGCCCATGGACTTGTGAATATCTAGATGATCTAATTGGTCCCTCATTCGCTCCTCCTCAACCCAAGGGAAGTCGTCTTCTTTCCCTGTTACTTTATTCAATGCCTGGGACTCCTGAGGGCTGGGCCGAGCAGAAAAGACCGAAGCAAAGAAGGCATTCAGTAACTCTGCCTTCTCCACATCCTCCGTCACCATGACTCCTGCCTCATTCAGCAGTGGGCCTACAACTTCTCTGGTCTTCCTTTTGCTTCCAATATACTTGTAGAAGCTCTTTTTGTTGTGCTTGATGTCCCTAGCCAGGTCTAATTCCAAGGCGGCCTTTGCTTTCTTTGTTTCATCCCTGCACGCTCTGGTGGCATTCTTGTAATCCTCCCAAGGGGTCAGTCCCTTCTTCCACTTATTATAAACTTCCTTCTTCTCTCCCTTCTTCCTTCTTCCTTGCCTTCTCTCTCCCTGTTCTACCGCGTCCCTTTAATCTGTGCCACTGGTTTCAGACTCAGCTCAGCGTGCCCAGCTAGATTCCCAGTTACAATGATCGCGCTGCTCACTCTCACTTCATGCTCTCTTGAAATCCACATTCTTGCCACTGGTGAATTACGGCAGTTACATTTACGGATCACTCTCGTTCCAAATCGGCCACCCATCAAAATGCTGCTCCCCTGCGCATTTGTGGGCTTGGAAAAGTCCCTAGTGCCCCACATCGTGAGCAGTTTGAGGATTCCTTACTTGTTTAGGGGTCCGTGTTATGACAAGCGTGCGTGTACTTTACAAACTTTGCCTGGGTTCCCTTGTCCTCTCACCTAATACAGGTCACCGCTTTGTGATTTAATCTTCGTGGTAATATTAAGGTTGCACTTAAGGATGGTTGACCAGAAGAACTTGCTATTTTGCAAACATCAGCAGCATGTTTTAGATGTGTCCTTATGTGTGTTGTATGTATAAAACTGTGCCGTACAAGTAAATAATTGATTATGCTGAAGAAGTAGTGTCACTGTGCCTTTAAATTAAGAAAACTGAAATTCGGAGAGGATGGGGAAGGGCAGAGGTGCCCAGCTCAGGGACAGCGTCAGTCAAAACCAGAAGTTCTCTTGCAAGTGTCGGGGATCTCAGCCAAGACTGAGCCCGACCCTGGGGGGGGTGTGTGATGTGCTCCATGGTGGTTAACGTGAGGTTTCTCTTCTCCTTTCAGTGGAATATGGTGGATCTGCTTTGGGGTATCTGGACCACGTGCTGGTGATGGAGGAAATTTCTCGTGCGTCAGCAGCCGTCGGGCTCAGTTACGGCGCCCACTCAAACCTTTGTATCAACCAGCTGGTGCGAAACGGCAACGAAGCCCAGAAAAACAAGTACTTGCCCAAGGTGTGTGGCTGGAAGAGGGGAAACCGGAAAGCGAGTGGGTTTTGGCTGCGTGGAAGGATGAGTGTCTTTCACGGTGTGTAGCATTTTAAGCACTGGCCAGTATCAGTGACACAGCCTTTGGGAAATATTGTACTTGCCAAACTTGCCCTTCTCTAGCGTGTTAAATTTTGTCCTGTTAATCCATATTGACCTTGGCCTGAGCTGAGATCAGCACAGTCCAGCTCTCTGGAGCTGTGTCCCTAAATGAGGCTTCGAGGTGACGCTGGGTGATATTCTTCCAACTTCCCAAAGCGTTTTGAGATTTCTGAATGAAAGTCTCCACTTTCCTGTTTTATATTCTCCGTGTCTCACTGCCCAAATGCTTGGTTTGTTTATGCTAATTAATTACATGTGAAACTTCTTCATTGTTTGGGGTATTAATGTTTGTGACTCTAAAGTGTGTTAAACAGATTTCAGTATTTAAATGCGTGGAAAAACTTAAGTAGTACATTGAATCCCAGCTACTGAAATCATCAGTGAAATTATCAGTGCAAGGAACTTGATTTAAACCACATGCAAAGTACAGCGTGGCTTCCTCAAGGCATTGTGCAGCCTGCTAATTAATGTGTAACCCTGAATTGTCCTCATTGCTGCTCAGGTGTATTTCAATGCCCTCATTTGCTTCCTTTCAATGAGATGTGCGATCACTTTAGTTCTCCTCTGGGTTCATGACAGAGTACTTAATGGTACTTAACCAGTTTTAAGCAGATCAGGGAGACTTCTGTAGAAATGCACTGATGGATTGGATTGGTGGAACACATTGAGTCTGTTTTAAAAAAAAAAAAAAGAGATCAAAAGGAGGAGAAGACAGATAAAGTACACAGGGAGGGGGAAAAAAAAAAGGCAAGGAGAAAAGGGCAGGATGAAAGGAACAGTGCAGAGGAAGCAAGGAAGCAACAGCTATGCCAGAGCCTGGTACGAGCAGGCGCGGAAGGAGGGTGTCCACCTGCTATCGCAGTGCGGGTGGGGGGGCCAGGCTGTGAGAACATTGCGAAGAGCTTTGCAATCTCTTTTCATCCCCCTCATTGGCCTTTTGTGTACAACAACTCCTGTTTATGCAAAAGGGCAGTCGCAAAGCGCGGAACCGGGAGCGGGGGAAAGGCGTATGGCTGCCTGCGTGGTTCTTTCGGCACCTTGCTGGGGACGGTGTTTTATAAGCAGGGCTGTACTCGTGTAGCTCAGACACGAGTTGAGTTGAGTCATCCTTCTCATCCCACTGGGATTTGGTTCTGTTCCCTTGGCACAGCGGCACAAGGGAGCTCCCTGCCAGGGCTCTGCCGGGAGCTACGGCTCCCGGTGACAGTTCCTGCGTAGAACTGCTGCTGGGGAGACCCAGCGCGGGAGGAAAAAAGGGAGGCAGGCTAAGGAGGGGACAGGAACAATGCGACCATTCTTCCTCCCTTTCTCATATTTGTCTTTTCTTCCAGCTAATCAGTGGGGAGCACATTGGAGCCTTAGCAATGAGCGAACCCAATGCTGGATCTGACGTCGTGTCCATGAAGCTGAAGGCAGATAAGAAAGGTAAAGCCTGTCCTGTGCTGCCTGGGTAGACAGCTGGTGGAAATAACATCTGTAAATTTAGACTAACCTCCCCAACACCACCGAGATACGATGCTTAGTCTTGGGTATACGGGGCCACGTTTGCAGGTTTGTGCTGCTTCCCAGGAGGTTCAACGTGTGATATAGGCAGGTAGTGAAGGCACAAGGTGGATGGTTGAAGGTCCAAAAGTGGACTTCTGATTGTGGTGGTGGAGGTTGGTGGTATGACGGAGCCAGTGGTAGGTGCCTTAGTTTGTCAGGCATTTGTTAAACTGTCTTTGGACTCCAGAAATTAGTTTTCTTGAACTTGGGGAGGATTTGTGCATGCTGTGCGTGGGGGTCTTAAAGAGCATCCTTGGAAGCTTGTTTTGAAATAAATGGAGTGAGGATACAGGTGTTGCTCTGTTGTGAGCTAACAGATGGCAGCTCTTTGCTTCTAGGAGACTACTTTGTTTTGAATGGGAACAAATTTTGGATCACCAATGGGCCAGATGCAGACGTTCTCATTGTTTATGCCAAAACTGATGTTAATGCTGTTCCAGCCTCCCGAGGTATAACTGCGTTCATTGTGGAGAGGGTAGGTTTGATAATTCTCTCATGCTTATTGTAGTGCGGTTTTTAAAGCTAACTCCTTCACCCTAAGTGGCGCATTTAGAAACCAGCTAGTTTTCTTTCTGTAACTCACTCCCTTGCTCAAACAAAAACTACTTTCTGCCTGAATTTTATAAAGATACGAGATTTGTGCACTGCCCCAGTGACATGCCCAGCTGGGCACTCCTGGGTTTTGGTATCCAGCCAGTCTTTAGGGTTAGAAATGTAGAGAGAACGGACAAGATTCTAATATAAAAGGCCTTGCTTGTTGCCAAAAATTATCGGAGATATTGGAGGCCTTGTAAATACATCCTACTATCCCATTATCTATCTTCGTCGGGTTTTTTTTAAGCCAAGACAGTAAAATAGCGCTATTAATTTCTTCCCCCCGTTTTTTTGCACTGCCCCTTTGTGATCCTGATTTCACAGACGTCTAGTGATTTTATTTAGTCGGTCAGAATTGAGATTTGAAATGTATTTTTACTGTCCTGACTTTGCAGGGAATGCCAGGTTTCAGCACGGCCCAGAAGCTCGACAAGCTGGGAATGAGAGGGTCCAACACCTGCGAACTGATCTTTGAAGACTGCAAGATCCCCGGTGAGCTGGGTTCAAATCATGGCAGTAGGCATGTGGTGGTTTCCTCTCTTCTTCATCAGATAAATTGGATCGCTAATTACGTGCGTGTTCAGACTGTGACCTGGAGGGCTTTGCAGATGGTTATCTGCTCCTTGGCAGCCTCTTAAGAGAGCTGGTGAAACTGGAAAAGCGCAGTCTGCTGGATGGCAGTGAAGGAGCACGGCCCTTACTGTGTCACTCCTCTTTCGCCCTGGTGGACCTAACTCTTAACCACGGCTTCTGCAAAGCCTCCGTGAGGCTTCCTCAGAAACACGTTTGCTTCCACTGGGGATCCCCATCTTGTATGTAGGAGACCTTATTTGCCTTGAATTTGTTTTTTTTTTTTCTCCAAAATCGCTGGAGACTATCCAACAGACTTCTGGTTTGCCTGTAACATTTCTGAGTTCTTTTGGGGTCAGGGCCTGACAATGGACATCCTTTCCCCCATGAGTTAGTACAGCAGGGGCCACTGTAATGGCCGTTTTTGTTACTCCGGTGGCTATTTGTGTTGATAGAAAAATTACGGCCTCTATTATAGCAAGTGGAGGAGGAGATGCCTTATCTGAGCTCATGAAAATCCTAATTGCTTATCTGCAGAGCAGGTCACTCTCCTGCTCCCCATACACCACCAAAAGCTGCTTTGCAGTAAGTGGGAGAGTTTGAGCTGAAATCTGACATTTCTAACTTTATTGGATCCCTCCGCTCTGAAATCAGAAAGGCCAGTGCCCCAGTCTTCAGATCATCTCCCGGGTAATCATCTGTACAGAACGGCGTGTTCTCATGGTAACGGGATTTCCATTTTCTGGTAACTCGGAGAAGCACATCACTGCCGTGTTGAAAGTTCACACACTTTGCACTCTGGCCATTAATGCTGCTTCTGCCTTGGAAGCTGAACCAGCTTGATGCCATTTCATGTGTCTGCAGGATCTTTCTCTCAGATCAAGATGTCCTCTAGCACTGCAATTCCATCACTTTAAAGTACGTGGGTTTCACTGTCAGCCACGCTCCACTGAGTGGCTGGGTTTTTTCTCAGAGCAAGTGTTGCCTACGGATCCATTCGGTCGTGTTGCGTTGGTGAAAGTTGGCTCGGAGCCCCAGTGTTTTACTTTTTGGCTGTGGTACGCAGCCAGCAGGTCTGCCCTCCCTGTGCAGTCAGCACACGTGTCCTTCAGCTCACCGCAAACCTACCCATCCCTTTTCCTGGACGTACAGGAAAGTGTTCAGGCCATTCAGTCCTTTTTTAGCTGCGAAATGTCATTATTCATGAACAACTTTGTCACTTTATTATTAATGATGTTGGCGTTTGTGTTCTGCGCTTCAAAGTAATGTTTGCTGTTAGTATTTTTCTTCCTTGTCAGAGGGGATTTTGAGCATTTTCTCTGAAAGCCCAGCTTCGTTCTTCTTCCTCTTTCTGGTTCCAGCGTCATGATGATGGCCCTGCAGAGGCTGCGCTTCTCCATACGCTACATCAACGTGCTTTTCGATAAGCAGGAGACAGCGCAGTCCATGAGCTGCCACTGAAAAACAGATTATTTATTTCAGGATGTGTCTGCGTGTGTCCAAGCCCTGTCTCATTTTCACTTTGCGTATCGCACCTCTCAGATCTCCTGTGATCAAAGCCTGCAGTACGTGTCAGCTCTCCTGGATGGCGTGATCAGTGGATAATCTCTGGCCATCTACAAAGCACAGTTGTTAGGCTTTAAGTTCTCTCCTGATTGTAAGAGTAGAGCCTTGCTGAGATGAGCCTTTTGTTCCTACTTCTTTTTTGATGCTTGTTAACATCAGCACGTGCTTTAGATTGTCCCAAAGTGAAACGGTTTCTTGGGGTTTTTTTCTCAGCCTATTATCTAATATGGCTATTTTCCTGTTCCGTTTTCACAGAAATAATACTTGTCTTTTTAAAATGTTCATTTCTAACAACTGCAATGTTCTGTTCGGCCCCCCCTCACAGAAGGAGGGGTAATGACTGTATTCTTCAATTTCGGAAGACTAATATACATCACTCTGGTGTGTGACAAGTGGTGAGCTTTGCCTGCTTGCCCGCGTAAGCTGTGGTTCCTGTGCTGGGAATGCTCAGGGAGGTCACCCCGGCACATCGGACCAGGCTTTGCATTCATTTCAAACTCACACTCAGACACCAGGCGGTGAGGCTGTCGGTTTGGCTTAGACACAAACTAATGGGATGGTGAAGGGGACTCCCAATTTGTCCTCCCAGGCTATTAAATCTCCTGTTCTTGTTGGTACAAATGCTGAGCTGGAAGATCTCTGGAGAGCACCTTACTCTTTAGAAAATCGGCAAGAGAAGAGCAGCGGTTGTAGATGCACTTTATAACCCTTTACTGCCTTTTCCTTTCTGGCTTTGCTTGGATTGAAAAGACGTTTCAGTGGTAGGGAGTATATGTACCGAAACTCAGCGCCTGTCTAGCTCATCCCCAACGTTTTGTCTCCAGCCGAAAGAGAAAGGTGGATGGGACTGAAAGTTTGAATCCTCTCCCCAGCGAGTGCAGGCCCTCAGACAACAGCTTGTCTTGGTTTTGCACGTAAGTAAATCACCTCCCCTTGCTGATTGCAGCTGAAAACGTCTTGGGGACGCTGAGCAAAGGAGTCTACGTTCTGATGAGCGGATTGGACCTGGAGAGACTCGTGCTGTCTGGTGGGCCACTGGGGTAAGGGTTTGTCATCTCTCATGGCTTGTAAGGCCAGAAGGATCCTTCACGATCACCCAGACCAGGGGGTCTCCAACCAGGGCAGCAGCTCCCAGTGGGATCCATCTTGGATGGAGAACCATGATACTGAGGCAACTTCTGAGGAAAGAGGAAGGGCTGGGAGGAAGAGGCTGGGTCGGAGTGGCAGGAAGGAAGGAAGCTGCAGAGGAGGCAGGAGCAGGGAGATCCTGCTGGGTTCTCCCTGGCTCTGTGGTAGCTGCTCTGGTGGACTCCTACCGGAGGGCACTCAGCCGGGCGCTCCCGCCAGCTACGGCTCGTCCACGGGCGCTCCACCTTTTCCTTTAGTTCTCCTCCCCTCTCCGCTCCTCGGGCAGTCGTCTTCCGTTTGAAAGCATCTACGTGGAACACCCTCTGAGGGGCGAGGGGTAGAAGCAGCGATGCCAGAAAGAAAGTTTGCTCATCTCTGCCTTCCAGTGTAGCACAGGCTGCAGCCCCCCCAGAGCGGGCTTTTGAAAATATCCGTCTTAACGTAAAACATTTCCAGAGATGGAAAATCTGCCTTGGTCCCCGGTTGCTTCCTTGTGTGTCCCTGCAGTATGGGATACTCTGGGAATAACCAGCCCATTTGCGTTACCGATTCCTTAAAATCTAAAACACTATCCAGACTGTCACATAGAGGGATCACCGGACTGGGTAAAGGGTTTGTTCTTCATTTATTCAGTCCTTAAGCTCCCCAGTAATTACTTTTACACTACAGTCCTTTTGTCTTCCCAAGTGGTGACTCTGTATTAATCCTCACGTGGAAAGACCATCTTCCACAAAGCAGAAGGAGGATTTTTCACCCTTCTCATTCGTGCCTACCCGTTTTTTATGGTACTAGTGCTACTAGCTATGGTGCTACTAGCTAGTGCTCCTTGAGTTTCGTGGTCTCTGGGGATGCAGCACAAACTGTCCTGGCCAGAGTTGTAAGAAAGCTCTTCGTCTCTCCGTCTCAGTCCCCAGAATTAAGAAGGTAAGACCTTACCACAAGATGTCCCAAATGAGCAATATGTAGAGCACTAGGGAGAAAGACTGAACCTTTGGATTCTATTCTTAGCATTCTTTGAGTGGAGCTATAGGGAGACAGCAGCAAGTCATTTTAGGTAGGACAACCCTTTTGCCTTGGATTGCACTTCCCAGGTTTAATTATTATTAATTAGTAGTTCTGTTGTTTTCCTTTTCATGCATATCCATGCTCTTCTTAGGCTCATGCAAGCTGTTCTTGACCACGCAATTCCATACCTACATGTAAGAGAAGCGTTTGGACAGAAAATTGGCCACTTCCAGGTGAGGAAGAAAAGGAATTAGAAATTTTTGTCATGCTTTTTTTCTTCAAAAATGTGAAGACCAGGAGCTCCGTTATGGGAGGTCTTTGCATGGAGGTTGGCTGGAGTTAGTGCTGGGGCTGCCTGCTGGAATGGTGTGGTGAGAAGGTGAAGGGATCTCTGAGCCCCTTTACCTGAGGCCATGGTTGGTGGGTGAGGGACTGTGGATGACATCTGGGAGTCTGTGACTCGACAGAACCTCCAGCTCCCTCACATATGTCTGCTGAATCCACGTCTTCTCATTTGTCTAGTTTCTCTGGGATAGTTTGGGGACGCGGTGCTCATGCAGAAAATAATCATGGAATCATAGAACTGCCCAGGTTGGAAGGGACCTTTCAGATCGAGTCCAACCATCAGCCCAATTCTGACAAAAGCCATCACTAAACCATATCTCTAAGCACTGTGTCTACCCAGCTTTTAAATCCCTCCAGGGATGGCAACTCCACCACTTCCCCGGGCAGCCTCTTCCAATGCTTGACAACCTTTTCAGTGTAAAAATTGTTCCTAACATCCATCCTAAACCTCCCCTGGCACAACTTGAGGCCATCTCCTCTTGTCCCATGGCCTGTTCCTTGGGAGAAGAGACTGACCCCCCCTGGCTACCCGCTCCTTTCAGGGAGCTGTAGAGAGCGAGAAGGTCTCCCCTCAGCCTCCTCTTCTCCAGGCTGAACCCCCCCAGCTCCCTCAGCTGCTCCTCACCAGACTCCTCCTCCAGACCCCTCACCAGCTCCTCTGCCCTTCTCTGGACACGCTCCAGCCCCTCAAGGTTGTTTTTTGTGGTGAGGGGCCCAAAACTGGACACAGCCCTCGAGAGGGGGCCCCACCAGTGCCCAGTACAGGGGGACGGTCCCTGCCCCAGTCCTGCTGGCCACACTGTTCCCGACACAGGCCAGGATGCTGGTGGCCACCTTGGCCACCCGGGCACACTGCTGGTTCACATTCAGCCGCTGCCGACCAGCACCCCCAGGTCCTTTTCCCCCGGGCAGCTCTCCAGCCGCTCTGCCCCCAGCCTGGAGCGTCCATGGGGTTGGTGTGACCCAAGGGCAGGACCCAGCACTTGGCCTTGTTGAACCTCAAATCTTCCTCTCGCTCACGTTAATGTCTCTCTCTTCCGCGCCGTGCAGCTGATGCAGGGCAAAATGGCTGACATGTACACGCGGCTGATGGCCTGCCGGCAGTACGTCTACAACGTGGCCAAGGCCTGCGACCGGGGCCATTTCAATGCCAAGGTGAGCTGGCTGCTGCCGCCTCTGCCCAGGGAGCTCCTTTCCCTTCCGTCCCTGATCCTGAGGGTGGAGTTTCTGTCCTGGGGGTTAAAACGACTCGCTCACAGCCCAAAGTGCTTTCTTTCCCCCAAAGAAAAAGCAAGCCGGGTTCCACAAGGCAACAGAGTTAGCAGCAGTAGGTGTTTACTGGAAGCCCAAAGGCACATCCTGGCTGTCGTAAGGGTCTGTAGCCTTGTTCCGAGGTGGTGTCATCTCCCTGTTGTCATCTCCACACGGGCACTGTCACCACACCTGTCAGAGGGGACGGAGTGTTTCCAGGAGGAGCACAGTGCCCTGCATCCCAAATCAAATGACGTTGGTCTCCTGTGGGTGTGATGTGCGTTTGTGAGAGAACACCTCCCCTGGGGCGCTCTTTTTTTTTCTTTCTTTTTTCCATTTTCCTTTTTTTCCTTTTTTCCTTTATTCTTGCTTTTTTCTTTTTTCTTTTTTCCTTTTTTCCTTTTTCCTTTTATTCTTTCTTTTTCTTTCCTTTCCTTCCTTTCCTTCCTTTCCTTCCTTTCCTTCCTCTTTCCTTCCTCTTTCCTTCCTCTTTCCTTCCTCTTTCCTTCCTCTTTCCTTCCTCTTTCCTTCCTCTTTCCTTCCTCTTTCCTTCCTCTTTCCTTTTCTTCCTTTTTCTTTTTTTTCTTTTCTTCTTTCTCCTTCTTTCTCCTTCTTTCTTCTTTCTTCTTCATTTTTTCTTTCTTTCTCCTTTCTCCTTTTTTCTTTCTTTTTTCTTTTTTTTTCCTGTCGTCATGTGGCCTTTGCAGACCTGACACAAGTGTTCTGCAGTGGCAGAGACTGCTGCAGCTTCTTGCTCGCTGGGGAATGAATCCTTTGCCTTTGTGACCGAGTAGCCGAGGCTTGGGAGCAGGTGTCTGTAGAGTCATGGAAAGGTCAGAGGGAGACAGGAGACGGGCAGGGGACACCTTTCCTGACTGTCATTGTGGCTCTCCTTTAGGACTGCGCTGGAGTGATCCTGTACGCGGCAGAGTGCGCTACCCAGGTGGCTCTGGATGGGATTCAGTGTCTGGGTGAGCCGCTGGCAGCGTTTGTTTCTTTGGGCGGGTGCTGGAGGGAGCCAGGGGCGGTGCAGGGGCAGTGCTTGTCCCGTCCCACCCTCAGCCCCCGAAATCAGGGAGGAGGAATGACTTGTGCCTTCTTTTCGATTGCAGGTGGGAACGGTTACATCAACGACTACCCGATGGGGCGCTTCCTGCGTGATGCCAAGCTCTATGAGATAGGGGCCGGCACCAGTGAAGTGCGCAGGCTTGTCATCGGCAGGGCCTTTAATGCCACTTTTAAGTAACATCCCCCAGTGGAGAGGCAGCACCCCGACCACCACGAGGCCTTTGACCATAGGGGCTGGAGCGCACAACTCTTTTTCTTCCTGCTTGTGATTCTGCAGTCGTCACTTGTGGACTCTTTGCCTGCTCTGTGAACAGATGCTGCCGGACTGGCCTTTGACAAAATGAATCAGATGGTAGCACGGAAGGAAAAGTGGGTTTTTCTCTTCTTGTGATCATCCTGATTCATCCTCTTCATAGGCCATCCTGATTCTCAGCGTCACAGGGCTGAGGTTCATCCAGGGGACATATTGCCATCGAAGCCGGCTGGTGGGCAGCCATTGCTGAGCACAGAAAGTCACCCCATACCCCCACCACCCAAAAAAAGGACAATGAGGGAACAATTTTGTTCTTAAAAAAAGCCAACCTGAGTGCCATTATATAGCTGGCATTTAGCATATCACTAGCGGAAGGTGAAATTTCCCATTGTGACCTTGCAATGGGATTAATAACTTCCATTTTGGGAACTCAACGCCAGCCACATCATGGGGTCGGCTGTCATGAACTCTCAATCGTCATCAATGCCCAAGCAGTGTTTTAGGGGATGATCCCTAAAACCTCGTTAAAATACCACAGCTCTTTCTTTGCCGACTTCCTTTCCTGTTCCTGCTGCTTCTCGAGATCTTTCGGTGCAGCCCCGAGTCTTTGCTGCGCTGATTGACTGCCTCCCGCTGCGTTATTCATCCCGAGGTGTCGCCATCCATCATCCTGGGAACAGTTCAACCGTCAGACCTGCATTGTGACAGCCGAGAATGGAGCGGGCAGGAGGAGGTTGACTTTTGGGGCTGGGGTTATTTGGTTGGGTTTTTTTCTGAAGGTTGTTCTTTTGGCAAAAGCACGTTCCTCACACTCCACCTTCGGCTGGCGCGAGAAGTCAGAGCGAGCGCAGCAGCGTTTGCGGGTGTTTTCAGTGCATATTGTATACAGCAAATTGACGTTTACCTAGCTTTATTAAAGAAAATTGCACAGTATACTGCCAGCCTTAAAGAGTGAATCACAAAGAAAAATGGGATGTTGTAAATACGACAGAATGATTAATTAAACAGTTGCCATGTAGGCAAACTCCCAGCAGTTTTAACAAAAAAAAGCTTAAGGCTTTCTGTATTTTTTTTGTTCGTAGTTGACATCTGTCTATACTAGGTGACAGTAGACTAATATAGAATTCTAAAATGCCACAGATTGAAGAAAAAATTATCCTTCTTGGATGGTCAGGTAGGTCACCAAGTGTTTTTCTAAAAAAGTTATAAAACTTCACTTTGTCCAGAGCTAGAAACAGCTTCTAAAATCACATTGGCAGTGCCTTCTTCCTAAACGTCATGTTTTTTCAGCTGTGGTGGATGGATGTCACCCAAAGTGTCCCAGGGTTTAATTTTCAACCTTGATCTCTGGATGGAGGTGGCAGAGAGTGGACAGAGGTGGCCCGTCAAGAATATCTTGTTGAGCTGCACCTGGAAGGGCTTTGGAAACGAGTGGTGAGGCACAAGTGAAGTGCACTTCACGTGTGAAACCCTGCCTGCGTTTCTGTACATTAATGGATGAATTTATTGATGTGACCAGACATTTCTGCTCTGTCACAGGATGATTACAGATGTCATCTTCTCCTGTAGGTGCAGATCACAAACCCGCTGCGGTCGCTACACCCCAGCCTGTGTCCCGTCAAAGACCGAGGGTGGGTTTCAGATTTGCCTGGCGGATTTGGGGAACAGATTCCCACCGTGATGAGGAAGGGCAGCCCTAGAGCCCTGCGTCCCACCCGGGGGTTTGCCAGCGGGCTGTGGTGGGGCAGGGATGCTGCAGGGATGCTGCAGAGCTCGGCTGCTCTCGGCAGTAGCTGCAGTCCCAGTAAAATGACCTGGATGAAGGGACAGAGCGCACCCTCAGCAAGTTTGCTGTTGGTACAAAGCTGGGGGGGTGGCTGACACCCCAGAAGGCCGTGCCGCCATCCGGCCAGACCTGGACAGGCTGGAGAGTTGGGTGGAGAGAAACCTTATGAAGTTCAACAAGGGCAAGCGTAGGGTGCACCTGGGGAGGAATAACCTCCCGCACCAGGACAGGTTGGGGGTGACCTGCTGGAGAGCAGCTCGGTGGGAAGAGACCTGGGAGTCCTGGGGGACAACGGGATGCCCATGAGCCAGCAATGGGCCCTTGTGGCCAAGAAGGCCAGTGGCATCCTGGGGGGCATCAGGAAGAGTGTGGCCAGCAGGTGGAGGGAGGTCATCCTCCCCCTCTGCTCTGCCCTGGGGAGGGCACAGCTGGAGCGCTGTGTCCAGCTCTGGGCTCCCCGGGTCAAGAGGGACAGGGAACTGCTGGAGAGGGGACAGCAAAGGGCTACCGAGATGCTGAGGGGACTGGAGTATTGCTCTGCTGAGGAAAGACTGAGAGCCCTGGGGCTGTTCAGCTGGAGAAGAGCAGGCTGAGAGGGGACCTCATCAACGCTCAGCAGGAGCTAAAAGGTGGGTGTCAGGAGGATGGGGCCAGGCTCTTCTCAGTGGTGCCCAGGGACAGGACAAGGGGGAACAGGCACAAACTTGACCACGGGAAGTTCCATCTCAACACGAGGAGGAACTTCTTTGCTGTGAGGGTGGCAGAGCCCTGGCACAGGCTGCCCAGAGAGGTGGGGGAGTCTCCGTCTCTGGAGACATTCAAACCCGCCTGGACGCGTTCCTGTGCCACCTGCTCTGGGTGACCCTGCTCTGGCAGGGGGCTGGAGGGGATGATCTCCAGAGGGCCCTGCCAGCCCCTGCCAGTCTGGGATTCTGTGTGGTTCTGTGCAAGCAAACTGGCGAGTGGTGGGAGCACTGGCAGGGGCGGTGGGAGCACGGGCACAGCCTCTCCAACACCTATCAGAAACTCATATTTTACCTGTCTGTTCCTCAGCTCTTCAGCACGGGAATGAATCACTGCAATTTGCCTTGAAGACTCTCAAAAGAGCACAGGAACTGAATCACCGTGTTATGATCCATCGCTGGCCAGAAGAGCTTCTCTAACGAGTGTTAGAGCCACGTCAGGATGTTGCGAGATTCAGATTGTTAAAAATAGGTTTTCTGAGGTGGAAGGGACCTGCAGATCTTTAAACCTGTCCTCTAATGTTGGAGAGGTCTATTTTTTAACACACATAATAAATAATGCCTTCACTTTCTAGGCTGATCAGCACCTGGGAGTTGAAGGTAAAATGGATCACTGTCTAACGCCTCACGGGACGGGGCGGAGGGGGAGATTCATACTTCTTAAGCCGGGTTGTGGCAACGAAACCTCCTGCACTTCCGCGGGCCGCCTGGGGAAAGGGCCGGCGTGCCTGGCGCTCGGCGGGTCTCTCTGCGGCGGGAAAAGAAGGGCTGGGGAGGGGGATAAGGGTTTTAATCTTTATACAATCCTAATAAAATAAGATCTGCTGGGTGGGCTGTGCTGGGGGGGGTGTTTCCCAGCGGAGGGTGGGTGCAGACCTTCTCTGGCGCCCACTGCAGCGTGCCCGGGCTGGCAGCGGCAAGGGCTCCCTCCCTCTCTCTTACCAATCGCAGCCTTTTCCCCTAACTCTCAGTTTTTAAAAAAAAAACCTACAGTGATACATCTGGGCTGTGCCTCGGGCCTCCTCTGGAGAGCAGCAGAGCTAACAGGGAAAGCCTGCAAGAGCGCCGTGCCTCTGGACGGCTCTGAACCCTGTCTGCTCTGAATTTGCGATGGAAATCCTCCCGGCCCGCTGAGCGCTGGGCTGATGGCAGCCCCGGACGTGCAGCATCAGCCCGGCCCGCCGGGTGCTTGCCCTGTTGGCCGCTGGCTGGCCACCAAGCAGGGAGAGACAGCGTGGGGAGCAGGGGGAATTAGTCATGAAGGCAAACACAAGGTTTATTTTAGCAGCGTGTATAAAACGTGGAGATTTTTCCAAGGGCTGCCAAGATGCTGAGGGGACGGGAACACCTCTCTGATGAAGAAAGGCTGAGGGATTTGGGTCTCCTCAGTCTGGAAAAAAGACGACTGAGGGGGGACCTTATCAAGGCTTGTAAATACTGAAAGGGTGGGTGTCAGGAGGATGGGGCCAGGCTCTTCTCAGTGGTGCCCAGGGACAGGACAAGGGGTGACGGGCACAAACTTGACCATGGGAAGTTCCATCTCAACAGGAGGAGGAACTTCTTTGCTGTGAGGGTGGCAGAGCCCTGGCACAGGCTGCCCAGAGAGGTGGGGGAGTCTCCGTCTCTGGAGACATCCCAAACCCGCCTGGACGCGATCCTGTGCCACCTGCTCTGGGTGACCCTGCTCTGGCAGGGGGTTGGACTGGATGCTCCAGAGGGCCCTGCCAACCCCCACCATTCTGTGATTCCATGATTTCTGAATGGGGCAGGTTCCTAAGGAAACATCTTGTAGCTTATTGGGAATCCAGGGGTGCTGCCTGTCCTGGTCCGGGCCCAAGGACCTGCCCCAGCAGAACCCGACAGCCGATGGGTTTGGAGGTACTCCCACCCTTGCTCTGTGTGTGCGAGGCTCCTGTCCTGCGGCAGCTGGGCAGGATTCACAGGATAGCGGATTATTGATTTCTGGAAAGGAGAAAAACCCGTGCTGGAGCTGCTGGCTCCTGGGGCACCCAGCTCGGGGGATCTCTCTCTCGCTGTGTGCGATCAGAGCTGCTCTGCAGCTTCTTCCCTGCGGTGGGACACCTGATGGAGGAACAGTGTAATCTCCTGAAGGCAGCAGAGCTCTGGCTTGGTTTGATCTCTTACAGGTGAATTTTGCGGCTGAAGGCGTTCTGCTGAGAAACAGCTACGCTTGGACCCGAGGATGTGCTAACCTCGGGATCTCAGCCAGCTGCTGCGGTGGGGTGGGTGTGCGAGGCCAAGGGTGCCACCACCAAGAGCGGGTTCTCGAGCCCTTTGGAGCACTGAGGGGGCAGGAGGGTCTGGGTCCTGCCCACCATCCTGCCACGGACACTGCAGCTCTGCTCTCTCCCAGCTCCTCAGCTGCAGAACCGGGCTGCGATAAATACCGACGGCATTTGCACGGGGAAACTTGTTCTGTGTCCTTGATCGATGCCCCTTTGCCCTGTGAGCCCTGTTTGGAGCTAGTTGCAGGAAAAGCCAGCTTGAGGTGGAAAAGCTGGGCTTGTGCTGGGCTGGGGCGCTGCAGAAATGTGTTTGATGCAGAAGCTCATGTCGAAAGGGACGTGGAAGCTGTAGTGGAGAAGATGGGCTGAGACATCTCCGGGGTCCTGCCTCCTGCTTCTCGGGGCAGATGGGACCATGCCTTCTCCAAGCAGTGCCCAAACCTGGCCTTTAAAGAGAGTGTTTGCGGGGATGCCCACAGCGGGAAGGCAGCATTTGCTTTATAAACATGCCAAGGACATTTATTTTAAGATATGCCCGCAAGGTAAAGAACTGCTGTGGAGGGGTTTGGCTGCAGTGAGACCAGCTGTGCTTTATATCGAAGATTATTTGCAAAGGGAGCTACGGCTGCGTCACGGGGCTGAACCCTGGGTAAAGTGGGTCTCACCCATCTAGTCTGCGAGGCCAAACCACGCTGAGCCCTTCAGGGTGCGGGAGAGGGCCCTGCGTTTGTGCAGCATCCCCGGGCAGGGCAGTGGTGGTCCCCCTTCTCAGCAGGGACCTTGGGGGTTGGTTTCCCCCCAGAAAACTCCTCCCGAGTCTCGCAGGTGCCCACCGGGGCTACCAGATGGGAAGGCAGGAACCATCATCCCCCCTTCAGGGCCAGCGGGGAGCGTGCGTGCTCGTGTCTCGGCGTGTGTGCTCATGTCTTCGCATGTGTGTGCTCCTGTCTCGGCGTGCGTGTGGCAGAGGATGCGGTTTCTTGCCGGTGGGGCTGGTCCAGGGGAAGGGAAGCGTCGGTAACCTGTGGGGAGGATGCTGTTTCCCTCCTGCGCTGAGCTTTGCTGCGCAATTTCAGCACTGGGTGATGCAGAACGAAAGTGTCATTGAGTCTTGTTTTCTCTGTACGGAGCTGTGCTGGGGCCGAGCCCCGCGATGGTGCCCCAGCATCGTGCGGCGCAGTGCTCCATCCCCTCTGGCGAGCATCCCTCCTGCTCCTGCCTCCCCCGTGCAGCCCTGCATTCCAAAGCTCCGCTCGTTTGGGCTCCCGCTTGCCTGAGAGCCTTCCCCGGGGCTCCCGGCAGAGCTCCCTGTGGTTAAACGCCGGTGACGGAGCAGGGACCCGGAGCAGGGACCTGCTGCTGTGTCACCTCCCTGCTTCCCACACGTGGGTGAGCTGGGCTCTCTGCCAGGGCCGGGGTGAGGGCTCTGGCTGCCACCGCCACCGGCAGAGAGGGCACGATCCCGCGCGTCCTGCCCGCTGCGGGCAGCTGCCGGGGAGGGAGCAGCCCCCCCTGCGCCCCGGTGCCAGGCCACGCTCCCCCCTGCAGCGAGGCACCCGCTCTTCCCCAGCTCTGCCCGGCCAGCGAGATTAGAAAGAGATTTCTTTTCAACATTTAAAAGAATTCGCAACTGTGAAGGGGAGACAAAAACATTCTTGAGCCGAGGGGACAACATTGTGCGAGGGGGGCCCCGGGGGGGGGGAGCGGGGATTACTGTCGGGGAGCCCGAGGTCGCACCGCCTGCACCTGCTGTTTGCTGAAAGGCTGATGCTGAGCAACAAGCAGCTGATGCCGGGGCCCAGTTGTCAGCATGAATGGGGGGAAAAAAAAGGCTGTGATGGGCGCGCTCGCCAAAGGGAACGGCAGGCAGCCCGGCCGCCGGCAGCGGGGGGAGAGGAGCCGGCTCCCCTTCGGCACACGGGGGTCTGGGCAGCCCCAGGGTCGGGCATTCCTCATTTTGAAGGGATCCGGGAGAAACGGGGCGATCCCGAAGGGCAGGAGCTCTCCCCAAGCCACCCTGCTCGCGGTGAGCCGGGTGGGTGCCCCCCCAGAGCGAGCCTTTGAGGCAGCGCTGGTGCAGGACACCCTGCCCTCCGCCACCGCCGCCTCCCGGGCAGCGCGGTCCTGCCCTGCGCCGTCACACACGGCCTGGCAGCCCGCTCTGGAAGGGACAGGGGTGCCCTGCAGCAGCGGGACCAGAGAGCACCGCTCAGCACTGTCACCCAGGGGTGCCGGGGTGCCTTGGTGCCAGCTGGGATCGCTCTGGGCTGTAGGACGAGCACCAGGATGCGCTGCTCAGCACGGACCCCATCGGAGCATCGCCTTCGTCTGAGCAAATCTCGCACGGAGCGGGGCAGAGAGGGGATGGGGAGCTGCCGGAGGGCGTTTCAGTGGGCTGATGGGCTCTGCACAGCACAGCCCCCTCCTGCACAGGGATGGCTGGTCTCAGAGCCGGGTCAGCCCAGCTGGGAGATTTTCCAGCCCTCCCCAGAGCTGCCCGCAGCCGCCTGCTTGTGCAGAGCGGGAGGTTTCCCGCAGCTGCCGAAGGGATGAAAATAGCTGGTGTGTCTGCAGGGCGAAGGGATCATCCTGGATCCGCGCTCTCCCCACCACGGGATGCCACCATCCCCTGCAGCAGCTGTGCTGGGGCATCGGGAAACCCACAGCCCGTGTCCTCCCCGTGCCTTGAGCAGAGCAAGGAGCTTCTCCAGAGCGAGGACAAGCCCGTCGTTGGTCTGAAGACCTGACACCCCCTGGAAAGACCCCCCCAGGAAAGGAAAAAGCAGCAGCTGGCTGGTGAGTCCGATCTAGAGAAGAAAAGCAGACGGTTATTTTTTCAGCCCAGCGGGGTCCCCGTTGGGATTCAACACCCGGGTGCTCACACCGGCACGAGGAGACGTGGCTGCCCCAAGGGGCTGCCCCTGGCCCTGCCGCCGGGACCCGCCGGGAAACCCTCGGGGACGATTTCTTTTGCTGCATCCCTTCCTGCTAAGGGTAAAGATGTCCCTGCTCACTGCAGGGGGGTGGACTAGGTGACCTTTAAAGGTCCCTTCCAACCCAACACGTTCTATGATCCTATGCTTCCCCCTGTTGCGTGAAACGGGGCCAAGTGGTTTTGGCAGAAGATAAACCCCCTCACGTTCTAACGCTCCTCACCGAGGGGGGAGGCCAGGTGCGGCTGGGTTTAAATTCTGAGGGATGCCCAATTCAGCACTATCAGTCCAATGGTGTTTAATATGTATTAAACTATTACGATTTGGATACACTAACAGTGGGCTGCACCTTCAGTCTAGTCGTGCTCCTGAACTAGCACGGCCTCTCTCAAGTTTTGGTCGCGTTCAGTGAGAAAGCGAAACGACCAGCTACTGAAACAGTGCAGTTTATTTAAACAACAGAAATACAGGTTCTTTAGGATTGCCGGTGATAAATACACTGTCTGCAAAGCACGTGCAAATAAAGATATTGTTAAGTATACAAACGCATGACAAAATTATAAACGATACAGCCTGGCTATAAATGTAGGGTAGAGATTCTCTAGAGAAATTTCTAAGTCCCCAAGAAAGCGCTCGGTGTAATCGAAGTCTTACCCAAAGGCGTCCCTACGGGGGGGAAGAAAGGCTCAGCCCGTCGACTGATCCCGGAAATCAGCGGTGGAATTCTTCGCGATGGTGTCTTCCCTGACATCCCCCCTCTCTTGGGCTATTTTTATATTATTTTTTTATCTTCAAAGCGGAGTTTGAGTGACTTTAGTCATACGTACTTTTATTATGATTAATGTATTCAAGGAGGAGTGTTCACACCTCGGGGGCGGATAGCCTCCGGGATGGAGGTGTGTTTTGGTACATTGTGGTGAGCAAAGTTCGCACAAAGGACAGCATTTCATCAACATTTGATGAAATGTTGGCTCGGGTAGCGTGTAGGCCGCTTAGCAGTTCCGTAGTACCATCTCGTCCCCATATCTGCTATTCGTCACAAGGGAAGGCCACGGAACAAGCGTGTTCCGTTCCATCCCTCGTGTAGTTTCGCAAACAACCTTGTACAGGGAATCACAGATGTGGCATTCTTCGTGTGCCGGCTGCGGCTGTGTTCTACCTCAGAAGCCTCTTGATTTTATGACTTTCCTTAATGTGTGAACAATGCTGTATTTTTGTATTCTTGGCCAATTTAGTAATTATTCCACACCCCCGGCACAGCCGAAGCTTGCGGCATTGGCCAGGGAGGTTTAAAACCAAAAACCCACCTGGGGCCAACCGAGCCGGGCAGCTGCTCCCTCCGTGCCGTGCAGGGCTCTGGCTGCCGAGCCTCGGAGGCTGCTGGTACCGCGGGCTGTCTGTCCGGCCGACCGGGGTGTCTCTGTCCTGCAGTGACGAGGCAGCTCTCGCCAGCGCTGCAGGACCAGCCTTCCTGCGGCTCCCCCGGGCCCCGCTTCCCCACGGTGCCGGCGTCACGCTGCCGGCTGAACGCCCTCCCCGGGGCTGCCGTTCCCGAGAGCTGGCGTTTCCAGCGCGGCTCCGCAGAGACCTGCCCGATGGGACCGGCGAGGGTCTGTGAAACCACAGCTCGGCTTCCAGACCTGCCAGAAACGCAGCCCGTGGGGTCGGGTCCTGCCCTGCTGACCCCCTCCAGCCGGGGTGCAGGGCAGCTTGTGGGGCTCCCGCAATCCCCGGCTTGTAAAACACCTTTGGGGTGGTTTTCCACAGCTTTGGGGTGGTCGCCCATGGCTGTGGGGGGGCTGTTTGCAGGCGGCAGAAAGTGGAGCAGCCCCGAGGCTGCTCTGCTCTACGTGACCACCCACAGCAGCCACCACCTGCCCGCGCTCGGCTTTGGGGACGTGCAGAGGTCGCCCCGTCAGCTTCCGACGGTCCTGACCATACCAGGGAGGTCTGTCGGGATGGGGAGACGATGGTAGGGACGTGCAAAGGGGATGACAGAGTTCTGCAGCTTTGCAAATGGGTTGGAGGGGTCAAACCCAACCCCCAGCTGCCAAGCTGTCCCCCAGCCTCCGAGAGCCTTGGGGCGGGGGGGGTGCCACAAGCAGCCATCCCCCTGCAACGCCGTGGTGGGAGAGGGGAGAAATGGGGGAAGAAATGGCCTTTTCTTCATCAAACAGCCCTGACTTTTGTAAGCGCAGCTCGCTAAACCCCCCAGGGCTGGCTGAGAGCGGGGTTGAGGAGGGGGCACAGCCCCACGGCCACGGCGATCAGCCCCCAACCCCTCGGGCAGAGCCAAACCCCCCGGGCTGGGCGTCACGGAGCCACTGAGCCTTGCAGAGGAGCCGAGGGTGCGATCAACGAGTAAGCATGGCAGCGGTGCTCTTCCTCTTTGGTTCCGCAGGTCCTGCCCCTCTTCCTGCGGTTCCTTTCCGGATCCATGAGATCAAGAGGGAAAAACCCGGCTCATGAAGCAGCACGATGCTGAGCCGGGTCTCGCTGCTGGGGATCCAGCCCATCTGGGGACCGTCACCGGCGTCACCACCCCTCTGTGGGCCTGAAGGGGTGGGTCAGGCTTGGGCTGCCTCTGCCCCCAGCCCTGTTTCGATCTTCCCGGTGTCGGGGTGACATCAGGGCAATCCAGGGAATATTCACACGGGCGGAATTTGGACAAAGCCCCGGTTGGAAGCGGGGCCGCTCATGGAGCGATGCTGCGCTCAGTCCCGAGCCGACAGCCCTGCCTGGCTCTGCGCGTGTGGAGCAGAAATGAGCGCAGCCGCTTTTTGATGTCATTTATTAACGCTGAGCACAGACAGGTCTCATCCTGGCGCTTTCCAAGGGTTTCGAGGAGTCCCGGAGCCCATTAATAGCAGGATTTTGCAAAGCGTCACCCCGGGAAGTGTCCCTAATCCTTATCCTCACACACATCCACCGCTGGGGACGTGCCGGCGGGACAGACGGACGTTTGCCCTTGCGCAGCCTCTCCTGTCCCCTCGGCCTCCCCCACATCGGCGCGTTCAGGATCTGCCTTTAGACTTGTGCAAGGGGAGAGATTCAAGAGACAAACCCTGACCTGAACAGGAATCTGGAGCCTGTTTCTAGAGACAGGAGGGTGTTGTGGGCGCTTTCTTTCCTGGATCTTCCCGGGGACCCTCTCCCGCTCCCCGTGCGGCGCTGTCGGGGCTCGCTCCCCCTCGGGCAGCTCCGGCGCTGTGTCGCCACTGGGACGCGATGCCGACCCCTCCGCGGGGATGGCCGTGCCCCTGGGAGCAGCCACAATCACACAGGACCCCCTTCTCCCCCGAGGAGACGCAGGCGGAGGCACCCGCCCTCCACTGACTCAGCATGGTTGGAAAACCAGCCATCGCCAGCCGCAGAGAATTCCCCCTGCAGCTTCCCACCCGGCTGCTTTTCTTATTAAAAAAACCTCTTTCGTCTCCGTACATCTGTTTTCTTCACGGCAGCATTGCCCCGGAGCCGTAGGCAGGATCGAGCCCTTTTTGCCCGGTGTCCTTTGCGGGCACATCCAAACCCCAGCGCCCGTCATCGCCCCACACCCGTCCCCTCCTCCTCCTCACCCCTGCTCCCGCATGGAGGTGACCGTGCTCAGCGCCAGCACGGGCCTCTGCGCGATGCCCGGCTGCAGTCAGGAATCCTTCGGCTCCTGCTTTGCTTCATTTGGGTTTGCTCCCCGGGAGGGGGGAGGGTTGGAGGGAGGGTTTGCCAGGCTGCAGCTCTCCTCGCCAGCGAGCCGTAAGGCGGCAGCGACAAGATGCTGATGAAGACGCCCGTGCGCTACGGCAGAGCTTGTTTCAGAGCGGCAAAAAAAAAAAAGCCATTTTCTGGAAAGTGCAAAAAACGCCCGGAGTTCAGCCAGATCCCACCTCCGGGGTGTTATTCGCAAGGGCAGGGGGGACATCGAGCCCCCAGAATGGGGCGGCTTGGAGAGACACGGTCACCCAGGAGCGCAGCATCCAAGCTCCTGCGATCCGAGGGACTCATTAACTCCATGGCAGCCGCGGGTTTGCCAAGCTAATCTGTTTAACCCTGCCTTCCCCATCGGAGGGGACCCAGCTGAGCTAAAAAGGCTGATTCACTCGCCCAGGGCCACCACGGTTGTCTGTCGCAGGGCGAAAATACCTGTGGGCTTCCGTGGCACGGTCATTTTTTTTAACGGTTAAAAAAAGCAGCTTGGTGCTGCTGGGTCTGGGTTTGGTGTCCAGCCATCAATTCTTCTTATGCATTTCTCTGTGAAATTAAAAATCTCTTTAGTGCCTAATACATTCTCCTCCACAGGTACTCGCACGTTGCAATCAAACCCCCTCCCAGTGCCCCCGTGGGTAACCCACACGGGTTGATGTCCGGAAGCGTCTCACGATGGAGCTTTTTCCCAGCATCAAAATAATTTCTGTGCTTCCCCTCGGCAGCTCCTGCTGCCCCAACATCCCCCCCGCGGCCCCGGCTCCCCAGGCACACGCTGCAAGGTCAGTCCTGGACCGCTGCGGGGGGACCGAGACCAGCATCAGCCCCGGTTTCGTCTCCTTCCCTGATCGAGGTGGGACAAAGAGGCAGAAAACCCGCGGAGCTGCCCCCCAAAGAAGGGCTGAGCGGGGATTGCATGCAGGCAAATTGTTGCTGTCATTAGACCAGTATCTTTAATTGCTGCGTCTCTTATTCTGCCTGTGCCCAAAGAGCTAATCCCGAGTGATTACAACGGACAATGTCATTTAAATCAATTATCTCTCCATTCAGAGCCATCCAGCCTCTCCTTCCTTCACTGTACATCCACGAGCCCCATAATTTATTCATCCTGGGCTGCACTTAAACATCTGCTCCGGTGCCATTTGGGTTTGGCAGAGCATTAGCTTTAAAATTTTATGAAACGTAGTGCAGGTGGCGAAATCGGGAATTCAGGATGATAACCGCGGCACAGAAGGGCTGGCGGGCAGGACTCGGCCAGGCTCCGCCGGGGCTCCCTCCGGCCCGGGAGGAGAGGCGCGAGGAAAGCTCCTGGGGATTTAATGCCCGTCGGGGGTGCAAATCCCATGTTTTTCTCCATTTTCCCATTTCTGAACCACAGGCTGGGGGGGGGGTGGATCTCTGCGTCCTCGCCTGCACTGGTGGGGGTGCTTGAAGGGCTGGGCTGCTCTGGCACTGCTGCAGTGTGCCCCCCTCCTGGCAAGGGGGTTACTTTCAGCAGGCGAGCCGCCTGTGAAGAAGACCCCTTTTTCTATGGTTCTATGATTCTAAGACGCCTTTCTCTTTCTCCCCACCGAAACAGGACTAGCAGGCTTTTAACGCAATACTCCGTCCCAGCCCTGCTAACGGGAGGAAGGAAACCTGGAGCCACGTCACAGCAGCATCTCTAGCTCTGGAGGTGGGGATGCAGCTGCTGGAGCGATGCTGGGTACAGACCTCCCCGTGTGCAGGGAAAGCCCCATCTTCTCCAGCACCACGTCCCCCTTTGTCCCCATGAGTGCCTCCACCCCACCAAAGAATCACAGTGAACCTGGAAGCCTACGTGAGCATCGTCTCACCTGGCCCCCCCTCAGCTGATCGCTCCCGCTCACCAGCTTGTTTCCAGGCCACTAATGAAAATACTAAATAAGAACCAAACCTGTGTCCGAACACTGCGGGACCGTTTTCCTTTCTTTTCCCGGGTTATTTCCCGGCACAAGGAGGGACGCTCGTGGGCCGCCGGCACCATCTGCCCAGGTTTCCCCAGCCCGCATGGGGGATGCTGCGTGCCGGGACTGATGTGCTGCGGGTGTCGTAGATTTGGGGTGCTCTTGCTTGGCCAAAAGGTAAGGAGGTCTGCCCTGGTCCAAGACTAATGATTTTCTCTTAAAATAACAGAAAATCAGAGATTTATCTGCGTCCCCCAATTCCTGCTCTCACCACAGAGCTACGACCCTCTTCCAAACACGTGTATCCCACGCAGCAGTTCCCTGCGTTTATAGCTAATGAACAGAGCTTTGGAAAGAAAATATTGCTTTAGTGATTCCTCTTTCATCTGTTAAACCCCCTTCCCACCACCAGCACGGAGCTCGGCTGGAAGGAGAGGAGCGGGAGGGGAGGGAAGGGGTTTTGCTGGGGGAAGAGGAGGTGGGAGGGGGTTTGGGACCTGCCCGCTGTGGCCCTGGCGCTGGGGACGTGGGACCTGCCCCTCTGGGGCTGGGGACGTGGGACCTGCCCCTCTGGGGCTGGGGACGTGGGATCTGCCCCTCTGGGGCTGGGGACGTGGGACCTGCCCCTCTGGGGCTGGGGACGTGGGACCTGCCCCTCTGGGGATGGGGACGTGGGACCTGCCCCTCTGGGGATGGGGACATGGACCTGCCCCCCTGGGGATGGGGATGTGGGATCTGCCCCTCTGGGGCTGGGGACATGGACCTGCCCCTCTGGGGCTGGGGATGTGGGATCTGCCCCTCTGGGGCTGGGGACATGGACCTGCCCCCCTGGGGATGGGGATGTGGGATCTGCCCCTCTGGGGCTGGGGACATGGACCTGCCCCTCTGGGGCTGGGGATGTGGGATCTGCCCCCCTGGGGCTGGGGACATGGACCTGCCCCTCTGGGGCTGGGGATGCTGCTGCTGAAGGGCGTAAGGACCTGGCCATTTCTGACCCCTTGAGCATCCCGACCTGCGGTGGGGGAGAGAAGGGCAGCTCGACTCCTTCTCCTCTTCCCAAGTGTGAAGAGGAAGACCAAGGGGATTATAAAGCTCTCTGCTGTTCTTTGATGCCTGGAAAGCTCCTGGAGTACCGGGGGTTTTAAATCTATTTAAGCACCGGGAAGATAACAAGGTGATAAAAAGCAGCCAGCGTGGGTTTGTCAAGAAAAGATCACATCAAACCTCTCTAATTTCCCTCTCTGAGGAGGGAAGGGGCTGAGGGGATGAGGAAGAAGCCACGAATGGGACATATTCTGACTTTAGGAAGGCTTGAGACCTGGTCTTGCGTGACATTTTGGGAAGGAAATGAGGCGGTTTGGGCTGGCCACAGTCGCCCAGACCTTCCCTCCCGCACAGCAGGGTTGGAGGGGCCCTGCAGACAAGGAGGGTGCTTTGCAGGTGCTCCCATGGGGACGTGTCCTGGGAAAAGGCGATGGCTGATGTGTCCTGATTCCCGCTGGGACACAGCAAACCCTCCAGCCCTCTGGAAAAACCCAAACCTGGCCAAAGCAGCCGGTGCTGCCGACCAGGAGGATGCCCGTGTAACGCTGCTGCTCCCCAGCTCCGGCGCGGCTCGTCCCACGCCGGGCACAAGGCGGCACAAGGTGGCCTGGGACAGCCACTGGCTCCCTCCGTCCCTCTTGGCACTGGAGCGCGAGGATGCGGCACCGGTGCCGGGCGGACATCCAGGCATCCCCTGGAGAGCAACAGAGCTCCAGCCTCCACTGAGCTGCGCAGCGTCTTCCCCCGTGACAGCGTCCCGTCTCGGTCCCCTGCCCTCAGTCCCCTTGTGTAGAGGGCGTTGTTTTAAAGAGAAGGACCAGCCCTATGGTCTAGGACCATAGAATCCTAGAATTCCAGAACTGCCCAGGTTGGAAGGGACCTTTCAGACCATTGGGTCCAACCATCAACCCAACACTACCAAAAACCATCGCTACCCCACGTCCCTCAGCACCGCGTCTGCCCGGCTTTGAAATCCCTCCAGGGATGGCGACCCCACCACTGCCCTGGGCAGCCTGATCCAATGCTCGACAACCCTTTCAATGAAGAAATTGTTCCCAATATCCATCCTAAACCTCCCCTGGCACAACTTGAGGCCGTCTCCTCTTGTCCCATGGCCTGTTCCTTGGGAGAAGAGCCCGACCCCCCCTGGCTGCCCCCTCCTCTCAGGGGGTTGCAGAGAAATCCAGTGCGGGTGCAGCAGAAAGGATTGCCCCGGGCAGCAGCAAAGCTCACTGCCGGGAGGAGGCACCGACTTCAGGCGGCCCTGGGCTGCGCAGGCTTTTATGTGCCGGAGAACGGCAGGATGAGGGTGGATACGGAGCCGGTCCGCGTGTCCAGACCCAAGGTTAGGGCGAGGGATAGGACTAAACACGTGCCGATGTGATTTTTCGGGTTATGGCTTGAAGCACCCAGGAGAGGAGGGAGGAAGGAGCCGCCCCCGCTCCCCCCCAGCTCTGTGTGTGCCTTCCAGCACTCGACTAATATCCCACACCGTTAGCCAAAGGTGCCGGCCAGGCCGGCGAGCCCTGCAGCGGATTTTTAAAGGGTTTTTGTCTTTTTCTTTCTGGTGCTTGCTGAAAAGTTCTCACCTTGTGTTTGTCCCCCCCCCAGCCTGCAGCAGGGGCCGGCCGGGGCCAAGAGCATCCCCGTGGCCACATCTGACGTTTCCAAGGGTTTTGGGCCTCGCTTTTATTGGTGTCTGCCAAGAAGACAAACAGGAGGGGGACAAAAAGGGCCGATCTCCGCTGTATTTCAGGGTGCTCCCCCAGAGCTCTGCAGCAAAATAAGAACCCAGAGAGTTGCCGGGACGGCTCGTGGTGCCCGGACGGGCTGTGCCCCCCAGACACCCTGCCAGCACCGGCTATTCAACAAAAACGAGTATTTCTTTACATGTCTGCCACGGTATATCATTTGGAATTCATTCTTCTCCTGGTTGGAAAAGTCTCCTTCACCTGCCCCGGCAGCAGGAGTGAATCCGGGGGGGCAGTGGGAGGACAGCGAGTCCTTCCAGCCCCCGGGATAAACCTACGAACGCCGGGCAGAGCTGGAGAGACGGGCTGACCCCCCTGTCTGCCCAAGGTCGATAACCCTGGCATAACGCATTGCCAAACTCAGGAGAAAGTTTATAGCACAGACGTGGAAGTGATTTTCTTTGCTTGTGACTTGGTGACTTTTAATCAGGTTTATCCCCCCAGGTTTGAACAAGTCCGCCGCCAGGACCAGCTTCGCTGCCCGTTTGATCGCTGAAAATCCATCTGGCTCCCCACTCCCCCATGCAAAACTGAATTTTAGCCCCTAAGCGACACCTTTTAGCAACTTTTCCTCCGATGAACCCAGAAAGATGCTTCTACGGGATGGGGGCTGGCTGAGACCCAGCGTCCCGAGCAGCTCAGTGCCCCAATTCCCCCGGTTTTCGGGGGTGAGGTGGGTCTGGCAGCAACTGCTGACCCCGGGAATGGAACGGAGGAGGAGTTACCGGCGCCGGGGCTCCCGGGTGGAGTCTGTGCGTCCTGCCTGGGGACAGGCTGGCCCCCCCCAGCCCCTCGCACCCAGGTGCGCCCTCAGCATCCCCGGGGGGTATTTTCAGGGGGATTTTTGTACTTCTGAAGTCTCCGCTGGATCCTGTTTAAGCGCAGGCTGGGCTCTGCCCGGGGGCTGAGCCCCTGTGCTGGGGGGGGGATCAGCTGGGGACCGCGGGACGGGGCCTGCGATGGGAGGAGTGGGGAAGGCCGCGAGTGGGGCAAACCCAGCAGGAGAATTGCAGGTATCCAGGACCCCAACACACACATCTGGGCGCCTTCGGATACCCCCAGCTGAGCCGGGCTTGCCCGGGTCCCCATTCACGATTCAGAAACCGGGTGCCCCGCGAGGCCGGCGCCGTCACTTTTTGATGGAGTGATTTGTAACTTCCCCGGCTAATTGCCAGCGCGGTGTTCAATCCAGGGCAGTCTTCCCCCCGGAAAGCGTCTTCTCCCACCTGCGCTGGCAGGAGAGCGGCACTGCGGAACGGGGACACCGCGGCATTCCCATGGCAACAGCCGGGAGCCCGCAAAAGGAGAATTATGACTCTGTTCCCCCTCCCGGCGCGAGGAGAAGCCGGGCTTTACGGGATTAGGCAGATCCCAGCTCAAACATCCAGGGTAACACTGGGGGGAATAATGGATAGTAATAGCAGAATAAATGGCTTTTGATATAAGGCTCTGTCCAAACAGCGCGAACAGCCCTCCTCGTCTAAACTCGGTGGATGCTGACGAGGTGTCCACGAGGAGTACGGACCCTTTGGGGTTTTTTTTGAGCTTGTCAAACTGTGTGTCCACCCAAACCGGTGTTTGGCACAGCTTTGGCCACTCTGGTCAAGGCAATCGCACCAACCTGCATGATCCAACCCCAAACGCTTTGCTCATCGTGAGGACCCCGGTGCGAGGACCGTTTTGCCCGAAACAGAGGATTCGTGAGCAGGTTGCAGACTCTTCTTCCCACAGACTCTGGCACTAAGTCCACGTCTGATGGCTGAACTCACGCCTCGGCAGCAAGGCTGCTCACCCTGGGGAATGAACCCCCTCTTTAGGTTAATTTTGTTGATAAGCAACCGCCCCGACTGCTGAGAGCTCGCGGGTCACTGTCCCAGACAGTCAGCTCCGCTGGCCAGCCGAGGCCTCGCCAAAAACTTGCCTTCATGAATTGAAGTTCCCTTTGCTCCGGGTACGTTCGTATCTCAGGAAGGCAGAAATCTTCACGCAGCGGGAATGCTTCCGACTGGTGGAGCGCAGATCCTCACATGAGTGTCTAGTGAGGATATTGGGGTTAATAACTACTTTTGCAGGGGCTACAGCAGCCAGGACGCTGGTTTAAGCCTCCTGCCGAGCCCACGGCTGTGGCCACCCGCAGCCATGGGGCAGCACCTGCAGAAGGACCCACGTCCCGTGCCCCCCACATCCTGAAACCCCACATCCCGCACCCCTGGCATCCCACACCTCCCTCATCCCGCACCCCCTGCATCCTGAAACCCCACATCCCACACCCCTGGCATCCTGCACCTCCGGCATCCCGCACCCCCAGCATCCCTCACCTCCCGCATCCCGCACTTCCCACATCACGCACTCCCAGCATCATGCACCCCCTGCATCCCGCACTCCCCCATCCCAAAACCCCGCATCCCACACCCCCCCACATCCTGCAACCTCACATCGCACAACCTCACATCCCGCACCTCCCACATCCCGCATCCCCAGCATCACGCACCCCCCGCATCCCACAACCCCGCATCCTGCACCCCCCGCACCCCACACCTCCCACATCCCGCACCCCTCGCATCCTGCAATCCCCGCATCCCGCACCCCATCCCATGGGGAGATGCTGCCATCAGACATGTCAAAAGGGCCTCAACATCGATGGCTGTAGCAGCTCCACCCGTTTCCCGGCTTCTCGAGGCGCTGCTCTTCCTCCCTGCCGCGGTGTCCCCGCGCTGGGACGTCCCCGCGCTCACCCCGCCGTGACAGCGTTTGCTTCCCCTGCCAGCCCCTGTCCTTCCTGTCACCATCGGGTGACACCTTCGCGACACCGGTGCCGACGCTTCCCCGGGAAATGTCACACACTTGTAACAAGCCGGGAAAATCCGCTCAGCTCATCCCTCTGGCTTCTCCCCCGGCGGAATCGCCGAGCGAACCAGCCCTGTTTTCCCCCAACTTCCCGTTATCCCCCCAGAAAAGCCCCTTTCTGCGCAGCTGTGCTGCGTGAGCATCGCCTGCGGCCCCGCCACGGCTCCTCCGGCCTCTGTGGCAGCGGCTGCCGCGTTTCCTCGGGCTGTTTGCGGGGAGCTGGGCGCTGCGGCGGCTTCTGCACAGCCCAACACTCTTCCCGAGGAAAAGGAGGCGGGAGAAGGAGGCTCCCCGGCTCCGCGCTTCACAGCTCGTTGACCCTGACAAGGTACTTAGTGACATTTGCTGCTCAGCACCGACACAGGGGACAAACCCACGCTGAAAAAAAAAAGCAAAGTAAAGGGCAAAAATGACCAGAGAGCAGAGCCACGGCGTGAAACTCCCCGTGGCCATCAGCCTGGGGCTGGCAGGGAGACGGGAGCTGGATTCCGGGCTCTCCAAAGCGGAGAATCCTTGGCCTTGCCTCCCATCATGGATGCCCTGTTCCCAGGCAGTAGAGCTGCAACGGTTTTTCTTTTCCCACAGGATCAAAACCCATCCTGACGCTGACATGTGCTCCCGAGCCTGGGAGGAAATGCTGGATCGCCCCTTCCTTCTTTTCGTTCCTTTTTCTCTCTCCTGGTAATAAAACAACAATAAGGAGAGCTGTGGAAAGGGAAAATAAAGAGAAGTCTGGTGCCTTTCCAAAGGTTGGGTGCTCATCCCTGCTGGAATACGCGCGGCTGGGGGCTGGGTACAGAACCTCCAACCAAACCCCGTCCCCAGCCACCGCCGGCTCAGGAGAGCTTCATTCCTGCCTGGTGCTGCGCCAGGGCTGGGTCTTCTTGGGAGTTACGAGCACGGGGCAGCATCTCCACGGCTGCCCGAAAACCCACCCAGCCCCTCCGCTTCCCACATTCCCCGTTTTCCCCTCCTCTTTCATGCTCACTCTCCCCACTCCGTCCCCCGGCTCAAATCCTCCTCCCCTGCCGCTGTTCTCCTCTGCTCCTCACATGAAGCCCCTTCCCCTCACTTTTACCTCTCCCCATGCTCATCCCCTGCCGCCCCCCTTCCCTCCCCTCGGGGCACGGGGCGCATCGTTTGCCCCAGCTAATTGCCAACCCCGACCCAAACGACTCTCCGCAGCACCACGGCAGCCCCAAATCCCCGAGCGCTGCCCGATTTACTTCCCACAGGAACCGCCGTCCCCGGACAAATCTTCCTCTGCTCCCGACTCTGCCTTTCCGAGTATTTGTTGATTCAAGCCAGCCCCTCAGGGATTCAATTTCTGTGCAGAATGCGAGGATTTAGCCATACAGCTGATGTTAATGCTAATAGGATTTGTACAGCTAAACTCCGAACCTCCCCGTAAAACTTACTGCCCCGTTGTTATCCGAACCCTTTTGCGGCTCACCGCGTACCTGACCTACGGCCACCAAAGGATGGAGGCGCAGACGCTCCCCAGCATCCGCATGAGCCTCAAAATGTGGGTGCTGAACCCTAATTCATCCCTGCCACCCATGGGACTAACCAGAGGTTAATAGATGATATGTCTGCGTGTACTTTCCTTCTCCAGTGAGAAGTCCGTATTGTCTTAATGAGGCTTTTGGAGCTTTGTCTGGTGTCCCCACCAAAAGCCCACGGGGGTGTTGCTCCTTCCTTGTGCTGCTCTGACCTCAAGCTACTGAAAATAAGGAGCAAAAAACAACCCTCAGGGCCGAAAACATCTCCAAGTGGGACGCTGGGTGCTGGGCATCTTTGGGAGCTTGGGGACAAGATGAGAACAAAGCATCCAGCAACCACATTTTTTTCACATTGAAGAAATAAATGAACAAATGGTCACAGCTCAACCAAGCCTTTCCCACCCGGGGACTCAATGGGTGCTGCTGGGTGTCCAACAAGCCTGCGGTGGGTGTCCGCCCCAGCAGATGGGGTGGGTGGTTTCAGACGGCTACGGGCCAGGAGCCAACATTGCCCTGAGGAGTGTCGGGATAACCGCTTGGGATAACTGCTCGGGATAACCGCTCGGGACAACTGGTGGGACCACGCGATGACAGCCAGGAAAACCCACCCGAGGTCTCCGTCGGGGCCGAGCACACGGAGCTGGCGGGTGCTGGTGGGCACAGAAAGGCAGAACCCCCCCGATGCGGCTGTGTGTCCCCCCCCCCAAGCCCGGGGCTGTCCTCCGGAGGCGGCCGCTTTCGGGTCCTGGCTCGGTTCCCCGAAGCCCGGCCCAAAGACGGACCCGGGAGGTTCCCACCCTCGGAAAACGGCGAAGAGATTTAGAAGAGAAACTTTTTTTCGGTCCGATACGTTGGGGTAACAGAAGCTCCCCCCGGATCCCCCTCCCCGGGAGGGAGCGCTGCCGCCGCCCCCGCCCCCGGGCCGCCGATCGCCCCCGCCGGATCCGGTCCCGCCCCTTCCCCTCTTTGTCCCCGCTCTCCCCGCCCCGGGCCCCGACACCTCCCCCGGGCCCCGCCCGCGGCTGCACCGGGACCGCGGGATCCGGCCCCGCCGAGCATCCCCGCTCCGTGCCCCCCAGCATCCCCGCTCCGTGCCCCCCAGCATCCCCGCTCCGTGCCCCCCAGCATCCTCGCCCAGTGCCCCCCAGCATCCCCGCTCCGTGCCCCCCAGCATCCTCGCCCAGTGCCCCCCAGCATCCCCGCTCCGTGCCCCCCAGCATCCTCGCCCAGTGCCCCCCAGCATCCCCGCTCCGTGCCCCCCAGCATCCCCGCTCCGTGCCCCCCAGCATCCTCGCCCAGTGCCCCCCAGCATCCCCGCTCCGTGCCCCCCAGCATCCTCGCCCAGTGCCCCCCAGCATCCCCGCTCCGTGCCCCCCAGCATCCTCGCCCGGTGCCCCCCAGCATCCCCGCTCCGTGCCCCCCAGCATCCTCGCCCAGTGCCACCCAGCATCCTCGCCCAGTGGCCCCAGCATCCTCGCCCAGTGCCCCCCAGCATCCTCGCCCGGTGTCCCCAGCATCCCCGCTCCGTGCCCCCCAGCATCCTCACCCCATAACCCCCAAGAATCCTCATCCTGTCCCCCCCAGCATCCTCACCCTGTCCCCTTCAGCATCCTCTCCCCATGCCCCCCAGCATCCTTGCCCTATCCCCCCAAGCATCCTCACCCCCTACCCCACAAGAATCCTCACCCTGTCCATCCCCCCCCCAGCATCCTCACTGTGTCCCCCCCAGCATCCTCTCCCCATGCCCCCCAGCATCCTTGCCCTGTGCCCCCCAGGATCTCACCCCGAGTGCCATGCCCCCGTAGCAGTGGGGAGGGGGCAGAGAAGGGGGTGAGCCCCTGAGGGCAGAGGGGAGCAGGAGAGAGCCGGGGGGGGGCGCTTTTTTATTTCAACTCCTAGGTCGGAATTTGTTTTATTTACAATGGTTACCTATGTATACACAGCCCAAACGGCGTGTATCTAATATTATTGAAACCACGTGTATACGAACCCACACTTTTTGCACGTCACACTTGCCAGCTCGGCTCGGAGACCCGAAGCGAAGCCGGACCCGTCCGTCTGCGCTGCCAGACCTGCCCATTCCCACTCCATTCTGGTGACGAGCGGGTGCAGCAGAGCAGGGTCCCGCGCTGGCCCGGAGCCGCGCTGGCCTCGGGGGGAGCAGCTGATGTGTGGGGGCCAGTCACACACGCAGTACGGCAGTTGTGGGGAAACAGGACCCGCAACTCTGAACACATACAGCCAACGGATCTATCACGTTTTTTAAAGGCAAATATCACTTCAGCGTTGCGTATCGCCCCGTATTTAAACTGCACATGCTTCATTCATGTTTTATTTTCACTTTATAGTGGGATTTTTTTCTTAAAAAGCCTTAGAGGTGGCATACAAAAGCTCTGCTTAGCGTTTTCCGTATTTGTTACACACAGAAACACTCCAGCAGTACTCTAACCTCATTGTTTCACTTTTTCTCTCTGTTTGAACAAAAAAAAGAGGGAGGAAAGCAAGTACCCCAGCTGATCCTGGACCTTCCCGAGGACACCTTGTGAGGATATCCCTCCTCGACGAGCTGCGCGAAAGACTCCTTTTTGCAGCGGTGCGTGAGGCAGGAGGTTACACGTATGTTAATCTCAACACCTGAAAGAGTTTCGAAACAAATGAGCACAGAAATCGCTCGCGCTTCCCGTTTCGGCGAGTCCTGGTGTGTGCAAAGGCAGGTGTAGTTTCTTACGGAAACACAAACATCTGGCAAAGCCCCTTCCAAATTAAAAACAAAATTTCTGGTAGACTCCAGGCTGATGTTCGCTGCAGACCGGGGAGTGGCGGGCAGAGCCCCGGGAGCCCGAGTGCTCCTTCAGGACTTGCCTGGGCAGAGCCGAGTTTGCCCAATCTTGGCCTTTGTCAGTAGAATATTAAATATTGCACGTCCCGTTCCTCCGTAGCATGAAAGCAGACAAGCAGGGCCTGGGAAAATTCAGGGCAGAAGTTCCTCAATAAAGCAGAAATGTGCCCAGAATCGTGCTCGATCCGTTCAGGCATGCTGGTGGGTACGCTCCAGGATTTCTCCCACCAAACCCCAGGGAGGTGGGAACCTCGGTGGCAGGAAACTGGGACAAATTCCCCAGAAGCAGCTTCACAAGCCCGAAACAGCAAGAGCTGCCGTACCCTGGGAGATGGAACAGTTTTCCAGCTAGAAAAAAAATAATACTGACGCCCTGCGGTGTCCGTTCCTGCGAGAGGTGTCCGTCCCGCCAAGGAGCACCCCTCACCCAGGCACGGGGGCCTGCCCCTGCCTGCGCCCCTGCGGGCACTCGCCGCTGCTTTGCTCCCACACGTGGCCCCCGGGACAATAAAAACTGCAATAAAACAGGATCTGGGTGGCTGACACCCCAGAAAGCTGTGCCACCATCCAGCCAGACCTGGACAGGTCGGAGATCTGGGCAAAGAGGAACCTTATGAAATTCAACCAGGGCAAGCGCAGGGTGCTGCACCTGGGGAGGAATAACCCCCCGCACCAGGACAGGTTGGGGGTGACCTGCTGGAGAGCAGCTCGGTGGGAAGAGACCTGGGAGTCCTGGGGGACAACGGGATGCCCATAAGCCAGCAATGGGCCCTTGGGGCCAAGAAGGCCAATGGCATCCTGGGGGGCATCGGAAGAGTGTGGCCAGCAGGTGGAGGGAGGTCATCGTCCCCCTCTGCTCTGCCCTGGGGAGGGCACAGCTGGAGCGCTGTGTCCAGCTCTGGGCTCCCCGGGTCAAGAGGGACAGGGAACTGCTGGAGAGGGGACAGCAAAGGGCTACCGAGATGCTCAGGGGACGGGAACATCTCTCTGATGAAGAAAGGCTGAGGGATTTGGGTCTCTTCAGTCTGGAAAAAAGACGACTGAGGGGGGAGATCTTATCAAGGCTTGTAAATACTGAAAGGGGGGGTGTCAGGAGGATGGGGCCAGGCTCTTCTCAGTGGTGCCCAGGGACAGGACAAGGGGTAACGGGCACAAACTTGCCCCTGGGAAGTTCCATCCCAACATGAGGAGGAACTTCTTTGCTGTGAGGGTGGCAGAGCCCTGGCACAGGCTGCCCAGAGAGGTGGGGGAGTCTCCGTCTCTGGAGACATTCCAACCCCCCTGGACGCGTTCCTGTGCCACCTGCTCTGGGTGACCCTGCTCTGGCAGGGGGCTGGAGGGGATGATCTCCAGAGGGCCCTGCCAACCCCTGCCAGTCTGGGATTCTGTGATCTGGCTTGGGGTGATGGGTTTCCAGTGGTAACCACATTTCAGCCCCTTTCAGCACTTCAGATGTAAAATCTTGCTCTCGGCAGCACCCACCGTCGCTTCAGAGGCTGCCAAAGCTGCTGCTGCTGCTGCTGCTTCACACCCCGTTTCATCGCTGAGCAAAGAGCCGCTGCCACGGTTTGCCCCGGGGTGCTGGCGTGGGGGTGGTACGGACCAGGGTCCGTCGGGGCCGGGCTCTGTGGGGCCTCTCCCCGCTCCCTCCACCCGCCCCACACCTCACAGGGGCGACCTGGCACCGAAAAGTCAGGGAAAAGCTTGGCCAGGTAATGGCAGCCTGGCATTTTGGGGGCTTTTGGGGTTCAGACACTCCAGGGAGGAACCTCCAAGCTCTGACACTAACTCCAGACCCCTGAAATGGTGTTTGTTGTCGCTGATTTTGTTCCCTCGTGGTATTTAGTGGTACTGGTACCGCTTCTCCACAAAGGTCCTTGTGCCCGGGATCGGGTGCGACCTCCCAGGGTCACTGGAAGTGGTGGGGGGTTTATTTATCTCATGCCAATGTACCCCCAGGTGCTTTTCAATGTGCCTTGAGCTCTAAAGTCTCAGGGGTGAGGTACCTCAAGAGCATCGTTAGAGAGAAAGTGCTTGAGGCAGGGGCACGGGGGGTTGTGCTCCGAAAAGCCGGATACCGTGGAGTCCCGCATTAACGAGGTCTCAGTGGCCACAGGCCGGATTTGCTCAGTTTCCAACCACATCGCGGTTCGCCCGCTGAAATCAAACCCGTGCCCACCAACGTGAGCCAGGATGGGGGTCAGCTGCATCTGACATCTGTGCGGGTGCCCGAGGCCTGGCGCGGAGCGAAGAGCGGCGAGGAGAACCCAGAGTGGTAGGGGTTGGCAGGGACCTCTGGAGATCATCCGGTCCTACTTCATCACCCGTCCGGTAAGAAAGCCCTGCGCTCCCTATAAAACACTTTTGGGGCTGAATTGCTTTGTAAAGGCTGAGCCACCTTCAGTGGGAAAAGCCTGAAGCGTTAATCCGTGAGTAAGAGCGATCCGGAGACAAACGCGTTCCCTGCCTGCTCAGCGGTCTAAAGCTCAGCGGAATCGGGAAGCTGGGGGGGAACGGTACCCCCGGGCTCCATCAAGGCATCAGCATTTCTGATGTCACAACCTGCAAAACCCCACAGTGGGTTTTCTTGATGCTTGAATGAACACCCCCAGTTTCAGGTTTTTGATGTATCTGGGGTTTTTATCACCTGCGTGCACGCCAACGGAGACGGACAGCATCAGCTCTGGCTTGGGGGGGGCGGAAATCCCGCTCTGTGCAGGCTCCAGCCGCGGGATATCCCACGCCAGAGAGTTTTTATAGCGGGTGGCCACCGAGCAGTGGTGGATGCAGAGTGACGGAAAACCAGGAACTGCTTCTAACTCCCAGGGAACCTCCTGCCCCCCCGCCAATGCACTCAAACGTGCAAAACCCGGCAGGCCCCCCTCACCTTTCTGCGGAGATTTAATAGCGGGAAATCTCAGGTGGACTGGATTTCGTTATTTTCACAACATACGCTACAGACGCCACTACCAAGTATTATCATAAATAATTCAAACGAAGCTACAAATGATAAAATAAACCAGCAAAGTCCATTTTGGGAAACATTACCTTCCTTTTCGCCTGTGTTTTCCTTTGCTTAAGGCGCTAGTTCACAACTCCAGGCGTTTGCAGGGGGATTCACCACAAACTGATGAGGTTCTGCACAACGGCACCTTTCAGTGAACCCGAAAATGCGGGTAACGGAAGGGCTTTTTCTGCAGAGGTCACCGAATTCCCGGCCAGCTCGTAATATTTGAGATGGTTTTTGTGGGTATCACTCTAGATGGTGATGCCCGTGCCAGGTTGGAGGACGTCTCCCGGACTGGTGCGAGTCGGAGCAGAAAGGCGGAGGAGGGATGATTCTCCTCGGCAGCTCGAACCACTCGGTTATTAAATCAAGTCTCGTGGCCGGGGGCTCACAGTGCTCCTGGGTGCCCGGAGCTCCTGCAGAAGTGTCCGTGGGGAGGGCAGGGATGCTCCTCACCCCCACAAAGTCACGCTGTTTTATTTTGACTCCAGAACCCATGATTTCGCCTTTGCCTGGGCCATGAGAGCAGCAGGGGGGCCAGTGCCGGGCTGGTACGGAGGTGTGCAGGGGGGCAATTCCCAGTTGAGCCTCTGGTCCTGCTCTCCATCTGCCCCGGGGCTCTCTCGCCTGCTCTAAGGACCCTCCGGGCCAAGGCAGCAGCATTAGCACCGTACGTGGATATTCAGCCGCTTGTGCAACACCTCCAGAAGCAGAGCAACACCATCTTGGTGCTGGATGAGAAGCTCAACACGAGCTGCCCATGTGCGCTGGCAGCACAGAAACCCCCCCATCCTGGGCTGCATCCCCAGCAGCGTGGGCAGCAGGGCCCGGGGGGGATTCTGCCCCTCTGCTCCGCTCTGGGAGACCCCCCTGCAGTGCTGCCTCCAGCGCTGGGGCACCAACAGCAGAAGGACACGGAGCTGTTGGAGCGGGGCCAGAGGAGGCCCCGGAGATGCTGGGAGGGCTGGAGCCCCTCTGCTGGGAGGACAGGCTGAGAGAGCTGGGGGGGTTCAGCCTGGAGAAGAGAAGGCTCCGGGGAGACCTTCCAGCCCCTTCCAGGCCCTCAAGGGGCTCCAGGAAAGCTGGGGAGGGACTCTGGAGCAGGGAGGGGAGCCATGGGACGAGGGGGAAGGGTTTTACACTGAGAGAGGGGAGATTTGGATGAGATCTGAGGGAGAAATTCTTGGCTGTGAGGGTGGTGAGCCCCTGGCCCAGGGTGCCCAGAGAAGCTGTGGCTGCCCCATCCCTGGAGGGGTTCAAGGGCAGGTTGGACGGGGCTTGGAGCAACCTGGGCTGGTGGGAGGTGTCCCTGCCCAGGGCAGGGGGTGGCACTGGATGATCTCTAAGGTCCCTTCCCACCCAAACCATTCCGTGATTCTAGGATCTTCTCTGTCTTAAGCCCAGGGAGCCAGAGCTGCGGGGGCCGGGGCGCAGAGGAGCAGCCGCAGTGGTTGACGAAGCTGCCACCCCTTTTCCTCCCCACTTTCCCCGCGGACATCACCTCCCGGCGGCCCAGCCAGCAAAACAGGTTGGGATAATGCAACCACCCCGGAGCGTGGAGGAGCAGACACAGGTCCCCCCTGCCGCGGGCAGCCACGCCAAGGAACGTCCCCGGAACGTCCCCGTCACCTCTGTGTGGCTCCCGTCCACCTGGGGGACACAAAGAGAGGAGGGGTGAAGTTTTTACCGGTGGTGCAGCTGTTTCCTATGGAAATACAGATTGGTTTGAGCCCCTGCCTTCGGGATTTCTGGTTAGGTTTCCTGTATTAGCCTTGCGCAAGGAAAAAAGCCAGTGTTTGGGGCTGTAGACAGAGCGATGGCTTTGTCCCCATGGATGTACCCAAGCGGGCCGTGCCGAGTGCCGTGGGATGAGGGGACAGTGCCGGCCCCCGCAGGCAGCCGTGCTGGTGCTCGCAGCCCCCCCGAATCCCCAGCCTTCCGCAGATGGCCGTATAATCACCGTTTGCTTTCCCATCGTGTCCTTTTGGGACATGTGTTTTGCGTTCGGATTTCTCCAGCCTCCCTGTTTTTGTGAATCACACTTCATAAAATAATGGCTACCCGGGGAACGTAAGGCATAACGTTTTATTCTTCCCGTGCATATGAATTTTTCAGTGCCACGATGCAGCTCATAAAGCAGAGTCCTCGGGTTTAATCCTTATTTTGCAATATACGTAAGCACACACCTACATTCCCCTCTGTCCATGATAACACTTAGGGGTTTTTTTTAACTCTTACTCCTGTGATTTTCTGCTTTAATTTAATCCAGGTCTCACCTCCTGGCTGCGCTGGTCCTCACCGAGCTCATCTCAAGCAGAGGTCATTGTCCCTCCGTTTTTTCTCTCCATCACTAAATTCGACTAATGGTGCTTATATATTCCTCACTAAAGCAATTTAAAGTCTTAAGATGAGGGGTGAAATAAGAAACGCAAGGCAGCAATCTCCCTTCTTCTGCAGCGCACGTGGGCTGAACTTCCCCGGCTCTGCTGCTCGGTAGACAACAGCACCTGGTACAAGCAGCATCAACTTTTCTGAAACTAAAATACAATATAAACTAAACCTTCATGGCAGTAACAAAGCTGAAACCCTGCAGATGATTCCCTGAGACAGAAATACAGTACTTTTTATTTGCCGTTTTTGCCAGGCGGGTAACGAGATGCTGCAGGATGCCTCTGTGCCGGCAGACCCCGCTCATCCAGCCCGAATCCCTCCTGGCTTCTTCCCATGGAAAAGGGGAAATATTTCACCCAAGTACGAAAGGAGCAAAAGCTGATGTTTAAAGAGAAATCTCAAAGGAAGCTGCCCGTGTAACCACAGCTGGTGTGCTGCGTACCTAAATACCCACGGCCAATTTGCTGCTTTGGTGTAACACAATTCCACGTCAGTCAATGGAGCTCCACCAGGGAGTCTCCTGGCCTTCCCTAGCTGCTGGGTTAGCCCCGGCGGGGGGGAGAAAAGGAGGGGGACCACTAAAACCCACCTCTCTTTGGTGCCGGTGCAGCACAAGCAGTTTTTGGGCTGGGGCATCGGGTGGGATGGGATAACTCAGCTGACGGGGATTTGGGGATGTTTCCTTGGTGCTGACCCCCCCCCATTCCAGGAGACACCTGGAAAAGGAGGGACGCACAGGGGATAGAGATGACGCACCGAAGTAAAGAGTTTTTAACCCAGCCCTGCCCGGGCAACGGGAGCCTTCCATCCCTTCGCAGGTGCGGCGGGTGCAGGTGAAGCTGTGGGGGCTGCGTGTCCCAGGGTGCGCTCCCTCCCCGCTGCTGCCAAAAAGGGGGGGCCAACAGCCCCTTGCCAGCACGGACCCCCGAGCCCCAACCTTCCTTTCTTTGTCCTTGAGCATTGCTGGAGGATTTTTTGTCCTCTTCTTAGGTTTTTGTGTCACTTTTTAAGGCTTGCCACAGTTGTTCCCGCAGGTCGGACGAGCCGCGAGCGCTGCTCCGGGGGTGCACAGCGCAAACACCCCTTTCCCAGCCCCGGCGGCTGGTCCGCAGGGGGATGCGGGGGCTCTTCCCTGGTCTCTCCGCAGTTACGCTCCTGAGGGACAAATCAAGCTTTTACTCCTGAAACTAAGAGTGAAGAAATGTAAGATCCTTTTCCCGCTGCTTGGTGGTGACATCCTCTTTTCGCCTCCTTCACCCCTCCGCGCCGGCCGGGCCGTGCGTCCCTCTCCCACCCCGGTCCCTGTTCAGATGAGGGGCGCAAGGAGGGAAAATCTGTCCCGTAATCTCTGCTGCTCCCTGGCCCGTGCTGGGGCTGCCCCAGCTCCTCCCGCAGCTGGGGGGCTTTACACCCCCTTTTCCCAGGGGGAACAACCTCAGCAAGTCGCTGCCGTAGCCCAAATAATGAGATGGGGAGCGCGGCCGCAGCAGATCCACCCCCCTGCTATCCAGGCTGTACGTAGCAGAGCAGCTCTGGATGTCATCCTTTTCCCAAAAAAACAGGCCAGAAGCTGGGGTAGGAAGATCTTGTGTTGGGGCTTTGGTGGTTTGTTCTTCCTAGTTAATGAGGGAAGAAAAAAACCCAAAGCCCATGTCTCGTCTGTGCCTCTGTGCTGACAGGCTGAAGAACAGCAGACGCGCAGCCATATTGTTCTGTAATCAGCAATTAGCTTTATTATTTTTTTTCTCCCCCCTCATCCCTTTGAGAAAGGGACAAGGAAAGGCCCCACTTCAGAATAAATTAGTTTCTCAGAAGGGAGGGAGCTCTGCAGATGGCTTTGTCGCGCTTTCCACCCTCGTAGAGCTCTGGAGCACACAGTCCCCCACCCTCAGCCCGCCCGTGCTCCAGATGTTCTCCTGTTCCCAACACCTGGATGAGGGGAGGTGGCCTCACCTCCACCTTCCCCAAAAAGCGGCTGATAAATGTCTGATATTTACGGTTAAGCTTCAGCATCAGTTTTGTCCAAGGCTTTGCCACCCAAATGCTGTGAAGCTGTAGGTTTATCGCTGGGGTTGCCATATGGCTTCAGCCACCTCCAACATGGACCAGGCACGGCGGTGGGAATGGGTCGGTGGCTATTAATGAGCCACTAATTAAGATGGGGGGTTCGTTCATGTGCTCTGTTTCTTCATGAAGTGCAGGAGTTCAATGTGTGTGCGAGGAGGGGCATTTTACGCCTACGCTGCTATCCCATAAAAGGGTTTTGCAGGATTTTGGACCTGGCCAGGATGAAGGTCCCCATCCCCTGACTCAGCCTCTGGGGCAACTTCTGCTCCTCTGGGGAGACAAAACCTCCGCCCCCAGTAGCAGTTTCATCCCTGCTATGGGCTGGCCCTTCCGGGGGGGGCTGTCTGACCCTCAGGTGAAAGTTTTTTCTCCAAAGAGCCCCTTTGGAGAACGCGTTTGGTTTTTCTTGCAGCCTCCCGGCGCGTGGCTCCTGGCGGCGGGTTTTTGGCGGGCTGCTGTGGCAGCGCTCTGACGGGCTCTGGTCCTCGTCCCCTGCGAAGCCAGCCCTCAGCATCCCTGCTGAGTTACCGCATCTCCGCGGTGAGCATCACAGCAGCAACAGACAGCTCCGGAAACCATCATTTCCAGCCTCCTCGTTTTCCTGCTCCAAATACGAGTCCCGTGTAGCCGGGCGAGCCTGAGGTGGTGGATTTCTGAAGTCACCAAAACGTAACCCACGCCGGTGCCCAGCAGTGCTCTGTTACCCTCCTCCGGGCTCCCGGCAGAGGGGAGGGCTCTGCTAAAAATGGCATTTTTGGGGGCACTTTGGCAGCAATATGATCCAGGCAGGAAGAAGGAGACCACCCCCTGTGCCTCCGGAGCGGCTCCGGGTGATGCTCGGCTGCGTTAAACGGAGCCTGTGACAGTCCCACCCGAGGGGGCTTTGCCCCCAAAGGAACCAGTGAAACGGGTAATAATTAAGGAGAATTGCCAACCCCTAAGGCAAGCGATGGAGAGCAAGGGTGAGTGTGCAGCACCGAGCAGGCTCTCACGTGCTTTTTGCCACAAACCCACTTATTTTTTTAAAAAAAACAAGTATAGTCCTGCATGGGGCTGCATCTTTTACCCCACCGAGCGCAGGACGCAGTGAGCGAGGGACTAAGCGGAGGGTGTAACTGCACTGTGAAACACGGTCCGTCTCTTCAGTGGCATCCAGGTGTCCCTATTTTTCCACCTCTTCCGTCCTGCTGGGTACGTAAGGGGTGTGCTAACTTCTCGTTTGGTAACGGCCCCGTGGGGGTCTCACAAACACCTCCTTGCCTGAGCGGTTGCCCACTTGAACGCTGCCCAAAGAGCCGGGAAAGCTTAATCGTTCGGTCCGATGTTATATTCCAAGTCTGCTGAAGCAGGGGATCTGGCGCTGGGGAGGTGCAGATGCTGCTGCCCGTCGCCCTCACGGGCTTCCAGGGTTGTAGCTGTTGGGGTTATTTATTTCAGCTCTGTTCTTTTCTCCTGCGTCGCCCGTGGTTGGTATTAGTTTCAGGCGGTTTATCCGTGCGTCACGCTGAGACGCAGCGCTTGCTGCTGGCCACTGCCCTGCCAGGCTCCCACCTTCTCGATGGGCCCCCTCTTCGCCCCAGGCACGCCAGGAACACCATGGTGGGCACCATTTATCCGCCCGGCTCATCTGCACCGATAAACCATCAGGTACGGTTTGACCAGGCAAGAAAAACGTGCGGATCCCTTCTCTTATGCGTGGTGCCCTGCTTGAAGCGGGCGCTGCCAAGCCTCGGTTGTCCCCGGTGTCACTCGGTCGTGGTGGAAGAGCTGCTGCTGCTTGGAGCTCGCAAATCCCCATTGCGGAGAACGGCTGGATTTATCACTCCTACACGGAGGAAGGAAGAGAAACCTCACTTCAAACTTCAGCTACGAAGGAAACCACACATTTTTGGAGTCAGTGTCTCCAAATAGCTGATTTTTCCCTCCATCTTCTCCCACGCGGCATCCAGCTCCTGCGAAGACCATACCGGTGGCGGATCCTGCTCCCGCTTGCGAGTCCTTGTGGGCCCAGGGCCACGGGAACAAGGCAGAGAAGGTGTTTCAGCCTCCCAGATTCCCCGCAGTTCAGCTGTATTTCGAGCAGACCCTTGGGGCTCGGGGGGGTTTAACTCATCGTCTGTGTGTGTTTCTCTCCTGGTGCACCCTGGGTGCCTGTCCCATGAGCTAGTTGCTTGCTTCTCACAAGTTTCTTAAGTTTAAAAGAAATTGAACAAAAAAACCCATTCTGCAACAGGAGAGACTTCAGTGGTAGGGGACGGTGGTGCTGGCAAAGACCACTCACTGATTAAATAACTGTTGTATCTCCTGTAGGTTTTTAAATGCATTTTCAGGAGAAGATGGAGAGCTATAGGTGCTCTCCTGGTTGGGAACAAGAAGAAATCGCTGCCGCGTCTCAGGCCTGTTGGTGGAGCCCACGCAGACCACGTCCTGGTGGGGACACAACACACGTTGGTGGAGATGGGCTACGCGGGCAAGCTGTGGGGCACCTGATAATCCCCCGTTGGCCTTTTTTCCCCTCAAAGGAGCAGGGAATTTCACCGGGCTGCTCGGGGGAACCAGCCAAGGAGGGTTCTTGGCCTTTCGCGCACACCCGTCCTCAGCCGAGCAGCGCTCGGGGCATCACCCCCGGCGCCGTGTCCTCTGCTGGTGCCCGGTGCAGGTGGCGAGCACACCACCAAAAGTGCAAAGTTCTCCAGAAAGCACCGTGTCGAGCTATTCCTCCTGCCGCAGGAGTTATTTTGGATAACGCACGGGCCGCAGACCAGCACCGCTCTGTTCTGATCCCCGTTCACCTCCATTCCACGGAGACGCTGCCGTATTTCATCGTTAAATCGCGTGTGCAATAACCGCTAAGCCAACTTTTGCGCCGTGTTAAACACATCGCCCAGATCGTTTGAGGTTTCTGTTCGGTGGCTGTTGGGCTGCTCCGGGTCCTCCCCAGCCATCAGGGCCCGGCTGGAACCCGGGAATGCCGGGAGCGGAACGGGCTCTGCCTCCCGCTTCTCCCAACCCGACCTTCCGTTGCCCAAACCACCCTGTTCAAGCCCCGTTTTCGCTTCTCCAGCCTTCTCCTCGCGAAGAGCGTGGGATAAAAGTTTCCGCACAGCTCCCGGCGCGACCGTCGGGTAAAGGCGATATTAAACCTAAAGCGTCATTAGTTTTATTAACGAAGCAGCTTCGTTACATCCCCAAACGTCCCACCTTTGGCATCTCCCACCCAAAGCCTCGCTCTTCTCCCCCGGGGCAGCTCCCGGCCGCCCGCCGACCCCCCGGCACCCCAAAACTTCCCGGGAGTTTGGCTGCCGGGGCTCGGTTTACCGGGGGATGGGGGGGGGCACCCGCCGGTGGGAGACCCGCAGGCCCGTCCGCCGCCCGCGGGCCGCGCAGGCCGCCGGTGGCCGGGCGGGGGGGGGCGCTGGGAACGGCTGCGGGGTGCGAAGGCGTCCCGGGGCAGCGGGGGGTGGACGGGACACACCGACCCGCCGGTGTCCGCCGTTCCCCGCCGCGCTGCCGGGGGGCAGCGCCTCACGCTGCCGTCCCGTGAGGAAACCGTCCCCGTCGGGGGCTGCCCCGCCGCCCCCAGCTCCGGGGCGAAGCCGGGGGGGGGGGGGCACCCCCGGGCCCATCCCGGTGCGGCGGGGCGGGGAGAACCGGGGATGGGGGGCGCCGGGGCGGTGAGGGGCGGCGGGGGGGGGGGGGGGCGGGTGCCGGGGGGGGGGGGGGCAGTGAGGGGAGGGGGGGGGGTACAGAGGGGCGGGGTCGCGCGCGGCGATTGGCCGTTGGCGGCGGGCAGGAGGGGGCGCGATTGGCCGGCGCGGCGGAGCGAGCGGCGGAGCGGCGGGCGGCGATTGGCTGCGGACGAGGAAGTAGGAAGGAGGACGGAGGGGCTCGCGGCTTGCGGGGAGTTCGGCGGCGGCGGCGAGTGGCGCCTCCCTCCCCTCTCCGCCCCCCCTACCCCCCCCCCCCCCCCCCGCGGCCCCGGTGCCCGCCCGCCCGCCCCCGCCCGCTCCCGGCCTCAGCGCCGGCCGCGCCGGATCGCGACGCCCCGCGGCGAGGGCGGGCGGCGGCGGCGGGGGCGCCTCATCCCCATCCCGCTGCCGAGGAGGCGGCGCTGACGCAGCAGCGTGGAGCCCGGGACCCGGGCGCCCCGGCAGAGCTCCCGTCGCTGGATCTCTTCCCCCCACAACCGGGGCCTGCGGCAGCCCCGCGGCGCGGGAGCGCGCCCCGGTGAGTCTCCCCCCGACCACGACGTCGGACCGACCGCCCGGAGGAACCGGCGGCGGCGCCGCCTCGTCCCCTCCGCCCCCGGGAACTCCGGCGGGCCGGGAGCAGGTGCCGCCGCCCCGGGGCGGGAGCGGGGGGTGCGGGGCCACCGGGAACTTTCCTCGCCGGCGGGGGTGGGCGGCTCCGGGGGAGCCCTGGGAGGGAGGGGAGGGCACGGCGGGCGGCCGCGGCTCGGTCCCCGCGGGGAAGCGGCCTCGGCGGCAGGTGGGCCGGGCCGGGCCGCCCTCAGGTGCGGGCGGCCGTTGGGCGCGCGCGGCGGCCGTTAACTCGCCGAGTACCGGCGGTGCCAGGCCCAACCGAACCCCCCCCCGGGCCCGGCGGGGCCTCCCCCGGGGCGAGCCCCTCCGGCCCCCGCGGCTCGTCAGGACAAAGGCGGCGGGGCCGGCTGACAGGCGGTGCGGGGCGGCGGCGGGGGGGGGCCGGGCCTGCGGGCCGGGGAAGTTGCGGGGGCCGGAACCGGTGCGGGCTCGGGGGGGCGGGGGGTGGTGGTTTGTTGTTGCCCCCGTTGCGGGGGGGCTGCGCGGCGGGAAGGTGAGGGGTGGTCCCGACATCGCCGGTTTTGAGGCCATTCCCGGCGAAAACGGGCGGGAGCGTGGGTCGGCGGAGCCGCTCTCCTCCGGCCCCCTCCCGGGGCACGGGGGAGGTTTGGGAGCCAAACCGGGCATAAGTTCGCCCAGGGCGGCCGTGGCGGTGGGTTGGTGGGTTGTGTTTTTTTGGAGGGGTCCCCCACCCCCCAGCGTGGGGATAAACCCCCTCGCTTGGATGGCCGTTAATTAACCGGGTGAGTTCGTCATCGTCGACTTTGTGGCCGTTGGCCGTGTGGTGTCGGCGACGCCGCGCAGGTCGCGGGCGGTGGATGGAGGTGAGCGCAGGTGGCTTCCAGCTGCTTTGGGGGACGTGGAGCAGCTTTAATTTTCATCGTGTTTTAACCCCCCCCCCCGGCCTCCTCCCGGCTGCACTTGCCGCCCGTTCCCCGCGGCCCTGGACATCTCTTTTCCTGTGGGTAGCTCCGGTGGCCCAGAGCTTGTTTCCTCTTCTCCTTTTGTGTAGCGGTGGCTCCTAATGGAGGCAGCTCCGCTGGCTCCCTCTTTTCCAGCTGCTTCTACGAGGCGCAGGAGCCAGCGCATGTGACTGGGCAGATCTCGGCAGCCGAGCAAGCTCTCTCCCGGCCGCCGCTCGACAGCCAGCCGCCCAGGCGGGCATGCCGTGGGGACCCCCCCTCTGTCCAAAGAGCAGCCGTGAAAACTTGAAAAACACGAGGGTTTGGGATCTATTCTGTTTGCCCTCTCTCCCCCCGCTCCCCGCCTCCCGCCCCCTTTCCACGAGTGCTTATCTGAAAGAGGTTGTGGTTTGGTTTTGTGTTAAAGAATACAGCTGCCCCTCGTGCTCGCTCTCCATCTGAAGTCATCATTGTCAGGAGCAGGCGAACCTCAAAGCGAAAGGCTTTTCTGGGCTTTTACTAGCCTGATTAATTGATCTGTCCATCAGTTTGCCACAATTAGAAAGCGCTCGCTCCAGACTGGCGGGCTCTGGGTGATCGTTGGTGCTGCAGGGGCAGGATCGTGCCCCGGGGTCTCAGGTTCTTCTTTTAAGGTTTCCAGTCCTTACGGTTGTGAGAGGTAGGGTGACACGAACTGTGTGATAGACTGATGCTTTTGAAATCTTAATGTGGTTTAAATACCAGCACGCAACTGATCGCTTTAACAGAAATATCCTGCTAACATATTCATCCCGAACCATCCTTCACGTTTGTCATGTTCTGGCTACCTGGATCCTTCTCCAGCTTCAGCTGGAACTGTCTAAATATTTGCTTGTGATAGGAAACTGTGTGTTAGTCTGATTTAACAGGGCATTTTGGATTTAAACATTGATTTCTGTTTGTTTTCCTAATGAATTCAGTCCAGCATTTTAAATGGAGCAGCAGCCTAGGCTTTCCAACTGCTGTTCTCCAGCAGAACAGAATTGCTGCCACGGGGAAGTGTAGCACCACTGATAGGTGTAAAATCAGCTGGAAACCCCCAAACCTGCGGGTGAAAATAACTCCCTCCACTTTGTGAGAGTGGATCCGTTCTGGATGCTCCATTTGCTGCGGGTCAATGGTGACAATTGCACAGGACAACATATTACTGCTCAGAAATGTAGCATTTGGGGGGGTTGGAAACAGGCACAACCTTGGTCCCGCAGCAGAAACGTTGTTATTTCAGAAGCCACTGAGGTTTCCTCATCCAACTGCGTAACTAGTCTAACGCTGGCGTTCTGTCCGTCTTGCCAGTCGTCTGCGTCACCTTTCGGTCTCCCGTCTGACAGCCGTTTTACTTACTTGTTTTTTTTAACCTCTCTGGGCAGAATACGTAAGCTAATTTTGTTTGCTGTGATGGTGTTAATTGCTACTGTGTGATTTGGGGGCTGTACGGACCACGGGACGCATGTGCTGGTACAGTCTGTGGATATCCGATTTAGATAGCGCTTGGCGATTATTTTGGGGAAATACACCCTTCAGCAAATGCTTTTCTAATACTACTGCAGTGCTCAAAATAAACCCTTAGCAGCAAATCTATCCAAAGTAAACAATTGAAAAATAATTAAAAATCGTAGGCAAAGGCATGCTCGCCGTTTGGCATTAAGTTGGGATCACGAGAAAATGAATGAATGATGATATCCGGTGCTGCAAAAATAGGAAGGTATGCTCAGACGGGCAAATACTGCGTGTGAAAGGAGCCGTGTGGGGCTCTTTTTGCCCCGTCTAATACTCAGTTAACCGTGGCGATACACCCCGTGGAGGTAACGACAGGAGCAGCCCCCGCTTCATGCCCAACCTGCCGAACTAATTAAGTCACAACTATCACATTGTTAATAATACATGAAACGGCAGTTGGTATAACTGGGAAATACAAAAACCGAAAAACAAACACCCCAAAGAAGTCATAAAATTAAAAATAGCTTCCAACAGAAGCTGGGCTGTCGCAGGCCGGGGGGGTCGGGTGGTCGCGGGGCCGTTCTGAGCGCCTGGGCAGTGTTTGTTACTGCTGTTTGCAAACCGCATTTAAGGGGAAAAAGGGGGCGGCTTTGCAGGCATCATCCCGGGGGATTGTGCCCCTGCTTCCCCATGGGGCTGTAAGGGCAGGGGTTCTGCAGGGATGCTCATCCCTGTCCAGCGCAGCCAAATCCCTTCTCATTTGGACCAAAGGCATGGTTCTTAACGACAAAAAATATTAAAATTCATGGTCAGCCTGCGAGTCAGGACGAGTTATTTGTAACAAGACTATTACAGTTTAACCCTCTACGCTTTTGCAGTTGCAACCCCCGTACTGGCAACCAATATTCTCTAAATGGGGAAAATGCACTTAAATGTGATGCTAGTGGTTTTATTTCCTAAGACCCAAAGCCATGTGATTGTATGGGACAATGTGATAGCCCTTTATCCAGTTACCGCCCAGACTTGGTGTTCTAGCATGAAACTTTATTATAAAAAAAGCAGAATAAAGTAGAGTCGCAGTGATATTTCATGTCAGAGTAAAAAGTCTTCCATTGGAAGAGCAGGAGAATGGGAATCTTTATCTTGATGTAAAGCGAAATGAGGGACTGATGGTATCATTAAAAAGTTAAACCAAAGGATGTCATTAAGAAGAATAAATGTAAGACTGATTTAAAATTAATTAACTTTGCACCTGTTCTCTGTCCCCTGTCAATATTTGTGGCATTGGAATTGAATTCATCTGTTCATGTTACTACTACTCCTGCGGTGTGTGTGACAATCCGTAGGAAATAGGAGAGAGTATGGAGGGCTGGCAAGGTGTAAAAAGTGTGGTCAGCTGAGTGAAGTGAGCAACCCGGACCTCTTCTTAAAACCTCTGAATTACTGACGTTGCAGTAATATAATTTCCAAAGAATATTTCAAGTTAAGTCGTAGTGGAAGCCCCTCGTGTAGGTGATGGCAGGGCTGTGCTCTGGTCCTGGCGGAATGTGGTTGAAAATGAAGGTAACTTGTCTGGAGAAGCGGTCGTTTTTCCCTTATTCAGATAATTGATACTCATTGAATTTCACGAAATCTTTCGTAGTGGGTGTGTGGTTATTAACTCCAGGTGAGTCAAAAATAAGACACTTCTGATTTGTCTTGGGGTTCTCTCTGGTGCGAGCCTGCTCGCTGCTTGGGCAGGTGTTAAACAGCCTCTCGGTGCCTTCAGGCCTTACATCTACGCTTTTCACATGTCGCATGGCCAGGAATGCTGCTTTTATCACCTTTTTTTTTTTTTAATAAATCCTGATTTAAATTATAGGTGCATCTCCATTAATGGTGCTCGGTTGAATTATTGCTGAGGGCTGCTTTCGGTCCTCCGTTTTGCAATTCTCCTTCCTTTGCTGTTTAAATTTCCCAGCCTGTTCAGAGACGCGCAGTGCGGGCTCTTGCGAGGTGTTTGCCGTGACACATGCGGCGACGCAGAGGGGTCTGGTGGCATCGGCAGGGTGTCACGTTGGGTACCGTGCTGGGGCGGCTCGGGGTGGGAGCCTGGGGATGTTCTCCCCTCCCCCGAGGGGTGTCCTGCAGCCCCGGGGGGCTTTTCCCTGCTGGAATACGCTGCGCTCTGGGTGCTGTCCCCTGCGTCGGGGGTGGAAGCATTCCGCAAATGGCATGCGAAGCGGGTGGGCCACTGCGTGGCTGATCTGGAGTGGGTTTGGCATTGAAGAGCCTGGGATTTACGTTAAATCTGTCGAATTCAGGAATAAGACGATGTTTCGGTTCAGAGCTGCCAGTTGCTGTATTCCTTGTGTCCCAGTTCTCTTGAACAAAGGTGTGACTAAACAAGAAAATTATGATTTTTATTTTTTTTTCTTCCTCTTTGTAAGCCACATCACAGGAGCGCTTGCTGGCACCCATTGTTCTTCAAGCAGTTTTTTGAAGGGCTTTCTCATGCTCAGCTTTGAAACTATACAGCTTGCCCAGCTCAGCAGGCTGGATTATTATTTTTTTTTTTTTAATAAAAGATCTTGGCTTTTAGTGACTGCATGTGTATCAATATTTCAAATTATTTACGATGCTCTTAGCAATAGAAAAGAGGCATTTTCCTAGCATTGATTTGAATAAAACCGCTTTGCTGGCAGCTTATTTTTTTTGGTGTCTGAATTATCATCCTTTAAATAAAACTGCGGTGCTGGAGCAGCATCGAGCTCCGTGGACGTCGCTGAACTGTGCTGCTTCATACGTACACCATGCGTGGCCTTCTATTGTTCCTGCCTGTGGCCTGTGTAAAGCACTGAAAATAGCAAGCTTTAGCCTGCCTTCACGCCGTACAGCATTATCCGCTGCCGGTTGGCTTTGTTATGTCTTCGAGTGCCTGCGGAATACCTGGAACAGGCTGAAGGAAAGAAATTGGGAGTTCGAGGCATGCGGGGAAAGGATGGTTGAGTTGAGTTTGGGGGGGCGGGAGGGAGGGAGCCGGGGCTGCGGGGAGCGGCAGCGCGGGGCTGGCACAGCACCCCGTCCTCGCCGGGAACGCTTCACGCTAAAAAGCCTTTTAGGTAGACCCTGAAATGGAAGGGGGGGCTCGAGGTTTTTTTTGCAAGATGATGTTTTTTACATGATGGTTTGCTGCGAGTGATAGGGCGCTTGGCAGATTGAGCGCATTCTCGCTGATTTTAGGTTTGGGAATACCATAAAAAGGAAAAGGGTTTGGTGGGCGGCGGGGGGGAAAGGGTGGAGAAGGGGCATTGAGGCATCCCCCTCTGCGGAGAAAGGATGGAGGGGCGCCGGGGGAATGCAGGTGGTGAGGAATAAGCGACAACAATCACATGTTGATAAACATGGAAGATTTGAAAGGAGGAGGAAGGCACAGGCTTCTGAAGGAAACTAGTGGGCAGCAGGAGATTGTTAAAAAATTTTTTAAAAAAACAAAACAGATGCAAGAGAGGTGTTTGGTTTTGTTTCTTTGTTTGTCCAGCCGAGTCAAAATTGGCTCAAGAAAGCGAGGTTGGAGGTGGTTCAGGGTAAGGAGACACAGCAGATCTCTCCCAGGTGAGCAGGGCAGCAAAGGAAAAGGGTTTGGCAGCTGTAACCACGTGTAGGCAGAGAAGAAGAGATTTTCTTAAAATCCTGGCTGGACACGGGGTGGGACAGGTATGAAAATCCTGATGACTCGGACGGGTGAATCCCAAACTGGGAATTCCTTAGACTTCAGCAAACTGCATGAGTGACAGAAGCGAGCGAGGCGTTTTGGGGGTTTGTGCCCTGAACAATGGCTTAGTGACCCCAGCTCTCCCGCACACCCTCCTTACCCGGAGGTGGTGCGTACGATAACCAAGCACGTGCCGGGCAGAGCATGCAATGACTGCTGCCTGCCCCCCCTTTCCCTCGCCAGAGCCCTGTCCTCTTGTCTCTCTCCCTTTCTTAAATGCTGGATTTCATGAAAGATCTCTAGGAATGTAGTTATTTGGGATTTCTGCTGTCCTTCTTGCATTCTGGTTGCAAAGAAGTGAATCCTTTCAATTCAGTAATTCAGTTAAGAGAAGACAGACAGTGTGGCTGGGAAAGCACTGTTTAGCCTGCAAAAAAAAAAAAAAAAAAAAAAAAAAGAAAAGCCATTTTCATTTCTTGCCATTTCCATTTCTTCCCATGTAGTGGAAGAAGAGACAGGGAATAATTCCCACTTCAGAATAAATTATCAGCTTTGCTGAAATTGCAGTCCTGACACCTCCGGGGCTATAGAGGTGCGATACAAAACGTGCCCGTCTTGGTGCTGGGGGGGAAGGGGGCTGCAGCTCTGCGTGGGGCTGCGGGTCAGCGCCGGTCGTTGGCCATAACTGCAGCCTAGCGCCGGAGGTTTTGGTGCGAGGAGCACAATTACAGTGCGGACAGTGCGTCGCTACCTGCGAAAGGCTCTTGGCTGCGCTCAGCGTATGTGTGATCTCCATCAGTTGTCCTGCCCGAAACCACTAATGAGCTTAAGGACACTTCTGTTTTCTTGGCACTTAACAAAAATTAAATCCTTCCCTCCAAACAAAAATGCTGTCGCGTGCTCAGCCCAATGCTTTCATGCAGGCACAATGGGTAATCGCTGACCTTGCCTGAGATGCCACCTCGGAGCTCATTACTGAATAATTAGGTGATCCTTAACCTTTCCACAAAGTTTGGGGAGCTCGGGGGGTGTTTTTTGTACTGATAACATGACATATCCCAAGGCTCGGCCTCGGATTTCAGGCACTGGGCTGTTCCAAACTCCATCTGTCCACTAAGTGAATATCAATCCAATTTAAGCTTGCATATGTTTCCAAGGAAACCATCAGAGGCAACGGTGAGACGTGGACCACGGAGGGGCAGGGAAGCAGGCGCAACAGCAGCATTTTTACTTTTCAGTACTTAACCGTGAGGAAAACTGAGTTATCTGTGATAACCCTATACAGAGCCGTGTTTAGAGTGCTTGAAGGTCAGATAGTTCCTCTTGGAGGAGTCCGTGTTGTGTGGAAATGAGACAGAGTCAATTTAAAAGTAAATAAAACAAAAAAGGAGAAAGTGGCTTCAGGTGCTGCCCCAAGGTCTCCTCATTCCAGCTCGTAGAGCTGTACACTTTCCTCTATAGACGGTGGTTTTGTGTAGTGGGTCCCAATTTTCTTTCCTTTCTGGCAGGCTGGAAAACTCATGCAGCCATGTAAAAACCTGCCCAGCCACTCGGCCGAACAAAGCAAGCTGTAAATGCTTTCTGCCTGTTCTACCCAAAGGAGTCTTTATGTGTATATTTAGACCCCCCAAAAATATAAATAGGAAGTGTTTAGGTAAATTAAAGATCAGTGTCCTGGACATGTTAAAAGAGTAACAAAGCGTCCTGGTGCTGCATGCTGGTGTGCGCATTGCTGCGCGGTTTTGGAGGGCAGCAGTAGTGATCTGCGTTGCCCGAGGAGCAGGAAAGCAGATGAATATTCGGATATTTGCTTCTGATCACTCAGACCAGCTGAAGGTGCTGCGGTGCCCCGAGGGCTCATCTTTTACCCGAGGCCTGAGAATTTCCAGGCACTTGGTTTCTGTTTGGAAGATAGGAGGGTTTTTTCCCCCCATTTAGAGGAATTCATCTTTAATTGAGAGTTTAAATTCTGCAGAAGGCAGAATTGCAGGTCTGCCTTGCTTTCCGAAGGGAAGTGTATTTCTGCTTGTTAATACAGCCGTTAAATAAAATGTTTATCTTGGTTATTGAAATGAGTAGCGAGGTTCTCACTTTGGAGCTCTAAAGCGGGATATTATCTGTCATTTTAGTTTAAAGAATGCTGCTAGCACGCTTGGGCTTAAAATGTTTTACTGTGACGAATAGCTGAAGCAGGAGCTGAAATTCTGGTATCTGGGGATATCCTGCGTGGGTATATTGTGTCCTTGTGCATTGTAACCGCAATACGAGGCAGGAACTCTGCAGCTCAGAGCTCTTTGCAGCTGTTGTCCAGCATCAGATCCTCTTTTTGGAGCAAATCTCCAGAGAAGGGGACTGCCAGCTTTGCACGGTGCTGGGAGTCGTCCTTGGGGCCGGGACTCGGCGGCAGCAGGGTGGTTCTGGCGGAGGGGGGCTGAGCAGTGCGTACCTCCTTATCGGCTGTTTGCCTTCCCCGCCTGGGCACGGCATGGGAAAGCAGAGCTGGCTGCGGCTTTCCCTATCTCCCAGCAGCTCCTGGAAACTCTCTGCCAGTCCTTCCGCCCTTCGACCGGTAGCTGCAAGCGTCTCCCGCTGCCACTTTGGCTCTGCTTCAGCTGGCAGGTCCTGCAGCTGCAGGCATCCCTCTCCCGTCGCCTCTCCGGTCAGATTTACAACGGTCGAGCTTCACATTTTGTCTGCTTGTGCCCCAGCCTGCTAGAGTCCGCAGCTCTGAACGGTTTGCATCTTTCACCCTAGTACCCTTGTGCTGGTGACTCGGATGTGGTGTATGAGGGTCCTTTTCTCTTCCCCATCCATCTGCCTCATGTATTGAACATCTCAGTGTTCAATCAATGTTCTCAAATCCTGTAGCTGACAATCAAGGGGTAATACTGATTATTTTTTTGTTTCTCCACTTGTCGGTGCTCGGAGTTCCTCAAAAGTTTTGCTCTTTTCTTCCCCGTTGCGAATATATTCTCCGTGAAGCCACAGCTGGAGGAAGCACGGGGAGTGTCTTCGAAGTATCAGAGCACTCGTTTGTGTAGCGCAGCTTGTGTAGCACTCATAGGGCTCTTGTCCCCAGTACTCAACGCTCTTGGATGGTTTGAAGCCATAGCCTGACTTCAGGGGACCTTCCTGAAAATCCATTTGGAGGCACCCATGACATTTCCACGAAACTAGGTTGAACTGTTTAAAAGCATTGTGGTTCCCAAGAGGAAGTCGTAACTATGCTGCTTTGCCAGAGATCTGATGATTTGCCTTCTGGAGTTCACACTGGCTTCATGGTGACCTGCACTGATGTGAAAATGGAAGTCATCAAAGGCTGGATGTTGCTGGGTTCCCCTTGAGATGAGACGGTTCCCCAGCTCCGGGAGCAGATGTCTAAACGGTGGCTCTTGTAGCCGCGAGTTTGCATGTGAGATGTCCAGGTATGAATAAAGCCAGAGTAACTGTAGGTGAGATTTGCATTGAAGCTGGAAGTCATCTAATGAAACTGTTCTAGTCTCAAAGCGAATTGTAGCTCTTGGTGCTCAGGAGTTTGCCTGCACCAGAAAATGCCTGTGCTCTGAGTGAGCCGGACCACTTCTGGGGTTCCTTGTAACGCGGGATGTGCAGTACACACAGCGTGCGTGGCACAGGGTTACCGCGGCGCTGCTTTGAGTTAACCACCCTCTTTCTGTGCTGCAGTCTTATGAGAGGTGCCGTTAGCCTGAACCTGCGCTGCTAGATGGATGTGGAAGTTGGGGAGCCATGCAATGCTGAACGTGCGTGGTCTTAAAAATCAGTGGTGAAAATGGCACTCGCGCTGCAGAGCACCTTTGCTGGCTGTATGGCCCCGTGGGTGTGTTCCCGTGGCAGCAGAGGGTGTAGAGAAGGCACTTGGAGCGGCTGTAGTCAGCCCTGCTGTGGGGCAGGGGATGGGGTTGTACCAAAACCTTGCTGACAGATGTTCTTCTAGCGTTTTCTTTTTAACCTCAACTTCTTTAGGTGATCTCGTGCTTTTTCTAGTCCAGCAGGAAGGAAAGACGTAGGAAAAGACTTCTAAATCTCCCTAAGCGCAGTTTAAGGCCTCTCCTTCTGCTCCCGTTCCCTAGAGAATGCTGTATCACCATCTTTTATGAACGTTTTCTCTCTGCTGTTTTTTCAATCGTGTGACTAAGCCCCTACGCCCTCTCCTTGCTGGTCCCCTCCAAGTCCTTCACTGCTCCCCAGCTCGTCCAGGATTGCACAGGGCAGGGAAGATGTGGGAAGCTGGAGCGCGCTCCCGTTGGGGCTCCTTCTGTGCTGGGCATGGTGGGGCTGACGGGCTCCTGGGCATCTGCCCCGGGAGGGCATTTAGCTTCCTCAGGGCAGTGGGAGGCTGTTGACTCATCCAGCTTGTGCTCCTCGACAAACCTCAGCTGCGTTCTGCAGAGAGCCCCCTCGCTGCCTGCCGCCCACTTGGCCTTTGTGGGACTGACGATTCCTGCCTGCCCAGTGTGGAAGTTGTGTGTTTGTCCCTGTTGGTGGGCTCTTTAAATTCTTTTTTAATCCTTCTCTGGTCCGTCAAGACCATAGGTGAACCCACCGCTTGTCTGCTGACTTGTTTGCTGTCCCATGTATCACCTGCAGGTGAGACTGACTTGTGAATAAAATACTGTGTGACTTGCTAATAAAATATTGAATAGTCTCAGGCCTGCCCTGGGGAACCTGCTGTGTCTGGTGCTGTGGTTCGTCACTGAGCCCTTTGCTTTGGGGAAGGCCGTGTTTGACTCTGTGCTGGTGGTTTCCTTCAGGCCACGTATCCCTCGCTGGCTCCTGCGGGTGTCCCGGGGAGCAGAACCCAGCGCGCTGCTCCCACAGCACTGGACATATTGAGTGGCAGAGACCAGGCAGGTTCAGTGGATGGTTCCCAAATATTTTTCCTTGCAGACAACTGTCATGAGCAGGGGCTGCTCGTGCGTCGCGCCTGGGGCATCCTTTCTGCAGCCCAGGGAGCAGAACCTCATGGGGCACCTTCTCCAGCCAAAACCCCTCATAAATTCAATCCAGAGCTCTTGGGGTCGAGCGTGTAACTTACTTATTGTTCTTAATCATTCCTGGTTGGGTTTTTTTAAGTCTGTTTTTCCTTCCAGCTGTGCAAGATGCAACAAAATCGAAGTCGTGCTTTGGTGGGGTGCAGCTTAAATGGCTCACCTTATTGAAAACGTCGTATTGTACCCATTGCTTTGAAAGCTAAGAGTGTTTAATCTCTCCCTTTGTGAATGGCCGAATAGTGTCACGCGTGTGTAGGTAGATAAATGGAAGTTAATGAATAGATATAAAACAAATCACTCCCAGCGCAGGTCTGCAAATGGTGTCCAGTCTATTTAAAGGTGATATTTGTTGCCATGACCGATCAAACCTGGGGCGCAAGCAAATGTGTGTGTTTAAATACACCTCTAACTGTATGGGTGAAGGATGGAAGAGCTGGGCCAGCTTCTAATGGGAGTTAAATGGGCTCTCGTGGAAGCAGTGTTCCAGTGATTTGGCTTCTAGTAGTCGAAAGTGGCTGAATTGCCTGTGTTTGACTTGTGGCTTCTGTTATTTTAGTACCACTTAACAGTTCTTGTATGGAGACATATAACAACATCCAACTGTCCAGCTTGGGAGTTTTCTCCCTTTGGATTTCTGATGGCAACCTCGTGCCGGCTGCTGGTCACCAGAAACGCTCTCCTAGCCCTGCTCAGGTCCTTTGGCAATGCAGGTGTTGGGTCCCTCTGCTTTCCTGGGCTTAAATTCCCAGCATGAAGTTTGCGCAGGGGACAGGGATCCCTCGGCCAGGAGCGTGTGGCAGCCGCGGTGTTTGACCTGGCGAGTGGTCCTCGCGTGATGCTGAGGTCTCCCCAGCCCACCGCGCGTGGCTCTGGAAAGAGCCAGTGCTGGGCACTTCAAGGTTTTAAGTGCTAATTGCTTAGTAATGAAAAGCGTAATCACCAAGCAATTAACTTTGAGCACGTAGTGGCTGGTGGAGGCTCAGGCTGGTCTGATGAAGGCATTAATAACTTTAGGTCCCAGACGAAAATCTCCTCTGTTTCCTGTGCTTGGGGGCTGCCCACACGCTCCACATCCACCCCCGGAGTCTCTGCCTGCCTCCCGCCTTTCTGCCCGCTGCCTCGCCAGAGCGCGTGTTCCTGGGGGCTGATTCCCTTAATGCAGGGCCAGTTAATTGGCTGCTCTTCAAAAAACAAAACAACAGAAAACCCACCCTTGTCTGAATTCGCTCATACAGGTGGGCGAGGGTGTTACCACCGCTGTAGGAACGGAGAAGCTTGTTCTCCTTTGAGAAATGAGAAGGTCTTGCAGCACCATTCAGTTGTGCCAAACTTTTTTCTGAGTGACCTAATACATTAAACCAGTAAAGTTGTGAAATTTTAAGAGGAACTCTTTCACTTACCTTGTCCTCATTTGCAGATACTGTGCTCTTGTATTGAAAAGAGGGAGGAAAGGTTTTACAGTAGGTTTAGGTTTCGTTAGGCTTGGTCGTAACTGTGTCGCTAGAAGATGCGGGAAGGTACACCTGGGTGTGTGGTGTTGATCGAGTCTGTATTTTGTGAAGGAGAAAAAATAATTTTATGTGTATTTTAAAGTATTTTGTAGTGTTATTTTCAGGTGAGCTAGCCTCTTGAGGAAACCTATGTGGACACCTGACAATTTTTAGGTACTGGGGTGGTAATGGGTGTCCTATGACTTTACTCTCTGCCCTGCTTGGAGCTCCAAGTTCATCTGCCCAATTTGATGAGAATATCTTAAGCTTCAGCCACATCTGAAGTTTTATTCCATGAGTTCAAATGCAGCAAAGTCGGCTCCGGATTTAAGCTTCCTTTAGCATTCAGTGCGGCGCTGCGGTTTGTAAGACAGAGGGAAGGAGAGTGTGTGGTCACAGGGACTCCAGCGGGAATGCGAGAGTTGCGTAAGGTCTTTCTTGGACTCCGGTTCTGGATTGGGGTTGGAGCTCTCAAATGGAAAACTGCTCGTGCATCGTTTTATGTCACCTGTGTCCTCAGCTGGGGAAGCGCTCGGAGGATGCTGGTGTTTCAAGTGATGGTTGGAAAGGGAGAATAAAGGAATAGAAAGTATTTTCTTCTGAAATGTCTGTTGCACTTTGAATGTGAAGAGGAATCAAAACTTACGATGAAATCAGAAATCCCAGAAAGGCGTTCTGCCTTACGGACAACTTGCTGTCTGTAGACCAAGCTGAGGTTGCAGTAATGTGATACTTCTTTTAAACCTGCATAGAAACAATAGGTATTTCCAACTGAAAGACAACACTGTCTTAACTGCTTATTCTCGAACTGAAAATGCATCCAGACTCCAGTCTGAAGAGGTAGTTCTGGTCAGCGTATTTCAGCTGGAGATGAGTCACGACACAGGAATCCTCGAAAATATTACATGAACTTGTTATTTAACATAGCCCTTTTTTGCCTGCCTGGGTTTAAAGCTTCTGTAAATTTAAGCTGAGGTTATAAACACGCGTGTCTGTTAAATTTTAAAATGCAGTCTGTGTTCCGCACTGCTCTCGGAGCTGGTAACCGATGGAGTCAGTACCTGGGGCCGCAAGGCCAAGGATTCGGCCGCTGAGGTGGGGCAGCGTGTTTCAGGCAGTTCTGGGGGATGCTCTCAGGTGAGGAAAAGATGATGAAGATTTGGAAGAAAACAAAATCTTCCTGAAGTTGCATTTTGTGTGAGATTTTAGGATGGTTAATTAAATGCTGTATTGAAGGAATGCCTTGCCCTTCCCTGAATTTCCTGCGTTGCTTTTTTCTCCCCTAAAGCAACTTTGGAGCTTACCGAGTAGTAACATGTTGTCTTTGGATCTCAAGGGTGCCGTGCTGACAGTTTCCAGTTGAAAGAGCGGAGAGAGTGAATGGAGCCCTTTGTGGAGGCAGGCGTGCCGGGAGAGGGGCAGGGAAGTCGGGACGCAGAGATAGGGTGGCAGCGATGGCTTCGCGAGACGGAGAGGAGCTGGCAGGGATGCACCTGCCCGTGACATCCCCGGGGGCAGCACGGCTTTGCAGATGCGCATGTAATACACGAAATCACGGCGCATCTTGAATTATTTAAACCCAGCAGCTTGCAGGAAGTTCCTAAAGCGATTGTGGAAGGGTGTGATTTTAATATATAGAAGAGCTTTAATATTTACTATAGAAAAACCTTGCACCTTGTTCTTCAAAGTAAAGCCTTGGAAATAATTTGCTATTCCGTTTTGTCCGCGCCAGGAATGGTGCCAGAGCTATCTGAGCAAAGTGACATATGATTGATATTTTACCAGACTCAGCCTTCTGCCGTGAAGGAATTTATTTTGCATTTTGCATATATGGAAAATCAGATGAGCAGGGCTGGGGTGTTTTGGGTTTTGGTTTTTGTTGGGTTTTTTTTTTAAACCTTGATTAACTTGATTGGCAAAGCTTGTGCTCCTTCTAAAAACACGACTGTCAAAGCTGTCCTGAAATATTTTTGACTTCGTTTCTCCAACTACTTATAAGCATCTTGCGGGGCGTTGTTAGCATATCTGTCACGTAGGCAGCTTTGTGTGGAACCTATTTAAAGTTCTAATAGGCAATTCTTTGCAAATGTGTGATATTTGATGTAGCGAGTGTTTTATGCGTAGTAGTAGTTGCTGCTGCTGTTCTCTGGGATATTTCAGAAGAATTGCAAAATGCATGTAAACTCTACCCTTCCCGTGTCTCGGGCGGTCCCGGCTGTGCGCCCCCCGTGCTCGCCTCGCCTGACCTCTGGATCTGCCTGTCTTCGTTAAAAGGGGACCTTAATGACTGATTCACCGGGGAGTGATATAGCAAAAGCCAAGCGTCAAAGCGTCTCCTAAGCGTGCGTGCTTTCATTCAAAGTTGTCAGCCTTGAGACAAGTTAAGCCTGATTTTCACCCCCACCTCCACGTACTCATCTCCTGCGCTTGCAAATGCCAGGGATTTCCTTTGCCTTACCCGGGCTTTTGTTGCGGCAGCGTGGTTGGGGCCGGCTGTCCATGGTTCGGTCTTTTAATTTTATTTCCACGCCGGATTTGAGAGGTGAGAAGCTGCCGGTGGGCTCTGCGCTGCGGGAATCCTCCCAGTGTTCGCACTGGCAAAGACACCGTGTCTGTTCGGGGAGGAGGTTGGCTTTCTCTGTGTGTGCTGGTTTGCTTGTGTCTTTAATGACATGGTTGGGTATTATTTTTCCCTAGAGCCCTGAGCTGCTTAGTGCATAAACAGGTAGAGTTTAGAGAATAATATCCAATAACACTGGGCCTACTGGCCCCAAATTTTGGAGTGCCCATGGGTTCCTGCTGCGAGAGCAGAGAGGCTCTCTTGTAGAAGCACGAGTGACGAATGCAGGATTAAAATGCTGCTCAGGACTTGCCGTATGCCCTGGCACCCTTAAGGCATCTATTAGCTCAAAGTTCCCTTCTTATCCTGGTGTATCCCTCTTTAACTTGTTGAAAGGCAAAAGAAATGTGTCCCTTCTGAGCAAGGGAAGATGGTTGTTTTGTCCCTCTGAGCAAACTAAGGGGGAGGGCAAAACCCTGCTCTCCGACTGCTTCCTGGTCTCGTGGTGAGTTTTGGGGAGGTGAGGGCAGCTTTGCTGCTGGATAAGCACAACTTTTGTGTCTCCTCTGGAGAGCAAGTGTGAACCCAGGGCTGTGCCATTGCCTCTGGAGCTTTAAGCTCGGGCTGGACCCATTTCCCAGGGTAGCGGGGCAAGGCTGGACACCACAGCAGAACCATCAGAGCGCCCCACGGACATGCAAAACACTGCTTTATGGTTGGGTCACAAGCAGAAGGTGTGTGGCCACCACTGGGGGTGGAAATCTGTAGTTCTTATAGGCCATAGGAAGTGGATTTTGCAAGTGTTGGTCGTGGCTCTACAAATAGATGTTCAGTGGAGGCTTCGCACTCAGAAACCTTGGGTTTACTTCAATACCAATGTGTACACAGGCTGCGTCTGCAAGGCTTGATCTGGTTTTGGTGACTGATGTTTGAGTTGCTGAGGTCACATATTACTTCCCACATTTATTTTTTTTACCATAGCATTTACTTGAATATTCAACTTAAGTGGCAGCCTTTCACTGAAAGCACAGCAATACGCTTCTTAGCATCAGTCATGGGGGAAGGAAAGCTGGCGCCTTTCCAAAAAGGAAGGTGCTTTTTCCAGATATTGCATCAGTCCCCCAAACAACGCACCTCGTCATGGGGTTTTTTGAGGAAACATCTTCCCCCTCTCCCCCAAACTTATACATTGGGTTTTTTTCTGCTGGTATGGAAAGAGCTGGCTTTTCTCAGCTAGGTATGTGTTGAATGAAGCAGTTACTCCTAAGTGAAAAAACTTACTCGGCAAGTGAGGTTGGCTGACCAGTTCTTGACACAGTCTCTTCTCCGAAAGCACGTGCCTGCCTTTGCCGAAAGATGCCAAACCCTGAACGTAAACCTCCCTGTAGCTGGGGCTATCGGTGCAGCTGGGATTTCTTTTTTCTTTTTTTTTTACTTTTTTTTTTTTTTCTTTCCCCCTGTGAGCGCTGCTCGCTGGGGCTGTAGAGAGTGTGAGAACAGCCTGAGAAATTTAATTTTGGCTTCCCTGCAAAGCACTTCAGAGCACTGCCACTAGGCAAGATCTGAAACCAGATAGTCACGGCTGGGACAAGCCCTCCCAAGAAATCAGCTGGGGAACTTCTCCACGGGGCGTTACCGGCTCTGGCTCGTGTTTCTGCAAGTGGTCACCCTGCAAGCAGGGACTGCGCCCCGGCGAGTCTCGCTCGCAGCTTGCCACGGCTTTCAGGCAGGTAGAGCGCTTCTGTTTGTAAAGCATCGGATTATAATTGCAGTTGTGTGAGCACTGTAATTTATCACGGCCACACATGTTCTGCAACACTCCCAGCTATGTGGCTGGAGCACAGGCTTTCGCAACGAAGCTGTAATTACTGGTGTTGGACCAGGGAGTGGAGCAGAGTCCCACGCTGCTTCCAGAGGTCTCTGGTGACGGTGACAGAGTTGCCCCACATCCCTTTCTGCAAGCCTCCCCGAAGCTACGCAGACATGGGCTGCATCCTCCGGTATGGCATTCACATGGTTTTCAGGAGGTGCTGGCAAATGGTTAGGGCTGTGTTGATGCGAGAGAGAAACAAGCCTTTTCTGCAGCCTAATGAGCTCTGTATAAACAGTTTTCTCTGGAGCGTGTGGATGATGGAGCTTCCGATGGGCCTCTGGAGAAAAATCAGGGCTGGACTCTGGGAAGACAAATTGCAGCCTGCAACAATTACAGTTTTTCTAAATGTTTGAGATTGAAACGATGCTTCCACTCGTGGGGCTGGCGCAGCGTTTGTGTAATTCAGCCTGGGATACCTGACGCTTCTGTGATTTATCCGGTTTTCCAAGAACTCCTGGGAGGCTTCCTTCATGCAACGTGTTCCTTGTAGCACCGAGAATAATTCGGCTGTAAAAGCAGCAGGGAGAAAGGAGCCAATCCTCCAGGTACTTATAGTTATAGGGCTGCTGTTGTAGCATAAGCTGCGCTGGTTTAAATGGATATAACTTCTGCAAGTGGACAGGGGCTGACACTCGGCAGAACGGTGCTGTTGCACGGAGAGGAAGATCCGTGTTGTCGTAACTCTTTGTACATTACTGAAGTGCCAAATGGATTAGGAGCTTTAAAAGCTTTAAATTTCCGTGCTTTTGGCATCGTCTCCTTGGAACAAGCGCAGCTCCGTAGTGAAGCCTTGGAAAGGAAATGGTGCTTGAACGGGTAGTCCCAGACTAGTTTCTTCTAATTTCACTTGCAATCAAGTGATGGAGAGGGAGAGACAGATGCTGCAGCTGCGTGATTACAGAAAATGCAGCTGTTAACACACTTGCTTATTTTCCTACTAATGAGGCATCAACTCTCTTCTGATTTTGCTGTTTGGGTAGTGGTTTTATTCTAGCAGAAAATTGGACCGGTGTTGGTTTTTTTTTAATTTGTCTTTATTCCGATCTGGTTTGGGTTCGACAGCTGTGACGACAATTTGGAGAACTGGTCCGGTTTGAGGAAGGCGGCCGCGATTCCAACTAAGCTTTAAAAGGCTTGGTGGGCTCTGGGTGCAGCTGCGTACACCAAGCTGCTTTGTGGAACTTGTTTCGTTTCCGATATTTACACCTAAATGTCTTCTTGCCATTGATCCAGCTCCTCGGCTGCAAGCAGTAAATGGGTAGTTCTGGTTTAAGTATCTTCACTTTCAGTTCTGCAGATTATCTCATGACTTCTTGGAGACTCTGGGCACAGTTGGTTTTTCTTCTTTGCTTTGTGAAGCAATACAAAGGTGGAAAGAGGATGAAGAGCCCTGACACTCTCCCTGCCCAGCTGAAACACGTACAATACGTGCTGTAAGTCGACTCGGCAGGACTCTGATTTTGAGGCACGATACACTTGACTGTCAGATGGTTTAGTTTGGAGCAGCATTCAAAAGCTCCGCTCCTGTGTCATGCTGGGGTAGAAGAGGGATTGTCAGATCCCAGGAAAGGCAGCAGCCTCAGCCGCTCGCTGCTTCTTCCCAGGAATGGAACGAGCAGCAGCATCCCCGTAGCAACCCATCCAGGCGGCACAGGACATTTGGTAGGCGTGGAAAAACTTGGTGGCCCAGCATCCTAACGATGACTTGTGTTCAATACAGCGATCTCGTAAGACTATTTGGCGCCTGCTGCTGGGTGTGTGCTTGCCATGTGGCTGAATTGCTGATTTAGTATTTTTTTTCTTCGTGCCTATCACAATACCTCTCCAAAACTGGCAGCGGCGTTGCTCGAGCAGCCTCCTAGCAAGGCTCGGGGTGGCTCTTTCTGCACCCGCGTGAGACAATTCATGGAGAACAGAAAAATGCGTGAAATTCTCCAGACTGAGAGTGACTTCTGTGGAGAGGTGAGAGAGTTTCTCCAAAAGAGATGTCGAGGAACAGATTTAAAACATTATACTTGCCTTCTGTGGGATATGGAGCCATCTTTTTCATTTCCTCCTAATTGGACACGATGGTTTGTAATAAATTCACATTGCATATGGCCCTGGAATAACAAGGTTCATTACGGATGCTAGCCCTGATTGTTCTCACCTCCATTAGAGTATTATGTCAGAAAAAGGGCTTGGGAGGATAAACAAGGCCCCAGCTTCTACAGACCGCTCTGCGGGTCACGGTGGTTGTTTTATCGTGGTGATACCATGGGGAAGTTCCCTGTGTGGAAACTGTACCTTTTTAACCGCACTTTGTAACTGATCCACTCAAAATTGGTTTATTTCTGCCAATAATATACTGATAATATTGAGCCAGCGCAGAGCAAATGGCATTCAGTTGTTTGAAGACAAACAGAATTCACCTGACTTTGGACTTGGGTTTTTAGTGGGGTGTGATCTGGAAGAATGACCTTCTCTCCGTCTCCAAGCTGAGCATGTCGGGGAGAAACTTGGCTGATTTTTGCCAAGGAATCCACAGTGGAAATTTTTAGAGAGTAATGCTGACTTCTGCATTTGCTTAAGCTACTTTGATTGTATTTCTGCATGTCGTCCTGTGTTTCTGCCGCAAAGCTGGATTTCGGAGGGTTTACAGTCGTGTGGAAGTGTTGCTGGATGGTGCTGGTGTTTTCCTTGCTGGCACTTTAAGGATTTACTTGGCTATAATGCCAAAATGTGTGGGGCTGGCTTATTTTGTCTTTCCACAACTTCCCAGATATTTTAGTTCTTCATCTGTAGATAAGCGCTTCGTAGTGTCAGAGCAGCAGAACTCGGGTGTGGGGGAGAGAACTCAAGAGACCAGATGCCAAGAAGGAGATCTATGCAGGCATAACCTCCCTGCATTAAAAAATAAGAAATAAAAAAACGCCAGCTGCCTGTGATTGCTTGATTACTATTGTGCCTAAGAACTTGTCGTGTCAAAGGGCTTAAGCGACTGAGACTCTTAAAGCAGATTGCATTGAATCGTGGTGCTCTTCCCGCTTTAATGCGTTTTTGACTCGATATCTCTATTGTCATCTTTGCATGTTCAACTCGAGTGTTTCTCTTGACGTTGCCGGTTGCAGGCTGTCAGCGCTGCAAGCTGGGTTACGGTATTAGCTGTAAATGCGGTACAACACGGCAAGACGTTGGTACCTGTTCCGCACTGGGAGATGGGTCTTGGCTCCGGCCTTTGGAGAGGGAGGGGGATTTCTCGCAGTTCTAGCAAATGTATGTTGAGAAGAAAAAAAAAAAGAGGGGAGGGTGGCAATCGGTTTTCATTATGGGTATTGCTACTTAAAGCATTCCTATGCTTAGGTTCCAGAAAGCATATTGTCTTTAAGCTATTGTTTGTCTTGGCGATCCTTGTGGGGTCAAAGAGGGCAGGCCCTCACTGTGCTGTTAATGGGACTCTACCATTGGAAAAATCCCCTTCAATCTCTGCTGGACTTTTTCTAACTTTAGAGCAGACGTGGTGTGAACAAAGTCATGCCTACAGTACTGGGGTTTTGATTGATACTCTCACTCATTTGACTACTAACGGGCTCTAAAGCCCCAGCGAGTGAAGGGTGTGTGGTGAGGGGCCAGAAGGTCAGGCTGCTGCTTGTGGAAGCTTGAGGAGAGGGAGGTGGCTGATGCTGGGTTTAAGAGAAGCCACGGCTGTTCAGTTTGGGTTTCTCACCTCTCTGCTCAGCATCTCTGCCGGAGGCTCAGTCTCTCGGTAGGGACAACAGAAAGTAGGAAACCACTGGTCCCTATAGCCTCCGCAGGGTATGGTTGTGTAGGATGCCTGGTCTACCGCTGCCAAACCCCACTCTGCCTGATTTATTTTTTAAATTACAGTCCTCTTGTGTGTGGTCAGTTTGACCTATTGTGCAAGAAGAATTCCAATCTGGGGGGAAACTGTCTGTCTGACTTGATAAGCATCCTTCTAATTTCCAGAACCTGTTTTTCTTATCAGAAAAACGTGGATATTGGTAAATGTTTGCTCCCCACAGAGCACTCCATTTGGGCAGGAGCCATGGGAGATATCCTGTGTGTAACGGGGTGCAAGGGGTCAGTTACCCCAAAGCATGTTGGGAAGAGTCTGACATCCAGAAAAGCAATGTGCAAACCACAGTGGGTTTCAATTCCTAAGTTTCTTTTAATTAATGTGTATATAAGCAAGTCAGTTAAAACACATTGGGCTTATTTCAAATAGATAATCTAATTATCAGCTTGATTAAACCATATCAAATGAACGGTTCTTGTAATTCAGTAGCTTTGTTCTAATCACTGCAAAAGCGGTAGTAGCTTTAATTAAGAGCCTTAGAAGTGGCAGACCAGCGTCGATGGTGTCAATTGAGGAGCGTTCCAGCCAAATACCTGATTGCAGGGAAGATAAAACCGCTCCGAGGTTGATGCTAATATGAAGACCAACTCTTTGGTGCTAAAAAAGGGAATCTGACTATTTCATAAATACCATTAAATGCAAGCGATTGTCCTTTGCTGCTGTTTCCGATGCTCAGATACAGACTTAATTAAATCTATTCCATTATCACCCAATTAGGCTGTCTTTTTTTAATGTTTATAGGTGAGTATGACCTACCCATATCCTTTCTTAGCATTAGACCTACGGCTGTTTACGTGAATGTCCACTCCTTCAGAGTGCAAAATTGCTCAATTCCTCAAATCCCTGACGCAAGCCTGCTGCAGGTCACTTGCTGAGGTTGAAATGCAAGAGTATGGAGACGTGGTAACCCTTCTGCTAAAAATGGAACAGGACAACTGAAAATTAGATTTAGTTTGCTGGAGAACAGCAGGCTGAGGGGAGACCTTCTTGCTCTCTACAACTCCCTGAGAGGAGGGGGTAGCCAGGGGGGGTCGGTCTCTCCTCCCAAGGAACAGGCCATGGGACAAGAGGAGATGGCCTCAAGTTGCACCAGGGAGGTTTAGGATGAATATTAGGAAAAATTTTTACCCTGAAAGTGTTATTAAGCATTGGAAGAGGCTGCCCAGGGCAGTGGTGGGGTCGCCATCCCTGGAGGGATTTCAAAGCCGGGCAGACGCGGTACGGAGGGACGTGGGGTCGTGGTGGGTTTGTCAGCGTTGGGTTGGTGGTTGGACCCGATGGTCTGAAAGGTCCCTCCTAACCCAGGTGATTCTGTGATAACTCAGGAAGCCGACGTGTAGCTGACGGGGTCTCCGGCCGGTGCTGTGCCTCTCCTGTCGCTTGCTTACTAAATACTTGGAGGCCGTTCAGTGGTAAGCTCCTACCCGTGGTGTGGGGCAAAAGCCCGGGATGTACTCCCTGCGTGAGGAGGCGAGCAGAAGCCTCTGCTCCGGGTGCTTTGGGGAAGGCAGTCGGCACTTGTCTCCATTCCCCCTGGGCCTGACGCTTCCTCCCCGCCTTTCCACGCAGACCCCTCGCTCGGAGGGAGCCGTCCTCCTCCCGAGGCTGGCACGGCTTCTGCCTCTGCAGGAAGAATTCCCTCTGTCGGTAAATCAGAGCCTGACCGCTTCTGTCGTGCTTTACCTGGCCGGGAAGGTGCGGGGTGCTGGGGCTGCCGGCAGCTTCCCCGGGGTGCTGGGTGTTGGTTCGCTCAGCCCGGCCTTCAGCCAGGCGGTTCCTCTTCCGCCTGCAGATTCTTATCGCTTTCTTTTAGTAATTTGTGTTGGTTTTGAAGAGTGACTTGACATAGCATCTAGATGAAAAGTCGGGAATGACATACAGCTGAGTAATTCTTTTTCCTCCCGTGAACGTATTTTTAGGGCGCCTCTGCTGAACGTGATGATTTGGTTGTTTAATGTCCGCAACGTTTATAAAATATAACTGTAGGGAAAAACAGCAGCGAGTAGCCAGGTTCTAACCTGCATAGGGATTTGCATCTATTTAATTTATTAATGTTGGCAGATCTCTGCTTAATAGACCAAGTTTACCTTTCACATGAGTAGGTGGACTTTTTTGTTTTTCTTTTGTCTAATTGTTTCAGAAAATGACAATGAAGCAGCCTGCCTGTATCAACATGCAGGCAGTCAAATACCTGGGATTTATTGCTGCTGGATGCCCTGGACCAGCGTTCGGATCGGCTTTAGTGGATTTGATGAGAATTTGTAACGTGTTAGAAACAGCATGGCTGTAACGGGGACCGTACTTGGACCGGGAGCTGGGAGAAACAGCTTTCTGGCCGTACCCTGGTTTTCCCAGCTGCTGTGGCATTTGCCGTCACCACCTTGCTTTTAATTACCATCATGTTCTATGGCTTGATATTAAACCACATCTCATTGCATCCTGTCTCTTAATTGGCTTAACTGGCCATCGCCCAAAAAAACTCTACTGTGTATAGAAACGAGCTTCCCCAAATATTTCCTAATTGGCAGTTGGCGCTTTGTGAGGAGATGGGTCCCTCTCAGTGATATTAATAGATGTTTTCTGCTGTTTGTTCTCAGGATTGGACATTGATCCTATGACGCATGCCCGGAAGAAACAACTTTTCCTTCTGAAACACCCAGCTGGTTCTGCTGGCCAAGCGTCGTCACCAACAGGCAGCAGGAGGATGGACAGGACCGACGCGGAGTGCGGCGAGCAGAGGGACGGAGATGCCACCGAGGCTCCGAACTGTCCAAGTGGGTTTGTGGGGACAAATAAAAGCAAGAATTTGCATGAAGTGCGAAAGACGTACCCACTGCGGAGACGTCTGCTCCCCTCAGTGAACAAAAAGACCTGCAAAGTGCTCCTCACCAGGCTGGAGGATGTGGCCGGCTCTCTGTCCAAACAGACCCAGAGCTGTAAAAAAAAGGACCTTCCCAGCTGGATGGAGGGTTTGGGACCGGCTTTGTTCTCCTCTGAACAAGTTCAGCCTGTGGGAGCAGGGAAGAGTGATTCATCTGGGGAAAAGTGCACAATAACTTATCCAGGGACAGAGCAGGACCTTGATGCTGCTCCTTCAGAGCCCAGGAAACGCAGGCTGGCCTCGCTGAACGCAGAGGCCGTCAACAATCTGCTTTTTGAACGGGACGATGGCTTATTATCCGGCAGGCGTTTTCGGAGGGACTCCGTTAAAGCCGGTGGAGACTGTACCGTTAAGAGCTTGCATTGCAAAGCTGGGGACAACTGGCCCGCGCTGGAAAAAACAGCCGTGAAAACAGGTAAAGGCAAAAACCGGCACGAGCCCAGTCAGAAATGCAATAGCTGTGACCATTCACTGGATGAGGTCTTTGAGGATGGGACAAAGAGGGAGGACGGTGCCGTCTCCTACCATCCCACCCCAAAGAGACTGGCCAGCCTGAATGCCGTGGCCTTTCTGAAGCTGACCCATGAGAAAGACCAACCCCTGAAGCAGAGGAGTAAATCGGATGGAGAGGGCAAGTCCGAGAACCACTGTTCAAAATCTACGCTCAAATGGGCCAAAGCCGGTAGGAAGAACTGCGTCAAATCCAAGAAGGAGATGGCTAGCTTGAAAATGGAAGGTCAGCACGGCTGGCGAGGCCTCGCTGTAGGCGCCTTTGGGAAAGGAGAGCAGCGGGACTCCTCTAGGCTCTACGGGACGACAGAACCCGTCCCTTACGAGTCGCTGTCTAGCTCCTATGCTAGCACAGAGGGTTTCTACCACAGACTGCCTTTGCTCATGGGTGGACAAGCTTCCATGAAGCCGGAGTACGGAAGACCCGGAGAGAAATCCCCGACCCCCAAACAGGAATTTCATCAGCCTTCCTTTCCCGTGCAGCAGTTCCCTCCCCTGCCCGTGCCCGGGAATCACACGGATTGTGGATGTCTCTATGAATCCTCCGATCTGACTCCGTTGAATGGGTTTTATGTGTATTACGGCCAAAGTGGATACAGTGGCTACTCTCACTGCTCCGTTTACCCCAAGGAGGAGCTTTCGCAGTCTGCGACCTGCGAGGGGCTCTTGGTGTCGCCCGGCTCCTTGCCATCAGGTGCTCATTTCCAGCCACTCCACTGGTGTAACTCCCCGTACTGTTGCGGAGAAGGAACGGCCATTAACAGCTACAGCGTCTGCGGCGTGGTGCACGTGCCGGAGGGCAGGATCAGCAGCGTGCACGCCGGACGGAACAGCTACCCCTACAAAATGCCTTTTGCAGCAGGTAAGGTGCAAAGTGCGAGCAGATCTCGTTCGGCGTTCCTAGGAGAAGAGGGCTGGTTTGGCGCGGTGGCTAATGAAGGTATCTCGTTGCCAGGAGGCAAGTTCCCTCTGCGCGTGGTGCCTCACAGCCCGACTGCGGCTGGAAAAGAATCTGCCTTTCACCTCCCCTTCCCCCATTTTTAGCCCTGAGGGTTTTTCCCGCTGAAAGCTCTTATTGGTGTGGAAAGCATAGAAATGGTGAAAGGATTTGGGTAGTGAGAAGGTGACTCATGACTTGTCATGCTGGAGCTAACCGCTTCGCTTTGATCTGGGTAAAATGAGTGGGTTTTAGTTCCTACGTGCTCTGCAAGGCTTCTCGCCATCCTGCTGTGCCGCCCTGAGCGGAGGGTCTGGAGCCCGTCGGGGTGAGGTGCTTCTCCGTTCCCAAAAGCTGGCTCTGGGACCGCAGCATCGGTGAGTCCGGCAAGCGGTGGGCCCGTCCTTGCTCTTAAACAACGCCTGAAAATGAGGCATTGAAATGAGCCCAGTGGCGGTGTGAGAGGCGATGGAGTTACTTGCCTGGCCCTCTTCCGTCCCCTCTCTGTTTTTCAGACTTTGTCCTCCGACGTGCTTTATCTCAGAGCTTTGCCTTTGCTATTGAAAAATATCTTTTGAAATATTTAAAAGTGGCTGTTGTGTGGGGGTTATCAGACACCAGTACTTTGTATAAAAGCCATCGTGCTAGACAGCGCTGCGGTCTGCAGACAGGGCGGTCTGTAGAGCAGGCTGCTTCGGCCGCCGGGAGTGTAAACACCGGGCTCCCGCGTAGCCACGTGCTCGAGTCAGGAGGAGACATGACTTACCCGCTTAAAACACATTTTCAGGTAGGTGGGTGAAGTTTTGGTTCAGCGCTTGGTTTGAGCCAGGCTTTATCGTCTTCTGCCGTAGGAAGCTGCTGAAACCCGGGAGCGTTTGGTTGAAGTGTAATTTCCGTTTTCCCTTAATATCCCCGCTGTCACGGTGCCGCTTCCTACGGCGGCAGCTAGACGGTGTTGGCTAGTGGCTTCGCTGCTCTGTTGGATGCTTGCAAGACAACTCGCTCGCTCAGCAGCGTGTTCTCGTCTGACAGCTTTCCCTGTACTGCCCCCGGGTCACGTCAGTCTACTTTGTTCCTGAAATTTTGCATGCTGGTGCCTCTACCTTTGCGCAACCGGGAGGGTGCAGGTGGTGCGAACAGTATTTTTTTGGAGTTCAGCCCTCCCTGCGAACGCGGCGGTTTCTCATGGTGCTGGCAGGGGCAGTGCTGGCTCCAGGGGCATGTATTTACTGGCCCCGTGTCACCCCGCTGCTGACATCTTTCTCGCTGTAGGTTTGTAAGTGGCAGGAGAATTTCCTTTCCTAGCACATTTTTGGGATGCGGTGCATTCTGGGTTAAAGCTGGCTGTAAGTATAAATGCTTCGCTGATTCTCATTTCCTTCCTGTGAGCAACTTTGTTCTTTAAAAGCCTACAACATTGGAATAATTTAGACTTTGTTTTGTGGATTGAGGTGTATAAGGAGGTCTCCTAGAATATTAACAGGGACTTGTGCTTAGGAGTTGATTTTTATATATGAGCGTGCCTCTGAAATCTCCTCCTTCCCTGGAGTGGGTTATTTTGGTGAATTAAAGGAGTACTTTGGCTGCAAGCGAGCCTCCCATCTGAGAGCACTGGTACGAGGGGATCCAGCTAGTCGTGTCGCATACCTTGTGTTGTATCTGTCTTATTTGGTGTGTTTGAGATGTTCGTATGGAAACACCGGTGTCTGTTTGGGACAAATCAAGGGGTGAGGCTGTGACCTGGGCGGTCGTGGTCTGCCATACATGGGGGAGAGGGGTTGCTTTCCCCGTCCCGTGGCTGGTTTGCAGGGTGGTGGGGATGGGACGGGATGGGCTGTGCAATGCTTTAGCCCCCGTGCGGGTGGGGGCTGGCCAGCAGTGTGTGTGTGAGCAGCCAAGGACCGCGTCCCGGGGTGCCGGCGGGGCCAGCTCTGCGCTGCTCGCCTGGAGTTCAGTAGATACTTTTGTGAAGCTTCATCCTGCTTTAGTTCCAGCTTGAAAATGCTTTTGTAAGCAAAATACTCAAGAGGTGATTCACTGCTCTGTGGGTCCCATGCCTGCCGGGGCCAGGCAGGAGACCTGAACACACATCTGCTCGGGCATTGTCCACTCCGGGGGCATCTCCTGGGGCTGGCCTGAAGCCGCCTTCCTGGTCACCCCAAAAAGCGCGCTTTCGGATTGAGGGAACAGGGGTGCTTTGTATGTTGGGCCGGCAGCTTTCTCCCTGCTGACAGTGGGTAATTCAAACCCGACTTGCTCTTCTGTCGGACGCGTTGGCCTGGGTTGAGGGCTTGTTTTGTGATTCCTGGAGCGGAGGGAGGTGTCCTGGGATGCGTTTGAGAGGCAGCGTCAGCCAACTTAGGAACCTGTGGTTTAATGCGCCTGCTCTAGGGACATGGTTTTGCTGAAGGCAGCAGCGTGCATCATCTTACGTACTTCTGTTCCATGTTGTTTCCTCTTTCTGGAGTTAATTCAGAGAATCTTCTCAATTTTCCCTGATTAGTAGAATTTGGCTTTTTGAAAGAAGCTGGCTTCTTCTGCCAGCGTGGTTTAATCCTTCCCATCGTTTTGATAAGCCTTTTATTTCTTTTGTACATATTGACAGGCTGGAACTGCTTTGGACACTGGCCAGCCTTATGTGTGTTCCCGGCTGGCATTACTTTGGGGGATTTCAGATGGGTTTGTTGTAGTGCAGTGTCATCGGCAGCGACACGTTGGAGCATCGCAGGCTTAGAAATATCTTTGCTTTTAGAATCCAGTGACAGTGCAGAATGAAATTACAACGTGAAGAGCCTTTACTGCTATAATGCAATCAAGGGAATTTCGGGAGAAAGCAGTGGTGGTTTGGGACAGTCTTGATTGTGTAGTCGTCTTATACTTCAAATGAGATACGTGTCTCTCTTCTTCCCTTCTGCTAGAAGGCTGCAAGTCTCTGGACCAGCTGAACCTCACAATCCCTGTGGCAGGGCACCCCGCGTCACCTGCCCACCCGCTCTCAGGATGTCCTGTACCCAGCGTGCCACCGGCTGCAGAACCCGTTCCTCATCTGCAGACCCCCAACTCTGACCCTCAGACCATGGCCCGAGAATGTCCACAGAGCTCAAAGCCTCCCAGCGGCTCCAAATCTGGGCTCCGAAATACTCCGGGCTGTCTCCACGCCTCCGACAGCAAAGCGGCAGGAGGTCACTCCCATCCAAAGCAGCAGCGCATCAGCCGGCGGAGAGCTACCAACGGCTGGATACCCGTCGGCACAGCCTGCGAGAAGGCCGTCTACGTTGTGGTAGGTGTCTGTGGGTATTGCCGTACATGCACAAAAACCAGCACTCCGTTCGTGCAGCTTCAGGGATCATGAAGGCTCGCGAGCATTTTGGGCCTTGCTTCAAGGTGGAGATGGTCACTAGATGCCATCTAGAACCTCTTGGACAAGCAAATAGTGCCTTCTGGCTGGGCTTTGAGGCCAGGCTGCTCTTGGCTTTGTTTTTCTTGTGCACCCTGGTATTACCCCGCACAGCATGACGGGCTGTTTGGAAAGGAGGGAGAACCTGCTGCTCCTGTGCTAGCATCAGCTGAAATGCCACGATGATGAACACTTCTGGCTTTGGCATTTGCAGGGGTGGCACCTGCGCACGTGTGAGTCCATCCTACAGAGAGATAGTCCTCCAGCTTCTTCCTCCTCAGTTAGGGCAAACCTGTTTGAGAAAATGAGGGACATTTTAGCCTTGTTATAAGGGGCGGTTGTCTAAAGGTAGCTCTCATAAGGTGGCTCTTCTCACTGATGGTGTCTGTAGCCCAGCGGGATCTCCCAGAGAGCACAGAGGACTGAGACAGTGTCCTGGCTCCCAGATGGAATTTTTCTAGCACCCAGTATCCTCCTCCTTGTAGCTTCTCTGGTGGCATGGCCAGTCACTCCTTCAAGGATTTCACGTCTGTGCGTTCCCATTTGTTGTGTTCAGGGACAGAGACTGGCTCCTGCAAGACGGGAGATTTCCTGCCAGAAAATTTAATTAACTCTGGTACAAAGTCCGCTTCAATTGAGAGAGGAGGCAGCATACTTGATGTTGCTAAAACAGAAGAGCTGTGGACTTGGAATCTGGGCCCACGTGCTGTCTGGGAAGGCAGGACAAGGCGTTGAGCTGCGTGCAGTAAATGTCAGCGGGAAGAGGAGCTGTGGGCCGAGCGGAGCCGCCTGCGCTGCCGCGGTGGTGTGAGCCCGAGCTGCTGCGAGCATCCTCTGGGACGGGGTTCGCAGCTTCAGCCCTCGGGGCTGTGTCCGGGTCCCGGGGCTGTGCGAGGATGGAGCCCGTGAAAGCCAGAGCCGGGCCTCTCGCGTCCGTCGCTCAGACTTGACACGTGGAAGGGAGCAGCGCCCCGTTAATCTCCTTAAGTCCCGGCGCCTGATGCTTCTGACTTTGCTTGGGCGATCTGGCAGGAGGTTAAACCCATCCTGCTCAGGCATTCAGAAGTGAGTTTTTGGAGCAAAACTAAAATAAAATACGAAACCCCAGTTCACAGTCCAAAAAGTGATTGTTTTGTAATGTTAGAGGGTACAAAGGAAGTGATAGCAATGTTGTTAAGCTTTATGTCACGGCCTCCCTGCCCCTCCCTGCCCTGTTCATGTGAAATATTTCACGTTTTATTTGTTTTCTTGCAACGTGTGTATCGGAGAAATGCATAGCATTCAAAATATGCCTAGTTTTCCCTGCCTTTGAATATGAAGGAAATTCGTACCTAGAGGTAGGCAGATAAAATGGTGATTTTTTTTCTGAATTTTGGTGTTTTTTGCATGCAGAATAGGAGGAGAAATTGTTTTTTAATTTTAAATAAGGGTATTAATTTCAGAAATACATGCTTTTATGAGACTTGCTGTCCCGCTGGTGAGTGGCGCCTTAGTGCCAGCGCTACGTAGGAGAAATAGTTGTGTTTTGCTTAATTTAAAAACGATGGTCGTGTATGACCTGTGAGCACTCGGATGTTATTCCCCAATGAACTTTCTTTACCTATGAATGCCCTACCCATAAAAAAAATAACTTGTTTGACCTGATCTTTGTTATAAACCAAGCTGGGTGGGAATAGAGATGCCACGAGTGGTTTTGTGCTGTATGACTTCTCTGGGAGGTCTGCTGGAGTGGGAGCCCTTGGCTCTGGGTGGGTTTAGGCAAGTTTTTAATTCGCAGCAGGACTAAAGGAGACTTGGACTGGGGCAGCAAAACATAAACTAACTCTGTGCCTCTACATCCAGGTTGCTTTATCTTTTGTGTGTGTTCTGATGGTACAGAATGAACCAGAGCCGGCTGTTCGCAAGAGCTACCAGGCAGTGGAGAGAGATGGGGAGATCATCCGGGTACGAGACACTGTCCTCTTGAAATCAGGACCCCGGAAGAAATCTATGCCATACGTCGCAAAGATCTCGGCGCTGTGGGAAGACCCCAAAACAGGTACTGTGCCAAAAGAGTACCCCTTGCCTGTGTGCTTGGCAGATGAGGGTGAGCTGGAAGCGGGGAAGTGATGGATCTCGGGAGAGCTGCGAGCTTGTTAGGGTACTGCGCGGCTGCCAGAGCGGGTGATGAAGAGGAAGAGATTAGCTCCATGGCTTTCATTCAGATGGTTCCAGGAACTGAAATGCTCTTTAATCACTGGCCTGGGACTGGTAATCAAAATCTGTCTGGTCGTGAAAGCACATAGTATCTGCCAAGTGCCCGTCTTAGCAATGATCTCCTTTATTATTTCATTGCAACGCACATCTCGGGAGCTGCTGTTGACTCGGATGCTGTCTCCAACATCTGGGCTGGGGCTGGTGGGGAGCACGGGCTGGTCCGCAGCAGCTGGATGGGACCCGAGGGGAGGTGGTGACTGGAGAAGTGGGGGTTTGCTGTTAAGATCCTGTGTCTGACTAGCAATACCTGAGCCAAGGAAGCTGTGCCAAATGTTGTAAAGTACAGGTCATCCTTAACAATAAAATAAAAAAAAAATAATTAAAAAGTTACATGTAAAAGCAGTGATTGATGTGTGGCAAGGCCCATCTCGGTCCTGTCATCCTGCGGCAGCAGTTCTGCGTTAAGCTGGGAGCTAACGCTGCGAGTGCCGAGCTTTGGATGAGCATCTTTTCCAGCTTGCAGTCCTGATAGATACTTTTTTCAGAGGGAAACGTTTGGTTTTTGTATTTTTATTTTCTTGTGGTTGCAAACTGACCTCTTTGTGACGATGTAACACACGTAGAAGGGGGTGAAGGTGTAACGGAATAGCAACGTGACCGAATTCATACAGCTCCTTGCTGTAACAAAAGGACACCTAGTTCGGCATGAAATATTTATCACGGCACAGCTGCCTCTGCGGGAGCGCTATGGGAATGAAAGGGAGGAGGCAGGAGGAGGAAGCTGGGTATTAGTGGGAAAACACTACGAGAAAACTGAGGCTTGACATATTTTAATAAATCTCCTTGCAGGGGAGCTGATGATGAGCCTCCTGTGGTATTACAGACCGGAGCACACTCAGGGCGGCCGCAATCCCAGTATGCACCAGGTGAGCCATCCCAGTGCTGAGCTCGGGTATCCCACTGTGTCTGGATTTCTGCGGGAAGAGGGGATTCGCCCAAGTATCTCCCCGCGTTCCCAGGTGGCCTCAATTGCAGGGGGCTGAGGCTCAGCTTCGGTGGACCTGTCTCTTGGCTGCGACGCAGCTGTTGCCAGATGTGCTGAGCGGTGGTGTCCTAGAGATGGGCTTTCTCCCAGTTTATCGTGTGCAGAAACGCTGGGCTGTAAGAGAAGCTGCCGCGTTCTTTACGTGGCCCCCTTTGTGAAGTTTTAATGTTTCTCCCTTTAATGTGAGAAAATCCTGCGCATTCAGTGAGAAGGTGTTTTGGCTGCTACCTTAGGAGTAAGGAAAAATGAGTTTATACTGAATCAAGATCAGACGTCTTTCCGAAAAGGGCATTTGAATTCACTCAGAGACACAGAGCTCCCCGCAAAAGCTCCTGCTGCAGTTCTGCAGGCCGTTGGAGTACCTATATCATGCGCTGCCTTTTTATCATAAATCCCTTAATCTTCTTCTTAACCCTCCAGAAACCTGTTTGTTTTGTGCAGAAACGTGGGTGCATCGTCCTCCCCCTTATAGATTTATGATGAGAATTAAAGACTGACTCGCGGATGTTGTGCCAGTGTAATAGAGTTCGCTTTCTAAAAGGAAAAACGTGTGAATCATTATGACTTCACGCCTTGCTCTGCTTTGCATGGGCTTGTGTTGGGTGACAGAACAAGCTGTTTTTAAACTGAGAATGGAGAATTTACCGCTGTTTTCAACCCACCAACATACATGGTGCCTTTTTCCTTTTTTTCCTTTTTTAAATTAAAGAGGAGGGAGGGGGGGAGAGCAGGAGTGGGGAACAGCCGGGGGACGGTACCTGCCTGACCTGCTGGCACAGGTGAGTTTCTAAACCAAAATGTGGTACGTTACAGTTTTCTGGTCCATAAAAGACTCGTGATTGTATCCAGTCACATTTTAGAGCGGAGAGCGAGCACCACTAGTCTGGCCAGGAGGAATTAGGCCGGTTTTTCGCACACCTGCTAAATTACACAAGACTGCAAATGAGAGGGTGCCGTTTGGGCTGAGTAGCTGGGACGGGCTTGCCAAAGATGACTCAGATAGTTTTGATTTAAGGAGCAGAGCAGCACCCCCATATGCAGAAGCAAGGGGCGGCGTTTCCCGTTTCTCCGATTAAGCATGTCCCCAGACGGTGACCCTTTTGCCAGTCTTTCCTTCCAGCGTCCTTCCTCGGGGCTGCGAGCAGAAACAAAGCCTGCAGGTAACGCTTCCAGACTGGTGCGGAGCATCCTTATTCCCAGAGATCATCTTTGCTGATCTAACCACGCCTGACATTCTTTCAGGTGGCTCCCTCTGGGTTGCCCCATATCTAACCAATCCTGCCTGCCGGAGAGCCAAGCTTCCCAAATTACCCTGGGAAAAAAGGTTATTGCTACTTCCCTCACTAAACCAGCTGTTTTAATTGAATTGGGATGAGGAAAGGGTTGGAAAAGAAGGGAGTCCTTTAGCTTCGATACAGAGATGGATGAGAACGGCTGTGTGTCACAGGTAGTAGTAAGGACAGCAAAGCGCCATTCAACCTCCACTGAAACTCTTAGCTGTACAAAGGAATTGGAAGGGTTTCCAGCGGAGAAAGGGAGCATGAATGAGGAGCATCCCTAGGAGCGCGGAGGAATGTGCGGGTGGGGAGTGCTCCGACCTCCTGCCTGCAGGAGCGTTGTTCACTGGGGTTTCTGGTTGCGGCTCCTTCCACGTGGAGTCTGTGCACGGAGTCAGATCTTGGATACGCTGGGGCAAAGGTTTTTTTCTTGCAGTGTTTTTTTTCTCTTTCTGAGAACTTTTTCTCTGCAGTACCTCCCGTGATGAACTCAGCCTTCCTCCCTCTTACCTGTCTCGTTGTCTTTCCCAGGCATGGCAATAGCACTTTCAAAACGCTGCTTTTATTTTTTCCAGTGCAGCGCTGCAAGCGCTTGTCTCCTGGGACACTTCTCAGCGGTGGCCACAAGCTCTCTGCCGTCCCCAGGAGGAGAGAGGAGGCTGAGTGCTGTACCTGGGGGTGGCCTCGCTGCTGAAGTGCTTCTGTGAGGCTGGCAGTATGTGTGGGACTTGGACAAAGTGTGCTGGGCAGTGTTAAACGATGGGAGAACTCTTCATGCTTTGCTCGCGCGTTGCTGGATAAAATTCTGGTGCGCACTCCCAGTCAGCCAGTCAGTCCCAAAACACCTGGAAGGTGGCTGGATTCTGTGAAATTTCGGCTCTGCTCTGAGCATGCTTTGATAGACTCCCCTCTAAGGTGAAGGGGGAAGGTGTGGAGCTGGCCCTGCCTCCCTGGGGCTCCTGGTCAGCGGGGTGACCTCTTCCTTCCTTCTCTTGCAGAATGAGATCTTTGCATCCCGGCATCAGGACGAAAACAGTGTTGCCTGCATAGAGGAGAAATGCTACGTGCTGACCTTTGCAGAGTACTGCAGGTAGGTGGTGCTCTTAACTTGCTGCTGTTCCCGAGACCTTCGTCTGTCTCCAGCTCTTGTCACTCTTCCCCATCACCCAGCAGAACCGTCCCAGCCCTACAGACTTGGGTCTAGCTGGAGCTGGATGAATGACTCGCTCTACGTAGAAGTTTGGGACTGCAGCCTGTGGGTGCATCTTCCGCTCTACGTTCATTACATGTCTGTTTTGTGTAAAATCTATGCTTTAAGGGTCTCACAAATGTTTGTACTTGTCTGACCTTGGTACCACAGCGTGTAGCCATCAGGGGAGGACAGTGCAGCAAAACCCATAACTCGGGGCTGAAAGCTAAGCAAGGCAGGAGATGGTGTATGTATCTGTCCCTGGGGGCCGCAGTGCCATAGCCAGCCAAAAAGCCTGCTTTTGTCAGCGTTTCTCCTAGCCACGGGTGTATGTGCTCGCGGATCTGGGTGTTTTGGCAGCAGCAGCGCTCAGAGCAGCAACCGAGGCTTTTACTGCTCCTGCTGATTGAACGGAAACTGTCAGTAAGAACTTCTGAGCATCCATATTCAAGGCTGCCGTCCTTTGATGGATGGATGCGCAGGGCAGAATGGAAATAGGGGTTGAAGGGACACCCAAATCCATAATGCAGAAGTGCTTTACATCTCTTCAGTTTTGCTGGCTGCATCTTATTGACGGTGCAGTCCTACCACGGAGGGGATATTTAAGCCCTATGCACTCTTCTTAGTCCTTCTGCTCCTAACCTAAGGCTCTTCATTTGCCTAAGCAGCAGCGCCAAAGCAGTAGAAGCAACGTGGGTTAATTACAGTCATCCTCTGTACTGTATGGCAACGGAGCTGGCGAGGGGGCTGGAGCAGGAGTCTGGTGAGGAGCGGCTGAGGGAGCTGGGGGTGTTCAGCCTGGAGAGGAGGAGGCTGAAGGGAGACCTTCTCGCTCTCTGCAGCTCCCTGAAAGGAGCGGGTAGCCAGGGGGGGTCGGGCTCTTCTCCCAAGGAACGGGCGGTGGGCCAAGAGGAGACGGCCTCAAGTTGTGCCAGGGGAGGTTTAGGGTGGATATTGGGAACAATTTTTACAGTGAAGGGATCATTAAGCATTGGAAGAGGCTGCCCAGGGCAGTGGTGGGGTCACCATCCCTCAAGAGCTTTAAAAGACATGTAGATGTGGCACTCAAAGACATGGTTTAGTGATGGTTTTTGTCAGTGTTGCGTTGATGGTTGGACTCGATGATCTGAAAGGTCCCTTCCAACCTGGGCAGCTCTATGATTCTGTGATCCACCAGTAGAGAAACATAAACCGTTGTGCTGCTTCCCGCAGTTCAGGGTGGGATCAAAAGCAGCAGTTACTTCATGTCCTTCTCTTGGGCAAAGCTCAGTTCTCCTCCCCACTCCTGCCCTTGCCCTTCCACCCCTCGGCCTCGGGCAGCCATGGCCACGGCTTCTGGCGAGGCAGTCTGTGACACGACCCGTGGATGAAACGAGCCAGTGTTAACGCTTCTAACGTAATTGCCTTGCAGATTTTGTGCCTTGGCAAAGCGTCGCGTTGAAGGGATCCCAGGCAGGAAGACCATTATGGTTCCTCCCTCGGAAGAGTACTCCACACCTCTGCACCGCAAGGTGCCCGAGGACACTGACCCCGAGCTGGTTTTTCTCTGTCGTCACGTCTACGACTTCAGACACGGGCGCATCTTGAAGAACCCGCAGTAGCACCGTCCTGCGGTCGGAGCGGAGTGGGGATGAGCGGCAGCGGAGAGCCGAGGGCAGGCTGGCGGGCCGGGACATCTCTGCGCTCTCGACGACTTACCTTGTGCTGCTTGCAGATGGGAGCGCCCAGCGCTCGTTCCTCGGACTGAAAAGCGTGCGCAGGAGTGGATCCCTGTGGAGGAAGGCAGCAGTTGAAAGCACAGCACTTCATTAAAAGCATAAATGAAAATATATACGTATAAAATAAATATATGTATATAGATATAGGTACTTGCATATGTAAATCTATATCTATATATGTATCTAGAGATGCATATATTGGGAGGGATTTGCAGGGGATAAAAGCCAGTAAACTGAATCCAGAGCCATCACTGGTGGGAATGGTGGAAAGGCGCAGGAGGGATGCGTCGGTGCATTGTATGAGTCAAGCTGTGACATTTTTGTGGGCTTTCGTGCCCGGACATGGAGCGTGAGGACAGACCAGTTCCTTGGAGAGCACAGGAGAGTCTCCTTTGTCCCGCAGGACAGACTGAGGATTCCCGCTGGGTGAGAGCTGCTTCAAAATACAGCCGTTGCTTTGGAAGCTGCCTGGATGCCGAGTGGCGTTGCGTCGTGCTTGAATAGGTTTTGCTCTGTCGGGGCAGAGGTGACCCCTCTTCTCCCTCATCTTCCTCTTCCCCTCACCTTGCCCTTCTCTGACTCACCGCCTGGACCGGGGCTTGGCAGCCAGGCTTGGAAACACACTCCGAGGCGGAGCAGAGAGGGAGCCGGCAGACCATAGGCTTTACCCATCCCAGTGGGGTGTTCCGGAGAGCCTGGCATTGGCCACAGATGCCCTGACCCTGCCCCGAAGGGTCCCTGCCCCGTGGAGCACGGTGCCAGCAGCCATGCGGCGCTCGGAAGCTGGGAGCACACAAAGTGGGCTCCACCTGCGAGAACCATGGTTTCTCTTCCCTTCCGAGTGTTGCTCTGCCTCTAATGGCTTAGGGGGCCGTATGGATAGAAGCGGGTTCACTCTTTCTTCCCAGTTTGTTCTCCTGTAACGCCGTTTACAGTCCCTGTTTAACCCCATACGTCTTCAGTGTGAAGAAGCTAGAGGCTGGAGGGTGAAATGGCAAACCCTTTCTTGAGTGTTTTAGGATTTTTTTTAAGATTTTAACCCCCCTTACGTGACCGTCCTGACCCTGGCGTACTGTTGAAGCCATCAGCAGTGCTGTCTCAGCGCTGCCTTGCAGCCTCCCCCCCTCCAAGCTCATCCCGGCGTCCGAGCGAGCTCACCAAAGTGGCGTTGTGGCTCCTGAAAGGAACTGAGCATCGGTCAAGGTTCGCATGGACAGATGCGACCCGAGTCCCACAGATACTGCCTCTTGCCTTACCTGTATAGATCCTAGATAGACGTTAGTTTATCTTCATGCAAACTGTTCGAGTTAATTCTAAAGCAAACCAAAGGCCAGCGCAACAGTCCGTTGAGTCACTCGCACCGAGCCGGGAGTCCGTTTCTAGATTGCACTAACGTAACGAAGGAGAATCAGCACCCTCTCAGCCCACGTTCCTGCTGCTGGAGTCGCTCGTTGAAACTAGGGATCTGCATTTTACCCGTCTTTTGGGGCTTCTGAACTCGTGTTAAATGGTGGAAGTGTTCATACTGCTTTAACGTTGTCCTGTCAGTGGAAGTGGCACTACCCGTGCTCCCCGCCGGCGCCGTGGGACCGGAGGGCTTGCTGCTCGCTCCAGCGGCTGCCAACCCCAGCATCAGATCCGTTACGTGGAGATAGTTTGTTAACGCAGGAGTTCTCCAGAGATTTGCTCTACATACCAAAGAGGGGAACGTGTCTAGAAGACAATGACTCGAGAGGAGATGAGAAGATCCGGTACCCACCACAGTAGGTGAGCAGGGCACGTGTCTCCCTGCCGTTGGTGGACGATTCCTGCTTGGTGTTGCAGAGGATGCTGGAAGAGCCCTCTCTGTTCTTGCCTGCGTAGCCCGGGGGAAAACACCCTGCTCCGGGAGGTCTGGTCCTAGGTGTGCGAGCAAGAATTCGGGGGTGAAGCGTCTTCTCTCATTTATACCTCAAGATACTGTTAGTGTCAAAGTAATTGCTCAGATTTCTCCTTAACAATTAGCTTGGGCACTGGTGGTCTCTTGGAAGAACGCGGTTGGGCGGCTGATCCGGCAGCGGGGTGGCGGGATGGGAGTCGGGAGCGCTGCTGGGGCTCTCGGATGGAAGCGCCACGGGGAGTGCAAGGAGGTGTTGGAGAAGGTGGTGTCGGATGCCCCTGGGGGAGGAGATTAAGCGGCCGCCCTCCGTAGCAGGGCAGGAGGATGCTGGGGACGCGGAGCTGCTCCTGCCCATCGCAGATGGGGATCGTGGAGGGGGACGGAGAGCCGCACCCTGGGGCCGTGGCGCAGGGTGGTGGCCTGGAAGGTGACGGGAAGCCCTTGGTGCACACGCTTGACTCGGTAGGGACTCCTTCGGCACCCAGCCTGGAGCAGGCGAGCTGCCCGCGGCCACCTTCCTCAGCGAAAGTGCCACCCGACGGGGGATGCTTCAAAACCCACCCGCCCGGCAAACCCTGAGCGTCGCTGCAGTCGGGGAAGGGGTTGGAACCAGCCCCGGGAACCGCAGCAGCTCCCTGCAACTCCTTCTGAGCCCTCTCCCCCCCGCTCCCGCCTTCGTCCTGGCTCCTCTCCAGGTAGAAGAGAAAATGTCCCCCTTTGTCCTGGGCCCGGAACGGGCTTTGGCCCCCGTCTGGAGAGGACAAATCCTGACTCTTCTCGTGTTAGAATCTGCTTCAGGCCAAGAACATTCTTCGAGATTCACGTGGTTGCTTATGCTGTTGTGCAAACAGCATGTAAATGAATTGAAATGTCTTATCCATAATGAAAATATTTCATGCTTTTTTAATCTATTAGATATGGAAATATTTTTTGAAACTGAAAATGCAGTCGGTAGAATTTAAATTGAAACGTAATACATGTAAAATATATTTTAGTTGATAATTTTGTAAAATGCACTTTTTTTGTGTCTCTTCCCTGGTTTCCCAGATCTGTATTTCAGTGTTTACAGATGGAATGAGAACATTCCCTATACCCTCCTTCTGTGAGAAAGATATATTAGAAGTAATTCTTAAAAAATAAATTTGAAAAATGGTATTGATTTAGAAAACAAAGCGGTGCTGCGCTGTTCTTGCTGTTCTTCTCTTCCTTGCCTGAGCTCTGCGCTCGCAGCCGGCGGGGAGCAGGAGACAGAAGCGCTGGGAAGGTGCGGATGGGGGAGCCGAGCGGGTGCTGGGGGGCCGGGGGTAGCCCGGAGGTGAGCTGCTGGGGGGGTTGCGGTGGAAATGGGGCGAGCGGAAGGAGGTTCGGAGCGGGGGTGACTGACTTTTCCCCAACCTGCTCTTGCAGGAATGCTGAAGCCTGTGCTTTCAGGCAGGAAGGTGGCGGTGGCAGTGGCAGAGCCGCTCTCCGCAAGGCTTGGTGTATTGGCCTGTGCGTTAGGGATCCTGGAAGGACGTGGAAAAGCGTCTCACTTGGAGCGCTGGCTCTGGAGGAGCAAAGGAGTGTCCCGGCACCGAGTCCTGAGGGCACGGGTGCGACAGCCCTGCGGTCTGCACGGCCATCCCCGACGGCCGGGAGGAGGAGACACGTGGGATAACCTGCCCGAAGTCCCGCAGCGAGGAGCGGGATCTGGGGCGCGGATGGAAATGCCGGTATTTCAGCGCGGGCGCGAGCTGTCTGCAGGCGCTGAGCTCGGGGCGCTCACAGCGAGCGGCGGGGCCGGGGCTGCTGCCGTGTGCCAGGGCTGCGCACGAGGGCTGCGAGGGCTCTCGCATGCCCGTCCTCCTGGGAACAGCTCGTGCGGTCCCGCGTGGTGGCCCGGCTGTTCCCCGCGCAGCCCCTGGACGTTGTCTCGCAGGCTCTGTGTTCTCTGTGAGCAAAAAGGCTTTTTCAAGGTTTCCTTTGTGGCGGTGGGTGAACGTGGGGACTCTCCGCGCTCTCTCTGTACGATAACACAACTCCGGTAAAGCTCCCCGTGTACCCGGGGCTCTGGTCCGGCCGCGCTCGCTTGGCTGTGTTAGCTTTGTCCTTTGGCCGCCTTGTCTGTCCTCTGCAGCACTCGCTGGCCGCGGAGCGAGCTCTGCCTGTCTCCCCGCTTCCAGGAAAGGCTCCTCTGCGCCTTCCGTGATTTCCAGTCCCCGCTGAGATGGTGTTTGTCTTCCTGGGGCTGCGGCCCCTCTTTGCTGTTGCCTGTGCTCGTCCTGGGGACGGGATTCTCCCCGGGAATAGGGGAATTCACCTTGAAACCGTGGCGGCCTCGGTGAGGGCTCGGTGTCCTTGCTGTCACCAGGCGGGGCCGAGCATCCACACCCGGGTGGGCGCCGAGGGCTGGGGAGCCGCCGGGGCTGGCCCTTGGAATTGGCTGTTTCTGGAAATAATGCCGTGTATTAATTAGAGCCGGACCCTTGCGCGCCTGGGGAGGGAGAGGATGAGTTCTGGGAACAAAGTGAGCAGGAAGAACAAGTAACGGCTGTTACCGGCGCTGAATTGGCTCCTAATTATAGGGAGGGGGGCGAGCGGCGAGCGTGGTTTGTGGGATGAATGCGGATGGGCTGGGAACGGCAACCGCATCCCCAGCACGCGCCTCGGATCCCGCTGCAGCGTCTTCCACCGCCTTCTGCAGCACCTTCCGCTCCTGGGTGGCCTTCAGTGGCGGGTTCTGAGCCTGTCCGACAGGGGAGCCACGACCCTGCTCCCAGCCGGCCGTCCTCGCCGTGCCCTCACCCCGCCAGCGCCACCGCCTGCCCTCGCTGAGCTCCTGGCTGGAATTCTTCATGGGATTAGGGCTTTTGCTAGAGGGTTTCTGCTTTCTGCACCCATCGCGTTCAGCGAGGAGCCGCGTTACAGCACAGCCCCTCGCAGGGACCCGCGGGCAGCTGGGCACAAACCCGGAGGAGCGGATAAAAACCAGAGAATTCAGGTGGAAAAAGGAAACCGCCTTGATACTGAAGTGTATTAAGCTGGGAATTGTCTTCCCAAAGGGAGTGAGGAGCTCGTCCTGTCACACTTAAATTTGCCAGCCGGCGTGGGGTCAGCAGGCGGGATATCCCTGACCCCACGGCCTTGGAGTTCTGCTGAAGAACCAATTGGAAATTTTCCAGTTGTATTTAACGTGACTGGGCGGCCCGGAGGGATCCGTGATGTGGGCGCTGGGAAGGGAGCGGGAACCTGCGCCCTGTGCGTGCCCCGCGCCCCTGGGCAGCGCCGGCGCTTCGCCGGGCAGGGACAGGCCCTCGAAGGGGTCAATTAACGAGAAAACTGAGAAAAAGCTTTTCTGTCCCAGCTCTTCCCGCGTGGCGAACTGTCGTCAAAAGGATAAGCTGTGGCGGACTGAAAAGTTGGGATTAATGTCAGACAAAATTGGATTTACTGTTGAAATCTGCTACCCGAGGGAGCTGCGCTGGGCCGTATCCGGCTCTCCTGTGTCTGCTTCACCCAACTCCTGCTCCTGTACCGCGGCTGATGCTGCCAGGGACTTTCTGCTGCCACGTTGGCTGAGTCCCACCAGCCACAGGGTCGTCCCTGGAGGTGACGCCGTGCGTCGGCAGAGGTGGCCTCACCCGGCTGTGGAGCACTGAGGGGTACTGTCACCTGAACCCCGCACCGCCTTGGCCAGCGGAGGATCTCGTGGTGGCTCCGTGCCTGGGTTTGATGACCCGAGGGTGATCTAAGGTGCTGGCAGAGCCAGGCTGCTGCGTCGCGTCTCCCCTTGATTCCACACGCGGTGTCGGCGGTGGCAGAGCATTGCCGGCCTCACGGGAACGGTGGGAAGGTGGCACTTGGGGTGCTGGGAAGGAGCCATCAGAGCTGCCAGCACCTCCAGAGGCTCTGGTAAGGTTTGGGCCCTGGGACAAGTGCGCTGATGGGTGGGAGATTTTGAAATCTTGATGAGGTTCAACAAGGCCAAGTGCTGGGTCCTGCCCTTGGGTCACACCAACCCCATGGACGCTCCAGGCTGGGGGCAGAGCAGCTGGAGAGCTGCCCGGGGGAAGAGGACCTGGGGGTGCTGGTCGGCAGCGGCTGAATGTGAACCAGCAGTGTGCCCGGGTGGCCAAGGTGGCCACCAGCATCCTGGCCTGTGTCGGGAACAGTGTGGCCAGCAAGACTTGGGGCAGCGACCGTCCCCCTGTACTGGGCACTGGTGGGGCCCCCTCTCGAGGGCTGTGTCCAGTTTTGGGCCCCTCACCACAAAAAACGACCTTGAGGGGCTGGAGCGTGTCCAGAGAAGGGCAGAGGAGCTGGTGAGGGGTCTGGAGCAGGAGTCTGGTGAGGAGCGGCTGAGGGAGCTGGGGGTGTTCAGCCTGGAGAAGAGGAGGCTGAGGGGAGACCTTCTCGCTCTCTACAGCTCCCCGAGAGGAGGGGGTAGCCAGGGGGGGTCGGTCTCTTCTCCCAAGGAACAGGCCATGGGCCAAGAGGAGATGGCCTCAAGTTGCACCAGGGGAGGTTTAGGATGGATGTTGGGAACAATTTTGACACCGAAAGGGTTGCCGAGCATTGGAAGAGGCTGCCCAGGGCAGTGGTGGTGTCGCCATCCCTGGAGGGATTTCAAAGCCGGGCAGACGCGGTGCTTCGAGACATGGTTTAGTGGTGGGTTTGTCAGCGTTGGGTTGGTGGTTGGACTCGATGGTCTGAAAGGTCCCTCCCAGCCTGGGCAGCTCTAGGATTCTATGAAAAGCACATCCTGAGCTTTGGGAATTCCATCCTTGGGGACGGTTCATCGGCATTGTCGCCGGGGTTCCCCGCAGCCTGGGGGATGCTGGTTGTGGCTCTTCACTCTGTGGCTCATGGCTTCACGTTGGCGTAGCCCCTTTTGGCAGGGAAGGTGCCAGCTGGGCTCCTGGCAAGTGCTGCCCCCCCGGGGCTCCCACCGCACTCCCCACCTCTCCCAGCCAAGCAGTGCCGCCGTGCCGCTCGGGGCGCGCTCCGCTTGTGGCTTCCCACCCGCAGCAAAAGCCACAAGCTCCTGGTTACGTTTAACCGCTGCTTTAATGCCGCTAATTATAATTGACTGTAATTGCACCAAAATCCATCCCAGCCAAGAGACGGCAGCAATTTGGACTGTCATATTAAGGTGACGGAGCACTCAGTCACTCTCCCGGCTGGGTCCCTCGAAAGCGGCTGCTGACAAACGAGCTGTGCCGCAGCAGCCGCGCGTCTGCCAGGGCTCTGTCACGTCGCCGGTGGCGGGGCCGGCCCAGGTGCCACCCAGGGGGAAGGGACACATGTCCCCTCCTCAACCTGGCATCCCCCGGCACCCGAAGCGGGGGCGATTCCCCATCTTTACCGTGCCCTTCTCACCCCGTCGACAGAGGAAAAAGGCTTGGCCAACTGAGTTTGGGGGGTTTGGGGGAGGATAACGGAGCCCAAGCTCTGAGCCCTGTGTGCTGGTGGGGGCTCTGCCCCCGCGAGGCCCGTGCTGCTCCGGGTGCTCCCAAGACCCCGGCTCCGCTCGGCGCAGGCTCCACCTGACGGGAAACGGCCGCAGCCTCTCGGCGCCGCTTTCTGTGTTGCTCCCACGCTTGCTGATTCATTTGAAGCTGAATAAAAATGAGGTTGTTTTTAACGTCCGTCTTGGCTGCTGCTTCTGCCGGTTGCTGCATCCCTCTGCGGGGGAACGGAGACTGGAACGTGGCCCTTGCTGCGGCCTCGGGGTCCGGGAGCCGTGGAAAGCCACCCATCACCCTGCTCGGCTCCGTCTTTCCTGAAACACCAAGATGTGTGTGCCCGGAGGCCGTCTCCTGCCACAGAAGCCACCAGCAGAAAGGGAATTGCCACCCGGGACCGGGCGGCACCACGCTGCTCCGGGCTCCTGCCAACCCCAGAAACTCACCCAACCCAGCCCTTTACACGTCGCTTCTCCCTGTGACGCCACCAGGGTGTTTAACCGCGGGGCTGCGGGTCTGTTCTTCCCAATGCCAGCCTGAAGCGCAGGTTGAGACCTCGGCGGGGGCCCTCGCTTTCACCCCCCCGCGCAAAGCTGCGGCCAGCGGCAAGTCCCAGGGCTACCACGAGGGGCTGCCGGGCAACCTGGAAAAATTGAGGACGGTTCTCGAGAAAAAGGAGAACAACGAGCCCCAAATTAGGAATGGAGGAAAAATGCGGTTGGCATGGCCTGCCTCGCCGGGAGACACGCGCGCCCACCATCCGTTCCCATCCCTACGTTCCGCAGGGGCCGGGACCCCCGCGAAAAGGAGCCCCGGTGCCGTGGGTCCCGGTGCTGCCCTCGGGGAGGCCGTTGACAAGGGCAAATGTGGGTGCTGGGGGGGGGGCGGTGCTCCCGAGGAGCCGGGGGGCAGCCAGTGCCTTTGTGTCGCTCGTTGCTATGGAAACGGTGGGGTTTCCGTCAGAGCCTCCAGTGAGAGCCATTAATCCATTTTTAAGAGGAAAGGATATTTAATAAAGGAAACAATTTAAACTGGATTTACAAGATACGCCGAATGGAGGCACCATTTATTCTGTGGCTTCGTATTTAATTTTAATATTTCTCTAAACCTCTCCAGAGTGTTCTGCAAAAACAAGCTGGAGTTGGAGCGGGTTCGACCGCCCAATAGTTCTTAAAAGCAAATCAATTTAACGATGCTGACAAAAGCCTGCATCTCGATGAGTATTTTTTCCGCTCTCCGTAGCGGCCGGAGCGCTGGAATACGCGTATTAGAAAACAGACAAACAAGCTGTTCGCACGGAGAGGTGTTTTCGAAAGGATTTCGAGCAAAACCTGGGCAAAGCAGGACTGGGAGTGCCCGCCTTCGCGGTGCCTGGATCCCACAAACTTCGTTCTCTGGTAATTGTGCAAGATTTCGGAGGAGGTTTATGATGAGGCAAGAAAGGGAACGAGACGCTGCTTTGCAGGCAGTGGCCGGGTGCCGCCGTCCCAGACACCCTTCCCCGGCGTCTCCGTAAATCCCCGAGCGCCCGCGTCCCCGGCGAAGGGCTGTTACGGGTCCCAGCCGCCTCTTGTCTAAAATTAATTCCGTCTTTTGGACGCCGGAGACGTGTGTCACCGACCCCAGCGCAGGTTTGTGATGGCCCAGAGCAAAGCCGACAAGAGCCCGGCCCCCGGGCAAACGCCGGAGGGACTCCGGGCAGTTTCTCAGGAGGAGTTTTCCTCGTTGCTCTGAGTTTTCCCTGTGCCTGTAGATAATATGGTTCATGATACAATAATTTCATCAACAATCCATCTTTTTTTCCCAGCCGTGCTCGCCGCCATTCCCAGGCCGCTGCTGGAGCAGGGATGCGGCGCTGGTTCTCTGCCGGGAGGAGGGAGAATCCCGAAGGAAAGCCGGGATGGGGACGGCGGCAGCTGGCAGCGTTCAGCGCTTGAGAAGGCTGTGGAAATGCAGCAGGATTTCCCGCTGGGAAGCGGTTTGTGACTCTTCCCAGAGTGCCCCTGCTTCACGCGCTGGGAATGCCGTGGCGTCGAAAGCATGGAGCGCCCCGGGAAGGGCTGGCGGGAAAACTTCCCTCCTTCCTCCCCAGACGGTAAATTCCCCCCGTCCCTCAGTGCCACGGCTCAGGGCGCAAGAGCGAATTCTCTGTGTTTTCCCCCATCCCTTGAATGTACCGATTTTTATTTCTTTTTTAATGCGCAGAGATCGAACCGCACAAGCCCGGCTGCGGGGGCGGTTTGTTGGAAGCGCTGAGCGTCTCTGGCGGGCCCCGAGCCCCGGTGTCAGAGCCCAGCGCGGTGCCCTCTGCGCCCGCCGGCCTGCCGGGAGCGCCGGCTTGTGCTCTCAGATCTCCCCTTGCCCTTACTTCAGACCTTTCTTCCCTCTTTTTCCTCTTTTTTTCCTCGCAGCACACATATGACCCCCCCAGCAGGGGACGCAGCCGTCCTCTGCTCTCCATGGGGCCGAGGACATTAATTTCTGGAGGAGGGGACTCCACATTTAGCAATTAGCTGGTTTTCCTCCGTCGCAGGCCGGGGGATGTTTCTCCGTCGCCCAGCCCGGCCGCCTTCCCCGTGCATGCAGCGACCGGGGAGGGTTGAATTCGTACCACGTTGTATAATTACAGCCTATAAAAAGGGAATTATATGGCATATTAGTGCCATTTATTTTACCGCATCAGCTGTTTTCATGCAGGCAAAGGAGCCTGGTTGGATTTTGTTCTCGCCTGCCCGCGAGACGAAAGCTGGGATACCCCAGGGGGATGGGTTTCCCTGTCTCGGGAACACCTGGAATCACTCCAACGCTCGGTGACAGGGACTCCGCGGCCGCCCGTGGGTCTGGGACCTGGGAACGCAGCAGGGCCGGCCCGCGCGCCCACCCCGTTCCTAGGGACTTCATCCCTAGGATTTACAGAATTTACGGTAATTTACAAGTAAACTTACAGAATTTACAAGTAACTACAAGATTTACTTATTTATTTTATTTCTCCTGATGTTTATTTTAATTTAGTTCTGTTGGGACAGACGTCAGGCTGGAATTGTTGCTCAAGTTGCTTCCAGTGGTCGATCTAATTAACAATGGCGCATGTTTCATATTCGCTCATTTTCCACGAGGGATGGAATTTGCTTATTCTTTTCTGTTTCCCTTTACTTACATCCTGAGCTTCCTCCCCAGTTTTCTGCTCCTCGGTGCCCGTTTTCAAAACCACCTTTATGCTGATACATTTAAGGCTTGAAAACACCTTTCCAAACATGCTGTGTTTAGAGAAACGTCCAGATTAATCTTACGTGTTTATTCACTTAAGAACAACCCATACAGAAATCAACCTTTGTTGGCAGCATCTCATTTGGGACCTGGATTTTCCCACTGTCTCTTCTCGGGGCAGCGGTTCGTGTTTGACCCCACGGTGACAGCAGCGTGGCCCTTCCCGTCACCCCGAGGATGTCGCCGCAATGGCGAAGGGCCCGGGGCTGGCTCGGTCCCATGGGATCGGCTGTCGGGGCCGGATCGCTGTGGCCGAGTCGGGGAGCTGCGTTGCCAAGATCCAGCGGTGGCTGCCATCTGGTGCTGGTTTCCTTCCTCGCTTCCGCTGCCACCCTCCCGTCACCCCAAACCACCCCAAACGCACCCACCCCCTGTGAAATCCCGGGGCTCATTTTCCCAAGGGCGCTTCTGACCTCGCCGATGCTGAGCATCGTCCAGGCGCTGATCAACCAGCAGCAGGAGGCTGCGGGGAGATTCCCCGTGGCCGGGAAGCAGGCGGAGAGCGGCTCGGTGCAGGCACAGTGTGCTCTCAGCCAGCTCCACCGCATGAGCAAGGACCTCCAGACCCTTCTGTGGCAGGTACCGACCCAGACCTGCCCCGGCCCGGCCCGCCCCAGGTGATCCGAGCACTCACAGGGTGCAACGGGAGAAAGGATGAGCTTATTTCCTAACCCAAACCCAACCTTTTCCCCTGTGTCAGAGAATCCCAGACTGGTGGGGGTTGGCAGGGCCCTCTGGAGATCATCCCCTCCAGCCCCCTGCCAGAGCAGGGTCACCCAGAGCAGGGGGCACAGGAACGCGTCCAGGCGGGTTTGAATGTCTCCAGAGACGGAGACTCCCCCACCTCTCTGGGCAGCCTGTGCCAGGGCTCTGCCACCCTCACAGCAAAGAAGTTCCTCCTCGTCTTGAGATGGAACTTCCCATGGTCAAGTTTGTGCCCGTTCCCCCTTGTCCTGTCCCTGGGCACCACTGAGAAGAGCCTGGCCCCATCCTCTTGCCCCACACCCTTTAGCTCCTGCTGAGCGTTGATGAGGTCCCCTCTCAGCCTGCTCTTCTCCAGCGGAACAGCCCCAGGGCTCAGCCCTTCCTCAGCAGAGCGATGCTCCAGTCCCTTGATCGTCATCCAAAGCCTGGCTCCCAAAGGAAACGCGTCCGAGAGGTGAGCAAGGTGCTGTTTGCCAGGTGTCCATATGAAAGGGTGTGGGGTGGGGGGTTAATTGGGGCGGATAGCCAAGGAGCAGAAGGGAATGAGCCTGTGACCTCGTGAGCTAACAGCCTGCAGAAACACCGCATTTAACGGACACAGGTCTCGGTGAAACAGGTGGGCTGGGGGCTCATGCGGGTTTTTCCCTTTGTGTTTCATGCGGGTGAAACAAGAAGGGAAAAACTTGCCTGCTCCCCGTCAGGCCACGGCTCCTCTCCCAGGGCTTGGATGGGGTGAGGAAGGCCTGGGATGAGGAAGGCTTGGGGTGCGATGCCCTGGCTCCTCTGCCAGCCTGGGCTCCAGGCGGACGGCTCCGCTCCTCCGGGCAGCCCCCTCTGCTGCTGGACCGTCCTCTCCGGGACAAGCTCCTCTTCATTTCCAGCCGGAGCCGCTCTCTTTCGGCTCAGACCCACCATCTTCCAGCATCCATCCACCGCCAGGCTCCAACCTCCCCCATGAACAAACTTCCTGGGGCAAAGCACGTAGCTTGCAGGCTGCTTACAGCTCCCGATGCGCGGAGATAGACTGCAGCTCTAAACAGGGCTGAGTCAAACGGGGAATTATCACTCCCTTTCCACACACCACTTTTTTTTTGCCTTGTGGCAATGATTTCTGGTGTCAGAGACAAGAAGCTGCAGGTTTTGGAGCACCGGAGCAGATTCAGTCCTTGTTCCGCTGCCTGTGAAATAAGTGGGTCACAAAAAGCATTAGTCGGACAAATTCAAGCAGCAAACGGCAAAAAAACTTGGTGGTGGCACGGGGAGCTGGTGCTGGCAAGGCCCCCAGGGCACGGTACAGCGACCTGGGCTCCGACTCCGGCTGTTTTGCCAGAAAGAAGTTTCTGTTTCTTATCCTGACGTTTGATTTTTGTTTTATTAAGGAATGTAAATAATTTCTTTCCGCTCAGAGACATCGGACCCAGAAAAGCATTAGGGGCCCTGTAGTATTGCCCGCCCTTGACAGATATTTCTGCCTCTTAGTTGAGGCTTGGGAGGAAGACTCGTAATGAAGGATTATTTCTAACCCTCTACGGGACTTGCATCAGTGAGAAGAACCTGTCCTCAAGAGATGATCAACCCTCCTGAAACTATTTTCCTACTGGAGACAGCACCTTGTCTGGCCCGTTTCTGCCGGGGGACCAGTCCAGCCCCCTCGGCGATTTAGGACGTGGCACAGCAAAAGCCCTGCGGCAACTTCCATTTCCATGGATGGGTCCTGGCGCTGCAGCACCCCTGCCACATGGAGGAACCCGGTTACTGCTACTGCTGGCCCCGCGCTGAGCTTTCGGCGTTATTTAGGCGTGCGAGGGGATAATGATGCAGGTGGTGACCCCCGGGAGGGACCTGCGGGACTCACAACTTCATTACGGCCCCGCCAGAGCCCTTTGGGAGCCTCAGGCTGGTTGTAAAGAGTCGCAGACGTAGCCGGAATGAGTTAAGAGACTTTGAGACTCTCCCGCAACAAGGTTTCAGAGCTGCATGGGATTGAGCCTGTTGCAAACCGACAGTAAAACTGCAGCGGGCTACCAGCACCGGTGTTTGTGTGGGAATCCAGTAGCCAGAGGTTGCCCAGTTCCGAAAGGGCTGAAGGGGATTAGAGGTTGGTCAGTGGGTTTGTGGCGGATAAAGGGTAGAAAAAGGAACTGTGGTTGTTACATGCTGTCCTGGCATCCCCAGGGATCCCGACGCGTCCCCTCCGCGCACCAGCGTCGGGACCCGGGCAAAGCCCCACTGGGACCAGCCGTTGTGGCTCCCACTGGCCACGCGGGTACGTGGCGGTTTTCCTGCATGAAAGAACTTGAGCTCCCGAAATGGCTCCGTTCAAAAGCAATTCCATGGTGGTGCACAACGGAGCAGGGAAAGCCGGAACTGAGCGCGGAGTAAGGTCTGGCGAGTCCAGTCAGCTGCGTAGCAATTAACTTGCGGTTGCAAGAGCAGCAGATCCTTCAGCGCCGCGTTTGCCTTGAAAACACTGATTTTTGTTATGAGGGAGATAGAGTGAGCCTATCCTAACATTCTCCTCTGAATTATTTAGTTTTAAAAGACTTTTTTTTTTTTTCTTACAGATAAGAAACTCTGCCTTACACAGTGAGCCGATTGTGAAATGGCTTCCGTGCGTATCCGCTTGGTTAAGAGGCTTTATTACGCTAAATTACTGGATAATCTCCGGACACCCGGCCACAACATCAGATCTCTTCTTCCTTCACTTGTCTTACTTTTTGATCTGGAGCTGCTCGGGTCTGCCCAAGGGGGCTCGTTTCCCTACGGTAGGAGTCTCCGTCCCGTTGCTGGTCTGGGAAGTCAACACCAGCTCAAACTGGTGTTTGTTACAGAAACATCCTTTTTTTGCTAAGCTTGTCGAGGGCCCTCGTGCGTCCTTCCTTTGCGTGGTTTCTCAGACCAAAAGCGGTATCTGCTCAGACCCAAGTGGCCAGCAGAGCCTCGGCAGGGCATGTGGCACTGCTTGTGATGACAATCCGTGCCCAACCTCACTCCAGGCTGGAAGGACAGGGACGTCCCTCAGTCTTTCTACCCGTCCCCTCCAGGAATTGGCACTTTCCCTTTGAGACCACCGGTTCCGATGGCCAAGGCTGAGTTCTGCAGCCTGCTTTGCACCTGAGTGCGCCCCGCGTAAATGACGCTGGGGGACCAGCCCACTGTAATGCATGTACTATTGTAACGCCTTTTATACTACTATTATACAATAATAGTGATGCATTTTAATGTTGGTTTTCTGCTTATCCGGGAGGAAAAGGCCCGGAGGATTATCCGCCACAGCTGGCAGCTACCTGGGGGCGCAGGGCTGCTGCTGCTGTGGTGCGCTTCAGGCAAAGGCAAATGCTGGGGTTTGAAAGCGTCTTGAAAAGTGCTGTGAGTTACAAAAACCCTCCTTATGTACCTGTAAGGAGTAATTGTGGGGAAGAGGCTGGTGCCGCACCCCCAGGGAGATGAGGATTGATTGCACCCAGATCTGGCAACGCATCTCCCCAGGCAGGGCTGCGTGGGCTCGCCGTGTGCCATGGAGCTGCGTGCACCCGTGGGGTGCAATTTACTGTCACTTGGGGCTGGGGAAAGGGTCCCTGTTCTGCACCACTTATAGGGAGTTTGGGATTCCTACAGATGAAAGGCGCGCTTTAAGTGATTTACCCGTACGTGGCGAGGACAGCTGGGTTTGGTTCATCCGTGGGGCACGCTGCGACGCCTGCCTGTTTGCTGGGCGCCCGTGGGGCGGGTGGACTGAAAAGATTGTTCCGTGCAGAGTTACAAGGGACAAACGGCAACGTGCACCGCACGCACTGTCCAAGCCACAGAGGCACGGATTTGTTCAGCTGCTGCGGATGTCTTGAAAGGTGGAAAAGCAATGGGACAGAATCTTAAATGTCACATTGAGTGAGTCGGTACACTTTATTTGACCACGTAGAAGGTGGTTTCTTGATGCAATGCCCTACTTGCTCGCCCAAGCTCCGGTGCTACTAACGTGGGTTTGCTGTGGCTAGTTAGGGCTGGGCGGGCAGAGGTGCCTACCGCAGAAATACTTACCTGTGGCGGAGAAACAAGCATCGAAGTGTGTCCAGAGTGCACCAGCACCACGAGTCAGATGAAACAGCGCAGCTCAGGCCTCTTCCTTCCTCGTGACGATCGGCAAGACGCTGGCAGATGCTCTCATCACCAGCTCTTCTGCTTCCATGTGCATCTCCCACGCCGTCCCTGTAACCGGGGCAGAGCCAGAATACAGATTTACTCAGCCAAAACAAGGGGGGTTGCCTTTAGCTGTTCGGAATAAAGTGACAAAGGTGAATGGCAGGGTTTGAAAGCACTGTGAAAAAGGGCTGTGAATTATAAAAATCCTCCTCGTATGTGCATAAGAAAAAACTAAACGCTTCCATCGCTTGCAGTTTGTAATATAAACGTGTAGGCAAACCACAGTAGCCTGAAGTTGGGTTTCCTCAGTGACAATTTATTTTCTAAATGTGCCCTTTCTGAAGAAAGGGGTCTGCCTGTGAAATGTATTCCCATAGTTTTGCGCACTCTGAATGTGGGGCTTCTTTTAACTGCTTTGAGAATCAAATTAATTAACACCCAGAGCGAGCAATAGGCACGTTCAATATAACCGCAGTTGATTTTCTTCTGTGACACGGAGTTTAGCCTCGCAAACAAACAGAAGAGCCCCCGGAACCCTGTACTTGCCTGACTGTGTTGTTTCTAGAGAGACCTGTGCTACTCAGCCCGGTCCTTAAATCGGAGTTGCCTTCCAAACGTAAGAGAAAAATAAACCCACTGATGTTGTGGGCAGTCTTCTGTTTCTAGCAGTCTAGAATATATTTTCAGAACCACTTTATAACCACTATGTAACTACTCTAGGCCTATAGATGCTAGGGGTGAACAGAAACAGAAGAGGACAAGCAGTGCCAGACTAACACGCCTTCTAAGGAACACAAATTTCCTTTGGCTGCTTTGGCACTAGCGTTAGTGCCTGTGCTGCAGTTTACTGTAATCAGAGTCTTTTTCTCGGAGACAAGGGCTTTCCGAGGAGGCCTGATTGTCGTCTCGGTGCCGGGGGTTATATACGTTGGTGCAGCTTCAGTTTACGCTGGTGTCAAGATCAAGACCAGATCCTTGGACATCCCCTCTGAAATCAGGGCAGGAATCTGGTAACGCTGCAGAGCGTGCAGATTTACAGCTGTGCTGCTGGTGGCAGGGTAGAATATACCATCTCTTCCTAGAGCTCATGCTGTATTTACATCAAAATAAACCCGTAAAATGCAAAATAATCTAGCTTCGGGCTCTCGCGCTGCACTACAAATGCTTTGTCTGCCTTGGCTGACAAAATGCTCTTGGCTCTTGATCAAAGAAAACTTAAGTGGAAGCTGTTTTTCTCTTGATGTTAAGAAAGCTTTTGACAGAGAGAGTCCCTGCACGACTAGTTCAGACGCACAAACCCCGTGGTTCGCTCTGAAAACGCAATGAAGAAAAACCCGCAGAAGAATGCCAGCATGAAATGATTTCTGCTCCCGAAAGTAAGTAGAAACGGCACCCTTACGGCTGGCCGAGACTACGGGCCATTCGGGCTGGCCCCAATGGCCCGCCGCTGGCTTCAGCTTCTGGCTACTTTGGCTGGCGGAAGCCTCAAGCCGTCAGAGGACCTCAGCCGGAGCAATTTGGAGAAGGCGGCTTGGGGGAAACACCTATGAATTTTTGGAAATCTTGTCCTTTGGCTGTCGGGAGGTGGCACGGCCATCCTCGTCCTCGGCGCAGCTCTGGGCTCGGCTCTCCAGGTAACCTCCTCCTCTTGGCTGCCAAAACTGAGCAGCGATAACACGCGTGGCACAGCTACTAATTATGGCTAGTTTGGCCTAGTATTGCCAAAACCACTACAGCCATTGAATTAAAGCCTGTGTCGCCGCAGGTAGCCGCAGAAGGGCTAAATACGAGCTGGGACGCAACAGTGCTGCGAGCAGCACCCCGTAACTCGGAGCAAGCCGGAGGGTTTTATTTTAAATTACGTGTAAAATGTGTTTTGGGGAGAGGGGGGCGCGGGGCGTGCCTCGGCCGCAGGCTGTGCCCGCCTCACAGCGCCGCCGGCCCAACGGCCCCCCGGGGCCGGGGCGCGGCCTGGACACCCGGCGGCCCGGGGCCGGCCGTCCCCTCAGGGAGCCGCCCGAGGGGCCGCGGCCCCGGGGCGAGGCGGGGGCCGCTCCCTCGCCCTCCCTTCCCCCGGCGGGGCGGGCCCGCCGCGAAATGGCCGCCGCCTCCCCCGGGCCGCGGCCCGCCCTCCGCGGCCGTCACTGCCGGCCGCCGCCCCGCCCCGCTCCCCTCACGGCGCCGGCGGCCGGGCAGGGGGAGCCGCCCGCCGAGCCCCCTCCGTCCCCGGCATGCGGCGAGGCGGCTGAGCCCCCCTCCCGCAGCGCTGCGAGGCCATGCTGCCCCGGCCCCCCTTCCCCGGGGAGGCGAGGCGGGCGGCCGCCGCGGGCCGCAGCCGGTCCCGGCCGCGGGGGGCCGGCGGCGGCACCGTGCTGCTGCCCTCCATGCTGATGTTCGGCGTGATCCTGGCCTCCAGCGGGCTGCTCCTCATGATCGAGAAGGGCATCCTGGCCGAGGTGAAGCCGCCGCCGCTGCAGCCGGCGGGGGGGGAGCGGTCCCGGCGGGGCAGTGGCAGCGGCCAGGAGGCTCCCGGCGAGCTGGAGGCCGAGGTGCTGCGGGACATCCGCAACCGCACCATCCGCGCCGTCTGCGGGCAGCCGGCCATGCCCCGCAACGTCTGGGAGCTGCCGGCCGGCCAGCGGCGCACCGTCCTCCGGCACCTCCTGGTCAGCGACAAGTACCGCTTCTTGTACTGCTACGTGCCCAAGGTGGCCTGCTCCAACTGGAAGCGCATCCTGAAGGTGCTGGACGGGGCGCTGGAGAGCGTGGACGTCAAGCTGAAGATGGACCACAAGAGCGACCTGGTGTTCCTGGGGGACATGAGGCCGGACGAGATCAGCTACCGCCTGAAGAACTACTACAAGTTCATCTTCGTGCGAAACCCCATGGAGCGGCTGCTGTCGGCCTACAGGAACAAATTCGGGGAGATCAAGGAGTACCAGCAGAAGTACGGGGTGGAGATCGTCAGGCGGTATCGGAAGAACGGGGGGAATTCGGCGGGGGACGACGTGACCTTCTCCGAGTTCCTGCAGTACCTGCTGGATGAGGAGGCGGAGCGGATGAACGAGCACTGGATGCCCATCTACAACCTGTGCCAGCCCTGCGCCGTCAGGTACGACTTCATCGGCTCCTACGAGCGGCTCAACGCCGACGCCAACCACGTCCTGGAGCGAGTCCGGTCGCCCTCCTTCGTCCGCTTCCCCGAGCGGCAGCCGTGGTACAAGCCCGTGACGGCAGAAACCCTCCACTACTACCTGTGCAACACCCAGCGCCGCCTGATCAAAGAGCTCCTGCCCAAATACATCCTGGATTTCTCCCTCTTTGCCTACCCCCTCCCCAACATCACCAGCGAGTTCTGCAGGCAATGAGTGGTGCCTGGCGGGATCTGGGGTGAATTCCGCCCGCGCCGCAGGGATTCGCGAGCCCAGCCATGGCCGCGAGGGACACGTTGGTGCAGGGCCTGTGAAACACGCTCCTCCGTGCATTATCGCCTAATTTTATACTTTTCAAACACTGTTTATATAAAATACTATATATTGCCTTTGCTACTTAGAATACTTTTTGTATTGTTCTGATTTTAACGTGTACATATGCCGCTGACTTGAGCACAGTAGCTTTTATATATCTATTTTCTTTAAATTCTTTTTTACGGCACGACACGACACAGAAAGCATCTGCAAGAATATTGAGAAATGGATATATTTTAAGTATTTTTTCCTCCTTTATTGTGTTTTGTACTAAGCAGTATGTGGTCGAATTGCAATCACAATATAGCGGTTGATGCACTAATAGCAATATACTGGTTGATGCGCTGAAAATTAGTGCTGTTAAAACTGGTCCTAGGTTAGGCAGGAGATAGTTTTTTGAGTATGGTGGAAGAAAAGGGCTTTTATAAACTAGGAACTATTTATCCGTTATTTTCTCAGCTGTAGATGGTGGTTAAATGAGGCTGGTCTTTCTTTCTGTGGCAGTAGTACCTCTGGGGTTTTTTTATTATTAATTATTATTATTATTATTTACCATTGAAATAAACTAGTGATAGGATAATAGTCACTTTTGTGCGATTTTAAGAACTTAAAGTACCAACTGTGTACCCAGCAGAGCGTATCGGATGCAATACCAAGCCATAACGATTTGCTCTTCTCTCTCTGAATTCAAGCAATACAGATTTCTGATGGGACCAAAACCCGTCCTGCTTCTGGGACAGAAAGTACCGAGAGCTGCCCGCGGGGTGCCGCCTCCCAGCCTCGCCGCGTCGCTGCGTGCCCACTGCCTGCAAACCGCCGGGAAAAATAGTTTGTCGGGCCGCGTTTGAAACAGGGGCGATTGGAGGATTAGTTCTCCTTCTTTTACAGATGCGCACGCCGTTTCTGTAGCTACTTGTATTTAATTATGACCGTTAAATTGTAAAAGTTCGGGAGATAACGTATGACGTTGTTCCTGGGACGCCGTGTCCTCGTTTATAATAAAGTTTTAATATGAATGAGGCTGTTGCTTAGTGCTTCTCCTGCCGTGTTAATGTTTATTTGTATTCTTGGAGAGGCGTTCTGCCCCTCGTGCTAAGCCACGGCGTGAAAGTATGATGAATAGGCGGTTCCTGCCTTGATTAATTTGTGTTTTAGGTGGCAGAGCAGCGGTAACAAGTGGAGAAAGAAACGCATCCGAGCCCAACAACGAGACGATTACGCGGCACGGGCAGTTGGATGAAAAGCAGCAGTCAGCAGCAAAATAGGCGCCTAATTGCTGTGGAGCTGATACAAAGCGGCGGGGATGGATTATAGGGGCTGCGGGAGCCGGTGCTTTCCCGGGATTAATCTCTCAAAAAGGCGGAAGGAAAATTAAGGTGTTTGCTGTAGGCTTTGTGAAATTGTGCGAGAGAAGGGCACGGTGCCACATCCCGGCAAACTCAAAGCGTCGGGATGAAAAATCCTGCCTCGGGCGTGACTTGGGTAACTCTGCAGATTTACTGCGTCTACAAACTCCCGGCGACATCAGGGTCTCCCTCCGTTGAGGTCAGCGGCCGGGCACCGTCGGAGCCGAGTGGGTTTTACCTTTGCTCGGGGCTGGGCACCAGAGCGGCGACCGGCGCCTTCCTGGGCTCCAGCTCGCGGCTGCGCCCTCGCCCCTCTGCCAAAAATGGGTGGGAACGCGGCTTTGCTCCTTCTGCCCGCTCCGAAACCTGCAGAATTCTGTCCGTCCACAGCAATTTTGGTGACAACACTGGACTGTTTGGTGCCCGTTGCCGGAAGAGCTGGAGATCTGTCTTCTCCAGCCAGAGGCCCCAGATACCAGCTGAAAATCTGATTTTATTTTGTAAAACAGATGCCGATGGTGGGGGGGTCTGAGTTTTAATTAAGCCTGGCCTTCAGGTCTCTCTAACGAGGAACAAGCTGGTTAGACGTTGCTATCTTTGCCTGCTGCTGTGAAGCTGAGGGAACGTTTCCTGCTTGGTTAGTGATTGAGTTTTTAATTAAATGCTTATTTCTCAGTAGTTAAAGGTTTGTGCCGCTTGTTTATCTGCTGCAGCTTCTGTTCTCTGTATTAAATTTTTTGTCTCTTGTCCCCTTAATCTAATATGCTGCACGCGGAAGGAGTTTGCTTTCCCTTGGCTGCCTCTTACTTCTTTACTGGGTATCATCGGTCACCTTTTTCTCTTTAAATAAATTTCCTCTTTAAATGGCCTCCCACCTCCTTCCACCCTCCCGTAAGGAGGGGTTTAACACAGGCAAAACCTGGTAGTTTGGGCAGAAGCTTGTCCCATACCTGGCAAAAATGTGTATGGAGTGTGGAAAAGCGCCCCAAAAGCTGAAGCGGGGGGAGTCTGTCCTGTACCTCTACACCCCGTCTCTCTTACTCGATCGAGGTTTTGGACTGTCGGTGATTTCCTCATCTCTTTGCAGCAAATACGAAAACTCGGTTAGGTTTCCACTTGCGGTGCTTCATTTTATGCGTGGCCAATAACGCAATTTCCCGAGGAAGCTTTCGGCCAGATGGGGAGGGGGGAAAAAAAGGGAATGTCCCTCAGCAGCTGGGCTGTTTCTTTCTTTGCTCAGGTGTCCCGGGGTGTGGGGTAAATCAGGACCCCGTCCCCCGGCGGGGAGCCGGCGAGGGGGTCAGGGCTGCAGAGCGGGGAGGAGGGGGTTTCGTAGCGGCTCCAGTACAAACGCGGAGGAAACATAAAGTTATAAACCGGTTTGGTTTAACCGAACTGTCTAACGTTTCTGCTTTCTCATCTGGTCCAGTTCGGCAGCTCCTTTTTCCGCTTTTCCACCTCCACGCTCGCAGTCACCCAGCAGAATGAAAAGGTGGGTTTGAATTATTATATTTTTATATATTATTATTTTATATATTTATATTTTACTAAGCTCCACCGCCGGACGGAGTGCCCCAAACTTGCCCCGGTGAACACCCTGAGGTTTTGGTGCTGGGGTTTGGTCACTGCGTTTCCCTCACTGGCTTTTTCCAGTTCCGCCTCCATCGGTCCCGCTCCCGGCGCTGCCGCTCGCGTCTTTCCCCGGGGCCCACCGGGATGTGCGGAGATGCTCCAGCAGTTTAATCCCACCTCGCTATCCAGAGAACTTCTGATTGCCGCCAAATTACCACGATGGTATTTTATTTTAATTCATCTTTAGTCCCTTCTTAGCCTGCTTACCTAAAAGCAAACGAAAAAAAGAAGTGTTTTACATGCCGGTGAATTTCGCTGTTTGTTTCCATGTGTTTATTCCTCCATCCCTGGTAAGTGCGGGACCTGCTGATCCATTTCCAGCACGGTTGAGAGGAGCATTTATTTTGCTGTGCCCTTCCATTGCTTGCAGCTCTTGCGGTTTTAGCGCGGTGTCGCAGAGAGGAACCGAAGCTCCGCGCTGGTCACCACCGGGAGCGGGGACCCGGCCATTTCTCCTTCCCGCGTCCGCTGGCCCCGTGGGGTGGAGTGATGCTTTTTGCCCAGAGGCCCCGTTAGTCCCGCAGATGCTGAAACTCTCCTCTGCTGATGTTTTTCCGCCAGAGAAGAAATCAGCCCGTTTCCCCCCGTGGTCGGACCCGTCGCCCTCAGGTGAGCTGCGCGCCATCACGCTGACTTTGTCCTAGCGCTTGGCTCCTAAGTGCAGGGAAACTTCCAAGGTGTTTCCCAGATGCTTTCATCACTTGTTTAGGAGCTGCGGTGCTCAGAGAAGGCGCCGGATGAAGAGGCTGGCAGGGAAAAATGGGCAGGGAAAAGGTCCGGTTCCCCGAGCTCACGTTGGCACGTTCCTGCCTGGTGCCGCGGTTCGTTCGCAGGTAGAGCCACGCTTGGTCCCGGGCCGGAGTTGTGCCAAACTCCAGGCAGGAACCCATTTCTGTATTGTATTATATCATTATAGACACTCTGCGGAACACACAGATTTAACGGTGTGAGGTTTTGTGCTGGAGAGAGGGCAGGGGCATAAAACCCTTTTCCTCAGGGACATGATGATCCAGCAGCAGCAGACGACCATCCATCACTGCGGCGCGTTGTCTTCCCCCCGTCCCGTGCGTCCTTGGCTGGCCAGTTCACTGGCATCTCTTCTTGCTGGAAGTTCTGAACAAATATGAGAAAAAACTTCTTTACGGTGAGGGTGACCGAGCACTGGAACAGGCTGCCCGGGGAGGGTGTGGAGTCCCCTTCTCTGGAGACTTTCAAGCCCCGCCTGGATGCAGCCCTGAGGGATGTGCTCTGGGCAATCCTGCTCTAGCAGGGGAGTGGGACTAGATGATCTCTAGAGGTCCCTCCCAACTCTGAAAAATTTTGGGATTCCGGCATTCCGGAAAAAGACCCAACAGTAAGCAGGAAGCAAGCAGCGTTCTCCGAAGCCGGTTATCAGCTTCCGAAATTGTTGTAACTCACTGTTACAGGATGCAGTCGCACAGAATTCCCTGTGTACACGGGCATGCGTTTCGGCTGTGCTGGTTTCTGTGATATCTCTCTGCTTTACGGGTTCATTACAGTCAGACGATTTATCTCCATACAGACATACAACAGCGTAGTCTTGCCCTGCACAAAGAACTAAAAATAGGCAATTGCCACCCGTCGTGATTATTTATTTTTTTTTTAATAATTTCCCGGGTGATTTCTCATAGTCCACCTGTTACACCTGAGACGGATTCCCTTGCTCATGGAGAAGTCTGGCTATGGTGGTCCTCCCATGGAATGAGAGTCGTCCCTTCGGTTCTGCCGTGAGCGCTGGAGCAGACGGCGGTTCCTGCGGGGAGCGGGGCGGCTCTGAGCCCTTCCGTCGGCAGGGACCGCCGGCGTGCAGGGAAAACCTCTCCCTTGGAAGCAATGACTTTAACCTGGATGATCTGGGAGGCTCCTGAGCCCACCAGCCAGCTCTGGTGACGAGAAGCTTTCGTTGAGATAAGATTTGGCACCCGCAGCCTGGTGTCCCTGAGTTTCTAAACCAGGGTCGTTGCAGTCAGCCCCTCGCAGCCAGAAAAGGGGTTTCACCGCGTTCCCCCTGGTCTCAGCACCGAGCTCCGGTGCGTGTGTCAGACCCTTCCTCTCCTCTGTAGGCTCTTCCCTCTTGCTTTTGCAGAAATAACCAAGTTCCTTGCCAGGCACTGGTGCGGCAGTAAATGCGTTAAGGCTGCCAGTCACCTTGCTGGCTGGTGCCGCGGATGAGCCATAAAACCTGCTTTGCTCCCGCGCCGGTTGGTTTGCAGCCGGCTTTCTGGCGGAGGAGGGGCACCGCAGACCGCGTCTCTTGCATGTAGCTGCCTTTCTCTTTCACGCAGAGGCGCGAGCATCCTTGGGACGATTCTTCCCCCACCAGTAGGATTTTGGAAGAGCCAAAAGACAAAGCCTCCAATGGATCCGTTGTGTATAATGTGGCTGAGAGGTTTTGGTGGAGTGGGTATCACATATGTAGCTGCTTGGGATTTATCAATAGTGTCTTAATTACGGAGGGTCTGGGCTGTCTGACAGACAGCTTATCTCCTGTTATCTCCTGATAACTGGAGACCCCCCGCTGGGTGCGAGGACTCGCACCTCCGCTCTCTCGGGGGGCTGCCTGCGGTTTGAGAGGTGCTGGTTCCGCTGCACACACTGTTTGGGAACCGGGATCCAAGCTCGGGACAAACTGAGCAGGGTTTTCCCAAGATTTTGGCTCCAGATGGAGGAAACTTCACGAGATGGGTCCTTCAATGAGCTTTTTTTGCCTTTAGGGTGCTTCTGAGCAGACCACGGATACAGTTCTTGGATCAAAACCTAGCCAAGACCCCATGGCCAAGGACTGAGAGGTAAATAGAGAGAGTTTGTAAAATGGTTTGAAAACCTCGAACTAAGGCACTATAAAAACACGACAAGCTATTAAAATGAAACCGTAGCTTCCCCTTACCTGGTTCACACAGATCAGATGCTCAGCCCTCGGCATCACAGGGTCTGCTTCTTTTATCCTGCAGGAGCAAGAAAGTTCATCTTGGGGTTTTCGGGCAGAGATTATTTGTGGCTGAAGCCAAATCGATACCAGCTAGCTTCCCTAAGAAGTTTCGATTAAAAGACCGAAAGAAATAGGGGCACGAACCTCTCGGCTGTAATGTCAAACAGTGCTAGAGCTCAGCAGTACAGCAAGGAGCAGTCTCCTGGGATGGATGGGATGAAGGTCCCAGGTGTCCTCAAGGTAGAACGTATCCCTCTGCAGACACGTTTAGGTCTGGATTCCCCTCCTGTAGCTCCCGGGTGGAGCTGAGTGTCCTGGATCCCTCTGCCTAGTGCAGGGGGAGGGGGTCCGAGGGCTGGTTTGCACCCAACGGTGCCCCACAAGCCCAGGCGGGGATGTGGGTTGGGGCAATATCTGTGTTCCCTCTCCTTGCTCACAGCCTGACTCATTTCTTCAACATCCAAAAAGGTTTAGGGTGGATATTAGGAAAAATTTCTTCACCAAAAGGGTTGTCAAGCGTTGGAAGAGGCTGCCCAGGGCAGTGGTGGGGTCGCCACCCCTGGAGGGATTTAAAAGACGGGTAGAGGTGGTGTTGAGGGACGTGGGGTAGTGGTGGACCCGGCGGTCCTGGGTTAACAGTTGGACTTGATGATCTCAAAGGTCTCTTCCAACCAAAACAATTCTACGATTCTATGATCTTTTGCAGATCAGCATCGCCGTATGACCCAAGACCGAAGCCCTGACCTCCCTGGCATCCAACAAGGCTTTTCCCAGGAAATCTGGTGGGGCAAGATTTTGGTGTGAATCCCGTCAGTGCCTTTGGTTTATCCAGGCTGTATCCACCCTTTCTACAGTTTCCTTTCTGCAGGTGAGTGTAAACATTTTATTGCTGGTCTGCTTTTATGTGCAAGGCTCAGATAGTGTCTGCGTGCAACGGCAAGATGAAAATCTGGAGAAAACCACAGGGTTTTTTATTTGTGGGCTCCAGGCATGACGTTGCTCTTTAACAGAGCTGCTTCCTGTGCTCTGCGTCGGTGAAAATGCACCCAAAAAGGCTGGTCCCGTGCCCAGGGGATGAACACCCCGAAAGGAGGGGCACACCCGTGCCGTGCCCTCTTGCCACGCAGGACCAACGGGCAGCGAAGCAGACAAAGATCAAAACGTTGGGGTGAAAAGGCGCTGAGAAGGCACTCTGAGGTCGGGCTGCCGTTCGCTCAGAGACCAGGCGTCTTTCCTGTTTTGCTTCTGCTGAGATTGGGGTGCTTAGGGGAAAAAAGAAAGCAAGTTGGAGGTAGATTTGAAAAACCAGCTGGAGCTGAGGCGAGTGTCCATCGGGGCAGCAGGGAAGGCTCCGGGATGGATGGATGGAGCTGGGCTTCCCTCCGGTTCGGGGCACACACGGCCCAGTAGCCGCAGAGCCATGGGAGGGGTCATTGGGTGAAGGGGAAAAATACACTAATTGAGTGAAAACATCGCAGAGATGTTCTGGGTAATGATATCAGCAAAGGTTTGCCAAGGCGATGGGGCTCCACCATCACCGTCAGACCCACAGAGGTCCCGGAGCCATTGTCCAGGGCATTATAAAAGGATGTGGGGAAGGGTGGGATAGTCAAAGCTTTCCTTTAGGAAGTCTGTGTTTCCTGAGTCTTTTTAGTCTTTCGAGGATTACAATTTAAATGATGCTTCATCGAATTGCCCAGGCGGGTAGCACGCACCTGAGCCCACCATGGCTGGGGAAGGCACGCGATGCTCAGAGCAGGACTGGTTTTCATGGATGCCCTCGGGTATTTAATGAGATTTTATGGAAGAGATTGAAATTTCTCTGGCCACCGGGAGTTGGCTTCCTTTTGGGGATGCCCTGGAAAGGCTGCGTTTCCATCCGCCACCCCGCTTCCTTGCCCCCTCATTGCCATCGCGGTTTTCTCCAGTCCCAGTTCTGTACTGGTTTGTGTTGGGAGGTGACAGGAGCAGGGCTCCAATGAAAAGAGGTCACCACAAAGGGCTGCTGCTGGCTCTAGGCTGCCGCAAACGTAAGCGGTAACAAAAAAAGTGAATGCACAAGCACAAAATGCTTCTTTGTTTGCTACTTTTTCTAACGAACAGCCGAATTATTTGGCAGGAGGTTGACTTCGATGAGGTTCGTTGTCTTCTGGGAGAAGAAATACCTGTCTTACCCCAGGAAGCAGGGCACAGCTGGTTTGGGTGAGGCCTCTGGGGCAAAAATTAAGGATGAGGCCAATGGATCCTCTAGGCTGAGATGTCGGAGGGGCTTACAGGACTCCCACGACTCCACTTTGCAAATGAGCCCAGTATCCCAGGTGTCCTTGTATCCCAGCAAGGAGCAAGGGGAGGCGGGACAGCAAACACGCACTGCATATTTGCCATTTCTCGGTGGTAACAGCCCTGCGCCCTGGTAGATGGGCAGAAGCGACGAGCCCCGGCCCCTCGGGCTGAGGTTTTGCTGCACCAAGCGCTCGGCAGCAGCACCGGCGCCTGGGCGTCTTTTCCCGGTGTGGTGATACACAAGCCCCTTCGTAGCACGTTTCGAACATTAATTGTAGGCTCGTTGAGACACAACGTCATGGAAGCTGGTGCTTCTTACAAGAAGGGGACCGAGGGCAGAGGACCTCTTCAGCCTAGGAAGGAGGCACCAAGCACATTCCCAAGAGATCCCAGGGGGTTTTTGACAGAACCAGATCAAAGCTCCCATTGAAGCAAAGGAATATCTTTTCATTAAGAAGAGGGAAATCTCATTCCGGGCCGTGCCAGCTGGGCTTGGCATTCTTGGACCGCCCCAACACGCGTCGTGGCTTCCAGTGTCAAAAGTGCCACTGGATGAAGCTCTTTCACACAGCGTAAACCAAGCTCAGGAGGAAGGGTTGGATGAAAAGCAACGTGCCCAAGCGATGGGCTCCCCCCGCCCCACCACGGTATTATTGCAGCTATTTTGCATTTGAATGAGAACTTTCTCCTTTGGCAGCCCACTTCCTTCTGGGGCTTGAATTGGCAAATGGAGTTGTTAAAAAAATCTCCAGTCTTGAGGCCTGACAAAAGATGGTTGCTATGGAAATAATGGAAGTTGCATCACGAGCAAAATATCTCCAGGCCCAGAGCCAGCGGCAAGGAGGAGGGGGCACCTCGTCGGTCACGCAACTTCTGCGGGAGCCCACGTGCCTCCACGCGATTCTCCTCAGATACTCTTATTCTTGGCAATTTGTCCTTTGGCTAAATCGGAAATATCAATTGGATGGAAAGGGCTTGTACGAGCCTCATCTGCTCTTTCCCCAGCACTGGTGCCACCAAATTAAGCAGAGTTGCCCTGCGTGCAGCTTTATTCCTCTGTATAGGGTTTGAACGGCTTGAGTTATTCCAAAGGAGCCCTCTTCAGGTTAATGAAAAATCTGTCCAGCAATACTCCACTTCTTCGAGAAATTGTATGCAGAAATAGGAAAATGAGGGCAGATTCATGGCTAAAACTCTTGCCTGACGTTGTTTGGTGTCCACCCATTGAGTTTGGCATGAGGTGTTGACCTTGCTTTCTCTTTGCATCACTGCAATGCTTAAAAATAGGCAGTGAGCTCGATAGAGGAAATAAAATATCTGTCTTGCCTCTAAGAGCGACTATCCAAGAAAGTCACGCGTGCTAAAATCAGCTCAAGTGCTAGGATTCCCAAGAGCAACCAGGGGGTGGGTGGAAAACTGGATGACAGACTGTGGATCCCAGGGTGGCAGCCATGGGTTTCCCGTTCGTGGTAGGATTTACCTGTATGTTTTTAGGGATTTGGGGTCAAGGTGAAAGAATTCTGGATATTTAGGACTGAGAATCTTAGAGGGAGCTCAGTCTTCCCCAGTTTGGCACTGGATAAGAAATGATAATCCTGGTTTCAAGTGAGGTGTAAATTTGGGATTAGATGGTGAGATGCAGCTCCTAGACCAGACCTGAGAGAACTGTGTTTTAATCCGAAGAATGTCACCGTTCAGAACCAGCACGTTTGCATCAAGGCCGAATTCACTGCAAGCATCGGGTTACGGCAGCGGGGGAAACTGGGAATGTGCCATTGCCAGCCTGAAGGAGAGGGGCCGGGTGGCTCCGGGGTTAGTAGTGTGTTTACGGACAGTTTTACTACATCAGCCCCCAAGTGTGTGATGTTAGGGACGAAAAAAAGATACTGCCTGGTGCTCCTGATCCCTCGTAACCCCTCGCACAAGGAGTTGGAGGGTTTGGCTTGGCTGCAGGTAGTTCCGAGGCAGCCCAAAGCCCTGTCTGTGGGGATGTGGCTGTGAGGGCCGTGACTCGACCTGTGACGTTTAGTTGGAGGGGTGACATCTTGCCGTGGCCTTGTGGGGCTCAGGGGTGGGAAAAGGCTCTTTTATCCCCTAGGATGTGTTTCGTGAGGCTGGAGGGAGAACAGAAATCAGGGCTGCGGCTAAGATGGAAAACACAGGGCGGCACAAAGCCACGTCTCGCCTCGATGCCAGAAGGAAGAGATGGACAAGGTCCCGGTGAAGATGCCGAAGGAGAGGGGAGGTGCTGAGGTCTGGGAGAGAGACTCCTGCCCTGGGAAGGCCGTACGGAGGAGAGGGAATTTGCATTGCGCGCACACTTCCTATGTACCCTAAGGTAGCAGCCTTAAAAGGTACTTTTTTGGCCATCTGCTGGAGAAATAGCCGACTCACAGCAAGAAAGGGCGGCTGGTTTTGTTTTAAAAATACAAAAAAAAATGCCACTGGTTAAAACCTTTCCTGCTGTTCCTTGCAGCTAATTTTGAATGGCTTGCTAAAACAATCAGCAATTAGCGCCTGGGTATCGGTGGCCAAACGAGGCAATTAGGAAAGAGCAGGAGTTTTAAAGCTCCCCTTTTTCCCAGCGGAGCGGCGGGAGGGGAGCTGGAGCCTTTCATGGGGGCGGATGGGTGGTCCATGCACGGATGGCGGATGGAGTGCTGTGGGGAGGGCCGGCTACCCACCACCGTTGGCCACGAGCGATACCAGCCAGCTGACAGAGACCTGTCTTGCTTCCCGCTACGTGGCGCCTGAAGGGGTTGCTCTTAATTATTATAGAATCATAGAATCACAGAATCTTCATGGTTGGAAAGGACCTTTGAGATCATCGAGTCCAACCAACCAACCTACAGTCTCTGCCACTAGAGCATGCCCTGAAGTGCCACAGCGAGACGTTTCTTAAATACCGCCGACTGCTGCGTGTCCCTTGGCCAAGGGCTTTTAATCGATGCCGGGAAGGGACACTGGGGAGCTGTCACCGGGCAGGCCAGGCTTGGTGCCTCACAGCCGGCCAGGTCCCATCCAGCTCTTCAAATCAAACGGGCATTTTTCAAGTCCTTCCGATAAACTGGTAAGTGGCTTTTAAGTGACCGGACTTCCACCCGGACACTTGAAATGAAGCTGGACTAAAGGAGCTTCTGCAGGACGGACACCTCCTTGGCTGTCCACCGCCTGGTTGCTGCCCCAGCGCCACATCCAGGTTGTCCTCGCTGGGGACCTGCTCCCTCCAACGCCTTGCCCGCCTGTTTTCAGGGCAGGTTTTGGCCAGGAGCTGGGCTGATGGCGGCCACAGTCGGCTCCCTTGCGGTCAGGCCGGTTTCTTGGATTTGCCCGTGGAAAAGACTGATTTTTTTTTTGGTTTTGTTTTTTTTTTTCCTCATTTCGGCAGATACGGCCCCAGCGCACACATGGAAGAGATTTGAGAGCAAAGCTGTCCTTTTTACGACCTGAACGGAGTCCCAGTTTTGCGGAATGAAAGGATGGTTGTGTCGGGGTCTCCGGGCACGGCTCCAACCCGAAGCAGGGTCTGCTCTCCCTCCGTGGGAATTACCCAGCGCCCTCCCCATCCCAGCGGGACTCGGCGTCAGCCACGGCGACGCAGGACGTGTTGCTGCAGCTTCCTCTCAAAGGCAGGCTGATAAAGCGCTTAAAGAAAAGAAAATATCCCTGGTAACTGGAGGGAGGAGAGGGAGAGCAGCGTCGTCTTGAAAAATCTGCTTTCCTGTGCTTTTCCATCAGCGTCCCAGTTTTTCTCCATGTCGTGCGTGAAAAAAGCACATGGGTCCCTCGGGGGACTCGGGCATCGCGCCCCAGCACCTGGGGGTGCCCAGCGTTCCTGCCCGGGGGGGTTAGAAGTGCCCCGGGAAGCATTTTGTAGGGACAATCCCCTGCCAAGGGTGGGAGAGGCTCTGCCGACCTCCTGAACTCTGGGATTTTCCCGTCTCCTGAGTGCGCGTTGTAAGAATAGGCAGGAGGGTGATTTTTTCCATCCCTCCAAACTTCCTCGGCGCTGCCAGCGCATGCTTTACATTAGAGCCCCGTTCAGCAAACGGCTTCGGTCTGCACCGGTGGCGTCACGGCCTATTAAAAAGAATAATGGAGAAGCAACCGTGGGAAAAGAGCTGCAATACTTTTGAGACTCCCGGTGAGATCGCAGCCGGGGTGTTTTGCTGCACCAAAAAGCCCTTTTTTTCCTTTTTTTCCCCTCCTTCTCACTGGGACATGGGCAGGACTGCAGAGCCCCCAGGGCGCTGGGCTGCAGCTTCGGATGCTTGGATGCTGCGGTCCAGGGCTGCAACGCGGAGACATCCATCTCCGCACGGCTCGGCACAGGGCTCCCAACCCCTGCCGTTCTCCCCAAAATACAGCCCAGAAATCACTGCAGATCAATCCCAGCATCCGGCACCTCCGCCCATCGCGGTTGGGTTTTTGTGCTTCGTTGTCATCGGCCGCTGGCGAGTGCTGCCGGCCGCTGTGGGGGATGCACGAGCCAAAAAAAATCTCTACTTGCCCTTGGACTGCAAGGCGGGTGTGCGGAGCCGAGGGATCGGCTGAAAGGGCAGCGGCACCCAAAGCTTTCACAAATGGTTTCGCCGGAGCGTCAGCAGAAATTTAAGGCGGCCTGGGTTTTTTTGGGCTGTAAACCAGGTCGGCACAGCCAGGTCGCAGGACGCTGCGGGGTTCGACACCGGCATTTCTCTGCCTGTTGTGGCTGCCCTGTCGTGGGCTCACCCCAGCCGGCAGCTAGAGCCACGCAGCCACCCCGAGGAGGGTGCGTAAAAGAGGAGAAAAAAGGAGGGGAAAGTGAGGAAAAAAAACCCTCATGGGTTGAGAGAAAGACAGTTTAGTAGAAATAATAACAGGAAAGGAAAAATAACAATAATAATAGCAATGATGGCAGGGGTCACTCTCAGCACCCGGTGAATTGGCATCATCCAAAGCATCAATCGCTGATTCTCACCCCCAGCTGACCCCCATTTCTGAGCACGAGGGCCATGGTATGGAGCAGTCCATTGGCCATTCCGTCCCTCTGCCTGTGCTCCTGTGGGAAGCTGAAAAAAGCCCTGGAATAGTGTAAACATCACTTAGCAACAACTAAACACCAGAGGTGTTATTGACATTCCTTTCACAGCAATCGCTAAAAAGAAAATTAACTCCTTCCTGGCTGAAACCAGGACATCAGGAAAACAAAAAAAAGTTAATGTAGGTACCAGAAAAAGTATTTGGCAAAACAAGCAAAACGATGCTCGGAGCTCTTTGCCTCCGACTAAGTGTGTGCTTCCATAGTGAGACCCCACCTGGAGTCCTGTGTCCAGCCTTGGAGTCCCCAACAGCAGAAGGACACGGAGCTGTTGGAGCGGGGCCAGAGGAGGCCCCGGAGATGCCGGGAGGGCTGGAGCCCCTCTGCTGGGAGGACAGGCTGAGAGAGCTGGGGGGGTTCAGCCTGGAGAAGAGAAGGCTCCGGGGAGACCTTCCAGCCCCTTCCAGTCCCTCGAGGGGCTCCAGGAAAGCTGGGGAGGGACAGAGTACGGGCTCCCGGGGGATGCTCTTTGGCCCCGCAGGTGCCGTACGGGAGGTAGATCCTCCCTGCTGCAGCAGAGGGACGTGCACTGGCGGACATCAGCTGGCCGGGGGTCAGGAGCTGCTGTCAGACCCCAAGAGATGGATCCTGTCCTGCCCTAGTGATGCCCATCAGGAAAATCAAGGGATTTGCACCCAAAGGGTGACGCCTGCCCAGGCATCGGGGGCGGCTGTAGGTACCGGCGCTCTGATAGAAATTCCAGGGTGTGGAAAAAAGGCCGTAAGACCAGGCTGCCTTTTCTTGTGCCATCGGAGTGCATCTCTGCAAAAAGCCCTGGTTAAAAGCATCGTGAGACTCTCCCAAAGGGCATTTTTTTTACTCCAGGCCGGCGCAGGGGCTGCAGCCTTTCAGGAGCCACCCCAGGGGCTGGCAGGAGGGGGCTCGCTGGGTTGATGCTGACCCTATTGTACACATTTGTGTATTTTGCATGAATTTGTGTATTTGTGCATTTTTGCAGCAGAAAGCACGGCTCACCCCAACCCTCGGCCAGGGAATAAGCCCTGGAGCAAACTTTGGGCTGCTCCTGCAGCACTGGAACCTCTTGCGCAGCCAAGTCCTGCGCGCCTTGTCCCCTCCAAGGGACCGGGGGTCGTTAGGGGGTCTCCAGGGATGTCGTTACTGGGGCTGGGAACCAAAACTGAAATCCCAGCTCACGTAATAGGCTGGGGGTCTCCTGCCTCCCTTGTATATCCGACCTCATCCCGCTGGCAGGGAATTCCCCAGGTCTGTTTTGCGCTTGCCTATGAAGACCTAGGAAGTAGCTTCATTTTCTTCTGGAAAAAAAGCCACTTTCAGTTTTTTAAGACTTGCCAAAAGCCTTTTTGTCTGCAGATCCAAAATGCGGAATTATAAGTTGCATCTTGTCTTTGCTTCCAGCGCAGCCTGACGCGACTTCGAGCCAAGAAGCCGGATGAATTTGCTGTACAGCCCGTCCGGAGCGCCGTGGGGAGCCGCGCGAGCCTGGCTGTGCTGGAAGGCAAGAGGAGAGCACAACCGGGATTTATCCACAAGCCGGAGACTCTCCGGCGAGGACCGGCGTGGGGACCCGCACCTCCGCGGCAGCGCTGCGGTGAGTGGTGTTTGCCGATGGGAGCTTGGGCAACGGGAGAAACGGGAAACAACGGGACACTTTGGGGCTAAAACGCATCCTTCTGCTCTCCTAAAAGCCCTGGGGGTGTATCCCCGTCCCCCTCCAACACGCAGGGGTCGGCGGCTCGGGAGTGCACTCAGAACAACCAGCGAAATACCTTTCTTGCTGTATTTCTGTCAGGGAGCATCAGGCGAGGAGGAAAATATGGAAAACAGGGATGCTAAAAGCAGCGGCAGCGCAGGGGCGTGATGCCAGCCCTGCTGAAGCTGCGGCTCTTTCATCGACTCTTCAGAGACCTGAACAATAGCGGGGAGTGAAGGACGGGCAGCGCGACAGCGCGCCTGGCTACCGGCTCTGCTTTGCCGGCAGCAACGGGGCGGAATTGAGGCGATTCAGGCTCATTTGCGAAACAGCAGCTAAAGCCGGGCAAAAGGGCCAGGCGGGAGGGAAACGGTGAAAGCTTGGAATGTAGAACTTGAAAACATAATATACGCATTTAAATATCCGGATCCCCGGGCTTCTGGCTCGTCCCACTGCCTCCGTCCCACTTCCCAGCACTCGTTATCGTACCAAACGCGTGTGATGCTGGTTAGAGCCCCGCGCGCAGCGAGCCCGACCTTTGGGGAGGAGGAAGTTGTTCTGTGAGACCCAGGGGCTGGGGGGCAGTTGGGGTCCCCGAGGCTGTCACCGAAGCCCCCGCCGTACCGAGCGGCAGCCGCTGATGGCGAGGAGGTGGGGATCTTTGGGGCGGCAGCGAAAACACCTGGTTTATTGAAAATTCCCCTCTGTCTGGGCGCTCAGCACCGCGCCGGATGCTGACCCAAAGCAGCTCTGCGGGAACCCACCGGGATCTTGGGAACTTCAGATAATTCCTTAGGATAATTAAAAAAAAAAAAAGGAAAAGTCTTGCCATACTCAAGCACGAGCCCCGCATCTTGTTTTAATGGCTCTTTGAATAGTTGCCAGCAGCTTTTGGGGTGGTTTTGGGCACCCGCTGTTCCCTCTAGCGGGTGCTTTCCCGGAGATGCAGCGTGGTCCCCGCAGCCCCATCCCGTGTTTTTGCCTCTCCCCTGTCCCTGAGCCGGGCTGGGGACACTCCTGTGACACGGAATGGTGTTCCTCGCCTGGGTCAGGAGCGAGAAGCTCTTCTCAGTCTGGAAATCTGGCACCGCGCAGGTTTCCGATGGGCTCTGTGCCCGTGGGGGTCCTGCAGTCGAGCTGCTGCCGCAGCCCCCGGGGAGCAGAACAGCCTCCCCAGCTTCGCCATTACAGTCAAACTGTCCTTCTTTTACTTTCCTTCTTTTACTTCTTTTTTTTTCTTTTCCCCTTCTTTCTTCTTTTCCTTTCTCTCTCTCTCTCTCTCTCTTTTTTTTTTTTTTTTTTTTTTTAATAACCAGCCAAAATCCTGTCACTGGTGGCTGGAGGCCGAGCCAATACCAGGCTCCTCACCCCGGGGCCGTTCCCCAGCCCCCTTTGTGCAAGCTCAGGACTTGCTTTTTGCCCCGCCTGGGCTCCCACCCCCGTTTCTCAGCGATATTACCCCCCACCGCCGCATCCGAGCTGCCTCTCGCCCGTCCCTTCTCCTGTCCCCTCTGCCGGGGTGACGGTCCGTGGCGTATTGCACCGGGGCGTCGCAAGTGCCGCTGTGGGTTTTGCCGGACCATCAAATGTTTTACCAGGTCACCACGGGCTTCACCAGGGCCAAGGCGGTTTTCCCAGCGCTGCTGCGTGTTTTCCCAGGGCTATTGCATGTTTTCCCAGGGCTATTGCATGTTTTCCCAGGGCTGCTGTGTGTTTTCCCAGGGCTGCTGTGTGTTTTATCAGGGCTATTGCATGTTTTATCAGGGCTATTGCATGTTTTATTGGGGCTGCTGCATGTTTTATCAGGGCTATTACATGTTTTCCTGGGACTTCTGCATGTTTTCCCAGGGCTGCTGCATATTTTCCCGGGGCTATTACACGTTTTATCAGGGCTATTGCGTGTTTTCCCAGGACTATTGCAAATTCTCCCAGGGCTGCCGGGCGTTTTCCCAGGGCTCCTGCATGTTTTATTGGGACTGCTGCATGTTTTCCCAGGGCCGCTGCATCTTTTATCAGGGCTATTGCCTGTTTTCCTGGGACTCCTGCATATTTTCCAGGGGCTATTGCATGTTTTATCAGGGCTATTGCAAATTTTCCCAGGGCTGCTGCGTGTTTTCCCAGGGCTATTGCATGTTTTATCGGGGCTGCTGCGTGTTTTTCCAGGGCTTTTACATGTTTTCCTGGGACTTCTGCATGTTTTCCCAGGGCTGCTGCATGTTTTATAAGGGCTATTGCGTGTTTTCCCAGGGCTATTGCAAATTTTCCCAGGGTTCCTGCATGTTTTATCAGGGCTCCTGCATGTTTTATTGGGACTGCTGCATGTTTTCCCAGGGCTGCTGCATCTTTTATCAGGGTTATTGCCTGTTTTCCCGGGACTCCTGCATATTTTCCAGGGGCTATTGCATGTTTTATCAGGGCTATTGCAAATTTTCCCAGGGCTGCTGCGTGTTTTCCCAGGGCTATTGCATGTTTTGTCGGGGCTATTGCATGTTTTATTGGGGCTGCTGCATGTTTTATCAGGGCTATTACATGTTTTCCTGGGACTTCTGCATGTTTTCCCAGGGCTGCTGCATATTTTCCCGGGGCTATTACACGTTTTATTAGGGCTATTGCGTGTTTTCCCAGGACTATTGCAAATTCTCCCAGGGCTGCTGGGCGTTTTCCCAGGGCTCCTGCATGTTTTATTGGGACTGCTGCGTGTTTTCCCAGGGCCGCTGCATCTTTTATCAGGGCTATTGCCTGTTTTCCTGGGACTCCTGCATATTTTCCAGGGGCTATTGCATGTTTTATCAGGGCTATTGCAAATTTTCCCAGGGCTGCTGCGTGTTTTCCCAGGGCTCCTGCATGTTTTGTTGGGGCTATTGCATGTTTTATTGGGGCTGCTGCGTGTTTTCCCAGGGCTTTTACATGTTTTCCTGGGACTTCTGCATGTTTTCCCAGGGCTGCTGCATGTTTTATAAGGGCTATTGCATGTTTTATTGGGGCTATTGCAAATTTTCCCAGGGCTGCTGCATGTTTTATCAGGGCTATTGCGTGTTTTCCCAGGGCTATTACATGTTTTCCCGGGACTTCTACATGTTTTCCCAGGACTTCTGCATGTTTTATGAGGGCTATTGCATGTTTGCCCAGGGCTCCTGCGTGTTTTCCTGGGTTGCTGCGTGTTTTACCAGGTTGCTGCCTATTTTCCCGGGGCTGCTGCGTGTTGTATCGGGGTTACTGCCCGTCTTGCCAGAGTTGCTGCATTTTTTTCCTGGGTCGGTACATGTTTTTCCCGGGCTGCTGCATTTTATTGGGACAGCTTTTTGTTTCATCAGGTCACCGGGTGTTTTGCCCGGCTGCTGCGAGTCTCACCGGGATCACCGCCTGCTTCCCTGGGGCTGCTGCGTGTTCTATCGGGGTTGTGGCACCTCTGGCCAGAGCTGCTACCCGCTTTACCAGGGCTCTCGCACGTTTTTCTGGGCTTGCTCTGTGTTTTACCAGCTTGCCGCACGTTTCGCTGGGATCGCTGCAGATTTTGCTGGGGCTGGAGTGTGTTTTATCAGAATTATTGCACGTTTTGCAAAAGCCACAGCACGTTGTACCGAGCTGCTGCGTATTTTACTGGCATCGGTGGATATTTCGCTGGGGCTGCTGCATATTTTGCCCAGATTTTGCACAACTTGCCAGAGCCGCTGTGTGTTTCCTGCGCGTTGCTGGCTTTGCTTCGGGTTTTACCAGCTCACCACATGCTTTTCCCGGTTTGCAAATTTTTTCTGTGGTCTCTGTACGTTTTACCAATTCGCTGCATTTTTTTCCCTACGTCCCCAGCGCGAGTTTGGCCAAGTTGCTGCGTCTTTTCCCGGCTCGCTGCGTTTTTCCTGGGCCGTTTTCCTCAGACACTGCGCGCACCATCCCTTACACCCTCCTTGGGCTCCCGGGGCTCGGATCCACCTGGCTGGAAAATATGTTTAAAGCAAACACCGTCCCTTCCCGCTGGCTCCGGAATTGCCGACCGGGGGGTTGTGTTGCACATTATTTTTCCGAGGGCGAGCGGAGCCCCGGCGGCGGGGGCGGGGGGGGCTCTGCCAGCTGCTCCCCCACATCCCCGCGCAGCCCCGGGGGACTCGGCAGAATTCCCCATCCCGCCGGGATTGCTGGCAGGAAGCAATCTGGCAGGCAGCATCTTGAGAGGAGACTAATGCCTTGGAGCCCCTGAACCGTTTAATTGCCAATAAATACAGCCCGCGTGTAAATAATTATGGAGACCCGGCAACTGTGTCGGCTTCGGTGGAAGGAAGGAGCTGGCAGCCTGAAAACTCCCTGGGGCAAGTGTGGAAATGAAGATTTGTTGTTAATACAGGAGGAAGGAGAGTCAATAAACCTGCCCGGACACCTCCCGGCTCCAGAGGGTGACGGTCCCTGCCGGGGCAAGGAGGGCCAGGCCCTGCCCTTGGCTGAGTTTGAAGCAAATCTTAAAAATTCATCCTTTTGCCCGATCAAGCTTTGCCCAGGCTCCCGTTGTAGCCCAGCGTGACTATTGCAATACCCCTTTTTAGCCGTGTTTTGGGGGTTAAAGAGCTGCAAGGCTCTCAGTCCAAAACTTTGGCCCTTTATCAGCGTCACGTACGCGCCAGCAGCAAATGCAGATTTTTTTCCCTTCGGAGCCCTGGTAAAACCCGCAGTGACCCTTCGTCCCCCTGCCAAAATACTGCTGCCCCCGTCGCCCGCTTCTCTCATGCTGCTGTCCCGTTTTTCTCTCAAATCCTCCTTTTTCAGGACATTGAGGAAAGCGTTACCAGCGCCGGGCTCGCTGGTGAGCTGCCCCCATGCCTGCTGCGTCCCTGCTGCTCTCGCATCCACCTTGTTCCTCTCTGAGTTCAAATTTGGCCAGTTTGGGGCTAGACGTGAGTGAAAAAAGCTGAATTTTGGCAAGTCTGGGGGCTAGGTGCTTTTTTTCCCTTGTCTGTGTGTACCAGGAGAGGGCCGTAAGCGTTGCCCCGGGTCCGTGCCAGGGTGGCTGTGTGTGTTCCCAGCCCTGTGCCCCCCGGGGTATCGCTAACGTCAGGCTGGGGGGGGTTCTCCAGACCTTCACACCCCGAAAACGCCCTGGGCTTGTGGCTGTCTCCAGGCACCGTGCCCAGTTTGTGGTGCCTCACGCGCTCGGGTCCACATACCCGGATTTCCACCATTTTTATCAAGTGCATCCCTCCGTCCCACTGGTTCCCTAATTCCATTCACAGCGGAGGACAGGAGGGATATTTACAGCCGGGTTGTATTTTGGGGGGCCGGCAGCGGGAATTGGCAGAGCTGCCAAATGCTCATCCAGATTTTAGTCTCGGATCTGAGGGGGGGGCTCCGCGCCCCGAGTTCTGACCTCGTCTTGTCTCTCCCCAACTCATCACAATTAACCACAGGCTCCCATGGCGGCGGGGGGGGAGGGGGGAAGGTTTTTCCGAGCTGTGCACTGGGGTAAGGCAGGGGGTCGCATCCATTGCTGAGCAAAACCTTCCCGAACGTCAGCGATCCCGGGGGCTTCTCCGGGCTCCTGGTGCCGGGGGTGTTTGCGGGATCGGCTCCGTGTCTCCGAGCGACGTGCGCCGGGTGGGGATGGAGCAGCAGCAGCAAAGCTCGCACCCCCCTAAAAACATCCCGTGGAGGGGACCGGAGCTCCGTACGCACAAAGTCTTTGGATTTTCTGGAAAGTCGGGTTCTCTTTAACGGCTTTCCTTTAAAGCAGCTTTATGTTTCATGAATTTAATTTCAGCGGGATATGCGATGATGCAGAGCTTTTTCTCCCTCGGCCACTTTGTCCTTATCTCTTCCATTCGGCCCCGACCTCCTTTATCACGCGGCGCCAGTTTCCTTTCGTTCTGGCCCTGGGGCTCCCGGGAGCACACGGGCACGCTGCTGGCTGGAAAGCAGCTTGTGAGGAGTCACCGCCCGCCGCCTAAAATTCACCCTTGGGCCTATTGTGTGCCGTGGGAAGTGCTGGATTATACATCTGATAAAAAAAAGTATCCCCAAAACCCTGCATCGGCTTAGCGGCGCTACAGCTTTGCGGGGCGCGGGGCTTAGAATCAGTCTGCGTGGAGGCGGTGGGCTAACTGGGAAGGCTGGCGCCGATGCTGGGAGGCAACACGGCTCTCTGCCTGGGCGGAGGGATGGAAATCAGAGACCTGGGGCAGGGAAACGGCGGATTTTGGGGAGCTGAGCTTCGTCCCGGCTCTGCCCCTTGTGCGTCTCCACCGTGGGGAGGCTCTCGGTGCCTCCCCCACCCTCGGCCGTCGTCACTGCTGTGTCCAGAGGCTTGCAGGGGAACGGGGACTATCCCTCCCAGACCGGGGATGGATTTCACCAAGTTTTAGGTGGTTCCAAGAGGCGGGTATGGCTGAACGGGCTCTCCACAGTCTTTTTATGGCCAACAGAAGCAGTAGGCACCTCCGGAGCACAACGTCTGGGCAGGTTGAGACACCCGGAGCTGAGGCTACTTCTTCCAACCCACGTGAAAGCTGAAGCCAAGCAGCTGCCAGCGATGCCGAATTTCGGAAAGGGGTGTCTCAGGCCGTGTGTAGGGTAGTTATTGACGCGTAGCCGCGTCCGGGCTCGGAGCAGGGCTGGAAAACCTCGGCACCGCCGCGTTTCGCCCCCTGCAGCTGCCCCGGTGCCGTTGTCGGGCCAGGCGGGGTGTCACCAGAAGAGCCCCCGCTGCCACCTCTGAAGGAGCCACATTGGTCCAGCAATTTGGCTTTTCCCCCGCGTTGATGGGTTCCTATAGCAACCGAGAGCCGCTCGCCGCCGCTTTTGCCTTTATGACAATGAAAGAGCGCTCAGACTCATTTTCTGAAATTAGTGCCAGTCACCCCGCACGCTGCGGGGCCGCTTGCGTGGCGTCAGCGTGATTACACTAATGAGCAGCCGGTACATTGGCTGGAGCAAAGCACAGGCTGGGGCGGCCGCCCCCTGCCTGGGACCCTGCAGCTGCGGGACCCCACGGAAGGGTCTCTGCCCCACGGATGTAGAATCATAGAATCACGGAATGGTTTGGGTGGGAAGGGACCTTAAAGGTCATCTCATTCCACCCCCTGCCCTGGGCAGGGACACCTCCCACCAGCCCAGGTTGCTCCAAGCCCCGTCCAACCTGGCCTTGAACCCCTCCAGGGATGGGGCAGCCACAGCTTCTCTGGGCAACCTGGGCCAGGGGCTCACTGCCCTCAGAGTGAAAAATTTCTTCCTCTGATCTCATCTCAGTCTCCGCTCTGTCAGTGGAAAACCCTTCCCCCTCATCCCACGGCTCCCCTCCCTGATCCAGAGTCCCTCCCCAGCTTTCCTGGAGCCCCTTGAGGGCCTGGAAGGGGCTGGAAGGTCTCCCCGGAGCCTTCTCTTCTCCAGGCTGAACCCCCCCAGCTCTCTCAGCCTGTCCTCCCAGCAGAGGGGCTCCAGCCCTCCCAGCATCTCCGGGGCCTCCTCTGGCCCCGCTCCAACAGCTCCGTGTCCTTCTGCTGTTGGTGCCCCAGCGCTGGGGGCAGCACTGCAGGGGGGTCTCCCAGAGCGGAGCAGAGGGGCAGAATCCCCCCCGGGCCCTGCTGCCCACGCTGCTGGGGATGCAGCCCAGGATGGGGGGGGCGGTTCTGGGCTGAATCACCCCGAGTTCCCTGCTGCCGAGGATGACAAACCAGGGGCTGCAGGACAACCCCCCCGCCGCTGCGGTGAATGCCTGGGTCTTATCTTTTCCCCTAAAAAAGGTGAATATTAAAATGAGGTAAAAGCCTTGCCCTGGTTGTGGGGTTTTTGGGGGGGCTCTCCCAGCGCTGCTCCATCCTGGCGGTGGTACCGCCTCGGGGGATGTGACTGTGGGTGTCTGGGATCTGGCACAAGGCACCCATCTCCCACCACCGGCTCGGGGGGCAATGTGGAATTAAGTCCAGCAAAAGCCAGGTTTTGCTCCGAGAGAGGGCGTGGTGACCGCGGAGCGTAATTAAGGAGCTTCTTGCCATCTGCCACGGGAGCGGAACGAAGGGTAAACTGACTGAATGAAAAGTAAACCTGGGTTTAAGACATCTTCATTAATTTGCAGCGGCAAGAGCTTGCTATGCTTAAAGAAATTAAAATGTGAGCTCTCAAAAATCATCTCGCGGCGCGCTGAGGAGGAGGAGACGCCGAGGGAATAGGGAGCGAGGCGGAAACGGGGACATTCATAAATCAGCCGCGGCACTTCCAATAATTCCCCAGCGCTGAGGGATCCGGCGGGTCGTGGAGAGGGAACATCCTCCCGGAGAGGCCGGGTTTGCCCCACGCAGCGAGACCCCGGGCTCTGTGCCGCGGGGGGCAGCGGGACGCGGTGGGAGGTGTCTGATACCGGGATGTGCCACGTGCCCGCTGGAAACTGCCCCCTACGGCGTTACCAGCAGCGCTTTCGGTCCCAGCCCTCGGAGGGCTTATCGTCGCAGGCTCGCATCTTGGAGTTAAACAACATGATTTGTTTGAGTTAAGCGAAATAATTATCCCGGCTCTTTGGAAATCAGGCTGTTAGGCGCTGGCGGAGGCAGCAGGGGTGGGGAGGAGCATGGGCTGGAGAAAGTCCACTTTGAAAGGCAGCAGCAGAAGTTCAAGGAATAAAAATAGGCTATTCTATATATTATTTCATGGGCTATAAAACCAAGGGGAGTATTGGGTGCTGTGATGGGTGCTTTCCCTGCAGGCTGCGTTTCAGAGGTGGTTGTCCACAAGCCCCGCGTGAGCCCGGCCAAGGGCTGTGACGGTGCCCGAGGGGGTCCCCAAGCCCTCAGTTCACCAGGCGAAATAAGGAGGGAAGGGAAGGTGGTGGTACAACGGCTCGTCCTTACAAAGCTGCTCAGTGTTGCCTTTTGCGTGTCACGGTTTTCGTTCTCCTTAAGGTATAAGAGAGGTTGAGCGCGGTTTACACGAGGTGCATTTTTAACGGTAGAGCGAGTCTCTCCACGTAGTATCAGCTCCCTCCTTCTACAGTCCAACTTACTGCCGTCAGAAAAAGCGATCGCTCATCTTTGTCAGCTCTATAACCCCATTTATTTCAAAAAAGAGACTATCTGTGGTGTGGGGTCGGCCGCCGCTGGCTCCGCCGCGTCCTTCGCGGGCGGTGGGGGAAGAGGATGGGGCCGGAGGGCTGTGGAGGTGAGCAGAGGGTCTTGCGAGGAAAGGAATTGCTTTTTAAGGAGGGAGTTCAAGGGGAGGCGGCTTTGCTCTGAGCCAGCTCTTCTGCCGGCGAGAGGTTTTCTTTGTATCGCTCCTGAAGCCGCAGTTGGTTGGGACGCAGCAGCGAGGAGGACTTCTGGGTGGTGGGAAACCGGCCGCAGGCGCTGCAGAAACACCGTCAGCGGTTGGTAGCAAAAAAAAATCTGCTGAAGTGAAACATCTGGGCTCTCTCTGGGGACGGGCTGCCCTTCCCCGGACGGTGTCTCGCCAGAGAAGCCCCCGCGCTCGCAGGAGACGGATGCCGAGGGCTTTGGAGGCCGCTACAGCCCTGTGAGCGCCCCGAAGCATGGCTCTGCCGTAACGCCCTTTGCCTGGAAATGCCGTGACCGTAATTATAATCCATCATCGAACCGCCCGGTGATATTGTACCGGCAGGTCAACGTCACGGGGCGCAGGTGAGGCAGTCGCTGTGTTTCATGCAGTGACTTCAGTTGGTCTGAGATAAACAGTAAGGATTCGTCTACTGGGGAAAGCCAAACTGCTGTCGGTGCATTCCATGTGCTCTGTGTGTGTCTATACTGCCTATAAACACTTCTTTTTTTTTTTTTTTTTTTTCCTGGGAAATGCTTCTTGCAATAGGGCTTCCCCAAACTAAGCTTTGCCCGAGCTCGTAGGACCTCTTTTTTTGAGAGGTGGCATCCCTGTACCACTAGGCATCTTTCATAGCTAAAAAAATGTCTTTGGGGCAATTAAACCTCCTAATGTCATCTGAATAATGCTCGAGGAACACCTGCAAAAGGGGTCTGCGGCTCGATGAAGATGCACGAAAGGATGTTTGGAAGAAAAAGTGGGTAAGAGAGGCTCAGACCAGGACCCCCCCAAAAACCCCAGCAAGAGTGACTGAATAAATAATGAAATACGGAGCCCGTAATGACCGTTTCTTTTGCTCGGTCCTTGGAGTACAATAGAAAACCCCCAGCAATAAATGAAAATAGCGGTGTTTAATGAGCGGAGCACGGCGTTCCGGCTTGTTGGCCACCCGCAGCCGGGGCTTTCAGGGTCGTTACCTTGCGCCGAAAATAGACTCGCCAATGGTCTCCATCAGGTTCCGCCGGACAAAAGAAGGCAAGAGGTGGTGTCAATAAAATGAAAACGTTTCCCTGCTGCTCTGCCCCATTATCTGTTCAACTTCCATATGGTTTAGGGGAAAAAAAAAACCCCAAGCCCCATGAATTCCTACCTTGAGGTAGGACAAGAAATGGGAGATTTCTTGCCTCTGTCAGATTGGCTTCAGATTCATGAGTGGGGGCAAACTGGTAGGAAAAAAACCTCTTTTTTCCCCCCACTTTGGTGGAAGCTTTGGCCAAACGCTTCTTCCTTCTGAGGCCCCATGCCACAGAGCCTCGAGCAGCCCCTCTCCCAGCTCCGGCCGAGCGCCGTGGCTCCGCGGGAAGATAAACGGGGTAATAACTGCTTCTCCCGGGTACAAAGGTTTAAAGTTTGTCTTTCTGCTTCCTCACTAAAGCAGCTGCTCTCTAACCCCTTCCTGCAGCAACCTCTCGGCCAAAGCTGGTGCTGGCAGGGTCTCCCCAGCGCCACCACCTCTCCCACCAGGCTTCACCCGAGCACGTCACCCCCCGGCCCCAGCCCCAGCACCTCCATCCGCCACCAAGAGTTACCCGGAGCACCCAGCAAGACGCGCAGCTCTTGTTGCCCAGAAACAAACATCTTATGAAGCCATTGGGAATATTCTAAGCCCTTTTCTTCTCACCCCAGGGCCCTGTGGGACGGTCTCGCCACCGCAGGGAGAAGGACCATCGCCTTTTGGCCCTCCTGGAACCAGCCTTTTCGCAGAGTTTCTCCTGCTTTTCGGAGCTGAGCAGTGATTTAGTCAAATTTAGGTGTATCTATATTTAACTTATTCTGGAGGCGGTTTGACTTGCTCTTCCTGAGCTCTTGCAGATCTCAGATCCCTTGGGCAGAGCCCCAGCGGGTCTCCGCTCTCCTCAGCCGAGCCATTCGCACGTTAGGGATAAAACACTTACTCCAGGTAGTTCCAGCGTGAAGCCTTTTTGCCTGCGGAACGGCACAAACCACATGGAAACGCAGGCAGCGATAATCATCTTTCTTCCTGCAAATTTCCACATGAGATGAATAAATCCAGTTCCTCGAGTTCTCCACGGAGGTGGGATTAATAGGTTATGAACCACCCTGGGTGATGCTGGATTTGGTGCACCTGGTTTCCGAGCATCTCTTGGAGGTCCCTCTGGGTTGGAAAGGCAGAAGTATCGGGGCACTGAGATTTGTATGTGATGGTCATCCCCGAATTGCTCCGCATGCTTATCTGGAAGGTGTTGCCTGCCCTGGTTTTTCCCAGCCTTTAGCTCTGTCTGAAAACCCAGTTCCTAAGGTTTGCTGGGTCACGGTGTACCAGTGGGAGATGCTATTATGGTTTAATGTATCTGGATTTCAGAAGCAGCACTGGCCCTTTGACAGCTCACCCCGTCAATGCAGGATATCGGCTTGCGGCCGAAAAGGTGACACGGAAAATATCGATGGGGGAAAATGAGGTTTGAGGCAGGGATCGATTTGCGGAGCGCGTTGCTCGGTCTGCAGCTTGTTCCTTGTCATCCTGCGGTGACCTGGGGAGCGAGGAGCTGGGCTGTGCTCTGGCAGTTCTGATGTTTAACAGCCGTTTCAAGACTACCTACATCGGTGGTTCCCAAAGGAAGAGCTGTGACTCCAAGGAGCCCCAGGGCAGCCACAGACGATGGGGGGCAATCGCCGAACGTGCCTGTTGAGCGCGTTCATCCCTCTGCATCCCTATTCTGCATCCCGCTGCGTTACAGCATCTCCCCAAAGGCTTTATAATTCAATTCACCGAGAGCTCGTGCCTGGAGGGGACAAGCCGGAGGACCAGGCCAGGCGGGTGGGGGCACCCCCCCCAGCCGTGGGTGTTTTGGGGCTGGCAGCGAGCTCGGCGGCTCGGCCGGCCGCTCTCTGCGGGCAGGAGGTGTGCGGTGCCGAGCACTCGGAAGGCAGCCGGGCTGGCAGCGGTGGGTCGGGCGGCCCGCGCCCAGCCTGACCCCGCCAGCGGCCTCCGCCAGGAGGAATGACTCACTTTTTCCCCGGGGTAAATTACTTGGTATTTCTGCAGAAGTGAGAGCACCGCGGTCTGCCAAGTCCCACAGGGGCTGGCGGGGAGCAAATTGCTGGAAGAGGAGCTCGACGGCGTGAGATGGTTCAAAGCCAATTTGGCTGATGATGCCAGCTAAGCAGAAACGGGGCCAACTGGCTTCCTTAGGGGTGATCTCCTGGGAACTCCAGCCCCTTTGCTACCCGAGCCTCTCGCTTAGGACCCTCACAACCCTTAGAAACTGGGGACTGTGAAGAGAAGCAAAGAGTTGTTGTTTGTGTTTGACTGTTCCCTCTTTACCTGTACTAGATGAGGAGAAATGAGTCCTGGAAGGAAGTGCCGGTGGCCAAGGAGCGAGTGTCCTGGATGGCATTGCTGGTGGAGCGAAGGCAGGACCTGAGCCTGTGACCTCTCTACATCAGGGTTAAGACGTTCAAGGCCACAGAGATTCATTTGTGGCAGAGCAAAATGACACACCCGAACCTAAACGACAAGGGAACAGCCCTTCTCATCCAGTGCAGCCCCAGTGAGAAGTCGTCATCGCCATGATGGACTCTTTCTTGGACCTCTCCCACCTGTGGGCTCCTCAAGGATCTCCATGGCCCTCCTGCCATCCCGAAGGGGATGCTATCCCACAGTCATCGTGTGGGGAACCGATGAGGTCCTGCCAAAGCAGTCTGTGCCTCCCAAAAACGCAGGAGGAGGGACCGTTGCTGAACCTGCTGACTGTAGGGGGGAGCACCAAGAAGTTGCCAGGACCAGAGCGCTACTAATTAAGGTCAACCACGTACCTCCTCGACTATCCAGCATTCATAGAAGGTGATTCATCTTTAGAAAGAAGCCATTACTCCTTATTTCCACAGAAATTGCTCATCTCAGCTGTTGGCGGGGCCTCTGGGAATGAGGAAACCTCCGGGAGGCTGACAGCACCGTGCTCATCTGAGTGAGGGTTTGCGCCAGGACAAAACAGGGTCAGCTTGTGACCGCGATGGGGTCCTGTGGAAGCCCTTCACTTCTGTTGTGTGACCACCTGGCAGCAATTCCCATCTCTGTAATAACTTAGTGGAGCAGGGATGGGTTTATTTTTATTTCTCTGCAGTCGGCGTAATAGAAGCAAAAGCGGTGGGGCACCTCGTTAGCCCTCCCATCTCTTCCCCATCGCTAACCACTTCTCATTCAAGCTGAACACTGTCTCCGAGGGATTTTGGCCATCGGACTTTTCCATTGGCTTCTGCTGAGCCCCGGCTACTTTAGCGTTACTGGTAAATGCACGGCATTCGCTTCTGGGGTTGGCTGGGGCTTTGGGCTTCAGCCCGAGCTGACGAGATGGGGGAGAGGGGGCAGTTGTGTTTGTCTGCGGGGGGGGGGCTCTTCACCGGCACCAGCCACCGAGGGACCCATCACTCAAAAACACGCACCCCCTGCTTCAGACAACCCATCGCTTTGCTTTTTCAGCGTCCAGGGGAGCGTCGCAGCCCTACTCTGCGTCTTTTGGCGCAGCCGGCCACGTGTCCCACTGCCGCAACGGACAATGGGCCAAGGCAAACGGCATTTCCACCGGGAAGAGCGTGACATGAAAGGAGTGTTTAGATCTGCTGCCTGCCCCGGCGCTCCTCGGGGGCTCGGCCGGGCGAGGAGCCGTTGTCTCTCCCCTCGCAGGGCAGAGGAGGGCACAGGAGACATTTATTCTGCGGCGCTCGGCGCTCGTGGCTAATAAGAAAGTCAAACTGGGGCTCAGAGCCAGGAAGAGTCTTTAATATAAGACAACAGCTAAGCAAACAGACATCAGCGGAGAAAGCTTCGGCAGGAGGGAGAGGGATCAGCGCGTCTATCTGCTAACGTGCTTGGGCAACCACTGGCTTCCACCCAAACTGCTTGGGAAGGAGAGGGAGGATATTTCAACTGCGAAATGTCCAAATACCCGCCCAGCTGCACCCTCTGCTCCCACGTTTTTAATTCCCACTTTATTTATTACCTCCAGCCATGGCCAGGAGCCCTCTGCAGGGGTATATGTGTATTTACCGCCTGCTGCTGCCCTTCGTAGCTATCCTTTTTGCATTCCAAAATAGCTACGTGTGTGAATAAAGAAGAGACCCCTTGGGAAAGCGGCTGGGGAGAAGAGCTGCCTTTCTGCCAAGAAAAAAAGTCATTGCTGGAGGCCTGAGTTGTAGTAACTGTGTTTTTAGCTAAAAGAAGTGAAAATAAGCTTGGTTTACTCACGCACACGTTGCAGACCTGCCTCTTTAGCTTGAACCAAGACCTGAGAAGAAAGAGATGGGCACGGTTTGTACGGCCCATGAAATCTCTGCTTACAGAGAAATGCGAAAGCTATTTTGCAAGACCTGTCCAGGAAACCAGAAATTAAGGGATCCCTGGCGAGAGTCACAGTATTGTTCTTAATAAACCAGGAAACAATAATAAAATAAAATACATCAACATTTCCTAAGAATTTTCCAGCCAAGGTCCTCCACGAACAAAATTTGTCTAACGGTCCCAATTCAGCAGAGGGGGTTCTCTTTTATTGGCTGTTTTGTCAACTGCAGTCGCATTCATCACTGATGACATCAAGACAGAACAAACATAGTCAAGGGGGGGCTAAAACCAGTGGAAAATTACCAGGCTAATTTTGTTTGCTGTGCCTGATTGGAAGACAAAGGAGGAAATTTCCAAGAGGCGATTCAGTACACGTGAAAAAACCCAGTGATCCTTCATGGCCATTTATAGCTAATGCCACACCTCAATTCATTCTGAAGGGCAGGACAAAGGACTTCATCATTTGCAGCTGTGGGAGAGACCTGAATGGTAATCAAATAACGGTAATAATACCTTGCGTGTATGTAAGCTCTTTCAAATGATAATCTCTCGAGCGCTTTCTAAAGAACGGCACCGTAATAAATAATATTATCTTCCTCTTAGAGCTGTAGACATCTAAACAGGCTAAGGCTAAATGGCCTGGGCCCGTGCTGTTGTTAAGCCTTCTGTAGGTTTGTCTCTAATATTTTCTTTTTCAGAGGTCTCTGGTAAGCAGAACCCTGTTGGCCGTACCCTTCCACTTCAGAAAGTTTGCCAACTTTCTCAACAGCGCAAGGCAGGGAGAGGTGAGAAATGAGCGGGTTTGGGGAGGCTGTGGAGAACGTGGGGTTGCTCTTCCACGCCAGACGCTAAGATGTCCCTGCCCAAAGGTGATGCTGGGGGCGGCGCTGGAGAAAAAGGGTTGTGATTCGGAGGACGGTCCTTGGAGGAGCCCTCAAACAACTCAGTCTGGGACGCGCCAGCAGGCTGGGATCTGGAGGGTAAGGAAGAAGCCACCACGTCACCGGAGGTGGGGGACACGTTGGAGGATGGGCACGGAGGACAAAACCAGACTTGCTCGAAACAGGCAGGCTAAACTGACATACCTGAACTACTAAAATCACTGATTATGATCAACTTAAGGAGGATCACGTGAGCACAAAGAAAACAGCAATCCACCCCAATGCAGTATTACCAGTTTCTGAGCCAATGACAACTCAAAACAGATGATCTTGGATGCTCCTGGGCCATCTTCCAGCAGATGGGAGAGCTACCGGCCACCAAATCTCACTAGAGAAGAGGATCATGAGGTCTTTAGGTACCTATCCATAGTATGTTGGGAAAGATCTACATGACTGTGAGGGTTTCACTCCAAGGAGTATGTGTTGGACGTCCCATGCCACCATCGAAATGTCCTGGGTATCATAGAGAACAATTAAATAAATCAAAAATATTGTCCTCAGCTGAGAAGTGGATCTTATACCTCACCTCGATGGTTAAAAAAGGATCAATCTCAGCATTAGGCATTACCTGGAGCTGAGAGACGTGCAATTGAGAAACGATTGGACATTTGCAATGTGCAAAGACCCCCAGCCCGTAGGTCTTTATCAGTTTTACCAAATCAACTGATAAAACATTTAAGCCGGATGCGAATTGCGGGGAGAGCTGCTTACAAAGGTCATACCCTGCATTCAAGACTCTCATGCTAATTAAAAAGCCCCTTTATCTGTCTAACTTTTGGCTAATTTAGTACCTCTTCAGCTCCTGGCAACAGGCTGTCGCAAGGCTGTTTACGGGTTGTTGCTGAGACCAAGAGCAGCACCAAGCTGGCAAGAGCCGTGGCTCACGGACCGTATTCTAAACGACAAGAGAGTTTGCAAGGAGGAAAGTGTCTTAATAACGGAGGACGGTTCAACAAAATTATCCCTTTTATAGCCACCGGTTTCTGGTAGCAAAAGCTAACAGTATCTTCTTGAGGAAAGCTCTGCCGCATGGGCCTCCAAGCTTGTTTTCATCACCCATTTATCTAATTCACTTTCATTAAGTAAACAAATTATGTGTTCTTCTTTATATATCCAGTTTCTTTGAATCGGAGACTGTGGCTACTGGATTTCTGGAGTGGTTCTGAATTTATTCTCAGAAGACACTCGAGTTTGACCTCACCCTCGCAAAACAGTATTTTCCCATTTCCTGCACGTAATTTGGGGAGATGAGCAAAACATCTCAACGGGGAACCTGGGGGTGGGGGGTTGTTCTGGGTGCTCAGTAACGGCAAATTCTAGTCCGGTCTGGAAAGATGGAAGAGGAAACCTTGTACTCTTTGCGGATGGGTTCTCCAGGACTGGAGAATATATATTTTTATATATATATATTTTTTTTTAATGAAACACGTAAATTGTTTCAGATTATGGGAATGAAGGGGGGGTGAGCCTCCCCTTTCAAAGCCGCCCACCTCATCGCATTAGCGCCTCCCAGCCGGAGTGGGAGGAAAAAAGGACAAGAAGAGCTATTTAGGGCAATTTAAGGGGTTTTAATTGAGAGTGAAGTAATAGGGTTTGAGATGGGAGGAAATTAAGAGAGAAAGAATCGACACTGGGTAACAGCCCACCGTTGGTTGGTTCGAAGGAGGACTAATAGCCCAAGGCAAGTAGTAAAAACCCCATCCTTTTAGGTCAATTAATGCTAAATGGGAGCAGATAGTAGGAAGCCTGGACAAACCCTGCAGTGAGGGGGTCCTGTCCTTCCACTGTCTAGGTTCATCTGCTGTCTGTTTACAGTTATACATTTTTATAAAACACAGAAACTGTGAACTCTGCCCGTTCAGTAAATGCCTCTCACACAACCTTGAACTTAGAAGAGGTTTGATTTGACTTTGAAACTGCAGGGATTTTTACCACTCGGTGAAATTAATAAGAAAAGAAAATGGACCTGCCGGAGAGGGACGTCGTCTTTTCATTTTATTTGCCTGAACTTAAACAGATGGTGGAATGCTATTTGCATATTGCAGGGAATTGGCCCGCTTTTCTCAGCAGCCGCTGGGGGAAGAAATGGGTTTGCGTCTCTGGCCACGTCCTCGTCCCCTGGAAATGAAGCTGAACATTGAGGAGAACAGCAAACTTCGCATGGTCTCCAAAGAACGCAAAAACGTTGACCCTTCAGTACTCTCAAGACTTGCCGGCACGGCTGTTGTTATCACACGAGTCCATTTTTATGTGAAAGACAACGATTGAGCAGTTTTTGCACTCCGGTTCTTGTCCTTTCTCGCAGCGGTTGAATCCGTCGCGCTCATGGGGGACAAGCCCACGGGAGGATGGGCTGACGCCTCTTTGGGGGATACCATGGACATGGGGATGAGCTTTGGCATCGCAGCAGCCACCTGTGATGCCAGGGGCCACAACGGCTTCATTAACCCCCACATCTTAAATGAGACCTTGAGCAGACCAAGTTTGGTCCGTAGACCCACACGTGGATAAAAAAGCATCATTCCCAGCTCCCACAAGCCCCACTCTTAGGAAATCCTCCTTCCTGCCAGGATTCTGCAGGTTTTTCCCCACCAGAACCTGCATCTTCCGTCGTTGCTGCTGGAAAAAAGCACTCGAAGCCGTTGGGGACGGCACCGTCCCCAGCCTGTCCCAGCTGGGTAGCAGTTAGAGAGGGAGAAATCCCTGCACGCGCTCCCCGCGGCACTGGGGTAAGGAAACAAGGGCTGACGCAGGAGTGAATTCCTTATGGAAGGCTTTACATCGCAAATGCTCAGACTCTTTGGTTTGTCTTCTCTGCATCTTTAGCCAAAGGTCAAAAAGATTTTGGTTTGGCTCTTGTTTGCGCTGAGACTAAGCCGGAGGAGAGCCTGGCTCGGAAAGCCCCGAGGTGTTAAATAACCGCGCGCTGATGATGTTCTCCAGACTGCTTCATCCCGCGGGGGGAAACAATCCACATGGAGCCCGGAAAAGCTTCCTCCTGCCGCGGAACAGCAGCAAGAGCCAGGAAGCGAACATCTGGCGGGGGATGCTCCAGCCTCTTTCACCCCCAGCTGACCTTGACTCGGGTCCGTGCTTCGGGGTGCGGGTCCCACGGCCCCCGCAGGACCCCGAACCTCTCCCCAGCTTCTTCATTTGCTCCTCTTGGAAGCTGAAAAATTAAAATCCCCTTTCGGCAGGCATGCCTGGGCTTTGCTGGCAAGACCTTGGCATGGGGAGAAGGGGGGGACCAGGCAGAGCGTGCTGCGAGCCCGGGCCGGCCCGGGGGGCGGTGGGGGCGGGGGGAAGATGCTCCCCCACCGTTCCCACGGAGAAGGTCGCCCAAAGGTTTAGCTCAGCTCGTAGGATAAGGGAAACGGGGATTTGGGGATTTCTGTGGGGCGTTGAGCTCTGCAGCCCCAAGCAGCCCAGCCCGGCGGGGGGAGTTCGGTGGGGAACAGGGAGCCCTGTGCCGCCCTCCCCCCTCTGCAACTGTTCTGAGCCTCTAGGAATTATTCTTTTTAAGCTGAGCCTCAGCTGAAGAACCCTCCCCCCCAGAGATGTGTGCGATGTGGGGGTGCTTTGGTTCCCTCCGGGGCAGGTCGAGGTGGGGATGGGCTTGTCCCGGAGCGGGGGGACATCCCAGGAGAGCTGTGGGCTGCAGGGATGGGAAAGGAGAGAGGCAGGAAAAGCTGGAGCGGGGACAGGGAAGGGAAAAGACACCCTGGTCCTCTGCCCAAAGGAACTGCCCAGGGCACCCCAGCCCCCCTCATCCAGAGCCCCCTGAGCACCCGCTGCCACCGGGACCCCCCCCATCACCCCACCGCTGCCCCACACCATCGCAGTGTCGAACCACGGGGATGTTTCACATCCGCACCACGTGCGAGCCCCAAAATACACCAGCACGAGCCCACACCACGGGCTGGATCCAGGCGCCCCCGCACGCTTCAGCTCCCTCCTGCAGCGGCGCTGCTTTTTTTTTTTTTTTATAATAGATATTTACTTTTCCACGTTTTTAAGGATTTGTGTGGGTTTTTTTTTTTTTTCCTCCTAGGCTTTGAGCCTGATTTTAACTCGTGTAGCAGAAAGCTTTCAAGCCACGTGGCGAAACGAAATAAGCCGCACGGCTGGAGAACAGAGACGCAGGGAGCTCCGCGCTCCTGTTTAAAACAGGAGTTGGAAAACAGATCATGAAAGGGCAGGTTTGCGTTCGCCCTCTCTGCTCTTCGGCGTCGGCTACAGAACGCAACCGCAACAAAGCGACGCTGTAAATAAGCCGGGGGAAAAAAATTCTCATATAGTTTTTTTTGGGGGGGCTTTATTTTTGCTGTTGACTCACAGGCAGCGGTTGCGCTCGGCAGAGCTGGCTCCGTGCCCCCGCTCTCCCCAGGAATCGTGGGATGGGATGGGATGGGATGGGATGGGATGGGATGGGATGGGATGGGATGGGATGGGATGGGATGGGATGGGAGGGACCTTAAAGATCGCTGGGCTGAAACCACAGCTGCCAGGGACCCAGCGACTTAATCACTTTTTGCTTAATCACTTTTCCGAGCTAATTGAAAGTAGAAATCATCATACGGCGCAAGGGCGGCTGGGTGCCAGCCGTCGGCAGGTTGTGTTGGCCGCCTCCAGCCCTGGCTCGGGTCCCCCCCCCCCGCCGGGGTCTGGCAGGCAGGGGGCCTTCGTCCCCATCGCGGGGGCCACTTACAGCCACCTCCATTCTCCCCCGGAACCTGCAGAAAGGCTTTTAGTCCCTCCAGGCAATTTTGCGCCTTCCCAGTGGCCGCTAAATGGAGAAAAAGCTCCGTTCCGCCCGGGCTCCTGGGAGATGGGACCGCGGCTCCTGTCCTCAGGCACTCAGAGCTCCTCCTCGCGCCGCAGCAGAGACTTAAAGCGATGCTGGCTGCAGGGAAAAGCCCCGGAATGTGCCCCAGTGAATAGGAAACCCCCAGAGTTCAACCGCGAATAAAATACAGCATTAAAAAAAAATGGCTTTTAAACCTCGTTACCATTTTCTTCGCTAGGTTTTTGCGCTGCCTGCTGACATGCTGCTATCGGTTTGGGTTTTGTGTCACTAATGGGCAACTTTATTGCAGGAGAACGTGCCCCCAAATTTGGGTTTGTGCCTTTTCCTGTAAAACACTGGAAATTCTCACTTTGCTTTGTGGCTCGTGCCATTTGCCCTGGCTCCGGCTCACTGCAGCCGTCGGCAGCATCCCATCCCCATGCCTGGAGGCCACGGTTCTGGTGGGGAAGGTGGAGGTTGGCGTCATCCGTCCCGTTTCCGCGGGCCGAGGCTGGGTGGCTAACCCAGGAGCCCGCGGCAGGGCTGGGAGGCAGCGAGGCGAAGCGGGGGATGACGTTTTGGGGGTCTCCTGGCTCAGCCGGGGCTGCCACAACCTGGCACCGGCGAGAGGCGGGTTTTCCAGCCAATGTGACGTGTCCCGCGGGGCTGGGGGGAAGCTGTGGGGCTGTGAAGCCCCCACTTGCCTGCAAGTGGCCACTGCCGCTAAGCGGTAGCCCCTACCAAGCCCCTGGTGGTCTGCTCTGGGATCGTAGCCCTCAGGGCGACCCGGCGGCGAGACGGCAGCGGCCCGGAGGCTGCCCTCGTCCCCGACACCAATTACTTGCTGCTGCAGATTTCGGATAGACAGATACGGCGTATTCGTTGTGCTGTGGCGAGAAATCAAAGTGAACGACAGCACGACTTGAGTCATTACCTCGTTAAAAAATATCCCAGACACCGAACGCCCGGCCAACCTCTTCTGTGCAGCCAGAGCTGCCGCCGCGCAGAGCTCTCTCTCGCCAGCCCTCGCTTCTCCAGCCCCGGTCTCGGGCTCACCCCCGGGCATCTGCCACCGCCAGTGACGGCCACAGAGGCGAACATCTCCCAGCCCCGGGGCTGCCTGGGATGCGACTGAGCTGCCAACAAGGAGAGCTTATTTTTCTCGGATTCGAATCAGCACAAACACGCAGCCCGAGCTTTTTAAGGCTTTATGAGAGGGCGGGAGAAGCAGTGCACCGCCTGGCTGCTGCGCGACGGGCCATGCGGCCTCTGCCCCCAGCGCGACCCAGCACGGCCACAGGGAAGCCGCCAGAAGCCAACGGAGCCGGCTGCTGTGCGGGTACACAATGATGGCCACGGGCATCCACATCGCGTTGCATTTGGCAGGTCCCCGTCCCCGCTGGTTGCACCACAGACGTTAGCATGGTCTGCCTAGGGCCACCACCACAGGCAGGCGAGTGGGCAGCAGCTCACGCCCCAGCGTAACGAGCGCTGATCAGGGATCCTCTAAGGGTCCAACCAGCCGCATCTGCACCAGAGGGTGCCAGGCTGCTCTCTGAAAGCAGGAGTGGTGGCCAATGCCATGGAGAGCATTCACGCGGCGGTGAGGACATGCTGCGCAAGGGTTTAAAGTTCTGTCCTCAGGCACAAAGAGCGGTGGGAGCTACATGGCTCAGCCCCACGGAGCACAGCAGCAGATGGTGAACTGCAGGCATGGCCTTGGGTGGCCAGCAGCTGTCGTGACCCTGAGACTTGGTGCTCATGGCGATGCTGGTGCCTGTGGGCTGTCCCCAGAGGCTCCTCCTGGGAGACCAAGAGGTTAAAACCGAGTTGGGCATCCAGGTGCAAAGGGATGGTGCCTTCTTGGTGTGCTGCTTGCAGGGGCCCGGCTGAAGAGCCACAGATGGAGACACCAAGCAGCGTCCAACAAGAAACCCACCCTGTATCTGGCAGCGTGTGGGTTAGAGCAGCCCATTGCCAGTTTCCACACCTCCACCCAAAGAGTATGCAATCTTAAACTACCCTGAGAGCAGAGACTGAGGCATCTTCCCCAGCAAACACATCACTTGAGAAGTTCCTGGGTGCCCCATCCCCTTGAGTCCTACTCGGCTACGAAGAACAGCGGTAATTTCACCGGCGACATCTGCCGCGTTGGCTGCACGCTAGCAGATGGAGAAATCAGATCCCTCCAGGCTGGTTACACCAGCGGCTGCCTCAGAAAGCCAGGCAGGTTACGGAAGTCACCCCCGTTCAAAACAAGCCATCTGCTTTCGGTGGCCACGCGCTCCCACACGGTCTCTGACTGAAGAATGCACATTTCTGAATGTACGCTCTCCTTTCACCAGTGAACCGCAACTTAAAAGAAAAAAGGCAGAGCAATTTCACTGCTACCTGCGAGAGCCGGTGTTCTTCCAGAGGCAGAAAGGGCTATCTGTTGCTTAGGAACAATCTTTACCCTACAAAATGAAGACGTGCGCTCTCCAAAGAGTTTTTTTTAATCGCACCCAGTGTGTGTTTGTCTTGCTTAGAAGCTGATGCACCTCCTAAATAAACCACGGGGAGAAGTTTTTGGGCTCCGATATGTGCCTGCTATGCCCAGCCATGATTCAAGATACCCCATGCCCAACCACGAGTTGAGATATAGGGTATATACTCCATACCCAACCATGAGTTGAGATATAGGGTATAGAATCTACACCCAACCACGAGTTGAGATATAGGGTATATACTCCATACCCAACCATGAGTTGAGATATAGGGTATAGAATCTACACCCAACCATGAGTTGAGATATAGGGTATAGAATCTACATCCAACCACGAGTTGAGATATAGGGTATATACTCCATACCCAACCATGAGTTGAGATATAGGGTATAGAATCTACACCCAACCACGAGTTGAGATATAGGGTATAGAATCTACACCCAACCACGAGTTGAGATATAGGGTATAGAATCTACATCCAACCACGAGTTGAGATATAGGGTATATACTCCATACCCAACCATGAGTTGAGATATAGGGTATAGAATCTACACCCAACCACGAGTTGAGATATAGGGTATATACCCCATACCAGCCATGAGTTGAGATATAGGGTATAGACTCCATACCCAACCATGAGTTGAGATATAGGGTATATACTCCACACCCAACCATGAGCTGAGATATAGGGTATATACTCCACACCCAACCATGAGCTGAGATATAGGCTATAGACCCCACGCCCAGCCATGAGTTGAGATATAGGGTATATGCCCCATGCCCAGCCATGAGTTGAGATATAGGGTATATGCCCCATGCCCAGCCATGAGTTGAGATATAGGGTATATACTCCACACCCAACCATGAGCTGAGATATAGGGTATATGCCCCATGCCCAGCCATGAGCTGAGATATGCTCTGTAAAAGCCCAATGCAAAGCTTGCTGGCCCCAGGCAGCCCCCACGTTCCTGCCCTGCCGTGGCGCTCCCTGCGGGGCTGCGGCTCAGGCATCGCTCCTCAGCACAGAAAGCAAGCACAGAAACAGAGGCAGACTTTGGCCATGCCGACGCGGAGGCATTTCTGAAAACTGAGGCTCACAGAGAACTACACCAAGCTAGTTGCGTGTCCGGTCGTTAATCCCGATACTCATCCGTTGCTCTGTTTCAATGAGCCAAGCAAGTGTTGTTTCACGGACACATCTTCCCAGCCGCCTGTTGCAGAGGGTGAGGAGGAAACACCTACTGCTGCTCCGGCGCAGCTGCACGGGGACAAGCACGCATGTCCCGCTCTGAATTACTCTGCCTTTGCCTGGCTGCCGTGTTTGTTGCTGCACCAGTTTGTTTCCCCCGAAGAACAAAACATCCTTGAGCTGCGCAGAAGGGCTGCTCCTCAAGGACACAAAGCCTGTTGCTTTGTTCACGCTCCTGGCCAGGCACAAGAGACGTCTTCTGGGAACAGCCACGTACCACCAGCCACCAGCTGCTAGGTCTAGGCTAAAGCAAAATGCACACCAGGTCCAAAAGCAAAGTTGATCTCTCGTGGTCCTTCGGTTAAGAGAATCTAGCTTGCAAGGCTATCTTATCCGAGACCCCGGTAGGAGCATCTGCCAGGGTGGAGCAGGTATTGAATCGAGAAGCCTTGCAGGACATAACGCTGGAGCTCTTCTTCTTGCGGTAGAAGTAGCTGCTGAGGTGGAACCAGAACTTGTCATGGAGGGAGGCATAGATGAAAGGGTTGTAGCAGGCAGAGCTCATGGCAATCAGGTGACACGAGACCTGGATGACGTTGACATACCTCTTGTCCAGGATAGTGAACTCCTCGTCGATGTCTCTGATGAAGTTCACCACCTGGAGGGGCAGCCAGCAGATAGCAAAGCACACCACCGAGACAGTGAGCACCCGGAAGGTCTTCTGCTTCGTTTTGGTCCACTTGTCTCGGCAGGGATAGGCAGCGCCCGGGACGTTCCTCCTCCGCAGGTGGTAGGTGATGGCACAGAAGGAGACGGATACTGCCAAAAGTGGGAGCATGTAGGACAAGAGAAGCATCAAGCAGGAGTAGAGCAGCCGCTCTCTCTCTTCGTGCTTCCAAAACTCTTCGCAGATGATCATGTCGTGGCCGATGGTGTTGAGATCCAAGTAGTGGGTGTGCAGCGACGTGGGAACAGAGGCCATGATGGAGAGTAACCAAATGCAGGCCACCAGGCAGACGCAGGACCGGCGGCTTATCCTCCTGCGGATGGGGTATGCCACCACAACGTACCGGTCAATGGCGATGGCAGTGAGGGACAGCACCGAGACGAAGACGGTGGCGGCCTGCATCAGGGTGACGAAGTAGCACATGAACATCCCGAAGAGCCAGCCCCGCACCTCGAAGGCGTAGGAGACGGTGAGGGGGACGCAGGCGAGGCACATGATGAAATCGGCCGCCGCCAGGTTCCCTATGAGGAAATTGGTGGTGCAGTGCAGCTTCTTGGTGAGAGCGATGAGGAGGATAAGGAAGAGGTTCCCCGTGCACGCCACTGCCACCAGCGTGGCGTAGAGTGGGATGAAGAGAGGCTTGAGCTCCAGGAGGAGGTCCAGGCCGGTGAAGAGAGGGGCCGAGCCATTCTGCCAGGAGTCGTTGGGCAGCTGACTGTGCGCCATGCCGGCTCTCCTGCCGCCGATGCTGCCTCTCCACGCCGTAAAATCAGGGGAGACGAGACCGTCAGCCCTGCAGGGGAAAGAAACGTGCTCTGGTTGCGCTGGGCAGAAGAACCCGTCCCCAGGCTCTGGGTGCTCTTGCACAGCCCCGTAGCGATGCGCCGGCTGATTTTAAAGATGCTGGGACTTTTTAAGAGCGAACGTGCCCCGTGGCAGCCACAGCGCAGCTCCGTGACAGAGAAAACGGGGAATCTGGCTAGGAAAGAATGGTTAAGCTGGCTAGGAAGTGGTTCACCAGCCGGGCGCAGGTCTGCGGGGAGCAGCAGGACAAGGGGAGCAGCTCGGGATGCCTCACGGAAAGTCACCCGGCGGCTGCGCTGGCAGAAAGCAGCAATAAAGGGCGCTCCGGCATGTTTTGCTTGGCGTTCCCCCCCCCCGCCCCCCAGCCCCGTCGCGACCCGCCAGCCCCCGGCTCAGCAGAAGGGTCCTCTCCCCCCGCTCCATCCCAGCCCACCCCACCGTTCCCCGTCCCACGGGGTTATTTTTCCCCCCCACGATGGTTTTCTCTCCGCCCCGCGGAGCTCGGGCTGCTCCTGCCCCGGGGGGGGATCTCCTCCTGCCTCGCCCTGTCGCGACAGCGGCGGGGGGGGCCGCCTGGCTGCCGGCCCCGGCGGCGGGAGGGGGGGCGATGCCAGCGGATTCTGGCAGAAAGTGCAAGGAAACCAAGAATTACCCCCAGGACCCTCCTCTTGGACCCCACACTGTCACAGTACCATTTCACCCCCGCACCGCGACCCGGAGAGTCTTCCTCCTCCCCGGCGGAGAGTCAAACCAGCCTTAATTAAGTACCCCCCGGAATGAACGGGGGGATGCGGTTTTTCCGCTCCAGGAGAGCGGTGCCGCCGCCGGAGCCCGTTCCCGGCCCGGGGAAACGCCGCCCGCTCCCGACTTCCAGCCGAGGGGCCGCTGCCGTCGGTCATTTAAAGACCAAAACACCCGGCGTCGCCCCCGCACCCAGCGGAGCCGGCACCCTCCTCCCCCCGGCCGGCACCCTCCTCCCCCCGGCCGCGCCCCGCGGGGGTCCCGGACCCGGCTGCCCCCGAGCGCCGCCGGGGACCCCCCGGTGTCGGGGCCGGCGGGGACCCCCCGGTGCCGGCGGGGGTCCCGCAGCGCCCTTACCTGGCCGGGCTGGGGCCGGGGGGGCTGCCGGTGGTGCCGGGAAGGCGGTGAGGAGCCGCCGGGCGATCCCCAGCGGGGAGCTCCGGCAGGCGCGGGTCGGGCTCGCATCGGCGGCCGCTCGGGGGGGTTCTGCTGGGGTCGGGGTTTTTGTTGTTTTTTTCTCGTTTTCTTTTTTCCTGCGGCGACGCCCGAGCTGTCAGCCCGCCGAGCAACAGGGCGATCCCACCCCTCCCTCACCAGCCCCCGCCGTGCCCGGGGTTCCAGCTGCCGGCGGGGACGCGCACGTCCCGCCCCACCGCTCCGCAGCCGGAGCCGCATCTCCCCCGTCCCCGCATCCCCCCCCCGCCCCCAGCCCGGCGGGGACCCCCGGGGGCGCCCGGGGAGCGGAGCGCTGCGCCAGGCGGGGGTCCGCTCCGGGGACAACCCCCCCCGGCCACCCGCCCCCCGGGCCGGCTCCAGGCGCCCCCCCCTCGGCAGGGAGCGGAGGGCGCTGGCGGGGGACGGGGAGGCGACGGGCTCCCGGGCGGCGGCAGAGGCCGCCCCGTCGGGGGTCCTGGCCCGGGGGAGCGGGCGGGGGCGAGGGCGGCGTGGGGCGAGGGCAGAGTGGGGCGAGGGCAGAGTGGGGTGAAGGCAGCCGTGGGGCGAGGGCAGAGTGGGGCGAGGGCAGCCCAGCCATGGGGTGAGGGCAGCTGTGGGGCAAGAGCAGAATGGGGTGAAGGCAGCTCAGCCATGGGGCAAGGGCAGCTGTGGGGTGAGGGCAGAGTGGGGTGAAGGCAACCGTGGGGCAAGGGCAGCCCAGCCATGGGGCGAGGGCAGCTGTGGGGTGAGGGCAGAGTGGGGTGAAGGCAGCCCAACCATGGGGCAAGGGCAGTGTGGGGAGAGGGCAGAGTGGGGTGAAGGCAGCCCAACCATGGGGCGAGGGCAAACATGGGGCGAGGGCAGCTGTGGGGTGAGGGCAGAGTGGGATGAAGGCAACCGTGGGGCAAGGGCAGCCCAGCCATGGAGTGGGGGCGGCTGTGGGGTGCAGGCAGTCATGGAGAACAGGTAGCCATGGCGTGCAGGCAGCCGTGGGGTGCAGGTGGCCATGGGGCGAGGGTGGCCCAGCTGTAGGGTGATGGGCACCCACCCACGGGGTGCGCGTGGCCCAGCCGTGGGGCGAGGGCACGGTAGGGTGAGGGTGGTTCAGCCACGGGCCGATGGGCACCCGACCATGGGAGAGCGTGGCCCAGCCACGGGGGGCCACCAGCCCACAGGCGTGGGGTGCAGCGTGCGCGCCATGGAGCTGGGCTCCCGGTGCACCCCAGCACCAGCCTGTCCCCAAAACCAGACGGCTCCAGCCCAGGAGCCAGCGCGGAGGCAGCGGGGAATCGCATCCAGCCCCCAGCTGTGGGGCGGGCGAATGAAAATCCCGGTTTGCATTTTATTGAAAGAAGAATAGCGGGGAAGAAAAGCGAAGCCGGGGCAGGATCCCATCCGCCGGGAGCTGGTCCCACCGACCCGCAAGGCTCTGGGTGCTCCCCGCCTCCGGCCGATCCCCCCCACCCCGCTTTCCACCACCGGGAAATGAAGTAGAATTGCCCCAAACGCGGACGGAGCTGGGGCCAGCCCTCGTACCACTGTGTTTCTCCCCACCAAAGCACCAGCTTTTCCCAGGTTTCCAGGAATACCTCGGGTCACCTTTTCTTACGGATGCACTCGAGAGCCCCGGCGCTGGCGGGGTGGGCCCGGAGGCCCATCAGGAACGGATGACCTTTTCAATCGACAGGCATTTACCTTCAAGGTAACTTCAGCATTGACATTTTTAAGAGCTTGGGGAAAAAAAAGCTTCGTCACTAAAATGCTCTTTGCACAGACGCTCGAAAAAGCTCCGGCAACGCACAGTGAGCATTTAGGGACACGCAAGAATCAGCATTAGATTTATATTTCTTGGCTGTTTTTTTTTCTGTGTGCGTTTACAAATAATGTAAATGTCTTTAAAACCAGATAAGCCCGGCCTCTCCGCGTGCTGTTGGCTCGCAGGATGGAGCTGTCAGGATGCGCAATGGCAGGCGTGCGGGGTTTTTATGGAATTCCCCCCCCCGCCACCACCTCGCTCCCCGCGGGCTGCAAGGCTCGGTTCTGCGGAGAGCGGGGTGTACGGGCTCAGGACGTCCCCCAGCCACCATCCAAGGCGATTTTCACCAAAAAAACCCCCAGTACTTTTGGATTCAGCGCAAGCACGATCCATACGGCTGAGGGGACTAAAGCTGTTTTGCTGTTAACCTCAGCGCGTGCCTGAGCCACGTGCTGCCCCCAGCCCGGGGCAGCCGTAGGGGCAGAGGGTGGTTGGGGTTATTTTGATGAGCTTTCTCCTTTTTAGCAGACATTTTCCGTGCAGGTGGGGCCGTAGGAGCAGGTCTTTAAACCGGGTTTAAGGTCAGGCTGCTCCGCAGGGCTGGTGGAGGAAAAGCCCCCAGAGAGGTGGCGGAAAAGCCCCCAAAGCCGGGGCTTTCCTCTGCTGGAATGGGGCGATTAGCCCCAGGGGAGCTGCTGGGGCATCCAGCTGTGCCTGGAGCAGGGGAAGGTGCTGGAAAAGGTGAAACCAATTCCCCCAATCAGATATAAAAGGTTATCCCAGGCCTTTTGTGTGAGGAATTGTTCTCTTTCAGCAGCTCTTTTGGCTCTGGGGGGGGGGGGCTGAAGCAATTTGCTAAACTTAGAAATAGCCGTTAAAGTGCTTCGCAGAACTTCAAAGGGAAAAACATTATGGGGGGGGAACCCCCAAATCGGGCTTGTTTTGCTGGTGGGGAAGAGCTGTGTTCCGTGATGAGGTTTCCATCTTGCCGTTACGGAGCAAAGGGGGCTCTGGCTCCCATGGAAAAGCTGGATGAGGCGGATCCTGCGCCACAGGTGGGGCCCAGGAGGGAGAAGGGGAGACCCAAAACTGTGAGTACCGAACGCTGGAGCTGCTGATCTGCCTGTCCCTGTCTTGGGGGCACCTGTCTGATGGTGAGCTGGGGGGGCGTGGGGGTGAAAATGTGAATCTTTTCCCCAAACGTGTCCCCTCTGGCTGCTGGGGGGGGGGCGGGAGGAGCTGGCAAAGGCAGGCAGTGGGATGGGGTGGCTGTAGGAGAGCAGGTGGGAAAAGGGGAGGAAAAAAAGCCTTTTGTCAGGCTGAAAGCTGGAAATAAGAGAGGAAATTAAAAAAAAAAAAAAAACCACAACAGGGTGGCTGGAGTCAGGCTCCTGCCATACAGCGCCCGGCACAAAGCTCTTGGCAACCGCGAGCGTCAGGGCTCTGCGGGAGAGGTGTCGGGGCCCTGGCCTGTACCCAGCCCTGCCCGGCGGCTCCAGGGAATTAAAAGAGCCGGGAAACGGTCCCGGCGAGGGGAAGGAGCTGGGGCTGGTGGGAGGATCAGCGCGGCAGAGCCCCGTGAGGGCCCCCCCAGCCCCGTCCCCCGCTCTCTGCCTCGCCAGGACCAGGGCCCCGCGCTGGGGATCCGCTTTCTGCCCAAACGGCACGTTTGTGGGGTGGATGTTGTCGCGTAAGGCAGTTCCAGGGAATTCCTTCCTTTGCTTGGTGTTGCTCAGGGCCCTTCCCCATCACCCGGACGCGTGCCTGAGCCGGGGCTTTGCCGTTCCGGCAGCGACGAGGGATGAAATTCGTAAAACACAGGGACCCGGGGGGAGCAGCGTCGCTCCCGCAGCCAGGCCAGAGGGCGAGGGACGAGTCCCTGGGCCCAAACACAGCGTCGGCATCTGGGAAAAGTGGTTCAGAGGCACAAAATGTCATCCCAGTGCCAGGGTCTGGACTGTCGGGGTGACTCGTGGAGGCGCCGCGGTGTCCCCTCGGAGGGCGCCGGAGCTGCGGATCCTCCTCATCCTCCTGCAGCCTCTGCCGCACCAGAGGAGCTTTTCCCACTCCGTTTTTTTTTCCTTTCAGAAATGATTCCCAGCTTATCTCAAGCTATTGAGTTGCCATGCGGTCGATGGATATCAGAGAAAGACTCTAGAAAGAGGGGCTTGGGAGAAATTAGCCTTAATTGGGCAATTATTACTGAGTGGTACCGGGTGACTGTAAAAAGAGGCAGCGAGTATTGCTTTGGTATTGATTTCAGTGGCGGGATGATGTTCATAACGCACCACTCCTAACGAGATGCGAGTGGCGAGCAATAATATCAGCGCCCAGTGACTGTAGTAATTACTTCGCTTCCATTACATTATGCAAGAGTGTTATGACAAGCTTGGTGGTAACAAGAGCTGAAACTAAAGCCAGGGGTAATTACGTTGCTGGCCCGAGCTGAGGTTAAGAGAGGGCAGGTGAGCGCCCGTCGGAGGCTTTGTGCCCCCTGGTCTGGTTTCGGGGCGGAGGGAGCCCCCAGCAAAGCTTTGTTTGGCTTGTGGCTGGGGCAGGGGATGTGGCAAAGCAGGGAAAGAGTAAAAACAGGTGGAAAATGTTTGGGAATGGGGAAAAGCCTCCCTGGCCAGCCCAAGGGCTGAACTCCCCTGGGCTCTCAGGTGGTTTGGGGTCGTTTACCGCCGAGCAGGGGGGTACGAAGGTGCCGGGAGGGCAACGAGCATCCACAGTCCACCCTGGGCTTGGGAAGTTTGTGCTGGAAAATACAAGCAGCTGCTTTCCCCCAACCCCCACAAACACCATCTTTCAGCTAAAATACTCTTATGAAGTTGTTCTGTTTTTATTTTACTAGAAGTGTCGGGACAAACGCTGCAATTTGAAAGCTCTCAGTTACTCAGAAATACGCTGCCGTGAAACTGCTTTGGAGCAGTTATTGCCCCCCGTGAAAAGGTCGGGGCTTTGTAATTATTTTTTTCATTTTCCTGTGGAAGGAAAAGCAAATCTTTGCTTCTCCACAGGCATCGCTTTGAAGGCAGATGTACTAATTACCGTGAGCCCCATGATAAGGGAGCGCAGAGGAACGGGGTTCCTCGTTACTTAACGTGGCCGGGGTACCTGGCTGCCACAGCCAGAGCGGGTCGTCGCCGTTTTCCTTGGAAGCCTCTGATTCCACGTGCAGGATCTTTTCTTTCACAGCTTACTTAAATAAGGGGAAATCAAAAATAATAATAATAATCAACTGGAATTATTTTTCTGGTGGGGTGAGAGGAATGGACGCTGTCAGACCAGCCCTAGGAGAAGCTCTGCGAAATTATGACTTTTGGTGAGCGAAGGCCGTGGCTTTGTCTGGATCTGATGGATGCGGGTGTTATTAAAGCCGGCCGGGAGCGAGCGCTCGGCCCCGCCACATCGTCAGCAGGAAGAAAATCAGCTTTGTCTCTGTATCTCGGTCTGGCCGAGAGCTGCTGCTCATCTTAAAGAGCAGAACGATCCGATAAGGGAAGCAGAAGGCTCTTAAAAGCTCATTTGAGATGAGAGATGGGGTTTGAGCGTGACAAATACCGGAGCGGGGATGGTGCGTCCACCCCGGGGTTCGGCTGGGTCCAGGGCGACCCGCAGCGACGCCGGAGCCTTTCCCTTTGCACATCCTTCTCCCGGAAAAGCCTTTTCTGACCTGATCCGTACCGCTTCCAGAGACCCCGGAGGTTAACTCGCTCTTATTCCAAAGCTCCTGCAGTTTCTGTCTCGGGAGGGGTATGCAGGGCGGGTGGGAGAGCTGTGGCCCCGCTCCGTGAGCTGGCGACGCTTCTGGACATGGCGGTGCCCAAGGAATCTGCTGTGACATCCCGCGCCTGTCCCGCCCCGTACAGACAGGACAGGAATCGGCGTTTTGTGCGATTTCATCCTTCTCTTTGTGCATCAGTCACCAGGTTGGCTTTTAGAAACAACTGCAGGTTCCAGCGGCTGCAGGACATCTCCGGAGAGTGACCGGAGCGGGACCACCCGCAGCCGCTCCTGGAGACGTCACTTTGGGCACCGTTCCTGCCAAATGGCGATCCCGGCCCCGACCTTCCTCCCGCAGCGGGTTGACGTTTTCCCAACCTGAGGTCCCAGAGAGCCCGTCAATTAAGAGGCAGCACGGAATACTCCCAGCATGGTTACGCGCTGCTGCCGGCTCAGGCTTCGCTCGGATTGATTTTGTCGGTTCAAGAACGTGATGAACTGCCTCTTTGCCCCGGGTGGGTTGGGGGGTCCCTGGGGGAGCGTGGGAGGATCAGACTCTGCGTTTATCAGCACTTATCACACACCGACAGACGGGGCCGACCCCATGTGTCCGTCTGTGTCACGGGAGGTGGGTACCCGGGCATGTTTTCCAATGAATATGCATGAATCCGAGCGGTGGGCTTGGATTGTGCTTGATAGGGATGTTTAATGGATGTTTAGAATCCTAGAGCTGCCCAGGCTGGGAGGGACCTTTCAGACCATCGGGTCCAACCACCAACCCAATGCTGACAAACCCACCACGACCCCACGTCCCTCAGCACCGCGTCTGCCCGGCTTTGAAATCCCTCCAGGGATGGCCACCCCACCACTGCCCTGGGCAGCCTCTTCCAATGCTCGACAACCCTTTCGGTGTCAAAATTGTTCCTAACATCCGTCCTAAACCTCCCCTGGTGCAACTTGAGGCTGTCTCCTCTTGTCCCATGGCCTGTTCCTTGGGAGAAGAGCCCGATCCGTTCTGGCTACCCGCTCCTCTCGGGGAGCTGTAGAGAGCGAGAAGGTCTCCCCTCAGCCTCCTCTTCTCCAGGCTGAACACCCCCAGCTCCTCGTAAGACTTGTTTGTGGTTGATTATATTCCACAGAGACACTAATCGGCCTCAGCCATTGCCTGATTATGTTTTTTTCCCCTGGTCACTCACTGGTTTAGGTGCTGCCTTCCACTGTTCCCCTCCCCAGCCTCTCCCCACTGCCCGATGTCCTCGTTGTCCCGGCTGTCACTTTGGCTGGTGACACCCGAGCGATGGCCCTCGCGTGCTCTGACGGGGCAGCACTCGGATTCTCTTACATTTCACTTTATTCCACTCCATCTTGAACACAAATCACTGGCAGCCTGAGGCTGGTGATGTTACGACACCGGAGGGATGCAGCTCCCTGGGATGTTTAAGGGGGCAGAGAAATGCTGTTTCGTGCGGAGAAAAGGGTTGAAGTATCATCTTTCCGAGGTCTTTGCTTGTGCTTAACAGTCTGGACCCGATGCTTTCAGACACGGCTGCCATGGGCCCGTCGGCACCTACTGAGCATTTGCTTTTCTCTGTCGCTGTGTTGTTATCCACGGCTCCTCTTTTGTTCAGGTTGGCGCATCTCCTGGTGAGGGAATTATTTCCACCAGGAAGGCTGCTGTTGCTGTATAAGCAAGGAAAATCCCTAGCGGAGACACTGCTTGTACCAGCAGTAGCTTGTCTGACCGATAGGAGCGAAACAGCTCGCTTTTCCTAGAATAAACCGTAATACTTCGAAGTAAAGTCCTTCTAGTTAAACCACATGTAGCATCACCAGCGAGTGCAGCTACAGTGCCTGGACGCGTCGTGTTTCCTTGCATATTCCCATTTTAAGTGATCTTGTAAAGTTTGTAATGGGTTTACCAGAGGAGTTCTTGCTGTCCTTCTGGTGGTTTAAGCCTAGGACCCCCCCAAGCCTGACTTCTCCTGGGCCGGTGTCCCGAGGGTGGGCTCCCAGCTGGTTCTTCTGGACGCCTCTGCGCCGCAGCCTCCACCGCACGCTCCCCCTTCCCTCGGGCAGCATCGGTCGGGCTGCTCAAGCGTAAATGCTTCTGTACGGTAAACGTGTGGTTAGGTTAAAACTAGATCAAACCCATAGCTTTTCTTTTTTAAAAAACACCACCACTGTTGTGTGTTGTTAAGCAGATAGCTCAGGTCTCTCCATCCTGCTGTTCCCGTCCCGGCTGCGCTAGAGTGAGTCAGGCAGCCTGTGGAGCGGGGCTGCAAACGGACGGGGCTGGATCTATTGCTTGATCTGAAGGCAGTCTCCAATTAAATGCCAATCTATGAGCGCGTTGGCAGGTTTAATTCTCTGCTGGGAAGATGACGCCATGGTGCTTCAGGACCTAATTTACCGTCTTGCGCTGACATTACCAATCAACAGCCGCAAACCGGTGTTTCTTCCCGACTCGTGTCCAGCATGGCAAGCGAGCAAACCCACGCTCGGCTGTCCTCTCCGGCTTCCCTGGCCATACCGGAGCCCATGGAGCTGGTACTGCACCACCGCAGCTAACCGAGCCCTGGGCAGCCCAGCCACGGCGCTGCCGGAGCGGGAGCTGGGTGCCCACGGGGACTCCCCTTGGATCTGGATGTGGCTCTCGATGGGCTCTTGTGACCAGCACTGGTTCTCTCCTCCTCCACCACAAAGCACGCGTGCGACCGCCTGGCCTCCATCCTGCTAGCCACCCGTTTGTTCTGGTCTCTCTCTTTTCCTGGAAGTCCCTGGACCTGAGGAGAAGGAGCAGAGCGATAGGACTGGCTCCCTGCACCCCCGGGGAGCGCCTGACCTGCAGAGCTGCTCTCCCTGCCGCGTTTAAACGGATCCTCCCGAGAAGCGACTCGGACAAGCTGGGGTTCTGGACAAATGGAGGCAGGTGACCACCTCGTTCTTCAGTCACCCGCGCAGACAGCTGGGTGTAACCAACCCGCAAAGGACCCGCAGACGCCTTGCCAGAGGATCAAGGCGAATTCACGGTGCTCGGCTAATTCTGCATTTGGACAGTCCTTCCCCAGAGCCCTTCCTAGAGCTTCAGAGCGATTTTTAAAAACGAAATGATGAGAGCTGCTGTGTCTAAGGGCCCTCCTCTAGAGGAAATGCTAGGTCGTGTTGACCCGGCACCGCAAACGTTTCAGTACAGTTATTCTGGACACGCTTCTCTCTCCGATACCTTTAATGGGAATAGACAAAATAATATAAAGCGTCTTCACAGTCATTGCTAATCACAAGGAGGGAATGTATTGACTACAAAATAGCCAGGGCACAGGCAGAGAAATTGCATCTTTCTCTCTTTGTACACACCATTTCTGGTAAATGCTCGGAAGCGTCAGAGGTGAGAGATTTACAGCACTGTGTCTGTACAGGGAAGCAGACTTATTTTTGGAGATCAGAGACACTTAAAAGATGACAGAACCCACCCTCCAACAAGACATGAGACTTGTGAGTCTCGTATCACTGACATACGGGTGATTCACCGTATTTCTTAAGTTTGTTTGTTTGTTTTTTTTAAAAAAAGTGTGTGTTCTAATGGAGAATTACAAGGACGACCCTCGTGACGAGTGACCCCGGGAGGTGTTACACTGACAAAGCTGGTCGTGGACACGGACACTGAGTCCTGCCACGGATGGAGACGCACCGACAGAATAACAGCTGTCAGCAGCGCAGATAACGGCATCACTTATCACTGCACAGAGACAGGCAACGCCTATCAAGGAGCTACTTTTAAAAATGTATTTTCATGGAGGTACACAATGAACCCGGTATGAATCCAGTGTGCGTAAGCTCCCAGAACCACCCCTACAATTTCTGTCCTAATGAGCTTTCTCTGACAGAAGATGTGCGCTGCTTCCCTCTACTGACCCTGCGTGTCAGTGCCAAGACAGAAAAGCCCAGGTTCAAGAAGAATCAGTTTTATACAAGTACGCGATTACAGATTCTTTGATTAGTAATGGGAAATAAACCCTCTGCAGAGCTAAACGGGATGCAAAACAATTAAATACTAGAACATGTTTAAAGTCAGATAATTCTGTGCAAATCTGTGGTGACAACAAGTTATTTGTAGCCTCCCTGGTTATTGCTCTTGGTTTCCCGATACAGAATCTCACCTGACCTTCTCGTGGAGAGGCTGAAGGAGAAAAAGAAGAGGTACAAAATGACCAACAAGAGGGGAAAAAAAAAACCCAAACCCTCCCCCTCCAGCCTATTCTACAATAGGGAGTTTGGCCAATGCGGTAGGAGGGCACGTTACACAGAGCGGAATGTTAAACAGTTCCAGTATCAATGATATCATCAATTTACTGATTGCGATGGTAGCTTCCTTTAGGGTCCCAAATTCACGTAGGTGAGAAATACTTGTCTTCCTCCAGGCACGGCTCAGGGCCAACTCCGACTTAAACAGCGACGATCTAAGGAAACACCCCAGTGGACTTTGCAGGAAAGAAAAGAAAAAAAGCCCAACTGAGTAATAAAAAAGGTACAAGCCAGGAAGAAAAAATGAATCAGTGGTTTTATCTGTTCTGTTCTAGACCGTTATGTCTTCTGATGCTCCTGAACAACTGCTTTTTTATCTCGTTTAATACGTCTCCTGATGAATTACAAACTAGTCCGCTTCAGACTGGAATGATTAGGTTGCTACAGGCTGGGAGAAGATCGAAGAAGGATGTCAGTCCAGCGTGCTCTGTGTCACAGGCGCTCCCCTCTTGTCCGTAACAGGTGCCAGTCACTGTCTCTGGAGGTCCAGAGCTGGGGGGTTTTGTGTGTTGGAGGTTTTTTTATTTTTTTTTAAATGACTGATAATTGGCACTTTTGCCCCTCTACCCCCTCATTGCTACTGCTGGATACTTCCTCAGGGTTGGGACGAGAGGCAGCTCTGCGGCACGGCTGGCGCGTAGCTCACTGCTCTGCAGCTGGCGGCTCTTCCTCGCTCTCCTGCTTCTCTGGCCGGGACTCTGGAGGGATGAGGCACTGAACCTCCTCCGTGTTGATGGCCACTTTGTCAGGCTGCAGCCATCGCTTCAGGTGTTCTAGCGTGCTGAGGGCAAGCAAAGACACAAAGTCAAACGAGAGAGCAACAAAGCCCCACAGCAATGTCTGAAAAACGTGTCTGGGAAACCCTCCTGATATATTTCTTTCACCTCTGTAGATATTCCTATTGCCGCAGATAAGGTCTGTCGTGAGACTGATCCCTGTGCTAGAGGAGAAAGCGGAATCTTTCATTCTACAAAGACATTCTGCTGTAGTTGGGCTTTTGCAACTGTGCTTAGAGAAGTTTTACACTCGGATTTTCTCTAGGACAAGAATCCTCAGCAGGGACATCAGCCCTCACGTTCCTGAAGTACCGCTCTGTCTCTGTCTCTACACTTCCCTTTCCAGCCTTCTGGGCTGGAAGTAAGAAAACTAATGTTAAAACAAATCAACAGCTACTTAATTGTGATGAAGATTAGGAAATACAGGGGAGGAAGGGGGTGGAACAAAACCAAAACAGGAAGCACCTATAAAAACGTGTGAGCATTAATAAAACCAAAAGAGTAAAGAAGAAAAAGGCAGTATGTGGACATTCTGGAATGCTAACCCTGCTACGGGTTCTATAGATGTTTATAAATATATACCAGCAGAATTCCTGTCTTACAGCCTATCTCACGGTAACTGGTCTGACCAGAACAGATCTACCCCATCTTTGTTTAAATGCTGACTATAACCCTAAAAGTTTAATATAATTCTTAAAGGTATGTGCGTGTGTGCTCATCTTCTGACAGTGTGGTTCAGGCCATGCAATCCCGCCACAACAAAATTAACTTGCTCTTGCTCTTTCACAAGAGCACAATTTTGCTTGGTAACATCCTTGAAATTATCTGTGTGCTTAAAAGTTAAGGCTTGTTTAATTACGTTGGTGGGTGAGAATCACATACTTCAGAAGCATTCGGGAGTGACCTCTAACTTCATTGCCAATTCTAAGGAGGAAAATTCTTTCATGGATAACATCCCCAGCCTTTAAAAACAGAGTAGAAAGAGCACATACGTCTACAAAAGCTTGTTTTTAAATACAAATCACATTGAAGTTAACTGGTCAAAGAAAGAATCTAAAAACTCTTCATAAACATGGATTATTTTTCATACTTAAACTCACAAACTAGCTTAAGCGGATTTTCTTCAAGGGACAAAAATAATCTTTTCAGCTAGAGGCAATCATGAAAAATGTCAGCTCAGGAGGGAGAAAAACGGAGAGCATTATAAGCAATCGGAACTGTGAGATTGCTAAAGAAAAGGACTCTCCTCTTAATTCGTACACCATCCGTAAAAGGGGAATGGGTGAGAGAGCAGCCGCATCGTAAAAGAGGCACGGAAGGGAGAGCCACTCGGAAATCTAATCTCAGGACTGGTACCAACCCTGTAATGAACTTCAGATCCCACTTGTGTCTGAAGCGGTGCTTAACTGGGCCCTTACAACGATGGCAGGGAACGGCCTGGGCTTCACTTTTGAAGTTAAGCCTTAAAAAAAGCCATCTCAGACACATCACACATCCCCGCCTCCACTCCGCTCCTTCCCCACCCCAAATGTGACGAGGGAAATTATCAAGTCGGTTCCAGTTGTTTCCACCCCAGTCTGAGGGATGCAAAAATCAGTGAAGAGCATTGAAGGGTGACACCCTACGTGCTCTGTGTGTTCCCCTCTGGTAGGATGCAAATGGGCATTATCCACCCGTTTCAGAATTCCCGTGACAGCCTTACCAAGCTGTGCTGAGACGGTACTTTTGTTATAATGTCCTATTGCAAGTCCTGACAAAACCTTATTTGAGTCTTTCAGAAATAAAGTCTGTTTGCCAACGCGGTAAGTGGTAATCCCTTCTCATCGACTTGCTTATTACCTCTCATCAGAGTCATGTCCCTCTACGTAAAATTCAGACTCAAACTTCTCCTGCAGGAACCTGTCCCAGCATTCCTTCTTAGCCTGGGAGAGAGTGCGCAGCATCTCCTTGGAGGTCACCTCTTGCGACAAGCCTTTAATTCTCATCAGTCTTCTCTCTGCGAAGAGAGGCAAAGGAGAGGACTTGATTATCTTTATTCTGTTTTTCTGAAAGGGAAGAAAAGAAGTATTTTTTCCATAGCAAAGAAGTTAAATTCACTTTTCAAGACTAAGTCATATTTTAAAAGTCATTTTTCCCTCTGCATTTCAAGTCTGCATGACTGTATTTCTTGTATGTATACAAGATGATGGTTTTTAGGTGATGCTTCTGAAGGAAATAAGGTTTACGCAATCACTCAACTCTGCCCATTTTTGAGTTGTTTAACTTTCACACTTACTGTTCGGTTTCCACACAGGAGGGTTTCGATCTCACAGGCATTAAGTTCCCACAATATCCATGCAAATTGCCATGGAATATAAATTACACTAATGGTAGTGTGAATCCAAGCAATGCCCAAACCAAGGGAAAAAAATGCAAGTGCAGCAGTATTATTACTGGTATTGGATATCTTGTAGGAGAATGTGGTATTGTGAGTTTCTCAGCCACAGGGGACGATGAAAAGCACCTCCTTACCAGACGCAGGGTAACCCAACTACAGTACCCAAAGCCACAAGAAAGCAAATTTAATTGATTCCTCTGGTCAAATTCCTGTTATAATGGTTTAACTCCTTAAATTGGGTCAGGTATTGACTTGTAATCACTCTTTTTACTGAAAAGCGTATCATCACTAGTTGAATTGGGCTAGTTCACAACACTGTGGGCCACCTCTTGGGCTTTTTGGAGGTTGTCTCGTGTCACAGAATTGAGCTGTCACCGAAAGCCCTAGCAATTCAGATTGGAGTTATTGTTACCTGTCCAAACATACTGCCAGGCTGATGCCATGATTTCACAATCGCTAATCCTGCACAGGTACCAACCTAGAACAGGTTTATATTTCCGTTGACTTAGCTGGAACATCCAAGAGAAACTTCTCTTGTAAGTCTCCTTGTAAAAATTAATTCACTGGCGTTTTCTGAACAAGTCAGATCTGCAGCAGTAATTAATACCAGAAGAGCCATTTATGTCTTGTTGCTGTGGCACCCTTCATCTAATATTACGAGCTCTGCTTAGTGTACTGTGAAATAACAGTCTAATAACAGCAACTAAGGCAAGATGGAAGCTGTAGCAGAAATACAGCTTAAAAAGCTCCTTCTGCCACCCATTCCTCCTGCCCTGTTTCTGTCCACTGCTTCCTACGCGCGCCAAGCCGTGTGTGCTGCACTGCAAACCAGGTTACAAACTGACCCAGGATAAAAATAACTCCACGGGAGGGAAAGAAGGGGAAAAAAAGAGCTGTAAAGATGGAATATTTTGCTACAAGCGGAGGGAGGAGCAGTCCAGCTGCTGGAGAGCAGGGGAACCTCAAAGCTTCCTCCCAACAGGCAACGTGAGCATCCTCCCTGGGGCTGAATGCTGATGAGGCCTGGGAAGGGAGTAGGAAATACTTAAAACAGGGTCACAAATTCCCTGGCCTTAGAGCTAAAGACTGCAGTGCGTAGCTGTGCGAGGGCGTTAGCTCCAGTACTGGTAACCTTATCATCCCTCCTATCGAGTGTTTCTATCAGCTGTTCCGCTGTTCACAACCAATTTATGGCTTTATAGATTATGTAGGAACTAAGAGAAGCAATCACGCAAAGATGATCTGCGTGACCTGTCATCTCAAAATACAGATTCTAGCAGGCACGATTTGGGAAAGCATCAGAGCTTTGTTTCCCACACCTGCCCCCCTCCTCTCCAACCAGAAAAAAGGTCACAGAAACAAATTTCACTTTTCTCTTTCCACTCAGAAGCGTCTCCCAAGACTCCATAAAAAGGATGAGACAAATAATGGTAACACAAAACACGTAGGCTCTATAGTGAGTTCAGAATGCGTTTCCCCCTCCCCAAGTCAACTACAGTGGAACTATGTGCTGCTCAGAGGGAAAACAGCAGTGTCCCTACCCTACTTATTTTGCAGGAAAAAACCCCACAAATTCTTTGGTTGGTACTTGATAAAAAGTTCCTTTTTGTGGCAAGGCTGAAGAAGCTACAACTGTGCTTCTCATTTCCACTACTGCACTTGCAGTAAACGAATCGGACGCTCTATTAAATAGCTGTGAGATGTCTTTCTCCCCAGAGCTGTGAGCACCGCCACCTCAGCCGTGCAGAGTCACAGCTGTCATCTGAGCACACGGAGCAGTCGAAGCCCTACCGGACACTCACCAAGGGACGCTAAATACACCTCGGAATCGTTCAGGGGCGCCCAGGGCTTCACAGCTGTTTGGGAAGAGGCATCTGACCCCCTGCCCTGGCTCCCTCCCTCGGCGTAGGAATCCATGAAGGAGTCTGTGAAGGCGTCGGTAGCATCCTTCTGCTCGGGACGCGGCAGACAGGAGCAGATCTCAGCCCAGAGGTCTTCGCTGGACCTGGCCACCACGGAGTCAACGCTCTCCATCATCCTCATGGCGAAATCCTGGGCGGGGGGGGGGGAATTAAGCGATAAAGAGCGAGCAGAAAACCCTCCCTCCCGGCCTCCCCCCGTCCACCCCGCTCTGCCCAAGGCGTGCCGCCGGGACCCCTCACCCCCCGGGGAAGCGCGGCCTCCGTCCGGAGAGCCACCACAGGCCCCAGCGGGTGGCGTTTGTACCCGGGGCCCGGCGGGGCCTGAGGGACCCCGCAGGGACAGGCCGCGCTGCCCCTGCCGGCGCCGCGCCCCTCCGCCCAGGCCCCTGGTGGCGCCGCTCCCGCGGCCGCCCAAGCCCCTTCCCCGATCCCCGCACCCGCCTCGGCCGCCGCCGCAGCCGCACCGTAAACACCGGGAGCCGCAACGGCTTCCCCCCACCCCTCGACTGGCGTCCGTCTCCGGCCAATCGCCGCGCTCTCCCGGTGCCGAGAGGGCACCCATTGGCCCGCCGCCCGGCGGAGGGCGGGGAATCGGCGGGCCGCGTGAGGGGAAAGTGACTCGGCCGCGGCGCCATCTTGGCGAAGGGCGGAAGTTTTCCTGCGCGGCGGAGGCGAGTGCGCCGTTACACCGGGCAGAGGGCGGGCTGGGGCCTGCTTCGGCCCTTCCCCAGCAAGGGCAGGCCGGGCCGGGGAGGAGGGTTCTCCCTGCGCCGCGGTGCGGGCCTTGTCACCTCCCGGGGCTGGGCCCAGAGCCTGTCTCGCCGGGAGCCCGTGTCGATTCTCGGGCTGACAGCCTGCTCCGTGCAACGTGCGAGCCCTGACGGCCCTCGGATGGTAGAATAAAGTGCGGGATTGTGTCGCAGTGAGGAAATATTCAGTTTGGGGGTGTGAATTCCCCCTCGGCAGGCTGCCCTCCCTGTGGGATGAGCTCTCTGCCACCCGCCGCCCTCCTCGCACTCATGGGACTGCTCTTTGCCAGGACGATGGCCTGGACTTCCAGTGGCAAGACGCACCCCGAGCTCGTCAACAACCTCTACAGTGAGTACCGGCCCCGGGGGAACCCGCCGGCACCTCAGTGTCCGGCCGTTTGGCGTGCTACAGCGGTACACTGCGATGCTGTTTGCTCTGAAATGCTGGAGTTAATATCGCCTGTGTTTCAGCATTTGTCCCAGTCTGAACTCAGTCTATTTATAATTGGAAACACGGTGTTACGCCAGAAGTGGCAGGAAAGGCTGTCATAGAATCACGGAATGGTTTGGGTGCGAAGGGACCATTAAAGGGCATCCAGTGCCACCCCCTGCCCTGGGCAGGGACACCTCCCACCAGCCCAGGTTGCTCCGAGCCCCGTCCAACCTGGCCTTGAACCCCTCCAGGGATGGGGCAGCCACAGCTTTTCTGGGCAACCTGGGCCAGGGGCTCACCAGCTTCATAATGGAGAATTTCTTCCTTATTTTTACTCTGAATCTCCCCTCTTGCAGTGGAAAACCCTTGCCCCTCGTCCCACGGCTCCCCTCCCTGCTCCAGAGTCCCTCCCCAGCTTTCCTGGAGCCCCTTTAGGGCCTGGAAGGGGCTGGAAGGTCTCCCCGGAGCCTTCTCCTCTCCAGGCTGAACCCCCCCAGCTCTCTCAGCCTGTCCTCCCAGCAGAGGGGCTCCAGCCCTCCCAGCATCTCCGGGGCCTCCTCTGGCCCCGCTCCAACAGCTCCGTGTCCTTCTGCTGTTGGTGCCCCAGACTGGAGGCAGCACTGCAGGGGGGTCTCCCAGAGTGGAGCAGAGGGGCAGAATCCCCCCCGCGCCCTGCTGCCCACGCTTCTATCCATGGCCTTCCTTCCGCTGCTCTGGAGGGGTAAATGCATGACACCTTTTAAAATGCCACACAATGAGACATCACTCTGAGCCCGTGGATGCTGAAGCATCCTCAGCCCGTGCTTCCCCTCTGGTGCGATGATCTTTGATTACTTTAGCAGCCCCAGAAACACTGTGGGTGGAAGTCACCGTCCTCTGAGAGACCGGGCTGAGGGTTGGGTCCATAACGAGATTTCCTTCGGTGTAGCAGAAACTGAAAAGGACGCGCTTCCATCTGCGCTTTTGTTTTCTGTCCCTTCTCAGATTCTTAACACTGAATTCTCCCACTAACTCCCTGAACTGTACCTCCCCCTTCCAAACCTCCCCTTGCTACAGGATGGAGGATTTAAGTTATTTTTCTCTGTTTTCCCCCTTCTCCCAGAAAAAGGGATAATTAAATCCCAGCGAGTGTTTGATGTGCTATTGGCCACGGACAGAGGTCACTACATCAAGTATTTCCCATACATGGATTCTCCTCAATCTATCGGTGAGTACCCATCACCGTTCTTTCGCTGTGCACATCGACTGTGCTCCTCACGCGGACAGCAGGGCGCGCGATGGCTGGGCAGGTCCCGCTCCCTGTGCTTGGTGCTCTCTCCCCAAAACAGCGGCTGGGTTTTACGATGGGTCAGGTAGAGCAAACCCTATCCCTGTTTCAGCTGTGGGATCCAGAGGAAATTTTTAGCGGAAAGTAGAGGAGAAAAAAGAACTGTTCATATCAGTAATTTTAATAGTAATTTTCTGTATCACATAACTTTTGCCACTTGTTTCCTTTTAGGATACAAGGCTACAATCAGCGCACCGCATATGGTAAGATGAAACTTTTCACTTTTAACAGAAATGGAACAAATTGTTTGTTTGCCATTTTTTATTTTATTTTTTCTTAAAAACTAAAGCAGAAAGGTCAAACAGATCCCGCGGATGTGATTATCATACTTGTTTCTTTATGCACTGTATATGTGAAGCTCTTTTGTTTTTAAGAAGAGTTTGCCCTGTGCTGTTTAAGTTGCTTTAAAAGTATGCTTGGACAGGAGTTCTGTGCAGCTGAGGCTAACTGTTAATCTTGTACCTTCTTCGCATGAGACCCTTTTTCCCCGCTGCTTCACATCTTATTACTGAACCTCTTCCCAAATGCTGTCCTGCAAAAAGCTCTTCCAGATCAAACACTTGAATTTCACTCTGAACGTGTCAGACAAAATGCCGGGAGCGCTGTGTTGAAACCGGAGCAGATAATGCTCAGAACAAGAAAAAAATCTTAGGAGAGGAAACTAAAATGGGATTTTTCCCACCTCCTTGTACTTGTTGTCCACGCAGCATGCCCACGCACTGGAACTGCTGAAGGATCAGCTTGTGGAAGGTGCGAAAGCGCTGGACGTTGGCTCTGGAAGCGGATATCTCACGGCCTGCTTTGCCAGGATGGTAAGCTCACCGGACTCCGGTTCTAGCTGGTGCGGCACATCAGGATGGGCAGCTTGCTGCAGCGGCACGCGCTTCTTGCAGGGGGGAAGGGGAAAACTCGTCCCAGACCAGCTTGTAGTAAAACCAAATACAGTCAGTTTTGGAATCTAAATGGCTGCTGCACCTGCCGTGGGATGTTTTGTAGGAGCGGGTCAAGAGGAGTGCGTTAAGCCTCTGTGCAAGTCCATTGTAGGTTCTTAGTTCTGTAGACTGTCTAGAAACAGACAGTCACAGTCTGTTTCTTTGGTTTTTAAACTCCTGAAATTATTTTCTGTGAAGTGCTAGAGAGCTGGTCAAGTTACTCTTCTCAGGAGGTTGGTTAGTCAAGAACTGGCCCGGCCATGGAAGCTGCTAATTCTACCAAATAAATATTTCTTTGGAAATGAAGGATTCCCAGGAATCCCCATAGGCGGTGTCTGTGTATCCTTCAAGTAGCTGATAGCACTGGGACTGCTCAGCCTTAAAACCAGGGGACAGGGTATTGCTGCCTCCTGTTCGGAAACTCTGCTCTTAAGTTTCTTCCTGGAAATTCTCCAGTTCTCCACTCCCCACAGTAACTTGCCCTATAAAATATACCTCTCTACCACGTGGGAGGTGTTAGGTGTTTGTCTGCTGTTTTTCTTTTCAGATGGGCCCAACGGGGAAAGCTGTGGGTGTAGAGCACATTAAAGAGCTGGTACACGAGTCCATCAGAAACGTCCAAGAAGACGATCCAACGCTGCTCAGCTCTGGCCGTGTAAAGCTTGTGGGTGAGCTCTCTGGGATCCTGGTGCTTCTTCCCCCCTGGGATGGGGCATTTGCTGTGGCTCCTGCTGAGCTCTGCTTCCCTGAGCAGTTGTTGCCGTTTGCGTTGATGCTTGCCAAGGCGTTGCCAGAAACCAGTGGCTGAGTAAGGCCCGTGCCACGCTGGCCTGAGCACTGCCGTGTAAACGAGTGGTATCTAGTGGTACAAGCAGTCTTACCATAGCCCTGACTACCTTAATTCAGCAAGCGACGCTCTTCAGAGCAGAGGGGTTGTACCGCACCTGGGTTTTAGTTTATCGGAATGAGCCTGCACACACTGTTGTGGGTTTTTGGGAGGGATAACTTGAGTCAGTTCTTCCTGTGTCTGGAATCTCAGGCCTGCACAAAGCCACTGTGTTACTGGAAGGGCCTCCTGGCTTTGACTGTTCCTCCTCCTCGCATGGCTCAGTTCCAGAAATCTCACCCCCTTTTTGAAAAAGTAAACCAACAAAATTCAAATTCCCATCGCAGCCTCGTTGCAAAGTTTTCATCATCTAGAGTTCAGCTGAAAGGATATAGGAAGAATCTAGTGGGAGGTGTCCCTGCCCAGGGCAGGGTGTTGGAACTGGATGATCCTTAAGGTCCCTTCCAACCCAAACCATTCAGTGATTCTATGAATTATTTTTTGTGGGGAGTTGTTATCAGAACAAAAGTCTTTTCTGCATGTTTTTCCTGCTGCAGTTGGAGATGGCAGGCAGGGATATCCTGAAGAAGCTCCATACGATGCCATCCACGTTGGCGCAGCAGCAGAAACTGTACCAAAGGAGGTAAGAGTGGTCCTGCTGGGCGTCTGTTGCCGTGGGCTGCCTGTGCCAGTAGCTTTGAAAAAACCTAATAATTAGGGAACCACTGGAAGCTGCTTTTTCTGTCTGTCTAATATGAAGCTGCCAAGCTCGTGCTTTTCAGGGTGTTACAACCTTCGCAGTGTGGCTTATTTCTGTTGTCTCTTCTCGGCTCTGCTGATTCTGGTTTCTCTGCGTGCCAGCTGCTGAATGAATTGAAGCCGGGAGGCCGGTTGATATTGCCTGTTGGTCCCGAAGGCGCAAACCAAGTTCTGATGCAGTACGACAAAACGAGCGATGGGCAGATCGTCGAAACGCAACTGATGGGCGTCATCTACGTTCCCCTGACAGATAAGGAAAAGCAGTGGCCTCGGTAAAAATTTGCTCTCCCCTGAGGAACGTTTCTTCCTCACGGCTGTCTGTGTGAGCTCGCTGTCCGTGATGCTGGCTTTACTGACAGAGTCCTGGATTCCCAGCAGATGCTGGTTGTGAAAGAGAGAAGGAAGAGTTTGGCTGTGGTGAGGCACAGCGGGGGAGCAGGATGCATTTTCTATTAGATAGCGCTTGCAGAATGAGGACTTGAGCTTTTCTTCTTTCTTTTTTTCTTTTTCTGGAGCCTGTGCACTTTCATAAACACTGTAGCCGTGTTGATTCTGTCGCTGAACTGGAGGCCGTGAGTAGTAACTGTTGGTTTTTCTTTGCCTCAGGGATGAATTCTGACAGCGGGATGGATATCTCTAGCGTGACCTCAGAAAGCTCGGGAACAGGACTGGTGACTGTAGATGGGCTGCCTGGTTTTGCTTTTTGAGCAGAAGCTTTCTCAGCAGAGGCGCTTGCGAGGGCAAATCCTGCTTTCGCAGAGCTTGTTAGGGAGGGATGGACGGAGAAAAGGGTGTTTCTCCGGCAGCAGGAGCAGGGGAGACTCTCGGAGGCCATGTCTGCTCCCAGGCAGCACGTGGATGCAGATAACTCCGGCTGTCCTCCTGGTAAGCTGTAGGTACCATCTATTCACAGGGAATTCCCAATGCAGGCAGGAATACTTAAATCTTCACTAAAAATACTCTTTAATATTGACTACTCTGCCTAATGCTTGAAGAAAACAAGACGCAATTACTGTTTCAGAGCGGCGATCTACCCTGGTTCGTCAAAGTTTAATTACGAGAGCATGTTCTCTTCCCCTCTTGCATCAACTAATTTAATTGCTGGTTGCAACACTGAGAATTTTGGGGTTCAGAAAGATTACAGTCTCTCGTTTTTTTTCCTCCTCCCGCTGGTGCTGGGGGGCTCAGGTGGGCGCAGGGAGGCATGAGGGCTCTTCTGGAACCGCTGGAATGATGGAACGGATACTTTTTCGTGGAAATAAAGGTGATCCTGCCCTGAGCCATCTGCAGCAGCTCACGTTCTGTGCCAGTTGTCTTCCCGTTGAATCGCCGTTTCCCCTCACTTTCCCCTCCGCCCGAGGCTCTGTGCTTTTGTGGGGTTTTCTCTTCCCCCCCCCCCCCCCCAAGAAAACAGAATCCGGCTTTGAAAAGTAAGAGCCGTGCATCCTTGGGAACTGCTCATCGACTTTGAGCCCAACAAAAAACTATAAATAACTGTACAGCCTAAATATTAAATGAATGCTTAGAAAATACAATCTTTTTTCAACTTTTTTTCAGTTATTCCCCTGAAACCGGGGCCCGCGCCGGGCTCTCCCAGCGCGGGAACGGGGGCGGGGAGAAGCGGCGAGCGCGGGGGGAGGGGGGCGTGGCTTCGCGGCGATTGGCCGCGCTGCCCGTACGTCACGCCATGCGGCGCGCCGGCGCGCTTTGGGCTGCGCGGCTGCGCGGGGTGGCGCGGAGCGGGGCCCGGCCGCCCCGCCCGCTCCTTCCCCGCCCCGCCATGGCCGAGCCGGGCCCCGGGGGCGAGGGGGAAGCGTCGCCGGCCCCCAAGAAGCGGCGTGTGGCGGGCGGGGAGCGGTACGTGCCCCCTCCGCGGAAGCTGAGCACGGGGGTGAGCTTCGGCCCCGCGCACTTCGCCGAGACCTCCTACTACTTCGAGGGGGGGCTGCGCAAGGTGCGCCCCTACTACTTCGACTTCCGCACCTATTGCAAGGGGCGCTGGGTGGGCCGCAGCCTCCTCCACGTCTTCAGCACCGAGTTCCGCGCCCAGCCCCTCGCCTACTACCGCGCCGCCGCCCGCGCCGGCCGCCTCCGCCTCAACGAGGAGCCGGTGCGGGACCTGGACATCGTGCTGAAGGTGGGCACCCCCCGGGGCTGGGGGCCGCGGGGGCCGGGCATGGCTTCATAGAGTGGTTTGGGAGGGAAGGGACCTCTAAAGGGCGTCCAGTCCAACCCCTGCCATGAGCAGGGACATACTCAACTAGAGCAGGTTGCTCAGAGCCCCGTCCAACCTTGCTCAGAGAGGGGCATCACCCACCTCTCAGGGCAACCTGGGCCAGAGTCTCACCACCCTCAGCGTAAAAAATGCCTTTCTAATATGTAGGTCTAAATCTTAGAATCGTAGTAGAACGAATCACAGAATGGTTTAGGTGGGAAGGGACCTGAAAGCCCACCCAGTGGCACCCCCTGCCCTGGGCAGGGACACCTCCCACCAGCCCAGGTTGCTCCAAGCCCCGTCCAACCTGGCCTTGAACCCCTCCAGGGATGGGGCAGCCACAGCTTCTCTGGGCACCCTGGGCCAGGGCTCACCACCCTCACAGCCAAGAATTTCTGCATGAGATATCACGTAAATCTCCCCTCTTGCAGTGTAAAACCCTTCCCCCTCGTCCCACGGCTCCCCTCCCTGATCCAGAGTCCCTCCCCAGCTTTCCTGGAGCCCCTTGAGGGCCTGGAAGGGGCTGGAAGGTCTCCCCGGAGCCTTCTCTTCTCCAGGCTGAACCCCCCCAGCTCTCTCAGCCTGTCCTCACAGCAGAGGGGCTCCAATATGAAGCCCCCATTGTGCGTGGCCAGATGGGGTTGTTATGCAGGCTGGATTCACGCTAATTGTCCGTCTGTCTTGCAGAATAATGATTTTCTCAGGAATACGGTGCATCGCCACGAGCCGCCGGTCACTGCCCAGCCTATCCAGATCCTGGTGGAGGACGATGAGGTGGTGGTTGTGGACAAACCCTCCTCTTTGCCGGTTCATCCCTGCGGCAGGTTTCGTCACAACACGGTCATCTTCATCCTGGGCAAAGAGCATGATCTGAAGGAGCTGCATACCATTCACCGACTCGATCGCATGACCTCGGGAGTACTGATGTTTGCCAAGACGGCAGAGGTGTCCAAGAGGATCGATGAGCAGGTTCGGGAGAGACAGGTGAGAGCTAAGAGACGCAGAATTTGGGGCTCTCTTGCATGGTATTTTCTTGAAACAGGTCCAAAGTCAGCCAAAGTTTTGGTCTAAATGAGCACAAATTCCCAAACCAGCTTGCGGTTGTCTTGCTGTTCTTATTGCATTAAGCATGAGAGGCATCAAGAGAAAAAGACTGAGTAAAAAATTAATTGATTTTTGGTAATATTAGATTGAAAGGCATCTGCTTCCCTAAGGGACTGTGCAAACTGTCTGGGATTGTGCAAACCAGTTAGAGAACAGTTTTATTTGTAAGTGGAAATGTGTCAGTCATCTAATATTTTTTTCAGTTTTAGAAGTTTTTCTCATTTTTCCAGTGGCTCTTGACCCATAGAGAGCTGTAGCTGTAGGGTGCTGGCTTCCAGGATTTGCTTCGAGGCTGTAAACTGAAGGTCGGCGAGAGATGGCTCTTGAATTTAATATGAGGAAAATAGGCCAGGCCCTTGCGTTCTTGATTTCCTGACTAGTTGGGGAAAGCATGAGAGAAATTAGGCTTTAAATTCTGGTTTTATTTTTTCCCTTTCCTGTTCACTTGTAATAAAATTTGGGCGCTATGTTGCCTACAAATGTATTGCATTGCAGAGGAGGAGAGAAGGGGATGGGACTGGGCTGTAATCGGGCCAGAGACAGTTTTTTGTTCTGAGAGTTACTGTTGTGTCTCCCGGTAGCTGGAAAAGGAGTACGTCTGTCGTGTGGTGGGGGAGTTTCCAGAAAATGAAGTGGTCTGCGAAGAGCCCATACTGGTGGTGTCTTACAAAGTGGGAGTGTGCCGCGTGGACCCCAAAGGGAAATCCTGCAAAACCATCTTCCAGAGACTCAGTTACAACGGCAAGACCAGCGTGGTCAAGTGTCTTCCGCGTACTGGCCGCACGCACCAGATCCGGGTCCATCTGCAGTATTTGGGGCATCCTATCGTCAACGACCCCATCTATAACATGGAAGCCTGGGGCCCCGCCAGGGGCAAAGGTGGCAAGATTGATAAAACGGACGAAGAACTCCTTAAGGCGCTAGTAGAGGAGCATCGTTCCAAACAGAGCCTGGATATCTTGGGTATTTCGGAGGAGGACTTGAACTCCGGCGCTGAAAATAAAGACTGTGGTAATTCAAGTGACTGCACAAAGTCTGCGCGGGCTGATCCGATACATGAGAGCTCCTGCCCTGCCGAGGACACTGAGGATCCCGAGAGGGATGCAAAGGATCCTGAGAGAAATGACGTAGCCGCCTGTCCACCGAACTCTGATAGCAACCTGGAAACGCTGGAAAAAAATAAAGAACTTGGTTCCTGTGAGAATCAGGATGGGCAAACGGGAGAAAAGAGTTCGGAAGAGAAGGACCCTTTGTGCGCGGAGTGTAAGATCACACGGCGGGACCCGTCTCCCAAGGAGCTGGTGATGTTCCTGCATGCCTTGCGCTACAAGGGAGCGGAGTTTGAGTATTGCTCCAAGATGCCCGCGTGGGCAATGGAAGACTGGGAGGAATGAGTGAGGACATCCAACACCTACCGACATCGCTGGCCGGGAAAGCGTCTTGTAAAGACCTAAGAGTCGCTTTCCAGCGTGGTTGAGGTGGACAAACTGCCCGTGCGCTGGAGGTGGGGCGGGAAGGCGGCCTGGCTGCACACAGGCACTGGGAAAGATGAGTGGGAGGACGGGGCTACAGCACTAGAATTATGTTGCCCTTTAGTGAATGAGCACTTCAGGGCAGCAAACGCCACCGCGCGCGGGCAGCTTGGCCTTTCACCTCAGCCTCTTCTGGGTCTGCTGTCAGTTACCCACACAGATAATTAAGTGCCTGCACTTAAAAGTCAGCAACTGATTTTTCTTCCGGCCCGCTATGTGATGTTCTTGTATCGTACAACGAGAGCTGCTGGAATGTCGTTCATGTGCTGGATGTCATGTCATACACACAACTATTTTTACTGTATTTTATTGTCAGACTGACTTGAAAACCCAAACGTTATCGCCGAGAATGCCGTAAGGTCAAATCAGAGCACCGTGGAGCCGACCCACTTTCTGCCGGTTGTTTGTCAGCAAGGTGGACTTTGCTTTGAAATTGCTCTTTCAGAACTGGCTCAGATAATGACTTAATTTAAAGTTAGTAACTCTAGGGATGGATCTGTTTCTATTTGGCCTATTTTTGGAGGTACTACTCCCCAGTTTCTGTCTGTATGAGACTTATGAGGAGGCCCATTTAGTAGATTTTTTTGCTTTTCTGTTCCGCCCCCTCCCCTGCGACGTTTCTCCTGCCTTCTCAAACACGTCTGGCTTCTCTTCTGAGAACCTATCGATCTCGGTCCCTTACGCCTCATTGAAAACGTCCTCAGACTTCAGCAGAAATCCAAAGTAGAGATCCGTCTGCTGACTTCAATCTTTTTTAGTTATTTTTTTTAAATCATACTATAGGCGAGTTGTTCCTGATTGGTGCGGAATTGTTTTTAATATCGCTTCAGTGTGACAATCAGCTTTAAAGAAAAACAAAAGCTATTTTATGAACCAGATGACTTTTTTTTTTTTTAATACATTTTATATTAATACGTTTCCAGGATGATAAATATCACTATAGTTCTTACCTTCACCAGTGTTTATATGGTCGCTTCTTGGCCTCTGGGAGGGTTATTATAATAATTCTGCTGTCTCAGGTTCTTTTTTATTTTATTTTTTTTCTCTTTTCCGTACGTATCGCCAGCGGTAATGACCAGCTCCAGTGGTTGCTGCAGACAATCAGAACCTTTACCCGGGAGGAGCCTCAGTGTTGCTTGAGGACTGTTTGCAGCCGGTGGTTTCCAGCTCTGTCGCTCCGTACCCCCCTCTCTGCACCCCTGTCCCTACCTAGGGCGCAGCTGTAGCGTTCTACACTTCCACAATGTTAAAGAAGCCCTTTTTAAAGGTGAAGAAAGGAATCCAGAGGAGCTGATACTTTCAGCAAGCGTGGCAAAAGCCTTGCTGGAGTGTGGTTCGGTCTCAGATCACCTCTCCTTGTCGTGCTGTGCTCTTTCTCAGACCCCCATGACCTGAAGACCACTTCAGGCAGAGCTTTTGTTACCGCTTTGCCCGTTTTGCACAGGTTACTGGAGGACTCCCTGCTTCCCCGGTGTCTGTGAGCGGGGTGCTGGGGCCCTGAGCTTGACCAGGCCCGCAGGAATGACTGCCTTCCTCCTCGGCAAGGCTCCTGCAATCGCGTGTTGATGATGTTACCAGCATCAGGACTTGTGTACCGAAACAGAATAAACAAGTGCTCGCTTCATCCGCTAGCTCAGAGTAGCCAAGTGATTTCTTTCTCTCCTGGATCATCCAGTTGATCACGGAATCACGGAATCTTCAGAGCTGGAAGGGACCTCTAGAGATCGTCTAGTCCCACTCCCCTGCTAGAGCAGGATTGCCCAGAGCACATCCCTCAGGGCTGCATCCAGGCGGGGCTTGAAAGTCTCCAGAGAAGGGGACTCCACACCCTCCCTGGGCAGCCTGTTCCAGTGCTCTGTCACCCTCACCGTAAAGAAGTTTTTCCGTGTATTTGAACGGAACTTCCTATGTTCCAGCTTGTGCCCATTGCCCCTTGTCCTGTCACTGGGAACCATTGAAAAGAGCCTGGCTCCGTCCTCCTTAAACCCACCCTTTAGATACTTGTAAACATTAATCAGGTCCCCCCTCAACCTTCTCTTCTCCAGGCTAAAGAGTCCCAGCTCTCTCAGCCTTTCCTCATAAGGGAGGTGCTCCAGTCCCATAATCATCTTGGTTCCCCTACGCTGGACTCGCTCCAGTAGTTCCCTGTCCCTCTTGAACTGGGGAGCCCAAAACTGGAGACAGTACTCCAGTTGTGGCCTCACCAGTGCAGAGTAGAGGGGGAGAATGACCTCCCTCGACCTACTATGATGTGTTGAATCTTTCCATAAAAGTTACTCAGGCTTGAGCTTTGCTCTTCCGCATCCTGCTGCGGGTCCCTGGCGATTCTAATTTAACCACAGGCTGGATTTTCTGTTTTTCCTGCCATCCTGCATTAAGGCCAGGCCTAGTACTGAGCAGGCAGCTTGTTAAACAAAGGAGATAAAGGGTCCCCTGTGTTTGAGAGATGAGGCTAAAAGCTAGTGTCGTCCACATTTTTCATGCACTGAAATACATATTTCATGTAACTGTAAATGAAACTTGGGCACCTTCAGCATATAAATAAGGGTGTCTGCAGCTGTTACTAGCTTTAGACGCAAGGAAAAGGTAGTAGATTTAGGGGCAACAGTTTTAAATTAGACTTTGAGATGCCCTGAGTCATATTGTCTGGTTTTTGTTTAGGGTTTTTTCCCCTCTCTGCAAGAAATAAACATCGGAAAGGGGTTTTACTGACTTGCGCCAGTAGATGGAGACTTGATGGCCGAAGGGCCTGGTGTGGAGCTGGAGCTCAGTGCTGGTTTTCCTTTTTCTGGCTATGCATAATGACTGCACTGAGCATCTTTTAATTATCACACCTTGCTGGTGAAGAAACCCCGGGGCTTCTGTTTTCTAGATGCTTTGAACAATGAAAATTTGAGATTGATTTCACAAGGAGCCTGCCACCGATTGCATCGTATTTCACTTTCTTTCACTTCAGAGCTGGTGTCTAGTCCATGTGTCCTGTAAAATTGCAAAAGAAGTTGGTGTTTGCTGTTTTGCTAATAGGGAAAGTGTTACGATTAGAGATGCCTTGTGATAAATTCCCATCCAAGATTAGGTCTGAGGTAAACGTCCTGGTTGTGGGCATAAAGTTACCTGTACAAAGTGTAGGTCCTGGAAGAAGTCCTTTAGTCCAGTTGTATTTTGATACAGCTCTTTATGCTCCAGCAAAGGACCAGGAGGATGTGCATCTTCTGGCAAACCCTGGTGGGAACTTTGCTGCGTAGGATTAACTCAGCGTTAAACCCCTAAAACATCACCAAGACGCTCATCTTCCACAGGATCACGCTTTTCCAGCCGGGTGTTAACTGGTCCGTTATGGGTGCCACGTGAGAGGCTATAGAGCCGTGATCTGGCCGTTCCTGCGCAGGGTTTAGTATAATCTAATTTCCAGAAGGACTGAAGCGTAGTTAAACCTGCCCGGCGTGTGCCTGGAGGGCTGGCGCAGCCGCTCCAGCAAAGAAGGTGCCCGCGGCCCCTTCCCGGCCGTGAGGTGTTTGAGGAAGGGAGTTAATCGTTAACTTCTGCCTCCAGACTTTTAAAAAGTTAACTATTGATGGACTAGGCAGAGAGGAAAAGCCTTCCTCTGTCTCTTCAATACAACCATTTATGCTTTTTAGATCGCTATAACTTCGTGAAAAGCGAGGCCGACTGCAATGATTACTTTTCTAAAGCAAACCTTGACGTAATTTTCCATGAGGCACTGCAATCGCTTTGGCTGGAGCTCCCTCGGCCCCCGATCTCTCCAATATTCACCCCAAGCTCCCACTGGGGACCAGGCCAGCCTGAACACGGGGCTTTGTTGGGACTGCAAGGAGAGATCCAGGGCAGTTTGTTCCCAGCGGGGCTGCGGCTCCGCAGCTGGATGCTTTCTGAGGAGAGGAGAGGAGAGGGATGGCGGCCGACCCTGTGAATACAGACCCCTGCGGCCATGAGGCCTAAAGCCCGGCCACCATGACGGCGCCTCCATGGCTGCCCCAGGCGGCAGCTTCACTTCCCCATCTTTCCATAAGGGTTGAAGTATCATCCCGAGGAGGCGGCAGCCTGAGGGGTGTCGGCCTCGACTGGGGCCTACCCCCGAGGAAGCGGCCTCCCCGCACGCCACGGAGCGCGGCCCCGGCAGGGAGGGAAGGAGGGAGCTGGCCGGGGCCGTGGGGCAGCGCAGCGAGCGCCTCGGCCCTGAGAACTAAGGGGAAAAAAATGATGTTGGGGGAAAAGTTTAGTCTCCGACGAGGATGGGATTCGAACCCACGCGTGCAGAGCACAATGGATTAGCAGTCCATCGCCTTAACCACTCGGCCACCTCGTCACAGCATCTCTCTTTTCCGCCGGGCCTATAAGAAGGTACGCCGACCGCTCCTGCCATCCTTTCCTGCCTGCCGCTCCTCTGCGAGATGGCGCCAGCGGCTCGACCCTTCCTCGGCACACCGAGGGGCAAGGCCACCGCGCCGGGACTGAGCGACCCTGTGAGGGCCGGCCGCTGACCACCGGCCTCACCGCCGCGGCGGCGGGACGCGCTGGCGAGGGCGAATACCGAAATGTCAGGCAGCGGGCTGATTCTGCGGAGGCCGCCATGTTGTACGGATCGCTAGGGGGGCGCCATGCTGTACGGCGGCAGCTGCGCCGTCGTCACGGCGGCGGTTTGGCGCGCGGCGCAGGCGCGGCGGGGCGGCGGTTAGATTTGAACGGCGGAGCGGCGGCGGCCCGGCCCTACGGGAGAGGGGGCGGCGGAGCCCAGCGGAGCTTGGGAGTGCCCCGCCGGCGGCAAGGCCCTGCCCGGGGCTGTCGGTGAGAGCGGCCGCGGACGGGTCGGTGGCGGGACGAGGCCGGGCCGGGGAAGCGCGGGAGCGGCTGAGGCGAAGGCCGGTGTCTGGGGCGGACCCTGCGGGGTAACGGGCGGTGAGGGGAGGGCAGAGAAAGGGCGGGAGGAGAAGATCAGTCCTGCCCGCGGAGAGGCTTCCCCGCAGGCCGGGCGCTCCATGGTGAGGCGGGAAGAGGGGTGAGGGACGTCGGGCCCGCGCCTGAGGAGATTTCGGCTGGGGCGGCCGGAGTCGGGGGCGGCCTCCAGGCGTGAGGGGAATCGCCCGATAAACTGGCGGATAAATGCAGTCCTGATCGATGCGAAGTAACTCGCGTCAGGGAAAACAGCGATGTAAGGGGTAGTGAGGTGTAATTTGGCATTTGGAGGTGGTTCTGGAGAGGGCTCCCGGGCTGTCAGCCCTGTCAGGGCGGTAAAGGAAACAATTCGGGGGATTGCGAGGGAAACCGCGAGAGATCGAAAAGGAATCGGAAACACAGACCAAACAGGGTCTTACTCACAAAGAAGGGAAAGACCGAAGAGGGCTTGGGTCGGCATCTAAAGGTCAGGAATGAATTTTTAAAAATTTTCTTCATGTTCACAGTGTGGAACTGGGAGGTACTTACCGAATATACAAATAATAAGAAATGCTTTTTCACAAACAGAGTAACAAAGCATTTCAACTCGCTGCCATATGCTTGTAGGTCAAAGATATGTAAATGGGTTCAAAGAAGGATTAGAGAATGGTCTGAAGCTGCGGCAGGGGAGGTTTAGGTTAGATATTAGGAAGAATTACTTTACTGAAAGAGTGGTCAGGCACTGGGACAGCCTGCCCAGGGAGGGGTTTGAGTCACCATCCCTGGAGGTGTTTAAGAAACGTGTAGACATGGCTCTTCAGGGCATGCTCTAGTGCCCAAGATTATTGTTTGTGGTGGGGTGTTGTGTGTGGGGTTGTGGGTGTGGAGTTTAGTAGGTGGGTGTTGGTGTGGGGGGTTTTTTTGATTTTTTTTTTTGATTTTTTTTTTTTGGTGGTTGGACTCGATGATCTCGGAGGTCCCTACCAACCACTAAGATTCTGTGATTCTGTGAATGACTCCTGAGCGTGTTGATTGGTTCGTGAACTCTGGATGAATAGACCTAATAGCAGACTCCTGGCAGACTAGATGGGGCTTTCCATAGCCATGCTCTGTCCTTTCCCTTTTCTCCAGACACCTGTATGCAGGGCCATCTTCTGTGTCCCTTCTTTGTTGTGTTCATCCTGGTCCAGCATGTCAGGCTGCTGTGGGGATGCCAGCCTGGAAGCAACATCTCGGCTTCGTGGCCTCAGAGCTGCTGATCCCGAAAGCCAAGGCCTCTTCAGATGCCTTTTTGGCTGGTACTAACGTAAACCTGCTGCAGGTTTGGCAAGAGGAATTACTCTGCAAAAATAAAACAAGAGATTAATAAAATTCACGTCAGCAAATTGGCTTCTGTGTTCAAGTACAATGTCATTCTGAAAAACTTCTCTGGCTCTTATTTGTTATACCTTCACATGTAATGGTGTCTTCAAAATAGTGCTTTTTTCTGTTTAAGCAAACAGAAATTCACTGGAAAAAAATGATCTGTTGGCTAGGTTTTCTCATTATGCATTTTGCTCTGCGTAAACATCATCTTTGAGCAAACTGATATTTCTGAAAAGATTTTTCCTTTTCCCTTCCCATATAATTCGAACTCTGCTCTGCCTTGTGAGCAATATCCCAATACTACGCAGTAGCATTTATGTGATTTAGCATTTTGCTAAACCTAGAGCTTGCTTTTTCCTGCATAAGGCTTAGTTTTAGCTTGGAAAATAAGAGACAATTTGTGGCTTAAATCACCTCCAGTGAGGTAACTGGCTTGGTGGACAAGGGCGAGCAGTGGATGGGAGGGTTTAAAGAAGATGGAGACAAGCTCTTCTTGGATGTATCTAGTGAAGGAATAAGAAGCAATGGGCACAAATTGAAATGCAAGAAATTTGATTTAAACATAAGGGGGGAAACAAACGCAGTGAAGATGGGGCCGGTTGTCCAGGGAGACTGTGTTCTCTCTGGGAGATTGCTTCTCTCTGGAGATATTAAAAACTGGACTGGACAACATCCTGAGCAATCTGCTGTATCTTTGAGCACGGGGCGGACTCCCATGATCTCCGGAGGTCCCTGCAGACCTGAGAGCCTGTGATTCTGTGAAATGTAGAAGCTGAGCAGTTCCGTGCAGATCTCTCTATTTCTAATTGTAAAACTTGTTAGTTACAAATCGCTTGATCCTTGCTTAGGCAAGTGTTTCTCTTACAACATTGCTTGCTGGGGTTTTGCGAGGGGAGAATAAAGTAATGTGATAAGTGTTGTCAAATTGCTTATAGCTGTACTGTAAGTATACTTTGTGTGGTTATTGATGGACAGATGTAGGTAAAGATCATCACTGAAATACAAGAAATAGCACAGAAAATGTCACGTATTGCTCTTGTAGTGTTGACTCTGTGGTACATTTTTTGGTGATTTTTTTGTCAGGTCCATGGGAGACTGAAGTTATGAGGAATATTGACCTGATATTGAAAGGCCTGAATTTTGTTGCAGTTTACAAGAAATGTTAGGCAATATTAAACCTGTGTAAGCACTGGCATCCTGTCAGCGTGGGTTAATTCATTTTATCCCCTTATGCAACTTTTGAGAAGTGTTGTAGTTTTCTCTGCTAGTGGGAGCTATTTGCATTTGCAGAAGATATTCTTGGGGTGGAGGGAGAAGCAGCGATTGAAAAATTGTCTTGTGTGTCAGAGCAAACTAGCAAACTTTGTACTGTATAAGGTTTGAGCACATTTATCTCCAACAGTTACCAGAATCTTAACTTTAAATAAAAGGATGCCTAACTAGTAAGACTCAAACTGTTAGCACAGTTGTTTTATAATATGATACGTAATAGAAAACATGGGCTTGAGAGGCCTATTACACTTCAGTGCATTCCTGTGACTAAAGAAAGATGGTGAGAAAAATTATAACATCTAAGATTAGTATCTAGTTGTGGTTGTGTGCTACTTTCTTACTGAGGTTCATTAATATTTTTGGATTTCGGTACTGTATTTTCTAGGAAAAGCACTTCCTTCAGAAATGTACAAGATTTACACAGACCCTAACATGGAAAAGTAAGTTGAAACCTTCTAAGAATTTTATTGTGGTATAAATATTATCATTTAGAGGCAAAACTTAATCCGTGCATGCACTTCAGCATCTCTTGAATGCAATGTGTTATCCATTGTGATGAAGAACAGGGAGTTTCTTTGACGATGTGTAAGAAGGCTCACGGCAGCGGACTCTGGAGACCAACTGACCATGGGGGCTGGAGGGCAATCTGCTGAACTTTCCAAAGCTTATTTTTGGGAACTAGTGCTGAAATGAATGATCAATTCTAAGCAAGCTTGTTTATTTAATTTCACACTTGTAAAAACATCAGAAATGAATTTATTAACCTTAAAAATGTAGCAGTACTGTTCAAGAAATACGTCTTGGTTCAAGTTTATACCCTAATACCCATTTCCCCTTTTTTCCCTTCCAGTGATAATACAGAGCACATCAAAGGGAAGCGACTGTCCTCTGTGAGTAACTTAAAGCATTTCTCAAAAGAAAACCCTGTGAGTGAGTGAAGGAAAGAAAGGGCAGCTGTAAAGAGGAACTTGTTTTCTCATCACAGTTGAAGAAAAGAATTCCAAATGCAAAGAAAGAGCCTATTAGATTGATATGATTGACTGGGGCACTGGTGGCTCTTAGAACCCCTCTCCAGCCAAGTAATCAGCTCTTGTAGCTGGAGCTGATCTTCTCAACTATTATATTTCCTTGTAGATTTTAAAGGCTCCGCGAAATCCTCTTGATGATCTGGGAAATGGGAATGAATTGACGCAGGTAGGTTTATTAAGTCCTTTCTTGCCAACGCTCTTAACATCTTCAGTTTGCTCCTCAACTTGTTGCTAATTGAACTGTATCACTTGAATAATGCAGGTGTAAAAACTCTTGTAATAACTGCTCTGGAAAATAATGTTTGGAGTACTAAATATTATAAGAAATCAATTGAGTTTTTCTTATACTTCTGTTTTACATCGGAATATTTCTTCTATCAAGAAAAGAGGAATAAACAGAGATTAACTGGCATAGCTTGCTGTTGTCCATTTGACTTGAAATTTGATCCACCAGAGTACAAACTGGTATAGTCAGTGAGATGGCTTTACATCTGAAAAAACTCACCCTTCCAATTTATTTAAAGTAAAAGCTAAAAATTAACCATTTTCTTCCAGAAATACGTACAGAATATATTTCATGTTTATAGTGTCTGTTGTTTCTTAGAAGTTGTAACTCTAGGCCTGTTCAGTTTGGATGTCTCTTGAAATGCCTTTTCTACCCAGGGCGTGTTCTATGGACTAATGTTGTAGCTGCATCATATATTTATATGATTTATCTGCTGCTGCTTGCAGAACTTGAAAAGTCATTTTTAGCATATAAGGCTTTCAGTGAAAAAGCCTCTAATAATTTCTTTAGAATATGAAATATGAGCCTGAAATACTTATGCACATCTATTTCAAAACTTTGAGTATGAAGAGTGGCTCTCAGTCTTCATTTAAACTTGAATACCTGTTAACAATGACGGACAGTATTGCTAATGAGCAATGTAAGACTATCATATACAGCAGTGTGACATCATTCATAACTGTTTGTGTTGCTGATGTGATTCTAAAAAAATTAAGTATTTTACCAGCTTTGTCTGTCATGTGCATATAACGGGTAGTGCCTGGTATGTTAATACTTTGTGTTTTCTTAACGTGTGTTGCACTGTCCTGAGACTGAGCTATTTGGTTAGGGAAGCTTACTGCAGACACCTGCGCAGCAGTGGTAGGCTGAATTAGCTTTCCAGTGGATGTAACGTTGCATTGTTACATACCTTGTGACATTGCATTAATATGATCATGCAGTCAGTGACACCATTTAGACATTTTGAGAAAATGGTGACTTTGATTCTTTCATGAACCCTTCCCTTTCTCCCATAAAGACAAACAAGTATCACTATTTTTTTTCAGCTCTTGTAATGAAAAACTAAAGAAAAAACGTCTCGCAGCTCTCTTGCTAAGCAACTACATAAGCTTTCCCTAGTATGCCAGACAATATGCCAGACAAAAATCCTTATAACTGGTATTCTGTGCCTTGTGTTTGAAACTAGGCAGGTCTCACAAAGTGATCTTTAGATCCTAATTCTTGTGAGATGGGTGTCTTTATGTCAGGAGAAGTTGGAGAGCTACAAAGTTGTTTAAGAATGTTGGTAAATATCTGTTGTACTTGTTGGGATCATAGATTATTATTTTGAGAAGTGTGTGGGGTTTTGTTTGTTTTTGTTTCATTAAAAGCTATGCTTATTGTGGCTTATGGGATAAGAACAGTTCTCTGTATATAAAAGTGTTGTGTTCTTTATTGTCAGGACATCAATGTAGAAAAACGTAGGAAAAACTCTCGCCGTGTCAGCTTTGCGAACACCATAAAGTAAGTTTGATCTGAAGGATGCAGATCTACATCCTTTATTTAAGCATAAAATGCCAGCTATAGGTAATAATGTGGTACCCCCTAAAACTGCTGTTTGCGTATGTTTGTGAGTACTCAGTGAAGGCATACTGGGGATTGTTGTTATTTTGTGTTGTTTTTGAGACCCAGGAGAGCCATTATTCATTTTCTCTTCCTAGCTAGAAAAAAAAAAATGGTTCAGTGAATTTAATTTAATTAGAAATTTTTGTTTCCCTTTAAAGTTTTTTTGTGATTTCCATCTTAAATATGATAATGGCATCTTCCCGCTGGAAAATATGGTTGGGTTCAGTAAGCTTCTGGCTTTTGATATCTCATTTCGGAACATACTACGGTGAAAAGATTGAAATTAGGGCTGATTTTTTCTTTTTACTTTGTTTTTTTTCTTTGCTTCAAAACAGATAGTCTTGTGTTTTTCAAAAACTGTTTGGTTTTGTTTTTTTCTTAGCTGCAGAGTCTTCGAGTCAGATGTTAAGAATAACACAGCAGAAAGTACAGGTAAAACTCCATTCTCTTCTCCTGATAGGATTCACAGACTGTTAGCAACAAGATTTTTAGCCTGAATTCAAGAAGTCAGGCCTGTCAGTCACAGGTAAGGAACAATATGGTCAGCTGACTATCATGGACTGGCTGAAAAACCATTAGTTACTGGCACTGTGGACCTTGTAGCTCAGAAAAGGAATTATTTTCTTAGACAAAATGCACCTAGAACAAAATCTGCCTTGGGGATTTAGATCAAAAGAAGGCTGAGGCTGAGCAGAATGTCATATTCACTCTGTCAAAGATTACCTAGGAAGAATCTGAAAAGCTAATGCACTTTCAAGTATTTTGCTTCTCTGGGGTTTTGCCACGATAAGAACGCACATCAAGAGTGAGAACTTGAGAACATTCTTTTCTGTGAAATTTACTCGTCTCTGACGTTTTCATCATGCTTCTCACATTGTAATGTCTGATTATTTTTTTTTTTTACTATTTTTAGAGTGTGCAGCAGATACAAGGAATGATGTGCTGCTTAATCAGTAAGTTTGAAAAAAATTCCCATGACTATAGAGTTCTGTCCTGCAAATACATATCTTCACGTGACACGCAACCGTCAAAATACTACTCTTCAAAGAAATGCAGCATACATATTTATTTAGATATAAAATTGCTCAGTGCTTTTGATTGGTGAAAGAAGGGATACAGCAAAAAAAGGATATAGCTGTGTTGGTGGTCACTCACCAAAAGACAGCGGTTTCTGAAAAATTATGGCTTGAAACTGCGTCCTTCCAAAGCTGATTGCTTGGGAATGCTTTCCAGGAAAGACCCACCAGATTCCGTATGTGATAGACATAGTCTTTGATATTTATTGCTATAACTTTTTCCTTCAGAGGTAGATAAAGTGTTAGTCTGGCCTTAAAGTTCTTGTCTAGATAAAACAAGATGATGGGATTTTTAAAATTAAAATGACCTGGTAGGTGAAATAACGAATTCAGACAGTTTCTCTGTGTGAAGGGGAATTTCTTACATTTAAAATGTATAGCAACGAATCACCTTATGTACAACTGTTATTAACTCATGCTTTTAAAGTTATCAACCCAATATAGTACCGTGTATGCGTGTGCGCATAAATATAAAAATCAGTCTCTAGCAAAGGCTTCTTGGTCTTGAAAACGCCTGCCTTCATACTCCTATGTACTATTTCTTAAGCAATTTATCTTTCTTAGACTTTAGCTGTTCTTAATCATAGAATCACAGAATGGTTCAGGTTGGAAGGCACCTTAAAGCCCACCCAGTGCCACCCCCGGCCCTGGGCAGGGACATCTCCCACCAGCCCAGGTTGCTCCAAGCCCCGGCCAACCTGGCCTTGAACCCCTCCAGGGATGGGGCAGCCACAGCTTCTCTGGGCAACCTGGGCCAGGGGCTCACCACCCTCACAGCAAAGAATTTCTGCCTCAGATCTCATCTCAATCTCCCCTCTTGCAATGTAAAACCCTTCCCCCTCGTCCCACGGCTCCCCTCCCTGCTCCAGAGTCCCTCCCCAGCTTTCCTGGAGCCCCTTGAGGGACTGGAAGTGGAAAATAAGATTGCAACTCAAATTAGAATATATTGCAGACACGTAAGTAGTGTCTGGTATCTGGTACCCAGTCCCAGGTGAGGTATGCAACAGAATGCCTTTTCAGTATATTGCTGAAGCCTTCTGTTTTGAAATCTTTTAACAAACTCTTTACCTAACCTGCCTTTTGTAGAAATGAAGAACCTGAGGCTGTTCCGTGTGAGATCACTGGTGAGTTTGGAAATAGTTTTAATAGCAAAATGAATATTCAAAACTATTGATTCTGTTTGAATAATTTTAACATGCTTAGAACAGCCTTCCTGAGCGAGAGGACTGTTGCGTGAATGGGCTCTGTCCCGTAAAGCTGTTTACAGGCATTGTGTTGTAGAAGTACAGGTGGCTCTTGCACGTGCTGAACGGAGTACTGAAAATACTTTCAGGTTATATTTGTTTTTAATAGTATTTACTTACTTAGCAGAATTTGTAAAATGAGTGCATAGGTCTTCAGCTCAGTGGATAAAATAATAAGAAAATAGTTCAACAACTGGAGTATTTCCTCTTCTTTTGACAGGGATGAACACTTTGCTTCATGCTCCTATCCAGGCATCGGTGCAGCAGACTGAGGTATGGGAAGGCTTTTATTTTTTTTGATGCTGAAAATATCAGTGTCCAAAATATAATCAAATAATTTGTGTAGTAAAGATGAAAAATGTAACTCAGCTGCCTAAAAAATAAATCCTTGTATTCACATAAAATTATTCTGAAAGCTAATCTTCTATATTTTGAAGTATTTTCCTAATCTGATAGGTGTTATACTGCAATATTGGTAAGTCTTGCTTCTAAAATTGCTTGCTAACTTTTCATTACCCGAGCTAATTCCTCCATTCTTTTCAATTCTTATCTAAGAATATGCAAAGGAGCTTATGTTTCAGATAGGCCTGCTTGTGTATTTTTCTTCCCTGGGTAGAATGGATATGCACATACGTACTCTCTGTTCCTGCTGTTAAAAAGCTTTAGACAAATTGCAATGATTAGCATGAACTGGTAACTGAATTTCTTCAGTTGAATCAAGCGACAAAGCACAGAATTCTTAGCTGAGACCTTCACAGGCACAATTGCGCAGAAATCCTGACCCGCGTTACACTTCAGCGATGATGTTACAGCTCTGTGTTGTCAAACAAAGCAATTGTCAAAACAGTCTCCCTTATTGCAATGGCTTCTGACTTTTTTATGTTGAGTTTAAAGATAGGGCTTAAAAACATATGTTTGCTGTTGTTAACGAATGTTAGAAACCAAACAAACCAGTTCAAATCTAGTGTGGATGAGAAGATATATACCAGGAGGCTATAACGATCCGTTTGAAACTCTGTCTCTCCTTGTTTTGGGTAATGTATATGGTTGTGCTTCTTCTAGTATATTTCGTTTCTTGCATTTATAAAATAGCATATGTAATTTGAAGTAAACATGAAGCTGTTCTTAATCAATATATTCATTATATTTGATTAAATATAGTATTATAACTTGTTACTGCCAATTTATTTTTTTTAAAAAAATAAGTCTTTTAAACCACACACATACACCAAGCATACCACCTTGGTGCTGCTGCTTTGGGGCACATGCATGATAAGCTGGGCAAGGTTTTTGCCTGCAGCTGGGGGAAGGGAAGGGTGGAGACTGCACTGTAGAGATTTAGAAAATACAGATCCGTAAGACTCAGTAATTGTTCCATGCTTACCAAGATATGTCTAGATATGAAGTCTTTGCCCAGCAGTAAAACTGAGACACAGTCTTTCCAAAAAAGTGATTTAAATATGATATGCTGTAATATGATCAGTTGTCCTTTTCTTGAATGTCCTATTGCTTATTGAGGAGGACTGAAATCGATAATTTTTTTTTCCAAAAAAAGATGTAAAGATAGAGCTATAACCTTAGGACTGCATTAGTTGACTTCTGTTTTAAATAGAATAAACTATTGGATCATTTGTTTAAAGTGTCAGTAACTGTAACTTCTTCCTCTTTTTTTTTTTTTGTTTTTTTTTCTAGTGGCATGATGCAGACAACGCCATTCAAAGAACCAATAGGCTTGACACCACCCTCATCTTTTCTGATGAAAATGAAATGGATATGACAGCTAGTCACACTGCAGTGATTACACGTAACCTGAAAAACAATCAAGCTGACACAACTGAGAAGATAGATATCACATCGTTTCTAGCTGGGTTAAACTCTAATAATGGAAAGGCAGAAACCAGCGAAGAATCTGTTTTTTTCTCTGACCCTACAAACCATTTGTGTCCATCTTTTGAACAGAAGGAAGATGCTACTACTGTAAAAAAAATAAATTTCAATGAATTTTTGATGAGCTTGAAGTCAAATGAAAAGGCACTTAATCCTATTGGGGGACCTGAAAAAGAGAATGTTTTTTTTGTCCCACCACAAGTCTCAGAAGACATGGCACGATCATCAGTGGAATTTATACATTCCAATGAACCATCGGACACCTGCAATGTAACAAAAGTCTTTAGAGGGCAAGATGATGGAATGGAAATGACAAAATGCCAGGCATCTGATGTCAAAGCTATGTTTTCTGGTGGTTGTGAAGCTCCACCAGAGCAATTACTGTGTGGGGATGTTACTGAGGCATTCGTAGATGATGGAATGGATATGACAACTAGTCACACTGCAAAAATGTCTTTTCCCTTCTCCAGCGTTGGGAATCAAAGTCTAAACTTCAAAAAGGATTTCCCGTCCACAGAGTTAGATAATCCTATATTAAAGAGAGCAACTAATCAGCACTTAACTGTTCAGCAGGACCCTCAACTTTGTACAGACAAAAAAGTAACTGTTGCAGACAGACGAGATCCTACAGTGCCACGAACTGTTAAACAAGAGGCCAGAAGAACATCTTCCATCCCAGGATCCATTTCATCTGAGACTGTATTCCGAGGTGATAAAACTCTTGTTTTTTCTAAATGTGATGACATGGAAATTACTGGGAATTATACAGATGTAATCTATAGTGACAGTACCAAAGAAATGAACGGTTCACATCACAGAACTTTTGAAAAGCCAGTTAATACCAACCCTTTGCTAGCGGAAAACAGACGTCCAGCACATGGTGACGGGGACATCACAAAGAGTCTAACATCTTTAGATAATCGAGCTTCTGTGTCATATAAAAATAGCGCACTTGAACTATCTACAGGCTCAGGTGAACAAATCGAAAAAGTGACCCAAGATCACAGGACTGCTTCAGTGAATGTTAGTTTGGATTCATGTACAAATTCAGTGCCTGCCGGTGTTTCTAAGAGCAGACTTCAGCACAGACTAGCAAACTCTCAACCTGTTTCCCTGCCAGGTGAGAAGACAGTAATATTCTCAGGAGAAGATATGGACTTGACTAAAACCTGTATGGTCAAGGAGGATGGAAAGAACGTTGAAAATGAATCTGCTGCTGCAGTGTTCTCCTCTGTCACCCACAAACCTCATTTTCTTGATAGCAGATCTACATCTCTCAATTTAAATGAACAGGAAGAAATGGAAATAACTAAATGCCACGCTGTTGTCATCGATGATCAAAGCAATGGGATAACTGCAGAAGCAAAACAAATGCATTGTAAAATAATTCCAAGAAAGAACCAGAACAAAAATGTCAGTGAAGCTGCAAATTCTTTAGATACGGACAAAGAAAATCTTGAGGTGACCAGTATCACTAGGAATATTAAAAGAAGCCAGGCTATAGAAATGAATACTGAAGATCTTGAAGTGATAGTGGTTGATAAGAAGCTTGGAAAAACATACTTTCAGGCAAGTGGTCCAAGTTCCTGTGCAAAGAGCGTGCGTCCATTACAAGAGCAAAAGAGAGAAGTCCCTGAGAGTATTGTCACCGACACCTCTGCATTCATGTCTTTGCAAAGTCAAAAAGTTGTTACATCACAAGCTTTGGGAAAAAAGCTTCTAAATGCTTCAGTTTTCTGCACAAGTGACAAAATGGGCGTGTTTTCAGATGATCAAACCATGGACATAACCAAAACTCATCCTGCTGCCTTTGATGTTGCCCCTATTAATACAGTACAAGAATACGAAAATAATCATAACCAAAATAATGAAATATCCAAGCAGCTGCAAAACCAGACCTTCCAGTTTTCTGGTGGAGATATCACAAGTCAGACTCCAGGAAGAGAACGTGGGGATTTGAAAATGAACACAAATATGCAAACTGTTACTCCTTTGGCTCCAAGTGGTTTGTTTATTTCCAGTAATGAGCCCGCTCCCACTGGAATGAAAGGAAATGAACAACTTGGAACAATATTAGGAATAAATGCAAATTGCCAAAACTCAGCCAGGCAAGAGAAACCCCATACTATGAGGGTAGTAAACAAAGTATTGCCAACTCGAGTAGATTCTGAGAGAGATTTTTCAATTGGTAAAACAATTTCTTCTGAAGAGGGTTTTAAAAATCCTCACTCGGTTGATGGCCTGCCCTTGAGGGGTGCTGAAGAGCCGTTACGAGCCAATGCGTGTGAACCACGTAAGGGAAGTTCCCACTTGCCTTCGTTTTCAGAAAAGTCAGTTGTGTTTCCTTCTGGTGAAAACATGGACTTGACTGGAAACAGTGCAACAGTGGCTCCTGATTACATCATCAATGCTGTTTTATCAGAAAGAAAAGCAGTACCAGGATACCTTGTTCAAGATGAAAATAAAATAATGTCCTTAAAAAAAGGGGCCATGATGACAAATAATCAGGAGCAGGCCACGTGCGATGTGTACTACTTGGTATCTGGCAAGAAAATGTTAACCATGACTGGTTTAAAACATTTGCCTTTTGCAGGTGAGAAAACGACCATATTTTCAGAAGATGCTGATATGGACATCACCAGAAGCCATACAGTTTCAGCAGAAAACAAAATAATTTTGCAGCGTAAAAGTTCAAATGATGACATATCCTTAATTTCTGGAGATAAAACTTGTTTTTTTACCTACAGTGATGACATGGAAATAAGTAGACTCAATACTGTTGCAATTGATGAATCTATGCAAAAGGCCGCATCTCAGGGGATGCTTGCCATGGCTAAAAGGGCTGGACGGAAAAGCTTGAAGGGAACAACAGGGGAAAGGACTGTTCTGTTTTCACTGAATGATGAGAATAATGACATGGAGATCACAGAGAGCCATACGGCTGCAATAGGCCATGAAATTGTCTCGCGAAATGAAGGAGAGCTTCATTCTGTCTCTTCAGCTCATCCTGTTAAAACTGTTTTTTTCACGAGTAGCCAGGCTGACATGGACATTACCGAGTCTTGCTCTGCTGATAAAAATACCGTCAAAGTTGTATGTGATGCTAAACCAACCTTGGATAAGGAGGCTGGACGGCAAGCACTTTCAAATAGCGAAGCTACTACGTTTGCTATGGATGACATGGAAATCACTAAAACCCATAATGCAGCTCTGGAAGAAAATTATCTGCAAGGTAGGCAACCCAAACAGTCTGTTCCTTTAAGTTCCACAATTATGTTTACGAGTTACCAGGCTGACATGGAAATGACTGAGTCTCACTCTGTTGATGAAAGTATTGAAAGCGTCTTTTGTGAGGATAGACTAAACCTGGCTAAGCAGGTTGAAACAGCCTCCTGTCCAGAGAGCAAAACTGTCATTTTTACTTTGGCTGAGGATATGGAGATCACTAAAACTCATACAGCTGTATTAAGTGGTGAAATTGATGTACAGAACAGAGTGTCCATTCCAGCCACTTCTGCAGTTCCTCCTGATAAAACCATTGTGTTTACCCACAACCAAGATGATATGGAAATAACTGCATCCCATACTATTGCTGTTAATAACAACATTAATGGATTTGAGAACCAAGAAGTGTCACATAAAAGCACTCAGAAACCAGACTTGCATAGTGCGTTGCTGTCTGGCAGAGATGAAATAGATTCTCCGCACACAAATGACCTGAAGGGTGAATATCACACAAAGTCTAAGGATAAGACCAGCATTGCCCCTTCTGCTTCATCAGCCCCAGCATTCCCTAGCGAGAAAGGAGCTCTCAAAGTCCCCAGTGGCGCAACTTTGAGACCAGATTCCACTTCTTCTGTCTCACGGCCAGAAGAGACTATGGGTGTGAAGACACCACAGGATCTCGACCTTCCCACAGATAATTCTGTCCCCATGAACAGTCAGCAGGATCTCATACCGCCAGAAAACCTGAAATCAGAGAGAGTATCTTTCAAGCTTCCAAGTAACGGGACCATGGATTGCAGTGAAGAAAGTGGTGATTTGGTATCCAGTGTTTCGCTTCCCACCCAGCAATCAGATTCTTTGAAGGCTTCTTCAGATGCACGTAGTGCTCAGAGAAACCAAGTATTGCAAGATGATTTATCTAGACGTGAAGATTTAGGTACAGATTCAGGCTTGGCTGGAGGAAGCCTTGCTGCAGTTTGTAACAAGGAATCAAAGGAAAATGAGGGACTGCCAGCTGAAGGGGAGACACCTCCAAAAGACTTTCAAATAAACTCTGAACAAACTGAGCAATGTTTGGTCAGTGACAGTCCAAGAGATCAAACAGATCCTACTCTTGCACCTGAATTATCAGGTATTTTAAATGTTTGTTCAAAACTGAAAAATATTAGAAGGAAATCTGCGGTTCTCTCTGTTTCTGAAACTGCTTTTTCTGACCAATTGCCCAAATCAATTCAGCCACAGGATACCTTGAGGTTAGGAAAAAATACTGTAAATGAACCAAATAATTTATTTGATAATAAAGAGCAGGAAAACACAGGTCTTGAATCTGGAGCTGCTCCCATAGATGCAAATTTAGGCATGGCACTTAAAGATAAATACCAAGGAATAAATATCCCTCTAGGCATCTTCCAGCCTAAATTACCGAACAGAAGAAATCCTTCTGTTTCTAGTGTACAAGACATAAATGCAAAATCTTCAGACAAAAGAGAAGCACCAGATTCAGAAGTAGGTGAAAAACCTGGTGAAGCCCCAGGTACCAGCACATCTAGTAGGCAGAACTTCAGCCCTTCTCAGTTTATAGCAGAAGAATTTCTTCCCGTCTGCCTAGAAGAAATGGATTCAAATGAATCTGTGAGCTCTGAACTCGTGGAAAATGCTTGCAATGAGATAAGCCAAAAAGAAATCTCCCCCAATGAAGAGAATCAATTTGAAGAGACAAAAACTTGCAACAACACAAAAAGAGCTTTGGAAGAAGATAAGGAGGATCTTCAAAGTCCAAAGAAGGTGAAGAGGGATGAAAACTTGGATGGTGAGGCCACCCAAGACTTGCAGGTGAGCCTAATCGATCGTTATAAAGATACAGTCAGCACTAACAGGCGGGACTTTTGTTTAAATTTTGGGGTGTAAGCAGATCTATTGGTAAGTTTTCTTGTTTCTCTTAACTACCAGTTTGCGGTCATTTTGCTATGTCATTCCCCGTATTTTTCATTGTTTTGCCAAAATAGAACAATCAGGTTGATCTGTGCAACTTTCCTGAGCCACACACAACAGACAGGATAAGGGATAAGTCAATTGTAAATCACTCTCTCCATAGTGTCCTTTTAATCCTTTCGCAACGAAATACTCTTAGTCCTCTGAACTCAACTATTTGCTAGATGTTGCTGAAGGACAATGAGTAAGACCTAAAGTAATTATTTAAAGTCCAAACATGGATGTTAAGTTTAAATTAGTTTTTTTATAGACAGCACAAATTGCAGCTCAGCTGAATCAAGAAAATCTGTGCAAATAGGGAACATTAATCTCACTTTAAAAATAGGTTTGTACATCATCAGTAGAAACTTTCTAGTTCCAAAAGGTGGAAGAGGGTGCTGTGGTGGCGACTGCTTTGAGGAATGAATGAAGGATTTTGCAGCTTTACTTCCTGTGTGGCATCATAGGAAATGGCTTAACTAGCTACACACTGGTTTGTCATGCTGATTAGATACAAAATGTGCTGATACTAAAAATGAAACAATTCTGAATGTCAAGAAACAGCTACAATAAACTGCTGATTGACTTACTCCTGCATTGTTTCATAGAGCACTCTTAATATTTCCTTGTTTTCAAACTTGCTAATATTAGGTTACTTTTGGCGCTGTGTCTCAGAGCCAAGTAGAAGTTCGTGAAGGTGAAGACCCTCCAAATCTGGCGGCTAAAAGCCCTGACTGTACTCATGCCAGCACCAGCAGCTCTCTGGATTCTGTTAAAGCTGACACGGAATTAACAAGTAAGACTTCCTTTGTGATAACAGTCTGAAACTCGTGTTCTTTACACTTAATCAAGGCAGAGCCCTGGCCGTAGTATTTATTTCATTTGGGAAAGGCCTTGAATGCCTGTGTCACAGCTTCCCACCCGGCCCGTCAGTGGTTTACATTCTGGCTAGGAGTCCAAGCTGTTCAAGGAAAACCGGGATGGGAAGAAAAAGGAGCAGAGTTTAAGTCCAGGTTTAGTTTCAAGGGCAAGTTGGGCTGATGAGGCAGTTTGAAGCCCCATCTCAAACTCTGCTGGCCCAAAGATGATTTTAAGCTGGTTCTGTGCAAAATGAGTCTGCGTGTCTCAGCGCTGCGCTCTTGGAAAAAGACTCCTCAGAGCGCGTTGCAGGGACAGGCTCTAAGCAGATACAGCCCCCAGGTTTAATTAGCTCTTGCTAATTAGCTGATACCTAGCAATGAGGCAGAAATCTGCCAATCATCTGATAAGTGATATCTTGCTTCTATTCACAAAACCAATTCCAATTTGGCCCTCTGCAACCATGAAAGCATGTGCCTTATCCAGTAGAAGCTGGGCTCCTTCCTTTGAGTGAGAAACTAGCCCTTGTTGGCTCAGAACTCGAATGCCGTGTTTTCACCTTGAAAGCTCAGTCTATGCAGGATGCCCTCTGCAAACTGGTTGGAGCCCTTCTTCACTTTCATTACTTTTTAGTGTGTTACATGTGGCTTTCCTCCCATAGAAAAGTGAACTCTGTCATTTCGTTACTGCTCTGACACAGACTTTATTCTACATTAGATTCTTAATCTAGTCCGGCTTATTTGTCACAAGTAGTTGTTTCCTCAATGACTTCATTCAGCGCTGGAAATGCACAGAAAGGTCAAACTCTACATTAAAATAGTTTTTTTTCCAAAGCTAATGAACTTAGGTATGTATTTCTGTAAGAATATTATTAACCCCAGCAATATCCCCCTTTTGTTTTTCCTGGCTAGTTCAGCGGAGCAGTCAGATGGAGTCTCTGCTTCTCACAGACAGCATTTGTGAAGATAACTTACGGGAGGTACGTAAACAGCTGAAAGATGCTAACTTCTTGTCCTAACAGGAAAAATACTTGTGCGCATATATGCAAGTAAGCGTTCTTGCTTGAAAAATGTACTTACCCGGACGTTTTCCCTAATCTTTACAGAAATTTCAGAATGGTGTTATCACAGTTGGGGAGTTTTTTACACTTCTTCAAGTCCATGTTACGATTCAGAAGCCCCGGCATAGCCATGTTCCAGCCAATGTGAGTATCTGTCCTTTGAGATAATGATATAATTGACCTTAAATTATATTTGTCTTTTTTAAAAAAAATTTCTATCAACTAACCAGTTTGTATTAAAGGCCTTTAAATGAGTTAAGCCAGAAGTCAGTTCCGCCTTGACAAGTGTGTTAGACCCTGCGTGCTTCCTCCTCTCTCTTTGCTTGTTCACTTCCGAAAAGTCTGATGCTTTTTTTGCTCGGTACTGAGAAACAGAATAGATTTCAATCTGTTAACGAAATACCATATATTCAGGATTATCTGTTCTTGGATAAATACGGCAATTCTTGCCTTTTTAACTTGTTTTATGGGTGATAATTTTGAAAGTTAGAATTAGAAGCTCAGTCTAACCTTTTCACTTTATCTTCTTACCATGTCCATCAGCCACTGAAATCAGAACCCTGAAATGCTGTTCTGCCTCCTCCTACCTCTTCTACTTTCTCCCTCTTAAGTGCTTCACCATGACATTACTACTCTTTATTTCTTCCCCTTAAGTCTGTTCTGCCTGAACCCAGGTTCAGTATCTTTATCCCAAAAGGTCTCCGCTGAATTCGTGTAGACATGGGAACTATTTTTTTGTGTGCAGACAAGTACCACTCGCTCAGCACCAAGTTACTACCAGTAAGGCAATAATCTTACTTTGCAATCGTCCTGAACACAGGGCTGTGTAATGTTTCTGTTTGCAAAAATAAAGCTTCCGAGTCTTTTACTGGCTCCTGTACATGACTTAATTGGAAGTTACAGTTTCTGAAAAATATGCATCTTTTTTTTCTTTTTCTTCACAATCTTCCCCTCTGTTTTTCCCCAGTGTGCAGTCAGTGCACCACCTACTCCAGAAGACCTCATTTACAGCCAATACATTTATCGCCCCAAGCTGCGTATTTATGAGGAAGATTGCCAGGCCCTTTCTCAGAAGATAGACGAGTAAGTGTTTTTTCAGTCAGAGTATATCAGTAATTTTATTTTTTCAGCTCTGGTTGCATGCAAAGTGGCCTGAAGACAGTTCATACACTACATACAGGAAAAATAAAAAAATTATAGTTAACCTACTTCATGCTGGCAGCCAGTTTATTACAGATTCAGATGGTATAGGGCTAACTCTTGGGGAGGAGTTGTGGTTATGGAGATAATTAAAGTTTGATTTTCCTCAAGTAATTTATCTTTTACTAAGTCCAGTCTTCAGAAAGGGCAAGAAGGAGGAGCTGGGGAACTACAGGCCGGTCAGCCTCACCTCCATCCCTGGAAAGATGATGGAACAGCTCGTTCTGGGCATCATCTCAAGGCATGTGGAGGAAAAGAAAGCTATCAGAAATACTCGACATGGATTCACCGAGGGGAAATCATGTCTGACTAATCTGATAGTCTCTAGATCATCTTCTATGATGGCGTGACTGGATGGATAGATGAGGGGAGGGCGGTAGATGTGGTCTACCTTGACTTAAGCAAGGCGTTTGACACAGTCTTCCACAGCATCCTCATAGGGAAGCTTAGGAAGAGTGGGCTTGATGAATGAACAGTAGGGTGGATAGAGAACTGGTTGAAAGACAGAGCTCAGAGGGTGGTGATTAGGGACACAGAGTCTAGTTGGAGGTCAGTGACAAGTGGTGTTCCCCAGGGGTCAGTACTGGGCCCAGTCCTCTTCAATATATTCATCAATGACCTGGACGAGGGGACAGAGCGCACCCTCAGCAAGTTTGCTGATGACACAAAGGTGGGGGGGGTGGCTGACACCCCAGAAAGCTGTGCCACCATCCAGAGAGATCTGGGCAAAGAGGAACCTTATCAAATTCAACCAGGGCAAGCGCAGGGTGCTGCACCTGGGGAGGAATAACCCCCCGCACCAGGACAGGTTGGGGGTGACCTGCTGGAGAGCAGCTCGGTGGGAAGAAACCTGGGAGTCCTGGGGGACAACAGGGTGACCATGAGTCAGCAATGGGCCCTTGTGGCCAAAAAGGCCGGTGGCATCCTGGGGGGCATCAAGAAGAGTGTGGCCAGCAGGTGGAGGGAGGTCATCCTCCCCCTCTGCTCTGCCCTGGGGAGGGCACAGCTGGAGTACTGTGTCCAGCTCTGGGCTCCCCGGGTCAAGGAGGACAGGGAACTGCTGGAGAGGGGAGAGCAAAGGGCTACCAAGATGCTGAGGGGACTGGAACACCTCTCTGATGAAGAAAGGCTGAGGGATTTGGGTCTCTTCAGTCTGGAAAAAAGACGACTGAGGGGGGAGATCTTACCAAGGCTTGTAAATACTGAAAGGGGGGGTGTCAGGAGGATGGGGCCAGGCTCTTCTCAGTGGTGCCCAGGGACAGGACAAGGGGGAACGGGCACAAACTTGAGCATAGGAAGCTCCACCTGAACACGAGGAGGAACTTCTTTGCTGTGAGGGTGGCAGAGCCCTGGCACAGGCTGCCCAGAGAGGTGGGCGAGTCTCCGTCTCTGGAGACATCCCAAACCCGCCTGGACGCGTTCCTGTGCCACCTGCTCTGGGTGACCCTGCTCTGGCAGGGGGCTGGACTAGATGATCTCCAGAGGGCCCTGCCAACCCTATGATTCTATGATTCTATAATGGTGTTTCGGTTGCACATCAGAAGAGTTGGAGTAAAATTTTTCAAATTATATCAAAAATGCTCAAACATAGAAAGCAGGATTGTAACAGGTTACGATCTGTTGTTCCAATCTTCCAGTGTTTATTAGATTGAAATACAGTTACATGACTTATTTTCTTATCTGAAGGTCACTTCTGGCCTGATTCTTTATGCCTTTTACAACTTATTTTGCAGAAACAAGTTTTATGATAAAATTCAGAATCAGTGGTAAGATTTTTCCCAGCCTCGTTAGCACCACTTCCTATTTCTTTGGCTCTCTAGCTCTCTACCTCCTCTTCGGACCTGCCCTCCACACAAAGACTATAGGAAATGAACTTTATACTATGTGCTAGAGTTTAACAAACACGGGCCCCATTTATTTAAGGCTTTAGAAGGTGTCTCCAAGATGTAAGACCCAACTACCAGCGTGCTGCTTTATGTGCTCGGTGCAGTTGCAACAGGACTTCCTTTCAACTTTTTTTTCCACATTTCAGGTTAAAAGTGTATGCAAATATCCAAGATGAACTCCTGGTGAATGTGAACAAGAGTTTGTGGGAAGTAATGAGAACCTGCTCTGATGAAGAGGTAATACTGCATGAAGAGATAATGTTGTTTCTTACATAATGAAGAATTAAGGTTAATTTATGTATTTAAATAAAATAAGAACCAGAATGGTCACAGAATCACAGTAGGGAGGCAGGTGATACAAAGCAAAATATTTTCTGAATGGACAACTGCTATGAGATCTTCTAATACGTCAGGAGAATGCAAGGATATGTGCCCTTTAAATATATTAGAGGGAATATGTTGTTATAAACCAGAAAAACTTGATAATTCAAGTTGATAATTCAGATTAGTTGAGGGCAGAAAAGAGAAGAGAAACTAGAGGGGCCTAAGCAAACAGTGCAACTTTGGGAGGAAAAAATGAACTGCTCTTACAGAAGAGGCTCTGGTGCTTCATTGGTGCAGAATTGGCCATTAACTTAAGTGCTTATTTAGTTCAGAAAGACGTGTGACGTTGCAAGACATAAAATGAACAGAAAATAAAACTGCATAGGGGATTTGGAGTGTAACAATGTTGTTGTGTGCCAAAACAAAAGAGGAAGCCAGAGGGTATTTAAAGGAGAATGTTAATGATTATGGGCACAGAAAAGTACAGCAAAGACATTTGCATTTAAAACCCAGAAGTATTATGAAAGTATCCCAGCCAGAACTGAGAAGTTAGATGAAGAGATTCTGTTTTCTGTGGGTTTAATGCCAAGAATAAAAATCTATTCAATGAAAATAAAGTCTCAAAATTGATAAAAGACAGTATTTTTCATAGTTCATAATTAGATTGATATAGGATATCACAGAGGCTAGGTTCTTAACTAGATTTGGGAAGAATTGTGCTTATGAACAATGAAAGCACCTAGAACCCTTAGCTAAGAATAACAAATTTGAAAGCTTATTAAGCAAATCTCTACACACTACACTTAGAATGATACCACCTAGTGGAAACAGGCAGATGGCAAACATTGTAGACAAAAGCTTTCTGTACGTTCCTCTGCAGCTTCTGGAGTGACAGCTGTCAGAGAAAACATGGAACTGCATGATCTGTAGCTATGTTCTGTTAAAAGAGATTTTAAGCTTTACTACTCGTGGTTTGGGTTCTGCCTGGACTTCCGTGGGTATTCCAGTTAGCCTCCTTGACTGAAATGGGGCAAGCGTTCTAAATACATGTCTCGAACAACTGGGAGGAGAGACATCCGATGTATTGACTGAAATTGCTCTGGTTTTTGGTAGAAGCATATCTTTAGTTATTTGTGCAGCTCCCTATTTGAGTAAAAATCTTGTTGGGTCTTTGCGAATAAAATCAGTTACTTTAGTAGGCGACTGTGCTTGAATTTACAGGGATTGTCCAGTCTTAAATTTGATTTAATTTGCAAGTGTCATGTAATACTGCTACTAGAGAAATGGGATATTTGGAGGAGCAGAGAAGGGAGAAAGAGTCTAAAGGGTCAGTTGAACAATCTTGTGTTGCACATTCCCATTCACTTTTCTGTATTTTCCACTCATTGCAGCTGAAGAGCTTTGGAGCAGAATTGAACAAAATGAAATCCTATTTCACCAAGGAGAGTAAAATCTTGGCTCACAACGAGAAAGCGACATTGTACAGCAAACTGCTGCAGAGCGCGCAGGTAAAGTGCCGCAAGGCTGCAGGGCTTTAGCTTCAAAAAAAAAAAAAGGAACTTTACCATATTTCATCCTTTTTTTGACTGTCAAGCCTAATTATTGTATGTAAGCGTGCATTCTCTTGAAAGTTTCCTTCTTATTAAACATACTTCCCTTTCATTTATATGCCCATCGGGACAGTGACTTTCTTGCACTTACACCACGGGAACCTTCTGCCTAAGGGTTTTGGCAATTAAAGAAACAGTGAAAAATGGGAATATTAAAGGAAATGCCATCAGAAATCAGCTCTTCATACTGCAGTAACATCAATTTTAGTAACTAACAAGGAAATGCAGATGAATTTATTTATTTCCATGTCTCATCTTACCCCTTCATAAGGAAAGTCATTAGGAAAGACACATTGTTCCATATCAAGTACGTTCTTACTCACAGCTACTGCCTTAGTGTTTGTCAGTCTGCCTCTTCGTTCTAATCACAGATTCTTTAATTGGTTTCTTAGCAAGCAAAGATCCACATGGTGGTCCCAGAAGACAATTCAGCTTTTTAAAAAATGTCATTGACTTACAATTTTCCCATCTTAGGAACAACATGAAAAGCTACGGTCAAGAATGGAGAAGGTGGATGAATTGATCAAGGAAGCGGAGAGCTGTCTTGTTGCTCTGGAAGCAGGTGTGTGTTTCCAAACTGGTGACTGGTATGCTGATTTCTATATTTTTCTGCAGAGCTGCTCAGTTCAAGATTCTGTGTTTGGTGGTTGCTTGGAATTTTACAGTTCCTTTGTTGCAAGTATTTCTTAGGCCGGAATGCCGTCATTTGTGTCTGCAAGCCTGTCTCATGGGAATCACTCACGCATCACATGAAGAGTAGGAGTGTATCTGTGCTGAAATACAGAATTATAATTGTAGTCTATGAACCTGTTAGCAAGCTGGCTAGATCTGCTAGCCATAACGGCACATAACTGCTGGCAGCACGCGGTTCAGAAGGGCTGCACAACCTGCCAGCGATCCTGCTGGTGGGCAAGACTAAGCTTTGCACTCCAGGAGTGTCCCATTTTCAGCATCGTAGCTGGATGCTCTAAAACTTGCTCAGCCGTGTTCGCACAAGCTGCGCTCAGTACTTGGTGTTGCTGCATAATGATATTCTCTGTATTTTTGCTTCTTTTCTTCCAACTGAATTTTCTTCCAATGCCTTAAGCAGAAATCAATTGCACAGTAGCAACTTTGAAACAATGCAATAAAAGGAGTTTTCCTTGTTATCTGTTACTTTTTGAGGTTTTTGGTAGATACCGTTCCAGCTTTTTGTACATTTTTCTTAGTTAGCTTTGAAATACTAAGATTTATAGAACCCACAGACAAATAAAATGGAATCTAAGTTTGAATCTGGGAGTTCTGCAGAGACCTGATACTTCTTTCCCATAGATTCTGACTGGGAAGAATGGGAAGCAGACTGCGGTGATGAAACAGCAGAAGGGAAAAACCTAGGGAAAGGTAATGCTACCAGCTGAATGGCACTTTTTGGTTTGTTTTTTAAATTCCGATATATTAATTCTGACATGGATGCAAACACCACTGCTTTCTTTTCCACATTGGATATAGCTAATTACACAGATGTTAATGTATGAAAAGGACTGTTTTTCCTCTGGAAAAATGGAACTTTTGAACTTGGTACAGTGTGACTTGAAGAATGTGCATTGGCTGTCATGTTCGGCACTTTATTGTTCAATAATTACTAATCTTAGTTGACCGCATATCTATATCCAGGTAGGAGTAACAGCCCTCAAGTTGAGATATTTCCTGTTGTTAAGCACAGTGACTGCAGAGCAAGTCGGGGCTTTCTCTGCTGCTCTCTTCTCTCATAGCTTTTTTCCCTTTCTCTTAGAATTGAAAAGCCTGCAAGCCCAAGAAGAGGAACTTCAAAGGTGAGGTATCAAAGAGGGTCTAAAGAGCTTAAAAATAACATGTGCACATTCAGGTTTTAGAGGGTTGGTGTGCTTTTAACCAGTGTGCTACATCTCATGTTGGCTTCTCTTTGCAGAGAACTGTCGGATCTGGAGGCTGAGAATGAGCAAATGCTCGTTCAGATGAACCAGCTAAAGGAAAAAGAAAAAAGCTGCCAGGAACTTCTGGAGAGATACGAGTAAGGAAAAGACCTCCAGGTTTTATTTTTGTCAGCTAGTTCTGGGGCCTCGCGTTTGTATGTAAATGTTTCTGGTTTGGGTTTTTCTTGTTATTTGATTTGGGAAATCTTTGGATGCCCATCTCCTCGCAGCCTGGGATAAGCCATAAAGCCTCGGGGAACTTCCCCGTGTGATGCGCTGTTTTTCTGTTAACTACTTTGCAGTGATACTCTGTTTAGTCTTTCTATAGCCAACTCGCCCCCAGTTCCAAAATGAACATTTATGTAAAATGAATAGTATTATGCTTGTGTTCCCAACAGATTCTTACATTCTGTTGGAAAGTGAAAATGTCATTGGTATATTATGTGATAATAGCTGCAAGTGCACTTAATAATCTGATCTTTGTCCTTCAGATAATTGTGTTGGTTGGCTGGTTGAAAGTTAGGATGATGGTGTTTTCCCCCCCCTCTTTTTAGCTTCTCTGAGTGGGAGATTACCGAATGGAGTGAACAGCAGGCGGTCTTTAACTTTCTGTATGATGCCATTGAACTCACAGTTGTGTTTGGACCCCCAATAGGTAAGTTGCAAAATTGGTAGGTTTTATGAATTTGAAAGCTTAAATAGTTACATAATAGAAACTTAAAGTTTCCATATTTGTGACGATCTGCTAAAGGGAAATAGAAAACGTACAACAGCAGGAGAAGTCGCTTTCGATATGTTTATCAGTGCTTTCTGTGAAAATTCAGGAAAGTATGTAATGAATGGCTGTTTCTGAGGAGGATGAGCTGTAACTCCAGAACTAAGTATGGAAATAATTACTGTTTGCATTTTTTTCCTTTCCTTCTCAGATGGTGATGTTTTTGGTGAAGATCCTTCCCGAAAGATAGTTAGCCTGAACTTTGAATCTCTCTTGGACGGTAAGATTTTTCGAGTAGCTTGAAAGTAGCTGCCCTGATAATCTCTTCTTGGGGAAGACATCTGTAAATGTGTGGGTTATCCGCTAATGTATTACTGTATGGCTTTTAAAAGATTTCTGGCAACGTGTTTTTCTTTTGCATTACAGAGGAAAAAGCTCCACCCTCCTCATGTTTAGTCCAAAGACTCATCTTCCAGTTTATTGCAAGTCAAGGATGCTGGCAGGAAAAGTGTTCCACGCTGTACTACTTGCCCCAGGTAATATCCCAGGAAAAAGGGCTCTGGAGAAACATCTTAAATCTTTTCTGTCACAGAGAATAGAGCTGATACTGAGAGCAAAAGCATCTTAATGAATGCTTCATCGGTGCAGATCAAAATCTGCCTCCTGAGTATTCTGAGGTGCCTGGGCAAGAATCCTAAAAGCTGTGGTTTCTTCTTTGTTTGCTGCATCAATGTCTGCCTGTCTTACTGATATTTTTTTTAAAATCCATTCTTTTTCCGATAGTAGCAATTAAAGAATTGAGCTGAATGCCATTCTGCTTCCTAAATGGTTTAAATCGCCAAGCCAAACGCGGTGTTCCTGCATGTCAGTGTATTCCTGTTTACAAAGCTGGAGGGAGAAACTTAGGGCAAAGAATGTATATTTGTTGTTATGTTTGTACAATTGCATTTTCACATCCAAACTGAGATACCAGTTAAACTACATTTTTTTGTGTGTGTACTTTCTAGGATAAACTGCATTTTCAAGTGTCACACAGTTTACCAGCCTAGCGCCAATGCGATTGCTTTTCTGATTGCCCACTTAGGTTCTTCATGATGCCTCTCTGGTGGTGAGTCGTTGCAAGGTCTTAGGAGAGGAGATTGAATTTCTGGAGAGATGGGGTGGAAAATTTAATCTTCTGAAGACAGAGGTCAATGACACAAAGTGAGTAACTTCAGATGGAGTTTACACCAGTCCTTCAGAGAGTGTCTCTAGAAAATCAGGAACCAAACACTGAAATATTTTCAATTTGGTTTTCTTGAAATTGAGATTTTATGCCACTGTTTTTAACAACAATCTAATTTATTTTAATATGATTGCACTATAATACTCAAATACATGAAAATTAAGCTGTTCTTGGATTTAGCCAATTTCCGTACTATCACGTAACCTCTCCTTCCTTGCCACTTTCCTGTTTCACTTGACTCTCTCACTTAAAACTTTACACCAGAGTGTAGCAATGCAAAGGAAACAGAGACGGGAATTTACCTGTAGCTCAATGCTTTGTTTCTTTTAATCTTCCATTTGTTTCAGGCAAGCAGAATCAGTTGTTGAAGGACAAATGCACTTACAACTAAAGTTTATTTTCTTTAGTTTTCATTTTCTCATACTACTACCCGATTTTGCGGCATGTCCCAGTGCAACAAGATAAATACTACTTCACCTTATCCTTCTGTTATCGATGTATATCCTTAAGGAAGAAGTGCCCCGTGAGCCTTGCTCTGCCTGTCTTGATGCTGTTCCCATTGGTTGTTCTAATTTTGTTGCACCCTTTGCAAGAGTGGTGTTGTACCAGATGCCAAAAATCCCACAAAAGCTGTATTTAGTTAAGTCAACAAAACAAATGCAAGGGCAGCTTGCGCTCAGGATGTTGCAAATTGTGGGAGATTTACCTAGAAAAGACCTGGTTTGTGCTTGTTCTAGTTTACTATCCCAAAGCATCTGCTTCCTGGGCGTTGCGTCCTCGGTGATGGTCTTACCCATATTTCCAAGAAAATTCAGCTCTGGCCTTCCTGCACATTGTCATAGGCAAGAGTACTGCGCTAGAGAGAAAGCTGCCCTGATTTAAATAGGCTTGGATTCATGAAATAAGCTTAGAATTTTGAAATTGGAGGTAAATCAGTCCCACTTAAAACTTCAGAAAACTTTAGCTACCTAGGAGTATTTTATGTTACCTAGAAAACGTGTTTTTGATTATTACTCTACACTCTCCCATAATTTTTGAAAGGCTCTGTGAATTATGTGTGTATTAACTTTTTCTGCGAGGAAAGTTGGGGTTTTGTATTCTAACTCAGTGTCAGAATGCTGACAATATGAGAGTGGGAAGGTTTTATCAACCTTATTTATGAAGTTCTGTTAGTCTGTGCTGGAACTCTTCAGAAGTTACTGAGCTGTTGCATCAATTACAACATTTGTTTTCACTTCTGGAACCTAATTCAAAGGCGGTAGCAGTCCACTTGAATATTTTGTATTGATCTTTTTGTTTGTGTTTATTTCGCATACAGAGTGAAGCTTTTGTTCTCCGCTTCCACGGCTTTTGCCAAGTTTGAATTGACCCTGTTTCTATCTGCCAACTACCCGTCCGCTTCACTGCCTTTTACTGTCCAAAACCGCATTGGGAATATCGGGTGAGTTGCACAGAAAGAACCACTCCATAGGACTTCCATTTCAAAGCGAGGGATGGGGAATTAAATGCTCCGTATCCTCTCAAACACGTGTGATAATTTTGTCGTTCCCAGGGAGGAGGAAATTTCTGCTGTTCTCTCCAAAGTACCAATCGGTTACCACTACCTGCGGAGAATCGTCAGCTCGATTCATCAGCATTTGCTGCGGGATCCCCGATGACTCACTAGATCCGCAGGCGGCACTGAAGAAGTCGGACTGTGGATATCTTTGATTTTAGCCTTGTGAGAATTGAAGCTGTCTCTCACCAGAAGGGGAGTGCTGTTCACTCCTCGGCTCTTTAGTGATCTTCTCTAATAATCGATTTCCAGGATGCTTGGTGGAGGCCACAAGTTTTCATAAAAGCAGAGGTCTCTAAAAAGGAGAAGGAGGAATTTCTTATGTTCTGGATTTGTCCAATCTGCCTTTTACCTTCTTTCAGTCACGGCTGGTCTTGGCCTCCTTGTACATATAGTCTGTCCTAGTATGGATATTCTCCTGACGTAACATGTTCATTGTGTTGAGAGTTGATTTACAGAGCTCTTGTATAAAACAATGACGACTATCTTCTAAATTAACGTGACTGAAATTTACTTTCAGTATCATTACTTCACTACTTCGTAGCATATTGCATCGCGTCTGATTTTTATCAGTTTCCTGGAACCCCTCCCAAAACACCAAAACCACAGCCCTGCTTCTGATTAACCAGCCAACCTGTAGTAATCGGCGAGGTGGCCAAAGTCGGGGTGCTTGTCTCATGGAGAGTGAAGATCCCCGTGCTCGACCACAGCCTTTGCGGTGCAAGAGGCTCCACGCCAGGGCGTTCCATCGGTGGGATCCTCTCCCACGGGAAGTTTGTCCTGACACTCGGTGTCTCTGTCCATCCAGGACAGCCCGTCTCTCGGCGCTGGGCCCTCGAGTTTGCGAAGCGTTAGGATGTCCGTGAGGAGACGGAGCTATTTAAATTCAGGCGGTCTCTGTAACGCCGTCGGCGCAGCCCAGCCTGCTTTTGTATATATTTTGTATATGATGTGGCTGAGCTGCGGGAACTGGGCTGACCCCGATCGTGTAGACGTGCCTCAGTGACCATTTCTCAGCTCTCCCTTCGGTAGGCAGATGCAGATTTTTGTATCTCTGTAAAATATGTTGAATTTAAAGGTGTTTTCATATGTTTGTGTTTATAAAAGTTTGTCTTTTTACAAATTTTCCTTCAGTTTGAAGGTGGAAGTTCATTAAACATTTGAATTATTTCTCTTCTTTCTTCAAGTTGTGATTCTTGGCTGCTCCATTTCGACCTGTGACGGAACATTTCCCTACTTTATTGAAATACTTTGTTAGCTCTTTGGGAGGACGTTTCGGAATATGAACTTGTTTGGGTGGGGTTTGGGTTTTTTTCCTTGCATTTCCTAGTGTTAGCTTTCTATGGCCTGGATTTTGCAGGTTTTTTTTTTTTTTTTTTAATTAGAAAAATAGTGCCTAAGCTGCAAATGACTTGGGAATTGTACCTGGAATTACTCTGAAGTGTGCTGGGGGGGCTGTATCAGCACGGCCAAGCAGCAGAGGGTGCTGCAGCAGAACCTGAGGAGCGCGATCCAGCGTGGGCTTTGTTGTCCCTCTGGGTTAGTTCTCTTTCGACGTCTTTACAAGCCAGAGAATCTGATAGTTATCAGGTTCTTAAATTCACTAAAGACTGAAGTGAGGTTTTGGTAGAGTTTATTACTGGGTATTGAATCAAAGTAGCAGGTGAAACAAAGCAAAAGAAAGCCATGCATTTGCAGCAGAAAAAGGGGATTTGGCAGAAATTGAGCCGCTCCAGTTTTATTTTTGATTTATATTTGTACTCGATGCTCATGTTTAACCTCCTTTCAGGGCATCAGGACTTAGAGATCATACCATCTGTCATCTATAGGGCCTAATGTCTTACTGTTAAAATCTTCACAGCGATAACATATTTACAGAAGCTATATTCTTTTGCACGCCAAATTTGGATGAGAATGCCATTGCTAAGCTTGTCACACGGGGTGCTGCTGTCACCATTGCTCAGTCACAGAGCCGCGTCGCCAACATTAGAGAACCCGCTGCCATCAACAGGCCCCCGAGCCTCACAGAGTAGAGCTGGGATGGGGGAAAAGGTAAGGGAGAAGAAATTAATTACATTTCAAGAATTAATTTACTTATCGGGGGGGGGGGAAGTCTATAGATGAATTCTTATTTCATATTTGTTAATGTAATACTAGCTGTGAAGGGCGGAGCACTATTGTATTTTTATACTAATAGGGTTGGGACGTTGTTTTGACTGTGGCTTTAGTGATTAATTCACAGCTGTCAGTAATAGAGCACATCGGTTTATTGCATTTAATTTAAAGCACGTGTTCTTGTCAATTTGGAGATCATCCATGAGCACTTGTGCCCCGGCGTAAGTGTCAGTTCCAGGAGAGCGTCAGCCACATCCGAGTTCTAGTACGTTATGGGAAAAGAACCTTCAATATTGCTAAGCTCAGGCTGAAATCTTTCTGTATATATAAATGCAAAAGCCTCCTGCGATCGCTGGTTTGTCGTCTTAAATACGTATTACATTCTTTAGCTCGTTGGCAAAAGGTTAAGTTACAAGGATGCAAATTCTTTGGCATTATTAGTAATGCTCTGCTTTCCTGTTCCAACCGTAGTTTCCATGGGAAACGTTCCAAGGTCTGGAGAGAGGATGGAAACGCTGGTGGAGAACGTACCCATTTCAACGGGGCAGCGCTTTGAGTCGAACGTGAAGTACCGAAAGTAAAATAAGCGATTGATCTGTTTTGCAGCCGAGAGTTAGAAGAAAAGACAGTGTTTCCAAGAACTGCGAGGGGAGGGGGAAAAAAAAAAAGAGTTCTGAGTGGAAAATAATTTCTAAATCGGATATTTATACAGGATACGCTGCTCTGAAGATATAGCAGGTAAATTCAACTTAGGTGTGGAAAGTTTGGCTAATTTAACGGCTCAGATTTGTACACAAGCCCATCAGCTTTAATTCTTTTATTTATGAAGTTTTATAACCCTTGGGCGTGAGATTCTGGCGTGCTCCGCGTGGTTGGGTTTATCCGAAATACGCTTAAAAGAGTTCTGTAGGGACCCATAAAATTCCCCTGTTGATATTCTTTTTACTGAGGGGTGGGCTCAGTTAAGTCACTCGAATTTTTTCTGCGGGTTGATATGGGATTTTTAGGATTTTAAAAAATAAAAAAGACATTTTTTTTTATGGCCGTCCCTTTAAGGCGCGCCGAGCCCCGCCCCTTCCCCCGAGCGCGCGCGGACGCGCGCGCTCGGGGGAAGGGGCGGGGCTCGGCGCGCGCCTCCCTCGTCACGTGAGGCCGGTGGCGGGCTCTTCCGAACCGCCGGCGGTTCAACAACGGTAACGGGCGGCTCCGTCCCCGCCGCGGGGTGAGTGAGCCCCGCCCCGGCCGCCCCCTCCGCCCCGACCCTTCTGGGACTTACCCCCCACCACCACCCCCGGGCTCCTTCTCCGTCCCGGGAAGCGGACGGGTCTCAAGGACGGGAGGCTCGGCCGAGGGAGGCCCGCGGAGGCCTGAGGGGGGTCGGTTGGGGCGGGTTTATGAGGGGAAAATTTTTAAAAAACTAGGTTTAGACGGGGGGAGGGCAGGCCGGGTAGGGAAAATAGGGGAATTGTGAGACGTGGTGCGTGGAGGAGGCGGTGCGGCGGCTGCGGCCTGCTCGGGGGGGGATACTGGGCTGACAGAGGTGTCTGATGTCGCGACTGTCGCCGCTGTCGCAGCTCGTGGCTCTCCTCTGCTCCCGATGGACAGTGGCTGTCGGTGATTTCACCGCCAGGCTCGTCCAGGTCCCTGGGTGAAGCCACCTGAGGAGCATTATCGACAGGCTGAGAGAGCTGGGGGGGTTCAGCCTGGAGAAGAGAAGGCTCCGGGGAGACCTTCCAGCCCCTTCCAGGCCCTCAAGGGGCTCCAGGAAAGCTGGGGAGGGACTCTGGATCAGGGAGGGGAGCCATGGGACGAGGGGGAAGGGTTTTACACAGGAAGAGGGGAGACTTAGATGAGATAAGAGGCAGAAATTCTTTGGTGTGAGGGTGGTGAAGCACTGGAACAGGTTGCCCAGGGAGGTTGTGGCTGCCCCATCCTTGGAAGTGTTCAAGGCCAAGCTGGACGGCGCTTGGAACAGCCTGATCTACTGAGAGGTGTCCCTGCCCAGGGCAGGGGGGTAGGAACTAGGTGATCTTTAAGGTCCCTTCCAACCCGAACCATTCTATGATTATATCCATATATACGTGTACATTTCCTACACTTCCTTCTCCCTGGCAGCTCCTGTGTGCTCAGAAGGGTGGCACATGCCTGGTGGTGTTAGCAGGGTCCCGAGGGAGAACCCAAAGCTCCTTCCTGACTCTACAAGGTGCTGGCATTGTGGCTGTCACCAGGGCAGTCTTTTAGGCACAACCAGTCCAGAGCATCAAGTGCCAGTTTCACATAATACATTTTCTAACGTGACCACCTAACCTTGCTAAAATGAGATACTGCTAATGGCAAGTTAATTTTGTTATATTATACTCCTAAGTGCTGTGGAACTCTCTATTAAGCCTCTCTTATTATTCCTTACCAGGTAACATGAGAGTTGTTTGTGGATTTTTTTGTTTTTAACGTTTAATACTACACAGGAAAGCACACGAGATGTTTCTTATAGCACTCGCATACCATGAGCTAAGAGATATGGGAAGGGAGAAAGCTGTCACATACTACTTTGGGTGATCTGTTGAAGTATTTTGAAACACTTTGCACGTATATCTTCTTTGAATGGTGTATGTTGTATCACAGTGATTTGTTTTTTCTTCCAGTGGGGCTGTACTTATTGCCTGCTGCGATGGCGATGCAAGTGCAGTTCGAAGGAAACGCAGATACGTCGGCAGAGGAGGAGAGCTTTGGGCCACAGCTCATATCTAGGTTAGAGGTGGGTATGGAGTTAGCTCGAGGGTAAGTTTTCAAGACATCTGCTGGTCTTTTTCCTTAAACACAAGTTGTATCTGAAAATTGTGTTGATAAATTCTTACTCATCTTCTGTCAAAAAATCGAAAACAAAAAAAGCAATGTGTTAACAGTTATGTTTTATATTACATTGCCTTTCCTAACGTGTATTGGTCACCTCCAGCATCTATTAAACCAAACAGGGAATGATGTCTTCTGCCTGTTCTATGCCATCTCTATAAGTTAATAGCTTATGCAAACATTACACTGGTAAAAGGATATTATTTTTTATGGTTCTTTGTCTGTAAGTGAATAGGGACGTAACACTCAGTATGCTGACTTGTAATAACAGAGTTTGATCCACGTATGATGGAGGCAATTGAAGGTATTTAGTGGAAGTTAGATTAAGGTATTTGTGTCTTAGTGTGACCTTTTTTTCTCCCCTCCCATTCAGCAATGTGGTATAAATGCAAATGATGTGAAGAAATTGGAAGAAGCTGGATTTCACACTGTCGAGGCTGTTGCTTATGCACCAAAGAAGGAGCTACTAAATATTAAAGGCATCAGTGAAGCCAAAGCTGACAAAATCTTGGTAAGGGTGTTACGGAAAAGCTTTAACCCAAGAGATTCAAGAAATTTTCTTTCTGCTGGCTTAAAGTGTTCTGGTGATTTTGGAAGGCTCCATTAAAGATATGCTGAGAAGGGCATTAAAGACGACTAGAGGTATGACATGACTTCTGGTGAGAAGAGACAAAACCTACTAGGACCAGCTTCAAGAAGTGAAGAGGGAGGTCTGTAAAAATTATGGAAGGAATGGAGAGTATACCCAAGACTGACTATTATTTCTAGCTCAGTATTTCTCATGATAAGAAGGCTTATGATAAGCCAAAAGCAAAAAAGGTACTTTTTTGTTCAAGTTGTAATTAAGTTATGGAACTTCTTGTCGCAAGGCACAGTGGCCATCTGTAGCACAAATTGGCTTAAGAAGGGGCTACGTGCAATGTTGGTGGGGTGGTGTTCAGATCAGGAGCCTTGCTCACTCAGCCCAGAGGGTCACTCCCTCGTTCCCTGACGTGTTACACTCTTTCCCTATGCCTCCGCTGCTGGCAGTTGTCGAGGCAGAGGATACTGTGTTATGAATGGCTGGACCAACCCAATATAGCTGTTCTTCTGTTACGGTTTTTTTAAGCATGTTAATTGCATACCTCAGGCAAGTATTTACCTGGGGTTTACTTCTGGGGACTGAGAGTGAAGCCTGAGTTGTAACCTCACAGCATCTTCTTAGTTCAGGATGTGGAGTTCCTGCCAAACTGGTTCTCATTTATCAAAATCTGTCCTAGCACAATGTTTAACTCCAATACTTTTCTTTGCACGTTGATTTACTGTTAGGAAGACAGCTTTCCTAATAGGCTGTGTGCCCATTCTAGCTATTTCAGGTTTCACGTGGGGAAGATTTCCATAAAATACACAAAATGGTTGAAGATTTTTCTTTGAGCAGAATTTCAGTTCTGTTCAGAGGTACCAACTAATATATGGTCTATAAAATAAAACGTACGCCTCAAATTATATAGGTGCTTCTACCATTTCACAAAACAGAAAATTACAATATTAATTAGTCGAGAGGGTAAATGCGTGGGATGAACACTTCTTGCACTGTTTAATTTCGTTTTCTTCAGGCTGAAGCAGCCAAACTGGTTCCAATGGGTTTCACCACCGCAACGGAATTCCACCAGCGAAGGTCAGAGATCATCCAGATCACCACTGGGTCCAAAGAACTTGATAAACTCCTTCAAGGTAATAATTTTATTTCTCTTTATTGATTAGCCTTAGTTGTCTGCTTTTTTTTCTATGAACGTGATCACTGCACAGAAGCACATAAGACACACAAGTTGTAGTTGAACTAAAAAGTTCTGTTGTCTTGTATCACAACTGATTTTGTTTTAATAGCTGTAGAAATAGTTTTAAAACCTTTTAGTCATGATGCAATACCTAGAGCTATTCATTTTGGATGTCTCTAGTTTATTCTAGTCTGTGACCTATTTCAAGAAAACAAAGCCAAGTATGACTTTTCCCCCATTCTTACTTGTGATCAAAAAATCAAAACAAGTTGTTTCAGCTTTTCAGCGTCTTCAAAAATACACTTACCTAAGCTTATCTGCAACAAGAACAACCCTCAATATGAAAACCAGTTTTTCCAATTAAGAGTTTTGAAACTTTTAACCAAAGTGTTTTACTGAGTCTCTGTAAATGTAATACTTTAGATGTGGTCTTTATTTGAAGTATGCGCCCTATTAAAACTTATTTTATTATTATTATTATTTTCCCTTCAGGAGGAATAGAAACAGGGTCCATAACAGAGTTGTTTGGGGAGTTTCGTACTGGAAAAACACAGTTGTGTCATACCCTGGCAGTAACCTGTCAAGTGAGTGGTCCACTTTATTAAAATTAAGTATTCGGGATATTTGCTCATTTGTGCACTTTTCTCAACCAATAGAAATGTGATGCATATAAACAGCTGCAAAGAATGTATTTGCAGCACCCTTGTCTGTACTTGCAGCTTTCGAGGATCTTTTGTTTCATGCTTAATCTTCCTACTAGGATTGTGTTAGCAGCAGTTCAGTCTGTGATGGTTTTTACCTGTGTTTGACACGTTCTGTAGCTTTTTTTTCCCCCTCCTCACTATTCTGACAACAAAACTTAAGACCTCAGCCTTGTAGCATAATTCTGGGTCTTAAATGCCAGGAAGCGTTTGATCTCTCTTCGGGTGCTCTAGACTGCAGAGAACCTATCTTATCACCAAGAGTGTTGAAAAGAGAGAATAAACTGCGTTGGTTCGACAAGTTTCCTTAACTAGCTGCTTTTTTTTTCTTTTTTTTTTTCCACTAACATATCCCGAGCTTACTTCATGTTACTTTTGCAAAAGCCTTCAGCTGGCTCTTGCTTTCAAACAGTAGATCGGTTTTGGAGGAACCTTTTTTCTAATCCTAGTTTAAAAAAGTAGTAGTGTTTATTACTTTCTAGCGGTTGCTATTTCATAAAATATAGAGGCTTTGGCCTTAATGTGATCATTTAGTTCACACCCTTATGCACCGCAACTTACCAGCTCCGAGTTAAGCACCTGTCCTTTTATGTAGGTATCAGAGATTGACAATAGGAGTCTCTCTTCTCACTTTTCCCACATAAGTGACTTTAATCGCAATAGCTTGGTATGTTATTTCTTGTATGGTATCAGTTGAGAGCGTAAGGCGGTAAGTGGATTATTTGTTGATGCTTTATTTCACGTTCATTCATCTGCTTTTCCTTTAGCTTCCCATTGACCGAGGTGGTGGAGAAGGAAAAGCTATGTACATTGACACAGAAGGGACCTTCCGCCCAGAACGTCTTCTTGCTGTGGCTGAAAGGTCTGTACTTAGGGCTGGAAGTAAATTGGCATTAGTTGAAGAAAGGAATACTCGTGGGACAACTTAGTTACTTGATAAGGATCAGTGTGTAAATCAGCCTGTCGCCTTATATTCATGGAATTGTTGCAGTAAGAACTGTCCTTAAAAAAAAAACACAACCAACCAAACAAAACAGTTGCCTGCCTACCTACATGCATGTTAGACCGCTTCATTACATGTATTTTATAAAAACTAAGTTTATAGTTTTACTTAGATATGACAGTAGCTAATGTCATTGCTCCCTGGAATATTTCCTCTGCGCTTCTTACTAGTGTCTCTTTCAGTTTTATTGTTAGTGAAATAAATTCAAAGATTTTTCTTAAATTCTGCCAATAGCAAACAATGATTCTTTGGTAAAAAGGTTATCGCAACAGCAGCTGGAAAATTTTTGTTAGGAAATACAAGAGCATCCACTGACCAGTTGAAAAGCTGTTTTCTCATCTCCTGCCTCTACCTCAGAATGTTCTGATGTGGTTTTTTATAGTAATTGGCAAGTAAAACTTAATTACCCAAATAAAAATTCTGCTGTCTACACAGAGATTCTGGTTAGACTTGAGAGCCTGAAGTACTGGTTCTGTACGTGAAAAAAAGGAGCTGCTCTAGTCTTGTGATTCTTTAGGCTTTCTCAAAATTAAAACTGCTTCTGTAGGGCTTAACTTTCCATGATTGTTGTTTCATAATTATCACGGTACATATGCAACTTCAGTGAACTTGGGTTGAAGTATTTGTTTATCTTGCAGTGTTTATCGTTTGCTGAAATTGCGTCAGCTTGAACAGAACAGTAGCCCATAACTTTGGGAAATGGTGTGAAGCACATCACACCTGACTGAAGTAGGAGACGAATTTTAAGGATACAGAATGCAATTGTTCAGATTGGAATTTGGGCCTAAGCTTCAGATTAACAATTTCAGTCATATGATAGTTTTAAAAAATATTTCCACCAAGATCCTGATTAGAATGTTCGTGTCAGTAAGCTGTGCGCTTTCTTCTGGAAGTAATAAGGTGACAAACATGGGTTGTTTCTAAGCTGCGAGCCCAGATCGTGCAGCAAGGCTGGGCTGGTGTGAATACAGAAACTCAGATGTTCTGCGAAGATAAAATCAATTGGCCCGTTTTCTGCTACGCTTCTGCTAGTCTGATTTACGTTCATAGGTTTTCAGGCTGCATATGTGGGGCTTTCTAAAAAGCATTTTAAAAACTTTTCAACAAATTTCCTAGCTTAAAAAGCAACTGTCCTTTTTTTTTTTTTTTTACTGTGCATTTACAGAAGCAAGACTTAATTGCCAAGTGACTGTTTCCTTCAAATAGCCTTCAAGTATATGTCAAGGCCTGGCCTGTTGTTACAGATGTGTTCTCCACAGTTTCTTTGTTTTTATCCTTTGTCATTCCTCAGCATATATTTTTTTCGTGAAGCTCTTTTGTTGCCAAGACTGTGTGTAGGCAAAGCTGCTTTCTCTGTGCTGTAGGCTGATTTCACAGTATGTCTGCTTTGTAAGATCACGATGCGTAACTAACAGTCTGCATGGGGCAGAAACTTAAAGTTTAATTGGGTTTAATTCAGGTTAATTCTGTGCGGCTGCAGGCGGTCCTGCCATTCCTTTTGCCCCCCGGTGCTGGCATTAGTGGCTGCTGGGCTGTAGGCTGGAGCAGAGCGGTGGCTCGTGTGGTTCACTGCAGTGCAGCATAAACTGCTGGAGTGAAGCAGGGAACAAGAATGAGCAGCTGGGAGCGGAAAGAATGAAAGGGTAGAACTGCTGCTTTTTAGTAACACCTCAGATTTATGAGGTAAGGCCAGTATTTATGGGCCTCTCCATGACTGTGGGTAGAGAAATGAAGTAAGGTTTAATACCAAACCAATATGACGTGTTAGTCCACAAAAGTTCCTTTTCATAGAATCATAGAATTGTTTGGGTTGGAAGGGACCTTAAAGATCACCTAGTTCCAACCCCCCTGCCCTGGGCAGGGACACCTCCCACTAGACCAGGTTGCTCAGAGCCCCGTCCAACCTGGCCTTAAGAACTTCCAGGGATGGGGCTTCCACCACCTCTCTGGGCAGCCTGTGCCAGTGTCTCCCCACCCTCATGGTGAAGAACTTCTTCCTAACGTCCAGTCTGAATCGACCCATCTCTAGTTTTAATCCATTCCCCCTAGTCCTACCATGACCCAACATCCTAAAAAGTCCCTCCCCAGCTTTCTTGTAGGCCCCCTTAAGATCCTGGTAGGCCACTAGAAGGTCTCCTCGGAGCCTTCTTTTCTCCAGACTGAACAACCCCAGCTCTCTCAGTCTGTCCTCATAGGAGAGGTGCTCTGTATTTTCTTTATAGAGGGAGATGATCTAATTGACATACCATCCTAAATGAGTGAAATAAGGTCAAGTTGCTTTAAAATAGGAAGCTGAAGATTTGTGTCAGTACTGGATTTGGATGGTTTGGTACTGGGGGGAAAAAAAAATCTTTGGACGACATTTTACACAGGTCCTAGAGGTTAATTTGACAAATGTTCACTTTGGAAACATCTGGTATTACTATTCCTCCCTCTCTGCTGCTACTCTCTCCCTGCAGCTATCGAGTAATCGTCCCCCTGCAGGAAGTAATTTCCCTCACTTGTTTGCTACTGGAAGGGAATGCGCGCCTCCTAATCAGCCGGGGACAGTTCCAACTAAATGCTGTTAACTCTCTTTGAAGACAATTTAGCCTAACCCCACTGGCTTTTCCTGCCGCGAGTAGAGGAGTACTCCCATACTCCCTGTCACCAGTGGATATTTGTCAGCAAAAACCTCTTGGGCGCCGACGAGAAAGTGAAATGATGTTTGCAGTGGTCATAGGTGCATCCGTAAGAGGGTGCCTGTGCGTGGCTGTGTGCATAGAGTACTTCCAGTCGGTTCCAGCCCTTCGATACTGAGCCATATACTGGTTCATCCCTTTATACCCTGAGCGTGACGTCTGTGGTATGGAGTATTCCTTTGGCCAGCTTGTCCTGTCTGTGCTCTGTCCTGGCTGCTGTGGGAAGCTGAGAAAGTCCTTGACCAATGTAAACATTACTTAGCAACAACTAAAGCAATATGCGTTATCAGCGCTATTCTCATACTAAATCCAAAACACGGCAGCTGCTAGGAAAAAACATAGGTCTATCCCAGCTGAAGCCAGGACAAGTATGCCAACGGTAGCAAGAAAGGGTTTATAGTGTGACCAAGCTTTAGAAGAGGCTCCCCAGAGATGTTGTGGAGACTCCGTCCCCGAAGAGGTTCAAAACCTGCCTGGACACAGTCCTGAGCAACCTGCTGCAGCTGGTCCCGCTTTGCGCAGCAGGGTCGGACTGGGTGATCCGCAGAGATCCCTTCCAACTTCAGCATCTGTGAAATATGCTCAGTGAGAAATGAAAAATGAGACAAATTATGTATGTTCCCTCTCATTGGAAAAAATATTATTACAGTTCAGATCCAAGGAGGGTAATCAGCTGTTTCTCCAAATTCCAAAGGATTTCTCAAAGTGCTGTATAAATAATTTAAATACAAGATGTTGAATGTAAATATCTTTTTTTTTATTTTGGTAGTAAAACACTGACAGAGGTATTGCAGATGGAAGGCTGTTTATCACTGGTTTTCATTAGCAATTTACTGCTTTCAGAATATTCTGTTCCAGAATGGTAGCTTTCCTTGCCTGTGGTTCTATTTTGAGGAAAATGCCTGGTGTTCTACTTTACTATTGTTCTTGGCAGGAAAATATTATTTGAAAAACGGTTTCCAATCATTCTGTTTGCTTTTCATCGCTACGTTGTGTTGCATTTTTTTGCTGCCTGTACTTGTCTCTTAAGACTCTGCCAGGAATGTGAATTTCTGTTCCGGCCTTTAGGCAAACCTGATAGATAATTCCTAGCGATGAAATTGTCACTTTAAGATTTATTTTTTCTTCACTGATTTCTCCAGGTACGGCTTGTCTGGCAGTGATGTGCTAGATAATGTGGCGTATGCTCGAGGCTTTAACACGGATCATCAGACCCAGCTCCTGTATCAGGCCTCTGCCATGATGGCTGAATCACGGTAATTAGACTGATTAGATGGAGTGATTTGTGTGCCAATGCATATCCATATTGCAAAGCTGCCTGTAGATGATGAACAAATGCAAGTATAGATTACAAAATTGTGAAATGTCAAAGCAAATGTTTACTTCAAAAGTTAACTTTTTTGAAATATACTTGCTTTGTGCAGTGCTTAGCTCCGTTAGGTTTTGTTATTCTCAGACCGGATTATTCTCCGGCATGTCCAGATAATGAGCTTGGTGGATGAGCCGGCGGTCGTCAGGTAATACCTCCTGCCTTTGAAACGTCGGATGGCAGCGACTGACTTGAACTACGACAACTGATGTGACTGCAAAGAAAAGTGCCAGCCTGAGAAACAGTTCTAAAGATCAGCTTATAGTTGCTTCCAGAGCTGAAGAGTGTTGATTTAGAGCGTGCCAAGTGCCGAAGAAACCTCTGCAGGCAGCTTTAGTTTGAAACTAAGATTGACGGGCCTCTTGAGAGGGAAGGAGGGTGGTATGAGGTGTGTAGGAACCTGTCCACAGAAAACATTAAGTTCTGGGATAGTTTATAAGAGTACAATAAATCTAACTTTTTAGTCATGCAGCAACTTCCTTTGGGTTTACTGGGTTTTACTGTATAGTTGGTAATCTGAGCGTTACAGAACAAGTCAGTGTTGTGAAAAACAACAATTCTGCTAGCTGGCAGGTGAGAGGAGCTTACATCCACGTCTGTGCAGCCTCACTGCTCGCCGTCCGCTGCCACGCTCCAGGGGAGGCGTTATTTGTCCCTGGAAATGTTTATGGGAACCTTGTACTTCTCCAGATACGCGCTGCTGATAGTGGACAGTGCCACGGCCCTTTATCGGACGGATTACTCGGGAAGAGGTGAGCTGTCAGCCAGACAGATGCATCTGGCCAGATTTCTGCGTATGCTGCTTCGACTTGCAGATGAGGTAAGCTATGAATTCTGTTTTATTTTGTGGTAATTAGCTTTCTTTCTCTTGTAAAGCTTGTCAATTCTGTACAAATGGCTTCCTGCCCGCTCAGTGCCTGCTTCCATTTTGTTTTGAGAGGCATGAGAGCGTGGTTATGGACAGCAGAGAGTACAGCAGAAGCGCATGCATGGCTCTCTTCTTTTTTTCTTTCTTTTTTTCCCCTTTGTTCAGATTATGGACAATAAACGTATTTTGATTTGTTGCTTTTCTCCTTACAGTTTGGCGTGGCGGTTGTGATCACTAACCAAGTGGTAGCACAAGTAGATGGAGCAGCCATGTTTGCTGCAGATCCCAAAAAACCCATCGGAGGAAATATCATAGCACACGCTTCCACCACGAGGTGAGAGATCAGATTATCAGCTGCTATTAGCCTTGTTTTGAAAGATTTTATGAAACTAGCTCAGTACCTTTAAATTCAGGGTTTCTACATAGTCTGTCACTGGCAAGTCTGCGATTCTGTTGTGGCTGCCCCAACCCTGGAGGGGTTCAAGGCCAGGTCGGACGGGGCTTGGAGCAACCTGGGCTGGTGGGAGGTGTCCCTGCCCACGGCAGGGGGTGGCACTGAGTGGCCTTTAAGGTCCCTTCCCTCCCCGACCATTCCATGATTTGAAGTCCAGCCTGCTTCTCCACCAATGAATGCCACTCTGAGCGCTCATTCATCGGCATAAAATCAACACAATGTTTTCAGAAGTTCTTCCAGCTCGGCAGTGTGCTGTATTCACGTAATAACATAGAGTTTTAATGATTATGATAATGATTTACTGAAAGTAGGCTGTACATCCTTACCTGTTTCCTTTCTTTCTCCCTATTAGACTGTATCTGCGAAAAGGCCGAGGTGAAACCAGAATCTGTAAAATTTATGACTCTCCTTGCCTTCCTGAGGCTGAAGCAATGTTTGCCATTAATGCTGATGGAGTGGGCGATGCTAAAGACTGACGACTCCCTCTCGTCTCCCCCGTAACCCAAGGCTCGGGCTCCGTAGAGGACTCCTTTCTTTGCTCTTTGCGGCACCTTACGGATGCTTCCCCAGCGCAACTGCTCTTCGGACGCTGGTGTTTCAGCACAGAAGTCCATCAGATGAACACGCTTTGAGACCCATCTCGAGGTGTAGCTTGGGAGAGACCTACCCTCTTGGGCTTCAGGCACGTGTTAGAGTAACCTGAGTTCTTGAGAAGGTTTTCAGAAGACCACGGCCTTTGTGTTCTCCTCGTGGCTCTTGCTCCAGCTGGATCCTGCCAGCAGACATAGTGCGGTAACCTAAGAGTATGTGGCCATAGTTCATAACTTGGTGAATTTGAAGTAGCATTGATGGGTTTGTCAAATAAGAAGTGATGACTTAAATATTTAATGGATTGCTTTGATTATAAAATAAAGCAGAATGGTATTCCACAACAAGAATTTGAGGATGTTGCTGGGATTGATGATGATCACAATCCTTAGTCTTTATGTTAATTTTGTTTTGGATGCTGCAACGTGCTGGTTTTTGGGAACTGTTCGTTTACATGTCAGTTACATTTTTTTGTATTTCATTAATTCTCCGTGGAAATCTGCTTTTAATAAAAAGGACCATGAAAACACTGACACCATTACAGGTTTCTGGGATTCAGCCAGGTGTTAGTTCATACTGAGACATTTTTTTATCTGCAGGTAGCAAGAAGATGCACAAATCTTCAATGAATCTCAGTCTGGATTTTTTTTTTTTTCCTCCTAGCGCTAACAAAATGCATCATCTCCTTGATTGGAGGTGTGCAGTGCAACTGTCCTCTGAGTGCCTTGTAGATGTATTTTAAGAGTTTTTCAGGTTAAAAAGGTTCTTTTATATTATGCGCTATTTTTATATAAGCTATGCTATTGTGAACTACTCTAAACTTGATTAAAGAGAATAATATCACAGTGGTAGTTGGCAGCAAAAAATATTTTCCTTGTTCTCTGGCACAATTTTTCTGGGACAAATAATGAAGAATACAGAGGGGGCTATAGCTGAGCAGGCATAAGCTGCGTTTATTCGGGTAAATAAATACTTGTGCTGTATTGACGGGTGAGTCTCGTGAGGTGGTAACTTGTCTGCTCTCTCCTTAAGAGGCGAATGCCTTTGCTCGCAAGTTGTGCACAGCCACGCAGCTCTGCTGTTTCTATTCGGCAGATGCACACAAACGGCCGTGGCCATCACCATGGCCTGCAGCTGATTTTCAGGAATCAAAACTCACGTTAAAATGTTACTTTGGGGATTAAATTGGGGTTGGACTCTCAGTAAGGAACCGAGCTGTTCAGTCTTTAGTGACAGAGGTTCGGCACTTGTAGCTCACGCTTGCCCTACGTGTAGGTGTTGCCCTGCGTTGCTGTTGGCTGACGTGGATAAGATCCCGTTATTGCCTAAAGCTAGATGTTAATTAACGGTGTTGGCTGGGTCTGCTACAGGCTGATAAATCTGGGAGGGTGGGGAAATCTGGCAGATTCCAGCTCCTCGGGACCGCAGCTGGAATTAAAGGAAATGTTATGCCCTGTCAAAGACGTGGCTTGAGAATGGGACTGTGACAGCCGTCCTGGTTCTGTTCGGGTGAAACACAGCTGTGGCGTTCCCTGTTCTGGCGCTGGGTTCAGGTGTGAGAGGGGAAAACCACTTCCCCAATTCTTCATTGAGAGAAAAGGGACAGGCTGGGAAAGCCAGCAAAGTGCAGGAGCAAGGGAAGAGAGGAGAAACGGGTCAAACAGATGCCAGGAGGGGGTGTGGGACTGGCCGGGGGCACAGGCGAGGTGGCCCTGGGAGCTGGGGAGAAGCGGCGCAGATGGGGAGAGGCACCGGAGAGGACGTGGACGGATTCAGGGTGATCCGAGCTCCAGCCTCTGCCCCGTGCGGTGCTTTCCGTAATGTGTCTGCTTGTAGTACGTCTTCAGCTGCCCCCAGTGTAAAAGAGAACATTAAAATCTTATTTCAAATTGCAGGTGGGGTTTAAATGCTCTGAATACGAACTTTGAACAGGCTGAAGAATCCCAGGAGGACCGGAAGGCTGAAAGCAGCGCTGCCTCCGTGCTGTCCTGTGGCACTCGGCGGGGCAGTTACCCCGCTCTGCAGAGCAGCGGCGTTGCTGACGGAATTGCGCTGCTGGCCTTTTCTCCCAGGCTTCACCAGTGCCATCCGTATGTATGAGGACGGCTTGAAAGCACGCAGCGCGCGCTTTGCTGTGATTTCCAACAACCATCCGTGCTGGGGGGTGGTTTGGTTTTAAACCCCGCTTTGCAGGCGTGTCCGTGTCACTTGGTATCGTTTAGGTATAAATGACACTTCAGGGACGATGGAACGTTTGTTTTATTGCTTTGGCTACACCAAAAGTCAAAATGTCGTGTTTGTTTTCTGCTCTGCTGCTTCTTTTCAGAGTCCTTTGCAGAGAGGGAGATTAGCCCTGCCTGTGTCATCGTCTCCCGCTGCTTGTACGCCTCTGTGTGCTGTCGCTGGATAACTCCATCCAATTCAACCTCTTTTTTTTTTTTTTTTTCTCCTCTTCAAAGTCTGCTGAGGCTTTGAACAGCTACAACTGCACCTGAAGTCCTCTCTGCTCGTGTCGTGCTCAGCATGGAAAGGATTTTTCCGAGCAGCCTGCAGCACTTCCCTCAGCCGTGAGAGGTTGGTAACCGACGGGGGAGCGAAGGGCAAGAAACGAGGAGAAATTTGTTCCTCTTCTCGGAGCTCTGACACGGCTCAGGCTCTGAACGCAGGGGGGTTTGGGGGGCTTTGGTTTGTTTCTTTTATACACAACAACCCTTTTTGAAAGATCTTTCTCAAGTCATGACACCCGTAGCAGCTGCACAGCCAAGTATTCCCATAGGGGGGTTAAGTTGCTTACGACACAATGCTATGAAACACTAATTAAATAAGCTTATTGTCAACATTGCTTTAACCTCAAGGAGGCATAATTAATATTCCTTTAGTAAACATTTCTCCTGCTGTCTCCTTGAGATGCTTCTCTCAGTGTTTCCCCGGAAGTTCCTCTGGAGGCAGTGGTGTATGAGTAGAAATCGTGCTCACTTTGCCGTTCTGAAGCGTGTGTGTGTGTGTGTACGCCGTCGTCCAGCCGGTCTCTGCTGCGCTCCAGCCCCCGGCTCCAGGTGAGGAGGGCATCCTAACTGGATTGAAACGTGTACGGAAAGACGGGCATTACTCTGAACTACTAATGCTCACGTTAGAGCGCGGTTTGATTAAACTGACAACAGATGGCCTGCAGCGGTTTGTTTCCGTGTTTCCCGGGGAGTTGCCCGAGCCCCCCGGCAGCTGCCCTCTTTGCTCCTGGTTTGGGTTTCCCGGGGAGCTGGCGATGCCGGCAGCTGCCCAACCCGCCTGTGGCACACCCATTAAACCCCTTCGTCCACAAAGGCACGGCACGGGCAGCGAGGGAGGCTCCCCGCGGAAAGGACGCGGGCGCAAGGTTGTGCTGGGGAATATTCCCGTGTTTCCTCGAACAGCCCCGTCTCGTAACCCCGCCTGCCGCCCTGCGGGCAGGAGCTGGCTGCCCCCGCAGCCTGGGTGCGCGCAGTGTGTTCCTGATCCCCGCCTTTAGCAGCAAATCCGGCATTTTTCCAGCGTGCGGTGCGAGTGCAAAGTGCGGCCGGGCGGCTCCACTTCTCCCTCCCGTGGGCTTCGCAAATACACAAACCCGCCGTGTGGCAGCGGCGCGGCGCGGCATGTGCTTTTAATTATGGGGAGGAATCTTCGTTAAAAGGTCAGTCGTGTCTCTGCGTGTGGTTTATGTTGCCCCGTGCCTCCGAGACCCCAGGGCGCGGGTTTGGCCTCGCAGGGTGGCCCCGTGCGACCCCCACTCAAGGGCTGAGGTACGGCTTGGTTATTGTCACCGCGTAACGAGTTAATTGAACTACACAAACTCGTGCTTGAGCTCAGCGTTACCCTGCTGGCCTTGGCCGTGTTGGTCTTGGCGGTGGCGTGAGATCGATGTGTGTTTATGCGCTGAAATGCAGCTTTAATTCCCCGTTCTTCAATTCCTCATCCTTCCTGGCACAGACCCCTCCGTGGTCAGAAGAACTGAAAAGACAAATTGCCGACTCCTGCTGTGACTACGACGGCCATCTACCATCCACTGTTTCCCTTTCGGACTGTCTCAGCCTTTATTTTCAGCAGAAACTGTAAAATATAAATGGGTTTCTCCGTGCCGTAGAGTTACGTGGTTCTTCGCTCCGCCTGGCTCCAGCCACAAGACACTTGGGCGGCTTTAGTAACTCTAACCTGGAGGCTTCAAACCAGGGAAGAAGAAAAGTGAAAGGGGGGCAACGCCGCAGCTTAAAGTTAGGTCCAGAGCACGGAGCAGGTCTTACAGACCCGCAGCGAAGGCAGAGGTTTGCGCTTTGGGCAGGGAAGGGTTCGTTCCCCGCCGCAAAGGGCAGGGCGTGCTGGCTGGGCACGGGGGGGCGCGGGAGCGAAGGGAGGTTGGGGAGGTGCAGGGGGAAAGGGGAGGGGGGGTAGCCTTCAGAAAATAAAAATGCAAGACTTCGAATCTCGCTTGAAGTCATTTGTTTTTATTAAAGTAGTTGTATTCTTCTGCTTCTTCAATTTCTCCTGAGGATTTTCAGCGGAAGTCTGTAGGATAACTTGCCTGTACTCCTTTCTTTGTCCGTGCTTTGTATAAAACATGATCCTTTCATCCCTGATGGTCCGTCGCGTATCTGAAAACCATCTACATCCCCTGGAAAAGGAGGAAAGTACAACTGTGTGCAAACCTCCACCCCCCGCAGGGACGGGCTTTGCCGGTGTCAAAACTCTGCCATGAAAGGGAACCTTTGAGCTCGTCAGGGTTAACGAGCTCCAGCGCGGCCCCAGCCTGAGCCCATCAGCTCCAGCCCGTAGCTGGGGGGTCACGTCCTGCGCCACCCCTCGCTCAGAAAAGTGAGGTTCGTGTTCCTGACACTCGGTTAAAGTGGCCCCAGGACAGAAGGCGCGATAAAAGGCAACTCTGGACGCTTTGCTCCGTGACTCGCCTGAGTAACGGGTTTAGACACTTGGGTGTGTGGAACTGAGGGAAACGCAGCGCAGCCAGGTGGCGTGGGAGAGGGGGCAGAAGGTGGCCACGGTGAGGGGGATGATGGCCACGGCAAACAGAAGGTGGCCATGGTGCAAGATGGCCACAGTGGAAGAAGATGGTCACAGCAAGCGGCAGGTGGCCATAGTGAGGAGGATAACGGCCATGGCAAGCAGAAGACATCCATGGTGAGCAGGTGGCAGCCATGGTGAGCAGAAGATGGTCACAGTGAGTGGAAGGTGGCCATGGTAAGCAGAATGTGGCCATGGCGAGCAGAAGGTGGCCATGGTGAGGAGGAAGATGGCCATGGCAAGCAGAAGGTGGCCATGGTGAGGAGGATGATGGCCGTGGCAAGCAGAAGATGATCACAGTGAGCAGAAGGTGGCCATGGTGAGAAGGAGATGATCACAGTGGGCAGAAGATGGTCACAGTAAGCAGAAGGCCATGAGGAGGATGATGGTCATGGTGAGCAGAAGATGGCCACGGCAAGCAGAAGGTGGCCATGGTGAGGAGCATAATGGCTGTGGCAAGCAGAAGGTAGCCATGGTGAGGAGGATGATGGTCATGGTGAGCAGAAGATGGCCACGGCAAGCAGAAGGTGGCCATGGTGAGGAGCATAATGGCCGTGGCAAGCAGAAGGTAGCCACGGTGAGGAGGATGATGGCCACGGCAAGCAGAAGGTGGCCATGGTGAGGAGGATGATGGCCATGGTGAGCAGAAGGTGGCCATGGTGAGCAGACGACCTGCCTCATGGAAAGGGGACGCTCAGAGCTGCCCGTGTGAGAGCCGACTCCTGCGGGAAAGGCCGCCGCTGGGATGTTGGGGGTGAAGCGGGAGGCGCAGGGGCTGCGCTGAGCGAAGCGCGGAGGGCTTGGAGTTCCAGCTGCAATGGAAGCCTGAGCGCCCACCCCTGTGCCACGGCCCACGCTCAGGAAAGAGGGGGGTAAGTGACTTCGGATTCGTAAACCCCCAACGGCGCGGACTAAGGTGAGAGAAATCTAAAGGTCCGTATACAAACATTTATTAGTGTCCCAAAATGATTAGCGTAGCTCTTAGCAAGTCCACGGCACGTGGTTAGGCGTGTGACAAATGATGGCAAGGGCTGAGGTGCGTCCGTCGTGTTCCTTAACAAGGGGAAGGCAACAGCTTGTGGCAAGCGGTACTTGAGGTCGTTACTTAATGACTCTGAGGGAAAAGAGAAACTGAGGGACAGAGGAAGGAAAAGACAGAGAAGACGACAGAGATAGAGAGATCACCGGTCCTGGTTCCAGCATCTTTTTCAGGGAATCTTCCCAGGCATAATCTTCTTTCTTGGAAAAATCTTCCTGGGTACGGCCTTCTTTCTTGGGAAGCATCTTCCCAGGCAGGATCTTCTTCTTTCGTTTCTTCTTTGGTCCCCCCTAGGGGCACTTATTTTCCCCTTTTCTGTTTGCTGAATTAGCAGGGTCCACCCCCCCTTGCCCAGGACAGCCTCGGCTCAGGTTTCGCCCTTCTCCCAGTGACGTGTAGCGTGATTTGGGTGGAGAGGCGAGTGCCATGGTCATACATGTTCAGCATGAGCTCTGCAATCCTCATTAGCACATGCAGGGGATGTGCTTTCACATGCACTTCCCAGATAATGAAGCAAAGGTCACTCCTGGGACACAATGGCCTTGAGAACTGAGAACTAGCGAGCTCACCACACGAGTGGCAGAACGATCCCGTCTTCACAAGACAGTTCTCCCACACTTTCAGGCGCCAGAAGCATGAGCCTCATCAGCTCTTTGAAGGCCAGGCCTGCGTTATTAGTTTCCTTGCGAGTGTTTGAGGCGTTCCATGGGAGGCTTGGAGGGGCTCCTGCGCCTCGGCAGGGACTGTACGGTCCGTCTCTTACACCTGCCAGAAATGGGGGGGTTTAGCAGAGACCGGGCAGAAGGACGGTGGATGCTGGAGGTGTCGAAGGCCTCCGTAGGAACCGGGGGTTGTTTTCTGGCAAGGGTAACGAGTGAACGAAGCCGTCCCCAGAAAAAAAAGCATGTTTGGGGCATTTTTGTTCTACTTCTGACCCTGGTCCCAGGTCTCCTCTGCCCGCGTGTGCGCTCCCCATCCATGGGCGGGCAGGGGGGGGATAAAGGCGCCTTTCCCAAGGTGGGACCTGCTGGAAGAGAGGAGGAGGGCCATCAGTCACGCCAGGCAAACCGTGCTGGCCAGAGAGGGGCTTCTCACCCCTTGCCGTGTTACCCCGACATCTGCCCCGCCAGGACCCCCCCGTCAGTGTAAATCCCTGCGGGTGGTGGTTTCACCTCTCCTCCCTCCGGGGGGTGGCCCCGGGCCAGCAGCCCGCGCTGCCCAGCCTCACGCTCGCCCAGGACGAGCCGCCGGCTGACGGAAACCGGTGATTATTTCCCTGTTACAGGGGCCAGAGGGGACTGACGCCCTTCTTCTCGCTGGCAGGACGCTCCTGTCCCTCTGGCTGCCAGCAAACACCCCTCCAAGAGCTGTTAATTACAGGCGAAGCACGGCGGGCAGCCCCTGCCTGCCATCCCGGGGCGCACCGCCATCCTCACCCGCTGGCATCCTCTTCCTCGAGCAGGACTAACTGGTTTACTCTACTCCACTCTGGTGAGACCCCACCGGGAGCACTGCGTCCAGTTCTGGAGCCCTTACTACAAGAGAGATACGGACGTGCTGGAACGCGTCCAGAGAAGGGCCACGAGGATGATCCGAGGGCTGGAGCACCTCTCCTATGAGGACAGACTGAGAGAGCTGGGGTTGTTCAGTCTGGAGAAAAGAAGGCTCCGAGGAGACCTTCTAGTGGCCTACCAGGATCTTAAGGGGGCCTACAAGAAAGCTGGGGAGGGACTTTTTAGGATGTTGGGTCATGGTAGGACTAGGGGGAATGGATTAAAACTAGAGATGGGTCGATTCAGACTGGACGTTAGGAAGAAGTTCTTCACCATGAGGGTGGTGAGACACTGGCACAGGCTGCCCAGAGAGGTGGTGGAAGCCCCAACCCTGGAAGTTCTTAAGGCCAGGTTGGACAGGGCTCTGAGCAACCTGATCTAGTGGGAGGTGTCCCTGCCCAGGGCAGGGGGGTTGGAACTAGGTGATCTTTAAGGTCCCTTCCAACCCGAACAATTCTATGATTCCATGAGTCTAAGTGATAAAGAAGCCAATGAATTCCCTTGGCCGCCTGCAGCTGCCGGAGGAGAGCGAGGGCTGTGGCAGCCGGCCTGGCAGGAGATGCGCGCACCCTTTCGGGCCCGTTTCAACACCGTTCCCAGAGCCCGAGCCCAGCTGGTCTGTGAGTGCGGAGCTGAGGGACAAGCTCTCTCCCGCCTTCGCGCAGTTGCTCCGTTACCGCAGCCCTCTCGGGGCCGGGACTACGCTTCCAGCTCTGTTTTTCCTCCCAGACAGAGCCCTTCTTTCACCACAACCCAAAAAAAGCCCTTGAATTCCTGCTAGCGATGGGGGCGACAGTCGAGGGAGGTGGAGGCTTAACCTTCATAGAATCATAGAATCATAGAATTGTTGAGGTTGGAAGGGACCTTTAAGATCATCGAGTCCAACCTTTAGCCTACCCTGACAAGAGCCACTTCTAAACCATGTCCCTCAGTGCCCCATCTACCCTTTTTTTAAACACCTCCAGAGATGGTGAATCCACCACCTCCCTGGGCAGCCTATTCCAATGTTTAATAACCCTTTCAGTGAAAAAATGTCTCCTAATATCCAATCTAAACCTCCCCTGACGCAACTTGAACCCGTTTCCCCTCGTCCTATCACTTGTCACCAGGGAGAAGAGGTCAGCCCCCATCTCTCTACAACCTCCTTTCAGGTAGTTGTAGAGGGTGATAAGGTCTCCCCTCAGCCTCCTCTTCTCCAGGCTAAACAACCCCAGCTCCCTCAGTTGTTCTTCATAAGGTTTGTCCTCCAGGCCCCTCACCAGCTTTGTAGCCCTTCTCTGGACACGCTCCAACACCTCAATGTCCCTCCTGTAGCGAGGGGCCCAAAACTGAACGCAGTACTCGAGGTGGGGCCTCACCAGTGCCGAGTACAGGGGGATGATCACTTCCCTAGTCCGGCTCACCACACTATTCCTGATACAGGCTAGGATGCTGTTGGCCTTCTTGGCCACCTGGGCACACTGCTGGCTCATATTCAGCCGGCTGTCCACCAACACCCCCAGGTCCTTTTCTGCCGGGCGGCTTTCGAGCCACTCTGCCCCAATCCTGTAGCGCTGCATGGGGTTGTTGTGACCCAAGTGCAGGACCCGGCACTTGGCCTTGTTGAACCTCATACCATTGGTCACAGCCCATCGGTCCAGCCTGTCCAGATCCCTCTGCAGAGCCAACCTACCCTCAAGCAGATCAACACGCCCGCCCAGTTTAGTGTCATCTGCGAACTTACTGAGGGTGCATTCGATCCCTTCATCCAGATCATTGATAAAGATATTAAAGAGAACCGGCCCCAGCACCGAACCCTGGGGGACACCACTTCCTGCCTGTAAATCCAGCCCTTCGGAGGTTGAGCCATTTATCTCTCCTGTTACCTCCGCCAGCCGGGGAGATTGACGAGTTTCCTGCCTTCTCCATTGGGCAGAGCCGTGGCCATCCCGGCACCGCGGCGCTCGGGCATCGCACCCAGGTTCCGCCCGCACAAATGGGGGGGGGGGTTCGGCTCTCCCTGCGCCAGGTTGGCAGCTTCACCCACCAGAATTCAGCGTTTGTGCTGCTACGGCAGAGAAAAGATCCTCAGGAGGAAAGGGATGGGGGGGGTTGGTGGATCCCTGACCTGCAGCTGCTGGGCCACCAGGAGCCGTCACCACTGCGTCCCCCCGCCCCCCTTGGGCTGGTTTGGAGGCAGCAGGACCCCCCCGCTGACAGCCCCCAGACGCAGCAACGCGTCTCCCTTCACTCCGGGTCTTGCCGGGGGCAGATCCCCAGCGACGTTGCGTCCCCCGGCAGCTTTTCCAGCGCCCCCGAGGTCCAGGTCTCCCCAGCTCCCAGCCGGCCGCGCCGACGGCCAGTTCCTCTCTGAAACGCAACGTCCTCCACCCCGGTTTGTGGTGAGCCGTGTGCGATGGGTAACCCCGCCGCTGGAAAGCCCGCGGCAGCGCGGGATGCAGCACAGGCGACGTCCTGGCACCCATCAGGGCCGCAGCTGCCCTGCAGCTCTTCGGGTCGGGTTTAACAGATGTGGATGATGGGCTCCACGGTGCAATGATCTGCTGCGGGAAAACCCGCTCCCCTTCGCTCAGCCCGTACCGGCTCCTGCGAGCTCCTCGTCTGCCGGCGCAACCGTCCCCAGCTCTGCCCGCGCTCTCGGCAACGCGCAGCTGCCGGCAGCACCCGACGGAGCCTCCTGAGGACGGAACTCATCGCGCCTTCGAGAAGACCTCAAAGGTCCCCAAAAGACGCCTCCAAGACGCTCCAGGCAAACCCCAGCACCGCCCTCTGCCCGCTTTGAGACGCCGCTTGTGTGGGCGCAGTGGCAGCCGGCACCGCACGGGACCTGTAGCGATGGCCCTCGGGAGCCAGGGGGGAAGAACCCAACTGGAACTGCCCAAAGCGCTCGCGGGGGCGACGGGACGGAGCAAGGATGGCACCGGGGGGGGCTCGCTAACGGCGGGGGCTTAAAACAAAGTGCTGCCCTGGGGTCCTGTGCCGTGCTCGGCTGCCATGGCCACAACTTCTGCATGTTTTTATATATATATTATTTTTATTTTTATTTATATTAAAATACATGTAATATATAAAACCAAATATAAATATATATTTATTTATCTATATTTAAATATATATTTTTTTAAAAAATATATATGTATATCCTGGAGAAGAGAAGGCTCCGGGGAGACCTTCCAGCCCCTTCCAGGCCCTCAAGGGGCTCCAGGAAAGCTGGGGAGGGACTCTGGAGCAGGGAGGGGAGCCATGGGACGAGGGGGAAGGGTTTTACACTGCAAGAGGGGAGATTTAGATGAGATATTGGGAAGAAATCCTTTGCTGTGAGGGTGGTGAGCCCCTGGCCCAGGTTGCCCAGAGAAGCTGTGGCTGCCCCATCCCTGGAGGGGTTCAAGGCCAGGTTGGACGGGGCTTGGAGCAACCTGGGCTGGTGGGAGGTGTCCCTGCCCAGGGCAGGGGAGTTGGAACTAGACGACCTTTAAGGTCCCTTCCAACCCAAACCATTCTATGATTCTATGATTTTTTATATATATACATATATACACACACACAGAGCTATATATTTCTATACACACATATATGCGTGTATATATCTCCACTTTGGATGGAAGTTTGGCAGTCTCAGGAGGAGGGAAAGGGCCTCCTCTCGCCTTTGGCAGGGAGGGAACCGCCCTCGTTGCTTTTTAACGGACGAGTGAGGCCAAAGTGGCCGGAGTCCAGCGGGAGGGTGAGAGACGCCCTTCGTTCCCTGCTGCTCCGTTGGCATGAGCCCCCGCTGCCTGCGAACAGCTTCCGAACACCCCAGTGCTCCTCCTGGTGACCCTCAGCCCCCCGAGGGATGCGGTGCCCGGGCATCGGCTCCCTCCGCCGCCCTTCCCACCAGCGCAGGAGACCGAGTCCGTGGCACGGACGGGCTGCGTTCGGTGGGACCTCATTTCGCCCAGCGCCTCACGTCAAGCGGGACTCTGCAGCTACGGTTTTGCAGGTTGCAAAAGCCCGATTTTATGGTTGGGGGGTGGGGGGGGGATAAAGCTCAGCCTGGTGCAAACAGCAGGGACGAGCCCAAAGCACCCCGCAGGGCAGGTACCCCAGCGGGGCTGGGGCGCTGGGTCCTGCCTCTGCTGCTGCGGCTAACGAAGGGCCGGCATAACGAGCTCTGGCTGGCTGCACGGCTGCAGGAGGACGGGCAGACGCATTTTGCTGGTGCGTTAGAGCTGACACCCCCCAGCGGTGCGCAGCCATCTCCCCCCCACCCAGGGCATTTAACTAAGCTCCCCGTGGGCGCAGCAGCCGCTGTGAGCCGGGCACACGGCCGAGAGCCCCCCTCGAAGCCCCTCTTCAACATTTCAGCGTGACACTGCCCGTGTTTTCCCCCTTTACAACCTCCTTCACGCCCCACCCTGCGTCCCCTTTGGGGACCCCCCCCCCGACTGCCAGCCGCAGCACCCGGAGGGATGCGATGGCGGGAGCTGCAGCTCTGCCAGCGTCCCCGGAGAGCCCAAACTGGGTCTCCCATCCCCCCCCCCCAACGCCTCCCCCGAGCCGCCCTCCCGAGCACGCGGGGGGGACACCGCTCCGTCAGACCCAACTATCACCAGATTTGGGGTATTCAAGGCAAATAATTTCCCAACGCCTCCGGGGTGGGTTTGAGCATCCCTTTGCTCGAGGCTTCACCGGCTGCTTCCCCAGCGCCTTTTCGGGCAGGTTTAATTAGTGCGTAAGGGCTGGCCGTCATTAAGGTTTACAATAAGGAGAAGAACATCGGAGCGCTCCTTGGGTTAATAAATCTGAGCCCAATTCACCGCGGCGCTTCAGGCCGGGGAAGCGGAGCCGTGAGTTGAGCCGCAGCCGTGTGTCTGGGGGAGTAAATGGTGGGGGGACAATAAAAAGCCTCTTGGTGCTGTTTTGCAGCCAGGAAACATGTTTTTGGTTCCCCTCACCCTGAAAAAAAATAACCCCAGTCGAAGGGTACCCGGGGAAGCAGCTGGATGGCCCCAGGACCCCCGGCTGTGGGGCAGTGCCACCCCCTCCGGTGACACCCCACAGGCGCCAGGGTCCCTGTCACACCGTGGGGTGCCCACACGTCGGGCTCCTCGTGACCGCGTGGGAGGAAAAATCCCCCCCGGAGCAGTTCGACATCATCCCAGATAACATGGGAGCCAACCCGGGGGGGGACGAGAGCTTACAGCAGATGGACTCGTGCAAACGTGTTCCCCATTCAAAGAAGAACCCTCTCCCCCGACCCCCCTCCTCCCAGCTGACGCTCTGCATTTTTGGCATTTAACTCGTCTACATTCGCTTTCCTGGTCAGGGCTCGTGGGCGGCCGCAGCCCAAGGGGCTCGGCTCAGTTTGGGGTCTCGGGGGGGGTTTTGCTTCTCTGATTGATTTCCTGACCGTCTCCTGTATTTGTTTTTCTATTTATCTTGTCCTTGATCCGAAGCTCGCCGCTGGCAGCGGGAATCTGCAAAGCCTGAGCTCAGCCGGCATCGACTCCGGCTCCTCACGCAGCCCCGAAACGCGCCTGGTCCCGGTGCTCCCGAAAAATGTGTTGATGAACGCGCTGCTTAGGGAAACACGGGGAACCGGGGACTGGCTCCTTCGCAACGGCCCAGGGCCCCTCGGCATCCCCTTCCCCTGGGGACGGCACCAAAAAGTCCACGACCGAGTTACCAAATTAACAAGAAAATGGCCCATCTGTGTCTCACCCCGCGGTCAGGGGTGGGCTTCACCTCCCCGGCATCGGGGGCTGCTCCGGGTGAAGCGGGTACATCGCATCTCCAGAGAGTGGGACAAAAGCGGGATTAAAGTCTCCTTGGCGATGCCGAAAGGGAGAACACCTTCCTTCTTTCTCCTTCGGGAGCACCCCCCGACCAGCAAAAGCAGGAGGGAAAAAGGCAATACCGTCTATCCGCGGCCAACGCGGCCGAGGAGCAGCCGTCGGAGCGGGCGAGGAGCAGCCGTCGGAGCGGGCGCGGAGCCGGCCGGGATG